>NC_062561.1:230581375-231252625 GCF_022837055.1 Prionailurus viverrinus | reverse complement strand
TACCTCTTTTCTCTCTTCTACATACTTTCTGGCATGTATCCTTATCATTTGTAAACAGCTTGCATCATGTGGTTGTACTTCCTAGTGTTCCAGGGATCAAAGAGATAAGTTCTATGTATATACAGATAACAGAGGAATGATCTCGATAAATAAGTGACTTTAAATATTTTTAGCAAGGATGAAATAAAATCAACTAACCCCAAGCTAATGGAATCATAAAAGTTGCCTGTGCCATATTTCTTATTTTATGTCTGGTTTAAGTACATTTGTATAGGTGTCCAGTAAATTCCACTGGTGACTTACTCTTGGAAGTACAGTGCACACAATCAGAACTTCAATAAGACCATTTATGAGATTTTTCTAGTATCAGGTCTCCTGACAGGTCATACTTGCTCGAATGTTTTCTAGGCCCAAATGCTCTCTGAGGTGATATCAGGTGTGGAACTGTGGAAATTTCAGTCATTTGTTCGGCTTGTATGGGACCAGAAAGGTTATTTCTCTGTCTCTCTACTTGAGGAGGGTAGCAGATCATCTACTTATTGGAAAGTCACGATCACATCTGTTAATTATTGCTGAAATAATTCTAACCTTATTACCTATACTCCTCTGTGACATTTAATATATGAGGAATTGTCTTTAATCAGCAACACTTGTGATCTTTACTCCATACCCTTCAGAGAAAACAGGACTTCTTTCTTAGACTCTATATTTTATTGAAGGATATATTTTTTAATTTTTTTAACGTTTATTTATTTTTGAGACAGAAAGAGACAGAGCATGAACAGGAGAGGGTCAGAGAGAGAGAGGGAGACACAGAATCTGAAGCAGGCTCCAGGCTCTGAGCTGTCAGCACAGAGCCCCATGCGGGGCTAGAAGTCACAGACCATGAGATCGTGACCTGAGCCGAAGTCGGAAGCTCAACCGACTGAGCCACCCAGGCGCTCCATTATTGAAGGATATTTTTTAAAAATGTGGAGAAAATTAATGTTTACCTGTGAGTGTGTTTGAGAAAGTACTTAGCAAAAGCAATAAGTCAGCTTGTTATTCGTAATAGAGGGTTGCATTTTCTGAGGACAGTAGAGAGTAAAAGGATAGTTTGAAGCAGGTCTAAGTGACATATTGGCATCTAGGACAAGGACCGAAGTGAAAGCATTTTGCAGGAGGAGTAGAGGGTTGAGAAGATGTAAACAAAGGAAAGATGCTTCCCTGGTCAGCTAAAACACACACTGAAGTCCTGAGCTCGCCAGTGGTTGTGGTGATGGTGAAAAATATGCATATAGGGTCCCCTGGGTGGCTCAGTCGGTTGAAGGTCTGATTTCAGTTCAGGTCATGATCTCGTGGTTCATGAGTTCGAGCCCCACCCACATCGAGCTCTGCGCTGACAGCTCGGAGCCTGGAGCCTCCTTTGGATTCTGTGTCTTCCTCTCTCTCTGCCCCTCCACTGCTCATACTCTGCCTCTCTCTCTCAAAAATAAATAAAACATTAAAAAATTTTAAAAAGAAAAAAAATATGTATAAAGAGGTATGAGATAATTAGACAAGAAAGAAAATCCCGAGGTTTTCATGGTTAAGTGAATAAAGAAGGTTACAAAGATGAAGACTTCAAAATGATTTCCAAGTTTTTGGTCTTGGTTACCAAAACAGTGGTACCACCAGCAGCGGTAATTATCCGAGAGGAGGGTGGTAAACTCAGAATTAGGGTTGTTATGTTTGCGTTACCGCAGGGAACATTAACGAAGAACTTTACAACAACCAGGCAGATGTCTGGATCTGGGGCCCTTGGGACTTGTCAGGGAGGACGATGGATCTCCTGGGAGCCTGTGAGAATCCAGGGAGGCTGCACAGAGTGAGGACTGGGTCTAATGATGGGGGTGAAATAAGCCTGAGTATCTTGGGGTTGGGTGGGGGAAGCTCTTAATTGACATTACTAGAAAATTAACAATATATCTGCTATTTACTATAATCTTACCTTAAATAGCTGACAAGTATGGAATTCGGTTAAAGGTGGCTTCTAAGTATTCATGAATGCAATGGGTTTTCAGACGATGGTACAGCCTTTCAGTACAGCCTGTCAATATTGGGAAAGAGAAGAGTGTTTTTGGTAGAGTGAAGGCTGGGAGTAAATAAACAAAGGCAGGAAGTTCTAGGGACTTGTTTTAGGATGATTACTATTTTAATTGAATATAGGTTTGCAAAATATATAAAAGGGAAAAGCATATAAAGATGAAAAAACAGATTTGGACAGACCAATGGAATTTGAACTTTGTTATGTAGGCACTAGTTAAATAAAACAGATTTTTTGCTACATATTATAAATTCATATAATTGCATAACTTATCTTGACAATTAATTTAACCATTGCTTCACATGTAGGAGCAGAAAACCCATTTTTAGCATAGCATTCATTTCCATTTTAATGCCACTATTTAAACATCTTGGAAGTGAATTGCAGTCTAAATTTACTTACATAGAAATCTTATTTTGGTCAATATCTTCATGGTTATATTCAAAAGAGAATTATGAATAGAATTTTATTCCCTAGATATCGATTGGTTTAGAATGGCAGGTGATATTCTTAAGACCACTGAAGCCTCTCAAAAACAATTTAACATATTTAAGACACTGATGTTTTATAACAAAATAAAATACATCTTGGCTAGTCATTCATTGTTCGACATTGAAATGTGTGTCACTTTTATGAACTCCTTACACATGGTGTTTTAAAAATGCAATTCCATGTGAATATATTTTAATAAATTTGCTTACGTATTTATGGAAAGAATAATCAGAATTCAAAAGGTATCTCATTTCCATTCTTGAAGCATTCTCAACACTGAGTTGAGAGGTTTGATAGCATAAGTTTTTAAGACTCAAAAGGCTCTTTTTATCTATTCATTATCACTGTAGTTCTATAAGTAGGTCATCTGAAAAAACATCTCATTTTAGCACAGAATATTAGTCAGGAAGGATATTTGTTTGCTCATTAAATCTCACATGATCTGGAAAAAAAGTCTATGGCACAACAATTTCGGGAAAAGGTACAATTGAACTATGTCAGTGAAATGTATTAAATGGATATTGACATGCATTTTGAGTAGGATTAACATTTAACTTTAGATAATATTGGTAAAATCAATGCAAAAATGTAAAGTATTTAGAATTTCTGATTAACAGTTTGTTACTTAAGATGATAATACAAGCTGCTCATTGCAGTCACGTGAACATACAATATTTAAAAAAGGAAATAATTCTAATCATTTTCAAAAAAATTTTTTTCTTCCTCTCTAGCTCAGTCCTGACTTTGCAGGAGCTACAAACCACTGAACCATGGTGACCCATGTCCCTTCTCTTTCTCACCATCCCTATGAATCTCATAAGCAAGGGGACTACAGCTCCAAAATAAATAACTTAAAATACAAACACTAAAGTAGAAAGGTATAATGGTGAGCCTGGGGCTCCTTGGCAAAATGACCTCAAGATGATAGTATCCTACAGGATAAAATTATGTCTGCATGAATTAATTTATTTGCATAAAAGAATTTTTAATAACTATACAGAAAAATACAAACATTTCTCATTAGGGTCAGCAACAGGAAATCTCACCTAATGTATATTGTTATGATTATATCTTAATAATATTTTAATGTAACATTATTACACTTTAAACTATTCTGTAACATTATTGGAGATATTAGGCAATATAATATGGTCAGAAGAAGATATAAGTTATTAGACAATATAATAAAGTCAGTTAAATATTAAAATGGAATTATAAGTGATGTAAAATCAAGAAAATCATAAAAATAAAGAAATTCTACAAAATACTAATAAGAAACTTCAAAGAGTATATTGAAACAGGATAGCAAACAAAATTCATTAATGTTTGTATCCCAGAAATAACCAGTTAGAAAATGCAGTAATATTTTTCTTTTGTTAAAGCTACCTGGTCTCTCAAAATATGTGTAAAACATATGTGGATGTGCTTTATGCTGAAAATGTATCATTACTCAAGGTTTTTAAAGAAGGTGGAGAAAAAAAGGGGGGGCTCCTCGGTGGCTCAGTCAGTTGTGTCCAACTTTGGCTCAGGTCATGATCTCATGGTTTGTGACTTTGAGCTCCACATCGGGCTCTGTGCTGACAGCTCAGAGCCTGGGGTCTGCTTTGGATTCTGGGTCTCTCTATTTCTGCCCCTTCCCTGCTTGTACTCTGTCTCTCACTCTCTCTCTCTCTCTCTCTCAAAAAGCGAATGAACAGTAAAAAAAAAAGGTGGAGGGGTGCCTGGGTGGCCCAGTTAGTTGAGCCTCTGTTGATTTCTGCTTAGGTCATGATCTCATGGTTCGTGAGATCAAGTCCCATGTCAGGCTCTCTGGGGAGATATTGGAGCCTGCTTGGGATTCTCTCTCTCTCTCTCTCTCTCTCTCTCTCTCTCTCTCTCAAAATAAATAATATAAACTTTCAAAAAAGAAGGTGGAAAGATGTGCAATTTTAAGGATGTAAATTTTTTCTAGATGAGTCTATAAATTAAATGAAGTTTTTAGGCAAATCACAACAGAATATTTTGTGGGACTTCAACAATGAATTCTAAGATTTGTTGGAAATCATCAGGAATATAGGTATCTTGGGGGTATGGAACTTGTCATTTCAGATTTCAAGGCATACTGAAAATCTCTAGGAGCCTCTGGATGGCTCCTTCCGTTTAGTGTCTGACTCTTGATTTTGGATCAGGTTATGATCCCAGGGTCATGGGATCAAGCCCCATGTAGGGCTTTGCACTGAGCGGGGAGCCTGCTTAAGATTCTCTCTCTCTCCCTCTGTTCTTCTCCCTGTTCATACACACACACACTGCCTCTGGAATAAAGAAATAAATAAAAAGAAAGTAAAAATAAAAGAACAGCTGTAATGGCAAAATAGAATAAAGTCAAAAAAGATGAGGACAAATGCATCAACTAAAATAAACTATAGAAAAAAAATCCATGCTTGTCTGTGAACTTCACATATAACGGAGGCAGTTCTACAAATTGGTGTGAGACAATCACCTGTCCAACAGTGAGTACTGGAATAATTTGCTGTGTACAGGAAAAAAGTAAACAAAGTTTCTACCTTACCTATATACACACATACAGAAAGTCCCAACTGAAAAGATATCTAACATTTTAAATATCTCAAAGAAAATATAGAAGCTTATTTTTTTAAATCTTAAGGTTGAAAAGATTTCCTAAACACAGTATATGAAGCATAAACTTTAAAGGAAAAGCTTGATATATTTGAGATAAACAAAATAGAACTTCTGTGTGTGGCATTTGTTATAAAACTGTTTGTGATAACAACAGAAATGAGAAATGGCTAAATGGCCGTTAATATGGAAAAGGATACAGATATGTAAATGGTGCTATATTAATATGAGGGAAGATTGCATGGCCGTTAACATGAATGAATCTATATATAACCCAGGACATGTCTTTGGTAAAAACAGGTGATTTGCAGAATGATGCAAAGAGCAGATAGCGTTTATATAGTGTAAAAATAAAAGCAGTAATAAACATTTCTTTAATTTTTATGTTCCTCTGTGTGTAAGCATATAAACTTGAACTGCAAAGTTTGTGTCTGCAAAGTGGGGAGGAAAATGAAATTGGCGAGTGGGGATAAAATGATTTCAACTTTAATGTTTTCTATAAAAAATGTAAAGAGGTGTTTTTATTTAAAAAAAAGATAATATAACAGGGGCACCTAGGTGGCTCAGTTGGTTAAGTGTCTGACTTTGGGCTCAGGTCATGATCTCACAGCTTGTGAGTTCGAGCCCTGCGTAGGGCTCTGCGCTGACAGCTCAGAGTCTGGAGCTTACTTTGGATTTTGTGTCTCCCTCTCTCTCTGCTCCTTCCTCTCTCTCTGTCTCTCTCTCAAAAAATAAACATTAGAAAATTGAAAAAATAACATAACAAAATGTGAACAAATATAAATTTGGGATTGTTGGTAGTTAGGAGTTTTTACTACTTTTGTGCTGTTTTTTAATGTTTCTTAATTTTCTCAGAGCAAAAGTCTCACGTGACTGTTTGAAATAGTAGTTGGATAAAAAAGGTGTTGGTGATTCCCAGAGAAGACAAGCTCTGTGTTCTGTTGTCAAGAATAAGAAACATGCAGTGGCAATAAGCAAGTTCGAAAGAAGCCTGTAGAGATCAAATGATAACAATGGTGCCAGTGTTGAAGGGTTAGGAACAGAAAAACATAGTGCGCGCGGGCACACACACACACACACACACACACACACACAGCATTCTGCTTCGCAGTTGTTACGTATTCCAGAACTTCAACCAGATGGGAAGAATATAAATTGAATAAAATTATGTTTCTCCCACCCGGTAAGATAGGGATCAAATACAACTTGAGGTTGTTGTGGAAAATTATGAAATAATACCTTTGTAGAGATGACTCTGTGAATGAATAGTTGTTTTGTGGCAAGTTATATCTTTTTTCCCATTTTCATTACAAGTTGGTTAGGTATAGCTCTGTCTTTAGATCAGGTCTTTAGAATATTAACTATCATGGCTGAAATTCTGTGTGTGTATGTATGTGTATGATATTATATGTGTATCATACATATAGGATAGTTTGCTTTTTCTCAAGCTGAATATGGAATGTATTTAGATAACATATTTTATCTTTGTTCAATCTAAAAACTGATTCTTCACTGAGATGTATTTATAGCTGCTAAGTATAGCTAATATTTAATTGTGTGAACTACAGTTTTCATCTTTCAAGGTCATACCTATAATAGAAATACTAATTAATAGTTAGCACTTATGGGCTTTTTATCTTCTAAGTACTTTACCAACAATTAATTTAATGCTCTCAAGAACCATGGGAACCCTAATTTCTGTAGGATAAAAGGAAGGTTATACTAGCCACTTTGGGACAGAAATTAGATCAGGGTATGTTTTCACATATATATGCAATGTTCATCAGTGTAAGTAGAGGAAATAAAAAGCAAACACATATAATTCATCTTTATTTTGAAATTTTTGATATTGAGAAAAAAATGCCTATTTTCCTTTTCCTAAATTAAGGTGCAAGAAATCAAACTTTATTAAAGTGTGGAATTTAATTGTTCTTGGGGGCGATTCACTAGGGGAAAACCGTAAGTGGGATGCAAATCTACTTATAACACTTTAGTAGTTTATAATTATTTCTGACATGTACATTTTATCTCAAGATTATTCGACATTTCATTTGTTAAACTGGAGGCAATGGGATCTTTTGAAGCACAGCCAGTCATATTATTAATTTTTTTTTTGATAATAGTTATTTGGAGCCCTATGACCAGAGTGATACCTTGGCTATGATATGAATTTCACATTATTCTGTTGTAATTTGGAACTTTCTGGTTATTTGCAATTACTTAAAACTGAACATTTAACAATACAGATGTAGACATCTGGATTACCAGAGTTTGTCTCTAAATTAATGCCTCACCTATAAGATTTAATAAAGTGGTGTGCTTGGAGAAAATGTTAATTGTGGAAACTATTTATATTACCCTTATTTTTTTTTTGTTAACTTTTAAGGGATCTGAGCATTTATCTTTGATGATGTAATTGAAAGATATTTTTGTTTTATTAGTGTTGACATAGGCACATATTTCATAGTAAAGGCACAGAAATGATTTACCTGAACACTTTGGAGGGACTCACCTCAGAAATTAACATAGCATCAGGGAAATATGAGAAATATGTCACTCTGACTAATCAGTAGAGAGTTGTCCACCATCCTCATGGTAAAAGGCATCCTTTGGGGTTTTGGCTGCTAGAGTCATCAAAGGTGAGTGTTTAGTTGAGCAGGTCCTCAGAACCACCCCCCACACAGCTATTTTGTGGGTGTACAATGGGACCCCTCACAGATAGCTTTGAAAAGTACTTACGCAGGATCTTTATCTGTATGTGAACGAACCCTTATCTATCTGGGGAAAAGCCCACTGTCTTGCTTGAAGCTGTGCCTCTGTGAGAAAGTAAGAATTTTAGCAAAATTAGGCAAAATAAATACTATTGATATAAGAGTTGTTGTTTTCTTGGAATAATCATTTGTAGTCATGAAAATCTTAATTTGCTAATAATTTTCTATTTAAATACTTCACTTTAAAGGCCATAAGCATATGAAATAAGCATCTTTATTTTTCACCCATCCATACAATCAAGTATCATAATTAGTTGACGTTTTAATTAAAAAAAAAAAACAACTGAGCAATCAGACTTCTGCCATTGATCTGTTTATCCAAAAGCTGAGTTAATCTCTCAGTCTTTGTTATCATATGGTTACTTTTGCCCAGCATTTAGGGCTTATCATTTCAATAAGGGAATGGTTACATGCCAATAATGAGTTCACTAATGAATAGCTTCAAAGATCAATGTTATTAGCATCCTCTTAATGTAGTTTAAAAGTCCCTCCCAAGGGCTTGCCTAGGAAAAGATTCACAGATAAACAATCTATTATTTTCTAGACAAAAATTGTTTCTAGTGATGGTACAGGTTCAATAAATCATTGATGTAAACTTGAGGAAACATTTCCCAACATTACCCATGCTATTGAGGACTCATGAGGACAGAAAAACTTCAACTTCCTACTAGTTTAGTAGTTTTAGGGAATTCTAACTGCATTTTCTAAACTGTTCATTGGGAATAACCCCAACATTTCTGTGGTAGATTAAATAATAACCCCAAAGACATCCACATCCTGATCTCTGGAACCTAGAAGTATTACTTCATGTGACAAAAGGGATTTTGTAGATGAGATTAAGTATCTTGAGATGGGATGGTTATCCTGGCTTATCTGATCAGACTCTAAAATGCAACTCCAAGTGTCTTTAAAAGAGAGAGCCAGAGGGAGGCCTGCCTGGAAACAGTGGAGGAGAAGACAGTGTGACTATGACAATGGAGATTGTCATCATGAAGCCAGAAGTCAAGGAACATGGGCAACCCCTAGAAATGGAAGAGACAAGGGACAGATTCACCTCTAGAACCTCTAAACAATACCAGGCTTGTTGAGAGCCTCACTTTACCTCAGTGAAAGTGATTTCAGACTTCTGGCCTGGAGAATTGTAAGAGAATAAATTTATTCTGTTTGGAGCCACCAAATTGGTGGTAATCTGTTACAAAATATATAGGAAACTAGCACAATATCCTTTTCAACTCCTTCCCCATTAAAAGTTTGCACAAGTCTCTACAAGCCAGTAGGTAATTGATCAAACACATGTGGAACACTTGTCTCTATCAATATACCTATTCTCTACATTGATAATTAATTTTTGGTTTAGTGCTTCTTTTTAGTGCACTTAGTTTGTTCCTTAATGCTTATTTATTTTTAAGAGACAGAGCCGAGTGTGGAAGGGGCAGAGAAAGGGGGGCAGAGGATCCCAAGCATGCTCTGTGCTGACAGCAGAGAGCCTGATTGGGGGCTGGAACTCACAAACCGTGAGATCACGACCTGAGTTAAAGTCGGGTGATCAACCGACTGAGCCACTCAGGCACCCCGGTGCACTTAGTTTTGTTTTGTTTTTAACTTGCATTTATTTCCTTTGTAATTATTACAAAGCCACAACTAACATTTTTCTATCTACCCCCAGTGCAAGCAATTCACCTGACTTTTAATCATATTTTATTTTCTAAGTGACTCCGTATGGATAAAATTATTTTAGTAACGTATTTATATAACTAGGACATTTCACATTATAACAATGAAAGCACTTTTGCTTTGAAGATAGCAAATTCAAAAATTCTGAGAAAAGATGTCTTGGTTTTAAAAGCCTGCTTGATGTTTCACTATCCATATTCAATTGAGTAAATTTCAGTAAGTTGGAAAAAAGACACAAACCTTGTAAATCCCGAGCTGCCATGTTGGTAGCAGATTGTAGAGGAAATCTCTGATCATACTTGTCGAAAACTATTGTTTCAACACTTCAGTTCCTGGACTCACAGGCTCAAAGTGTATATACATCAAAAACACCTTCATAAAGTAATTTAATAATTATGCAGAGCATAGCAATGTGTATGAATCAGTCTCAATGTGTATCTAATCTTGTAAGAATATTGTTAACTACTTTTGGAAAAGAGAGCCAGGTATCCTAGATTCAATTTCATTTGAACTGCGTAACCACAGGCTCTGAATTTCACAGGTTTTTTTTTTTTTATTTTTTTTGCCTTAAAGTGGGAAGATTGGTCTGCATTAACCTTCTCAGTGGTAAAGATTCTGTACATTTTATGGTCGAATGAATTTAAAAAACTGTTACCTCCAGTCTCTGGTGCTGGAGGGATGGTTTGAATCCACAAGAAACTACTCATTTGGTTCTGCAACCAAAAAATACAGCTGGCCTCTTATTCTCAGAAAAGTGGTTAATAGTCTCTTTCTTTTCAAATATACATCTAGTTGGTTATTTTCAAGGAGATGGTAAATGTTTTTTAAAAAAAATATGCAAGAAATAGAAGCAAAATTTTAAATGGATGTGTCTATATAAATGACTTGCAATTATGATTGTTAAAAAAAATGCATGTACTTCTTAATGACCCATGAGTGTCCTCCATGGGTTATGGAGAGCCTTCCGATTTACCCACGTACAATCCAGAAATGGGCGATCAATAGTAAGTTACCAGGCATATGTTATGTAATCTTTAGTGCTTTTAGTCCCTAGGTATAATCCAAACACGTTTTGTGTGCACGTGTGTATACATTTGTGCGTGTCTGTGTGTGTGTGTTCGTGCTTATGAGTGAGTGCATGCAGGAGGTAGGAGGTAGAGTTGGGGATGGTTGTCTATTAAAAGGAAGTATGGGAAACTGGTGTTATATCCACAAATACATGCCAGAAATTCTGACATACATTTCCTCTTAGAATTATGTATTGGATTTTATTTCCGATTACATGAGCATTTTAGCTCAAGCATAATTTTTTTCTTGGGATTTTATACATATAATGCAAATCGACATTCACAGAATTTTAAGAGGCAGGTTGGGCAGAGGGCCAGCGTGTATGAAAGGAAAGAGAGATGAGCCTTTGCAGGGAATGGCATTTCAATGATTAAGGAGACTCTATCAGATAAGCACTGATAACTTTTCCACAAAGTGTCACATGAAGACATTAGAGAGGGAGCAGTTCAGGTGGGCCCTTCCCCCTGGCAGCTGGTAATCCTGCCCATGAATGCTCATTGTCTCTGATGGAATCAGGTCCTCTGAAAAGTTGTAAGGGTCTCTTGTTCCTTCCTCTATTTCCTTCCTCTCTAAATTGAACGTTTCTTTCCTCATGCCATAGAGCGGTATAGTGACTGAGTCTGGTGTCATTTACAATAGGACTTTTAAAACTGTATCTTTAGATTGCGGGTCTGTTACTTTTCCCTTTTAAGTTGTTCCAAAATAAAAGCTTTTTACTGAGATAGAGGAGAAGGAAGTAGTAAATAGTAGCACTTCAAAAACCTTGGATTTTGCAGGCAGCCCTTGGGAGGCAGATAAGAAATACAAAGCTGCATTTTTGTGCCTTTACCGTCTAGAAGGGTTCATACAATTCACCTCTTCCAGGGCCTAGTATCTGAGTGTGTGGCTCCTAAAGGCAGCGAATTTGGGCCTGGCTACAAACTGAGAAGAGAGGACTACAGTGTGACTGCTGTTAGGCACAAGGGGGCTCGTGATATGAATGTAAGTAGCGTATTGAACAATCATGATAAGAGATGCAATCAAAGTGAACCTTTACTTATTTTTTAAATTTAGCCATGAAATCTTCCCCTTCCCAAGAATGAAAACACATGTTGGCACCCTCACTTGCCTGTTCCTTCTTTGGTAATGAAAAGCCCAATGGTCACTTCAACTGCAAATGCAGTCACATGTCATACCTAGAATGTTCATTCCAAGATGTTAACAATTACAAACTCGATTCCACATTTTTGTATATTTTTGCCAGGTCTAGCCACCTGACTGTGGACCCCGGCCCTGGGAGGGGGTGTGGTTGATCTCTTCTCTATTGTGGTGCCTGCAGGTATCCTTTGCCCTCCACCTCATAACCCTCCAAAAATTGTAACAAAAACTTGTAATTAACAAAATTTGTATATATTTAGGTCGTACAGTATATTTTGATATACCTTGTGAAATGATTACTACAGTCAAGCTAATTAACACACTCATCACCTCACATAGTTACCTTTTGTATGTGTGTGATGAGAACCCATGAGATCTATCCTTTCAGCAAATATCAGGGATACAATACAGTATTATTAGCTACAGTCACCACACTGAACATTAGGTTTCCTGAACTTATTCATCTTATAACTGAAAGTTTGTATACTTTGATCAATATCTCCCCATTTCCCTAAACTCCAGCCCTTGGTAACTACCATTCTATCTGTTTTCTGTCAGTATGAGCTCAACTTGTTGATTGATCTGTTGATTTAGATTCCACATATAAGTGAAAATTCTTTATCCATTTATCTTTGATGGGCAATCAAATGGTTTCTATGTCTTGGCTACCATGAATAATAATGCTGAGAAGTTGGAGGTGCAGGTCTCTTCATTTCCTTTGAATATATACCCAGAAGTGGGATTGCTGGATCATATGGTAGTTCTATTTTTATTTTTCTATTTTTTTTATCTTTGTTTTTGAGAGAGAGAAAGACAGAATGTGAGCAGCGGAGGGGCAGAAGGAGAGGGAGACATGGAATCAGAAGCAGGCTCCAGGCTTCACACTTGTCAGCACAAAGCCTGACGAGGGGACTGAACTCACAAACGGTGAGATCATGACCTGAGCCGAAGTCAGATGCTTAACCGACTGAGCCACCAGGCATCCCTATTTGTAATTTTCTGAGAAAACTCCATATTGTTTTTAATGATGACTAGACCAGTTTACATTCTCACCAACAGTATGTAAGAGTTCTCTTTTTTCCACATCCTACTTGATACTTATCTTTTGGCTTTTTGATAATTACCACTACATCGGGTGAGATGATATCTCATTGTGATTTCTTGATGATTAGTGATGCTGAGCACCTTTTTATATACCTGTTGATCATTTTATGTCTTTTTTTTTGTAAAACTGTCTATTCACAACTTTTGCTCATTTTTAAATCAGTTTTTTTTTCTGTCTCTTGAGTTGTATGAGCTCCTTATATATGTTGGACATTAACCCCTAATTGAACATATTTTGTGGATATTTTTTTTTCTAATTCCATAGTTTGCTTTACACTGTGTTGGCTATTTCCCTTACTGTGCAGACACTGTTGAGTTTGATGTAGTTTTCCTTGTCTATTTTTGCTTTTATAAGTCTGTGCTTTTGGTGTCAAGTCCAAAAAGTCATTGCCAAGTCCAATGTCAAGAAGTTGTTCTCCCATGTCTTCCTCTAGGATTTTTATGTTTTAAGGGCTTATATTCGATCCTTTAATCCATTTTGTTAATTTTTGCATATGGTGTAAGATAAGGTTCAATTTCATTCTTTTACGTTTGGCTGTCCAGTTTTCCCGACACCATTTACTGAAGACATCATGCTTTCCCCATTGTGTATCCTTGGCACTGTTGTCTAAGATTAATTGATGGCATTTGTGTGAGTTAACATTTTAAGTAGGGAGATACAATAATCAAATCTATGTTTCAGGAATGTGAACGTTGTTACAGTATGAAGGATTGAAAAATGAATACACACATACACACACACTAAGGCTATCACACTTTATAAAGGAGAGGAACAATGTATTATTTGACTTTGCTTTACTAGAATTTTGTTTAGATGCAAGCAGTGAACAGGTGTTTAAAATATTTGTTAAAATATTAAATGACTGGATAGGAATAGGAGGTCTTCAAATAAGTTGGCTAAAAACCATTACAGTAGTGCAGAAGAGACATGATAAAATCTGGAAATAGGCTTGAGATGGATTCTAAATGCACACTTTATGAAGTAGCAATTAAATATACATTAAGAGAAAGGAACAATGTCTCAAAGTGGCTCAGAATTCTCTAACTTTGGATGTTTATGACATCATTATGAGAAATGAGAAAGTCAGAGGGTAGGCCTATTTGGGTTAGACGGGGTGTAAGTTTTATGACCGTTTATACATTCCCAAGGTTGGTTTCTTGAATTAGTTTGAAAGCATGCGAAAAAGTGAATGGTTTGTCAAGGTCGGACAACAGCCAAGTAAGTTGGGATGGTGAAAAAAAAGAAAACCATGTTTAGCTTACCGCGTTTTCAGTGCAGCAGGTTTGTTTCAGGGAGTAGGGGTCTCAAGGAAAAGCCTTCTTTATACAGCATATTGTCTTCGTCAGGATCAGCACTAAGCACAGCAGTAGATACTGGGGCGTGTGGGTGGCTCAGTCGGTTGAGTGTCCAATTTCAGTCAGGTCATGATCTCGCAGTCCGTGAGTTCCAGCCCAGAATTGGGCTCTGTGCTGATGGCTCAGAGCCCGGAGCCTGTTTTCAGATTCTGTGTCTCCCTCGCTCTCTGCCCCTCCCCCGCTTATGCTCTGTTTCTCTCTCTGGGTCAAAAATAAATAGACATTAAAAAAAATTAAAAAAAAAAAGAATAGCAGTAGATAGATGTGTTACAGGCTTTTGTCAAAAAAAATCCATCATTTTTCTGAAGCGAGAAGGGACCAAGCATTGGTATTTAAAATTGTCTTTAAACAAGAGTGAGCCGTGATAGATGAAGGGAGACTTGACTAGCAGAAAAATAAAATGAACAGAGCTAATACTGCATAGCAGGAATAAATGCGAAGTCATTCTGAATACCTCATAGAGGAATAGGCATCCTTATTTCCTGTGCTCTGATCATGAAGAAGGATAGGGAAAGACAAGCAGGGCTGATAGTGTTATTAGCTCAGAAAGACAGGGAGGCAGATGACCGTATTCTTAATAAATAAGAAAAAAAACCCTTTTATAAATGAGATGAAATTAAGTAAAATTTAAACAATTTGTAAAACATGGAGGGTACTTTAATTCTTAGATCATTCCAATAATTCCAATATGGTAGACAACGTCATGCACCAAAGGCTCAAGGCAGATCCTGCTTCTTTTTTAGGATCACAAGCAGCACGGGCGTGTGTTCTAAGGGTCAACTGCGTGGACTTCGTTCTAACTTGCTATATAACCCGAGGGGTGGTTACGCGGTCTCTCTGCTCCTCACGTTTTTAAGCTGTAAAAATTGGTATATAGCAGTGCCTAGCTCACCAATGTGGTAACCAAGTTGTTCTTTTATGTAAAGCACTTAGAAGAGTGCCTGTACAGTCTTTGCTAAACAAACAAATAAAATGTATTGTGGGGGGAAAATGTGATTCAAATTCAAAGGATAAATTTCAATATTAAGAGGAATCAACAAAGATTTTCCTCCTCACCTAGAAATAACTTTAGTCCTAAGGGCACCCCAAATGTACTTACTTTTCTTAGATTTTTCATCTTCTTGAGAGTTACTGAAGCCCAGAGAAATCGGGATTGAAATTCAGGGACAGAGTGGGCTCCCCCAGGTCAGTTCTAATTCTTTCAAAATCCTTAAGATGGCACCTGGCCTTGGTTCCTGCCCAAAATGAAAGAAAGAGTAGAGAGAAATGAAAATGAAAATGAAATAATATTTGGGTATGTGCTACCATGATTCCTTTACTACAAAACTCTTTCCATATCTCCATTGGAGGCAAAGATTTCATCTTAAATTGGATCCTGAGGGTTAAGTAAAATCAATAAAGAACTTCAGAGTGCAGAGAACTTAAATTACCAGTATTCTCTAGGAAAATGAAATTTATCACTGTGTCTACCCTACAGCAGAATTTGTTTGCTTAGAAATTATAAAAATAAATTATAAACATTTATTTCACAGACACTTATATTGATCTAATGTTAAAAAATTCAAAGATTTTTGGAGGCAAAACACAAGGTAAAAAGGTTCTCAAAATATACACATGGAATGAGCTATGGTGATTTTGGGAGGTCTACAATTTTGCAAGTGTTTAGGGCATATATTCCTACAAAGAAAACCTTAAGACAGCATTCAATCATTAAAAAATATTTCCACCGTAGTCATTTGAGTTTCCACAGTATTTGCTATTCAGCAAATAGTTACCAGTCAAGTGTCCTTGATCTAACCTCAATACACCTCAGTACTTAAGCATACATACACTTTAATCTTAGAGCAAGTCTTACGATTTCAGGTTCCTGGGGCAAAACAATTTGTACTTAATAAAAGTCTTCTCTTTCTTAAGTGTAATTTCTCCACCAGCCACATCTCCAAAGTAACATTTATTGGGGCTTGGGGGTGGGGGTGGAAAGGAAATCTAAAGAGGGGGAATAATGAAAAATTGAGTGAGAGATTGCATGGTACTAAATAAATACTCATTGTACGAAAACACTGTTTTTATTTTAAGACCTCTTATGGAAGGTGAGTAAAAAGGAGACTCTAGTCCAACTGTAGACTGTCTCCTTTGCCTGAGATTTGGCTGATTTTCTCTGGTTTTCAGATTATGTTTAGTTAACAGCATGTTTGATATTGGTGAGCTAATAATTACTTGCTCTTGCATATATTGGCGCCAAAGTGCATATGTATGTTGAAACAATAAATGTTGCATTTTTGAAAACACCATGTTCAAATGATTTCAGTATAAAGGATGGCAATAGTTTTGATCTAATAAAATAGTTTCAGTTAATTCTTAGTGAATACTTTTATTAATTATTAAACCTCTCATTAAAATACAAAAAATACAGAAAAGTGTAATAAAGGAAATAAAATTCACTCATAATTTCACCCACCAGAAGTTATTATTTTGAATTCCTTGGTATGTTTTGTTTGCATACATAAAGCTCCCCATACCTTTATTCCCTGGTGGTAATCACTACCGTAAAATGGTGCTTATCATTCCTCGATATCATTTTGTAATTTGTGCGGCTATAAAAACAATGTGTAGTATTGTTTTGTGCTTTTAAAACTTACGGAAGCAGTGCTATGATATACATACCCTTTTGCAACTTTTAGACTTAACCTCACATCTTAGTTATTTATCCATGTTAGTACATATCAGTCCAATTTCTTTTTGCTGCTATAGAATATTCCATTGTTTGAAAAAAATTACAGTGGCTATAATTCCTGAGGAGAAATTATGCAGGTTCCCTGCATTGCTATAGCAAACAGTGCTGCAGTAAAGATGGTTGGATGTGTCTCCTTGGCAAATGTGTGAGCATCTTTCTGGCACACACTGCTGGATTGCTTAGTCCCAGGGTATTGGTATCTTAAGATTTATTAAGTGCTGTCAAATTGCTCTCTGAGGAGGTTTTATCAACTAATATTTTCACCAACTGTATATTAGTGTCCCCTTCCCCTCACCACCACCAACAAATGGTTAGGTGTTGGATGTTGGTAGTTATGGGATAACTCATCTTCCTGTTAATTTGCATTTCTCTTTCTTTTTAAAGGCTTATTTATTTATTTTTGAGAAAGGGAGAGGAGCAGAGAGAGAGGAAGAGAGAACCCCAACCAGACTCCCCACTATCAACACAGAGCCTGACATGGGGCTCGAACCCATGAACCATGAGATCATGACCTGAGCCGAAAATAAGAGGAGGATGCTTAACTGATTGAGCCACCCAGGTGCCACTGCACTTCTCTTATTATAAGGGTATGTCAAGAACTGTACATGTAATGATTGGTGATTCAAGTTTTCAGTGTTCTTCATTTCAGTGAATGACATCACTGTCTATCTGGTTGCACCAGCCAGAAATGAGAAGTCAATCTTGATCCTTTTGACTCCTTCATTGATCATCAGTGTCTTTTGATTCTTCCACCTAAATTTGTTTCACTACTTCTCACTTATCTACATTTCCACCAGCATCCTGGTCCAAGCCACCATCTTTGGTCTATATGGAACTGCGCATATATGGAACTATGGAGACTCCCAGTTGGTTTCCCAGAATGCAGTGTTGTCTTTGTACCTTGCATTATCCATCCATATATTAACTTGGCTAATAATTATTTTATAATTTTATTTTTTTGAAAGTTTATTTATTTTGAGAGAGAGAGAAAGAATGTGCATGAGTGTGTGAGTGGTGGAGGGGCAGAGAGTGAGGGAGAGCAAGAATCCTAAACAGGTTCTGTTGCTGCCTTACATGGGGCTGGATCTCAGGAACCATGAGATCATGACCTGAACTGAAATCAAGAGTCAGCCACTCAATTGCTCAATTGACTGAGCCACCCAGGTGCCCCTGACTAATCACTTTTAAAGGAAATTATAAACCTATGGTAGTTTTTTAGTTGAGTAGTTAAAATGAGGAGGAAATATATAATTCGCTCTTTGTTTCTCTCTGTTCCTGTCTCTCTCTGTCTCTCTCTCTCTCTCACGCACACACAGATACCTGCCAACAAAACTAAAGATATACTTTTATTTTCTAAGCCTCAGCTTAGTTAATCCTCTTGCTCAAAATCTAGCAGTATTTCTACACATCAATAAATTATTAACCTAAGGCTTGATACTTTGATACAATATTTCTTTATCTAAGGTGAAATTCTTTTCTACAAAATTAAACACAATCACTTAAAAGTCTGAACATATTACTTCTAGTCCTTACTTATTATTCACCAGCCATTTGACTTTCATTAAATTAAAGTCTAAGATTATCTAACTAGGAATCTAAACACCAAACACATCCCTACAGTCGAATGTTATAAATGGATATTATAATGATCATCCATTTAAAAAATTCCATTTGTCTTAGTATTTTTTTGTCTTAAATCATCGTTATCTAAAATTACAATGTGCTCTTCATCTTTTCACATGATTGTAGTAAGGAAAATCTTTGGTCAGATAGCATTTTCCTACTTCTAAATCCCTGATCACGAGCCCATTAAGTGCATTTTCATGGAAATGCGAGGTCAAGATAGTGCATTTCAGTTAATTTTTGTCCGAGTATTTGGATGGTTGCATTTTGCCAAGGTTATATTTTTAGACAATTTAATTTTTTCTGTGCATGTTTAAAGTACTTTTAACCTTTAAAAAAGGCTAGAATGTCATTTGGACATCCAAGTTAATATATTGCCATTCAATAACACTTTTGTGTAGACAATGACATAATAATAAACAACATTGGTATATAACATGTACAACAAATTGCTGAGCTATTTAACGATATTGGCGCAGATGTTGAAAAGCTTTATATCAGCGTACTATTTAAGAGATGCTTTGGATTGGGAATGCCAAAGCCGCTAGTTTGAGATCTGAGTGAAATATTTTGGTTTAGCCTTAGGAATGATCTATGTACAGGAGCCTTTTAATTTTTCATGTGATACTGCCCTTAGAAAAAATTAAGTTATTATCTCTACTATACATTTCCAAGGGAAAAGATAATAAAGTTTCTGATATTTTTACTTGCATTAATTGAATAAAGAGAATATTTTTTTCTCATAAATATCTCCATTATAGCAGCCCCAATATACACTAAATTCTTTCCATGTTCCTTGATTAATACTTCAAAGTACACTGAATACCTATTAGTCCTCATATGAAGGGGAGATGAGGAGCTCTTGGCTTTCTGCTATCCATTGGCAGTCATTTGTGTCCTTGTAGGTTCATGGGAAGCCTAGAAAATGGCCCTGGAGGAACCAGAAGGACCTGTATGTGGTCAGCCATTACTGCTCTTGAGGGGGAAGATGCACAGCATATCATCTTTGACCACTTAGTACAAAGTCTTTTTGGACTCGCTTGCAAGTGGTCGTGCCTCAGACTCTAAATTGCCTGACATAATTTATCCATAATTAAGAGCTAAAGATTGTGATGTATGTTGACTCTACGATATGAAGAAAATTCCTTTAACAAGTTACAATTTGTTGCATCAGTCAAAAAATTACATTTTCTAATATTAATCTGGAAACCTGCTTTTTAAGGAAGGATTATTCTAAATATTAGGTCAGTAATGAATTGTTTGGAATGGTATATTTCTTTCCTGGATCTGTCATAAAGTACCACTAACTGAGTGGCTTAAAATAACAAAAATTGATTATTTTACAGTTCTGGAAGCTGGATGTCCAGACTCAAGATATTGGCTGGGCCACCCTCCCTCAGTAGTGTCTGGGGTAGAATCTTTCTTCACATCTTCCAGCTTCTATAGGCTCAGGTGTTCCTTGGTTTGTGGCAACATGACTTCAATCCTGCTGCTGTCTTCATATGATCTTCTCTCACATAGTGCTCTCTCTCTCTCTCTCTCTCTCTCTCTCTCCCTCTGTATGTATGTGTCCAAATTTTCCTCTTATAAGGATACCAGTCACATTGGATTAAGGTTCCTCTCTACTCCAGTGTGAACTTATTTTAACTCACTTAATTATATCTGCAAGGACTCTTTTCCCAAACAAGACCACATTCTGGAGTAATAGGGGATAGAATTTTGTTTTTTAAGTTTTATTTTTGAGAGAGAGAGCCAGACAGAGTGCAAGCAGGGGAGGCGCAGGGAAAGAGGGAGACAGAGAATCTGAAACAGGCTCCAGGCTCCGAGCTGTCAACACAGAGCCCGACGCGGGGCTCAAATTCACAAACCCAGAGATCATGAGCTGAGCTGAAGTCAGACGCTCAACCGACTGAGCCACCCAGGCGAATAGGGGATAGAATTTTTAGGGGCTCTTTTTTAGGGGTTCGAATCAACCCTAATAGATGATTAAAGCGTTAAATATCGATTTTCATTGCTGGATATATGCATATGGAAGGTCTGTCATAATGCAACTTTCACAAAGAGTAGAAATAAGTTACTTATTTTTGAAAACTAGAAATTCATGATGTGTAAAAATGTTTGCTCAATTTAACTGAAAAATTATGTGTTACGCACAGTTTGCAAGTGAGATTGTTCCATCATATTCATCAACTCAGGAAAATGTATCTACAAAATTACTCTCACTTGGTGGTCAGCTCGTCACTATTCCTTAATAATTTGTTGCTACTATGTCCCTTAATTTGTTAAGATGAGATAAACTTGACGGTTATCCATATCACAGTATTATGTGCCACTTGGTATACTCTAGAGGTTAAGGGGAGAATTATGGAGACAGGCTGCATTATTTGGAATCCAGGCTCTGTCACTTACCAGCAATATGACCTGGGGAAATTTGTTTATCATTTGTCTCCTTCCTTTTTCTGTAGCTGTACAGTAAGGACAGTCACAGTAGCTACTCAGTGAGGCTGTTCTGAAATAAGGTGAATCACCTAAATAAAGTATGTTGAAAAAGTTTTACAAATAGCAATTTCTTAATAAAACTTTTAATTTTTGCTTATTATTAAAATATCTAATCCTCATTTGATATATGAAGAAATTATTACCTTTTAGATAAATAAAACACAACTATTTATATTTTAAAAGAAACTTAGAAACAACAGGTGTTGACAAGGATGTGGAGAAAGGGGAACAATTTTGCACTGTTGGTGGGAATGCAAAATGGTGCAGTCACTCTGGAAAAGACTACTGAGGTTCTTCAAAAAGCTAAAAATAGAACTAGCCTAAGACCCAGCAATTGCACTACTAGCTATTTATCCAAAGGATACAAAAATGCTGATTTGAAGGGGCACATGTAGAGGCATTTGGGTGGCTCAGTCAGTTAAGTGTCAGGCTTCAGCTCGGGTCATGATCCCACAGTTCATGGGTTTGAGCCCCACATTGGGCTCTGTGATGACAGCTCAGAGCCTGGAGCCTGCTTCTGATTCTGTAGCTCCCTCTGTCTCTGCTTCTCCCCCACTCACACTTTGTCTCTTTCTCTCTCTCTCTCTCAAAAATAAACATTAAAAAAATGAAGAGGTACATGCACCCCAATGTTTATAGCAATGCTATCAACAATAGCCAAATTATGGAAAGAGCCCAAATGTCCACCAACTGATCAATGGATAAAGGAGATGAATGGATAAAGAAGATGTATTCACACACACACACACACACACACACACACACACACACACACACGTAATGGAATATTACTCGGTGATCAAAAAGAATGAAATCTTGCCATTTGCAACAACGTGGATGGAACTAGAGTATATTATCCTAAGTGAAATAAATCAGAGAAAGACAAATACCATATGATTTCACTCATTTGTGGAATTTAAGACACAAAACAGATGAACATAGGGGAAGGGAAGGAAAAATAAAATAAGGTAAAAACAGAGAAGGAAGCAAACTGTAAGAGACTCTTAAATATGGAGAATAAACTGAGGGTTGCTGGAGGGGAGGTGGGTGGGGGAATGGGCTAAATGGGTGATGGGCATTAAGGAGGGCACTTGTTGGGATTAGCACTGGGTGTTATGTGGAAGTTATGAATCACTGGGTTCTACTCCTGAAACCCACACTACACTGCACATTCACCGAGTTAAATAAATTGATTGGTATTATACAGTCCATGAGCTTGGAAAAATGTATAACATGTATCTTCCACTACAGTTTCATAGAAATTATTTTCACTGCCCTAAAAATCTCTTTGCCTATTCATCCCTCCCTCCCCCAGATACAGACTTCTAAACAATATAGTTAAAGTGATTAAGAAATTTTGAAAAATCAGCAAATTGGAAACTATACAAAATGTCAAATTAAAATCATAGAACTGAAACCTACAGTGTCTGAAAATTAGGAATTTATTAGGTGAATTTCACAACACATTAGACTTATTGAAAAATAATTAGTGTCCTGAAAGTTAGTTCACAAGAAAATATTCTAGACTGAAGCACAGAGAAGTCAAATAAGTGCAAAACTTGTAATAGAGTATAAGAGATACACGGAATACAGAAAAAGTTCTAACATACATGGAATTGAACTGACAGAAGAAATATTTGATGACAAAATTACTATTTTTTTAAAATAGGAGACAAAACCCACAAAAGCAAAAAGCCATTTAAAACCCAAATATAATTGCTGCTATAAAATAACACTGGGCACACCATAGTATAACTGCCAAAAACTAATGTGAGAAATGTAAACTTAAAGCACCCAGAAGATAGAGAGAGAGAGAAAAAAAAGGTGCATTACCATCAAAGAAACAGTAATAGGATTAATCACAAGCATCTCAAAGCAAAGAAATCCAGAGACAATGGAATATCTTGAAAACACTGAAGTAATACAAGTACCAATGTTTTATACCCAGCAAATATATATTTTAAATATGAAGGTGTGGTGAAGATTCTTCAGAATAGCAAACCATGATGTAATTAAACACTAGCAAAACCATAATAAAAAAAAATGAAAGGTTACTATTAAGACAAAAGGAACTAATCACAGACGGCCATGTAGAAAATAAGAAAAAATGAAGGATAGCAAAAGGTAAGTATGTGGGATTCTAATTGAATATGAGTACATAAAGAAATAACCAAAATATCCTGTTTTGTTGAAATACAAATGGAATTAAATACCATTTAATTATAGCTCAATATTATTAATATAACATATAATATAATTAATATATTACTATACCGTACCTCAATAAAATGATGTGGGAAGGCAATGAATGAGTTAACTTCTCTTATTCAGGAAATGGCAAGCAAGCATATTATAAATATTAGACTTTGGTATGTCAGGGGTTCAACTAGTAATCTCTAAACTGGACTGTCCAATGTGGTGGCCATGAGCCATATGTGTCTATTTAACTTTAAAGTTAAATTAAAAATTATGTTCCTGAGTCAGACTAGCCACATTTTAAGTGTACAAGAGAAATGTGTGGCTATGGCTACTATTTTAGACTCTGCACAGATGTAGAATATTTCCATCATTGTAGAAATTTATACTGGACGGTGTTGCTCTAGAATAACCACCATAAGAACAGCAAAATAGTCATTAACAAAAACATAAAAGGTTAATTGAATCATAAAAGGTCAATAAATAATCCTAAAGAAGAGAAGAAGACAGAAAACAACAATATAACACAGTTGAGGGTCCAAGGGACACCTGGGTAGCTCAGTCTGTTAAGCATCCGACTCTTGGTTTTGGCTCAGGTCATGATCTTGCGGTTTCGGTTTCGTGGGCTTAAGCCCTACATCAGCCTCTGCGCTTACAGCATGGAGCCTGCTTGGGATTCTCTCTCTCTCCCTCTCTCTCTGCTCCTTCCCCACTGGCGCTGTCTCTGTCTCTCTCAAAATAAATAGGTAAACTTAAAAAAAGCGGTTCTCGGTCAAATACAATATAAAGAATACATTTGTAAATTTAAAATAGAATTAATATCCTAAAAAGTGCAAACAATCAAGTAATCTAAATAAAAAACAAACAATGAGCATAATGGGTTAAAACATGGATGCTTAAGTGATATATACCTTTAAAACAAGCACAGAAACAGACTAAAATTCAAAGAATGGAAAAAGATAACATTTGCAAAAGAAAAAAAAGTATAGCCGTAGTAATATAATACAAAATAGACATTAAAAAGAAGCAAAGAGGGACAGATCATAGTGTTAACTATTGTACCAAAATAATGCAATTCCAATTTTGTACGAACCTAATAAACACACCTTCAAATACATAAAGGATGACAAGAGACGCTGGTAAATCTAAAAATATCATTAACATATCTCTCTCAATATCTTATGAAACAGAAAAATTAGCAAGTATACTAAGGATTTGTAACAATATTTGCAAATGTGATAAAATTGGCATATATAGAAATCTTCCTTCAACAGCTGCAGAATGCAACTCTTTTCAACTGTGCGTGGAACATTTATCAAGATCGACCCTATACTGGCACATAAAGTATTGCTCAAAACTTTAAAGTCTTGAAACCGTACAGAATATTTTCTCCAACGACAGTGGAATTAAGCTAAAAATCAGGAGTAAACAGATAATTTGAAAAATGCTATATGTAGGAAACTTATGCAAAATATTTCTAAAATCTCTAGGACCAAAGCAGAACAGAAATAGTAATCCAAAATACATTGGACTGAATTTTAATGGTAAAATATCAAAGTTCACGATGGACTTCTTGCAGTAGCATGCAGTAGAACACAGGTGGCCATTATTCCTGCTGCAACAATTAGAAAAAAATAAAAGGATAAACTGTTAAGATAATATTTTAAAGACCAGGAGAATTGTGGAAACAATGAATAGAATTAATTCTAAAATTCACCAAAGAAAAAAGCTTTTTAAAGATAAACTGATAGTGGATGACCATTTTGGTTCTTGGTAGCATTTGGCAATTTTATTTTATTTTATTTTATTTTATTTTATTTTATTTTATTTTATTTTATTTTATTTTTATTTTTTATTTTTTGCATTTGGCAATTTTAAATGAGGGCTGAGGATCAGCTTTGGCTCAGGCAGAGTCTCTGTTGGAGGAAGAGAAACCAGAGGACTTTTGGAAGTTGTATGGAGCTGGACTGAAATCAAAACGAACTTCAAAAACAAGATTATTTTTCACTGTGGAATATTTCTGAGGGTCTGGAATGGGCAAGGAGACTAGATCTGGGCCAAAAGAAGAGGTAAATCTTTTACAGTCTTGCATTGTTTAAGAATCAAACACCTGCTATGGGAAGGGCCTAACATAAACCTACAGAGCATCATTCCTTAAGATGTCTACCAATTTTTGAACCTTCCACAGGAAGGAGGCTAAAGACTAAAGATCAAAGCTTTAAAAACTCATAACTTAATGAACAGAGTCTTATACAATCAATCAAAAGCCTGATAGTGCCATGCTTGAAGAACAAGAGTGATGTAGATGTGGACTGATCTTAAGAAAAGTTCAGTGCTTGTTGGACTCAGATTAATACGTGGTCAGCTAGAGGTAATTGTCTCTTTACCATACCTACCTAATAAAAGGAGAAACCCTTTGGGGGAAAAATATCATCTCAAGCTTTATGATTAGTTGATATACAATGTCTAGCATACCATAAAACTTACTAGACATATGAAGAGAGAGAAAAACATAATAATCAAGAGAACATAGCAGAGCATAAGAGACATGGGAGGAGGAAATATTCAAAGATGTAATGTCCATATACTTGGAATCTGAGAACTAGGAGAGAGAGAGTGGGGGGGAGGAGGAGGGGAAATTATTTGATGAGATGAAGGCTGAGGACCTTCCTGAACTGATGAAAGACATTAAGCAATATAATGATAGACATATTGTTTTAATTCATGAAATGGGACACTGTATAGAAGTAACAATGAATAAACCATTACTACATGCAACAATGTAAGTGGATCTCACAGATAAGTTGAATTAACGAAGCCAGACACAAGAGAATAATATGATTCCATTATATAAATTTCAAAGCCACAGAATAGTAATTTATATTGTTACATATTAGGATAATTGTCACCTGTGGTAGGAGTGAGTGTGGATTGAATGGGAAGGTACATTTTGGGATTTTATGGAGTATGGTTTTTAATTGGACAATTTGCTCCCCTCTACAATATGAGGATGATATTGGAACAAAAAAAAATAAGGAATTGTTTTCTAATAGATAATACTGTAGTCTCTGCTGCAAGTCCCAAAATCTTGACTTTAGTTTGGCTGTTTTAGTGTACAGAAGGAAAAGTCTGGTTCTACGGACTGAGGTAGAAAAGAGATATAAATATGAATTATCTGTTTGTTTCAGGAAATCATTGCCCAGAAAATCATTAAACCAATTTAAATAACACAAAAATTGTGTTCTGTTTCAGGAAGTTCTCGCAATCCAATTTATTTGGGCAAAGAGTTCATCTGGGCCAAGAGCTCTCACAATGAAATTAATACATTGTTCACCTGGGCAAACAGTTCACTCATGAGGCAACAATCAGAGCTTCCTACAAGAATCTAGCTTTTCTGTGTTTACCAAACCTACATTATTAGGTCACAAGTGTTATTTAATCACAATCTGTTCCCCACTTTGAAAATTCTTCCTTAAGCCACATAGACCCAGACTCCCCAAATGTATAAATGACTCTTCACTGTAAGTACCTCTCTTACACACTACTGATGTCTGTCTATAAGTTTTCTTCTTTACTGCAGTAAGTCTAATGAACTTAAATTTAGATACACACCACACAAACACATTTATATAGAGATATTGAGATATAAATATAGATTCATAAACAAATTTATTTATAAATAAATATATATTTTTATAAATAAATTATACATACATATAATTTATTTATTTATATCAGAGACACAGAATCCAAAGCAGGTTTCAGGCTCTGAGCTGTCAGCAGAAAGCCTATGTGTGTGTGTGTGTGTGTGTGTGTGTGTGTGTGTGTGCGTATATATATATATATATATATATATATACACGCACACACATACATACATATTGTGTGTGGGGTGTGTGTGTGTGTGTGTGTGTGTGTGTGTGTGTGTTGTGTGTGCTATTTTGGTGGTCTTTTTGTTGAGCCATCAGTTAAAAAACCTACTTTATGGTCCAGAAGCTCATATTAGGAGCCTATTAATAGATATCTATATCAAAGTTTACATGGATTTTAGATAGTCCCTTTCTTTTGCATACCCAAGAAATCTAGGGACCTGTGCTATATCCCCCCTTCACTTTATCCTGAAAAATCAAGAATTTTGATTAAGTTCCTGAACAAAATAAATTTTGTAAAAATCTAAAGGGATTATTGCAGTAGAGGGTAGGACCTTTTCTTGAGAGGAGTCTGGGATTTATGTAAGCACAACTGGAGAAGGGCATTGATGTCTTATGGTGACTCTCTACTCTCGTGCAACTTCCTTTGGTGCTAGGGTAAGGCAGGGCCTGGCAGGAATTTCCTATTCTTAGGAAGCTCTAACCACATAAAGGCATGTGGGGAGCGTTGTCTCCCAAAAAAAAGGAATCGCAGGCAGATGCCTACCCAGCTCTTAACTACAAAGGTGAGAAGGAATGTGGTGTTCATGCAGGATCCAGGCTTGTTGATTGAAGGAAGTGACTTGGTGGCCTGCTAATAAAATTCTCCCTTCTCAGTCGTGTTCTTTTTATTTAAATTTTTTTAATGTTGATTTAACTTTGAGAGAGAGAGAGAGAGAGAGAGAGAGAGAGAGAGAGAGAGAGACAGCACAAGCAGGGGAAGGGCAGAGACACAGAATCTGAAGCAGGTTTCAGGCTCTGAGCTGTCAGCAGAGAGCCTGACGCAGGGCTCAAACTCACAAACTATGAGATCATGACTTGAGTTGAAGGCAGAGGCTTAACCAACTGAGCCACCCAGACGCCCCTTGGTCGTGTTCCTATTACTGATATACTTCAGGACTCAAAGCCTCACTAGGCATTCCTGATCATAGCCAGTGACTCAGGAGTGACACTCTAGGCTTTAGCTCATTTTATGCAAAGTGCCAGTTATTTGACAAGTTATGGTAATTAGAAGTGAACTTTCAAATTATTAAATTATTCAAGTGTAGGAAATTATAAGTTCTCAAATTACCAACTGATCCAAATATTTTTTCGACTAAGAGGAACATGTCTGCATTAAAGGGCTATTACTCACTCGTCACATAGTGGAGGCTTTTGCAGATACGTGTCAAGTCTTGCATATGTTCAGAAGAACCATTTGAAAGTCCCAGGTTTCACCAGCTATGTCATAATCGAAACAAATATAAATCTACATGTAAAGAAAATATAAGGTCACAATGGAAGTCCCTTTGGAGAATTGCTTTTCAGAATCAAAATAGTGATTATTATGAGAGTCAACACTTCCCATTATCATTATCAAAGTATATCACAACAGGAACACCTTCACCACCCTTAAGATTGTTGTGTGCTGAGTATCATAAATTCAGCTACACTCAATTAAATTACTACCTGGAATTTTTAAAAACAGAAGGTGATTTTGTATTTATTCAAAATTGATATCACTTTGATATTTAAATATGTTTTAAAACCCAGATTGTAAGTCTTCATGGATATTACACAGTATGTATATTATGCATTTTATTCCTTCTGATTTCATAACATTCCCAGAAGATTATGACATCTTTTGGCTTAAACCAAAACAAGTAAGGCAAAGATAAAAAATGTGTTTAAGGGGCGCCTGGGTGGCTCAGTTGGTTAAGTGTCCAACCTCTGCTCAGGTCATGATCTCATGGCTTGTTGAGTTCAAGTCCCTCTATGGGGTCTGTGCTGACAGCTCAGAGCCTGGAGTCTGCTTCAGATTGTGTGTCTCCCTCTCTCTCTGCCCCTCCCCAACTCACATTCTGTCTCTGTCTCTCTCAAAAACAAATTAAAAAAAAAACCATTAAAATAAAAAAAATGTTTTTGGTTATGTTTTGAATTGATTTGCACATCAGATCTTCAGCTAACATGGTTCTATAATCTAAAGTGAGTTTTGATGTATTATTGCATACACCTGGAGTAATGAAGAGGTTTCATTTAGTAAATAATGCAAAATTAAAATGTTCTAAGTCATTATGACTATGTCATGCTTATAAGTGGGACTTTACCCCACTAAAGTGGAATATTTAAAAGAAGATGAATGGCATATAGCCTCAATCAAATAGCACAATTTCAAAAATGTGATGACGGAGATAAATAAGACAAGATACGGTTCTCCTTGGCCTCTATGTAGGGTGTAGAAGGTCTCAGACCGTGGTGGTGGTTCAGTTTCCATTCTCCACAAAGGCACCTGGCAAGTTCGCGTGGTCTGTGGGAACTGAACTCATATAGACCAAGCCAGGGAGCCCGGCTCCAGGTTGCATCAGCTTGGAAGAAAGGATACCCTTGAGAAATAGTGATTCTGAGGGTGTTTTAGCTTACTCATTGACTGGGGTTGGTCTTGAATTAGAACAGAAGGTGAGTTTAGGACTAATTTATGGAGTAATGGAAGGTGCAGAGTTGTCCGGGGTTTTTATTTCTCTCCCTGAAATGCTTCTCTTTCATTTGTTTATTAGAGAAACAATTTCCTAATGTATGTGATAGGCACTGAAAGACATATTACTGAATACCCAACGATCGCTATCTTCAAATAAATTACAGCCCAGCTAAGATGATAACACATTTGTTCACAGTTGTGGTGAATCTTGCCTGACAGGTATAAACTCAGGGATAAGGGAGAAAATGGAAGGGAGAAAGCACTGTGAAAGTTGCAGAAATACCTGGAGGTGACATATGGAGTAAGAAGTGTTCAGGGAGGTGAGTGAGCTTTAAGGAGATGTTTTTGGCAATGGGCAGAATAAGTAACACCTGGATATGATGTTAAGCAGAAGGCCAACCGCCACTGGAGAGATTGATTGGTGTTCCTGGTATGTGATAATTGTTGGAACAGGAACTAGTCCAGGCAGGAAGGATTAGCTGAATTTTACAGTTAGACAGACACTCATTGTAGAAAATTCCCTGTTTTGAAAGGCAGATATAGGCACTAGTTAAACCTACACTATGTCAAGTATCTTAATATTAGATAAGCTAACAAGTTAAACTCAACCACATGCTAGGGACTTAGAAAACATTTCTTGACTTTTATCTAAAAGCAATGCATCTCAATCTGGGGTGGTGTTGCCCTCCAGGAGACATTTACAAATGTCTGGAAACATTTTGTTTGTCACTGGGAAACAGACATTATATGGTGTCTCCTGGGGAGAGGCTGAGGCTGATACTGTTTCATAATTTAACAAAATTCCAGGTATTGTATCCATGTATTCTGTGAAGTCCTTATTCCTTTTAATGGAACTGTTTTTTAGATCTTAGAGTTCACTAGTAACCTTTCTAAATTTGTAATCATTATACAAAAAAAGCCCTTAACATTTAGATAAGATATTCAGTAACTGCTTAATAGTGACTACACACATACTTATGTTTCTGACTCCAATTCATCATTTCTCGATCAATGATTTTTTACATAATTGAAGTACCAACATTTTGCTGAGTTAAATGTTAACTAACAATAAGGCTCTGGTCTTTGAGAAATGTGCATGTCAGTGATTTCCTATAATACTGCTGGAAATTCTTAGTGACTAAACTCAAGAACACCGGATAGTTCATGCTTCTAAACTGATGCTCAAGCCCAAAAAACTTATTAAACTTAATATAATTTATATTTAATTACATCAGGCACACAAGGTCTAAAAACTGAGCAAGCATGGGGAAAAAATAAGCTATTTTAAAATAATGAATAAACTGTACTCTTCTTGGGTGAAGAATTCCTCGTGTCAGAGAAACAATTTTGGAAATAAAGGTTACCTTTTCCTGCTCACCTAAAACAAATATTCAGGGCATGCGGTACATGATCTCTTGATCTAGAAAGAGTTCTCCCATTCTCTGAGACCTAACTACTTACTCTGTCAAGCATTATGCACTTATATTGCGGCAGAACTTTGTTTTAACCCAAACAAAAAATTGACAATCTATGAAAAAGCTACAGCATATGTGATAAACTAGCAACAATAGATTGGAAAAACTATTTCGGTTATCTCAGTTTAGAATATGGCCCTATGGTGATAGAAATGGTAAGGGAGACAGTCATTTAGAAAAAGGAAAGCTGTAAGAAAAATCAGTGTGGACAGCTCTTGGCTGGGGATTGACATGCCAAATATGATAATTATAGTTACTGTAGTGAAATCAATGGTTAGAAAATAATCACTCGTAGGGAAATTCTGGGAGATGTCATAAACCTCGCAACGGGGGACATTAAGATTCAGAGACTGCCAGACATCAGGACCTAAGGATTTAGAAGAAAAAAATGTTAGATGTAGGCATTAAATATATGATAATTGTTGTTATGTATCAGTTAGTATTTGCTTATTGGACTTGATTCATTATAGAGGAAAGTCTAGCATTGAAGACAGATGGAGTAAAAGGTGGGTCTTTACAATTTATATTTGAGTCAACTCTGTAGGCCTGTGCTTCTATACATCTAATTATTTTCTTTGTGTTTGAATAACATGTATACATTATATAAACATATTAAGGAATTATCTTTAATAAACATGTCTATATGGTTAAGTGAAATGTATGTTGAAGTGACTGTATTATATACTGACAGTTTAACTTGGTTCCTACATGTCCTTTATATCAGGGAAGCTAAAGTTTATGGCAGAATTCTCAAAAAACCTTTTAAATATTTATTAGAAACTAACACACACCACACACAGGTAAGGGCTCACCTATATATGACAAAGCACACAGAGGGTACAGAGGAAAGTCAGATCATGAACATGCTCAAAATCCCATTCCTTCCTTCTCAAATAGTTGGTAATGAACACCCTTCAGCAAGTTGGGTATTTCATGTATGAATTGTTTTATAATCAGAGACTTAAGTTATAATAACCTAGAAGGCATATAGGAATGGCTCATATTTAATTGAAGATAATTTAATTGGGGTACCTGGGTGGCTCAGTTGGTTGAGCATTCAACTTTTGATTTGGGTTCAGGTCATGATCCCAGGGTCATGGGATAGAGCCCCACCTCAGACTCAGTACTGAGTGTGGAGGCCGCTTAAGATTCTCTCTCTCCCTCTCCCTCTGCCCCTCCCTTGCACTCTATCTCTCTTTCTCTCTCTCAAAAATTTTTTAAATTATAAACAATGACCAGAATTTGTAAAAAAACATATCAAAAAGAGAAAACATACATTTTGATTTATTTGACCAATATTATTTGAGAAAATGTTCAATACATTTCATTTGAGAGAAGCCTTGTCCAGGTGTAATAATTGTTAATATAAATAATGTTGATGTAAATAATGATAAATAATGACATGATGAAATCGGGTTGGTATGAATAATGATACAGTAACTCTGCATAAACTCCTTCCATAAATATGATAAAAGAGGATAGAAAATACAAACAGTCTCGTGGCCAGAGAACAGTGCTGTTAGGAGTCAGCCTGGTACTTCTGGGTATATCATGGGAATATCATGACTTTAGGTTGATCTCTCTCATTTATTGAAAACAAGACAGATTATTGCTAAGAATCAACTAAAAGCCTTTGTTTTACTCTTCCCCAAATTAATTATGAACTAGAAAGCATGCACTCAAGATGTGTAAAACATGTCCACTTTAAGAAATCTTAAAAGAGGCCAGAGCAAAAAGGCACAATACTTTCAAAGGCACAACAGGAAGATTACATGGAATCCCTTCCAGAAGCAGGGGAAGCTAGGAGACAGCAGAATGATGTCTTCAAAGGGTAAAAAGCCAAATCTGCCGGCTGAGAATTCTGAACCCATCAAAATATCATTAAAAGTGTGAAAATTAAAGAAGAGACATTTTCAGGAAAATAAAATCGAAGATGATTTGTCGTTAGCAGAACCATATTAAAGAACTATATTTTTAAGAGGGAATAACAATAGTAATCAATGAAAGGTTGAAGATGCAAGTTTGAAAGAAGAACATTGGAAATGGCAAATATATCAACAAATATGAATGAATATACTGTCTGTTAAAGACTATGTCGACAACATCTTGGGGGACTAAAAGAGGATTCAATCACACGACAGGTAGAATATAAGTCAGGAGAAAGATAAATGGAATTAAAGGGTTAAAGATCACTGTCTGATTTGATTGATCAAGGATGTATGTTATAATTTCTGGGTAATCTCTTAAAAGCATAATACAAGAATCTCACAATCCTATAAAATTTGTAAATCTACCAGCCTAACAGGAGAGTAAAACAGGATGTTGAAAAATAATCAAACCAAGAGAAGTCCAAGAAAGAACAGAGAACAGGAGAGAAAGGCAAGATTAAGAGAAAGAAAGGTGAGGCATGCCTGGGTGGCTCAGTCAGTTGAGCATTCTACTGTTGATTTCAGCTCAGGTCATGATCTCAGGGTTTGGTTGCTCAGTTCAAGCCCCACATTAAGCTCTATGCTGGCAAGGTGGAGCCTGCTTGGGATTCTCTGTCTCCCTCTCTTTCTGCCCCTCTCCCTCTTGCTCTTTCTCTCTCTCTCTCTCTTTCAAAAGTAAATAAACAAACATTAAAAAAAAAATAAAGGTGGGGCGCCTGGGTGGCTCAGTCGGTTGAGTGCCTGACTTCGGCTCCGGTCATGATCTCACAGTTCCTGGGGTCGAGCCCCATGTCGGGCTCTGAGCTGACAGCTCAGAGCCTGGAGCCTGCTTCGGATTCTGTGTCTCCCTCTCTCTCTGCCCCTCTCCCGCCGTGCTATGTCTCTCTCTGCCTCTCAAAAATAAATGTAATAAAACGTAATAAAAAAATAAAAAAAAGAAAGGTAAATCAATGGCCAAAAAAGAAGTTAGTTAATTACAAATGGAGCAGGTGCTCTAGTTGTAGGGTAGTCTTATCAGATTGGAAGAACCTAAAATGTAAAGAATAAGAAATTTCAAAACATTGGATAATACAGATTTAGACCTTAAGACATGATTTTATTTCTAAACATGCAATCATAATACTGTAATCATAGTTTATAACTAAAGGATATGTATATATTTCTTAAAATTTGTTCTAAAAAGCATTTGTGAACTCTTAACTGCATGCTTCTCCAAAAAATATAGAGTACCAACAATTACCTGTTACATTCTAGATCTAAATCTATAGCAGTTTATCATAAATACCAACTTTCATCTTTCACTTGGACTTGACATTTTCAGGCTGAATTACCCTCCACTCTGAATTTCTCATTTGGCTCCTCTGTCATTCTCTATATAATCTAATTGCTTCATTCACCTAGTTACCAAAGCTAGAAACTTGAGTGCAGTAAAAAGTATTTCCTTTCTCCAGCCTCTGCACTCCCTCAGAACCACTTGTAAATGAATTCCCAGACTATTGATCTTGCTCGGAACTATTTCAATTAGGGAGGTGTCACAATAGCTTTGAGTCTGTAAAAGAAAAAAAATAAGATATGGAATCTGTTCCATTGACTCAGTCTGCTTCTTGACTAGGCAGCGTATCTACCATTGGCTTGCAATTTTTGAATTCTACATGCCATAAAGTATGGACAGTAGGACGGTCTTTGTCAGGTAAAAAACTTATCCTCAAATTTTAGTTTGGGGAGCTACTTTTTTTAAATGGGGATTTAAATATGTATCAGCTTCAAATATAAAATATATGATATTTCCTTGATTTTACTGTGACACGGAAAACAAGATATACCATATGTATGTATGTATGTACAAAAGTGGATGAGATAACAGAGGCATTGCTTCCATGGAATTTCTTTTGCATACCTAGTGTTAAAGCTAGTAATTCACCTTAGTATATCAACATATTACTCTGATTCTAATACTCAACTTTTGCCATCTTGGAAATTGTAAGCGCGATTATGAATTACTAGCTTCAACACTAGGTCCAAGGAAAAGAAATTCCGCGGAAAGCAATACCTCCCTTAGCGCACTTTTTTTTTTGCTTACACGTTTTTTATTTGAAAAATGTAGTTAAAAGTCCAACACATTTTTAATATAAATTATGACTCTTGAACCCATTGCCATCACTCTTAAATATTGTTAAAGTGATGGTAGCATACACATTAGAAAAGGTAGCTAAAGGCAAAAGAACACCAAAGAAGACCGTGTCCAAAGAAAAGACATCAGAATAAGGCTAAAGATCAGGGTGTCCTGAGTCCATGAGCCCCCCATCTTTCTACCCTATCCTGTTAACCCTTCAGATTGAGCATAACCCTCAGGCCATTAAGCTACTTTAGGACAAGATGAGCTACTTTCAGAGCAACTAGCTAGATTTGAACGGTAAATTGGGAACGTATGACAAATCTTAGACCCTGAAAAGGGCAGGAAATACACTGAAATGGAAACATGATTAGAACCTGTCACTAGAGGAGGGGCACACTCGATGGATGGTGGACTCAGCAGAGGGGATCCTAGTTCCACATTCCTGGGATTGTTCTAAGGAATTGCTTCTAAGACCATGAATAGGTGGATCTCCAGTGGAAGCTTTTATCAGATTCTTATTCACCTGCATGTACTAGTTTGTTTGATATTCCTACTTAGTTGTTTAGCAAAATGCAAATAAACTGGACAAGGCCAGCATCAAATTAATATTCTCAACTCACCTCAGTGCCCAACCAGACCCTTAGGCATATGAGCATTGCTACATTCCCTTCATTCATGCTGCAGGAATTATCTCAATTTCTACCCTCACGGCCAGTTTGGTTGCTCTTGGGAGCACAGTTATTTTGTACACCTGCTGCTCTCACCAAATTATGTTTTTGAGAGCCTGATAGGATCTATACTAATGTATATGAGGAACATTTTAGGTTATTGTCATAGGTTGAATAACATTATCATATATAATATGAAATTTCCACACAATAAAAAAAATGGTTATTTTGGGGTACAATAAAACTTCCTTACACTCCTGTCACTTTCAAATCTGCTCTAAAATCATGGGACATGAGAGAATTCCCTCATACTGGCCCCATTCTTTGAGAATGAGCATTCAGTATCTGGGTCAAATATATCTTTGGCTCTCTGTCTCCCCATCACCCCCACAAGAACACACATGCACATAGAGGAGACAGAGAATCACAAAAAAAAAAAAGAAGAAAAACAACAACAAAAAACAAAACAAGAATGAAGTGAATCTAGTATTATGGTTAACATCATAAAAAAAGGAAATAATACAAAACAATAAGACAATGTAGGGTAAGGAAAGAAATTAGCTGTAGAAGAAAGTAAACTACCTTCATTTCTTTATTTTTCTCTACTCTCTTTGTCCTCTCCATTATAATTACATGTGGAAATATTCATTATAGTGATTCATTAGATTTAATGAGATAGATAACATTTTAATTTTAGAGAAACAATTATGCCATAAATACACCTGAATAGCCATATTTCATGGTCATGAATACAAAATTAATTTCTTTCATTGATATTAGCACTAAAAACAGTGTACAAATTGCAACTCCCTTTTTAAAAAAATATCATCATGATAGTTATTAGACTAATATATTTCTCAGTTAACCTGTAATTCTGGAGTGACAGAAAGAAGTTGTGTTTTAAGAAAGAAGATACACAACAAATCTCTGGGGTAGGTAAAGTCCGTTTTTCCTTTCCTTTCCTTTCCTTTCCTTTCCTTTTCTTTTTTCACTTTAGATTTTGTTGATTTAAACATGGCTGCTGGGGACACCTGGGTGACTCAGCCAGTTAAGCGTCTGACTTTGGCTCAGGTCATGATCTCATGGTTTGTGAGTTTGAGCACCGCATCGGGCTCCGTGGTGACAGCACAGAATCTGCCTGAGATTCTCTCTCTCTTCTTCCTCTCTCTCTGCCTCTCCTCTGCTCTGTCTCTCAAAATAAATAAGCTTTAAAAAACAAAGAAACAAAACATGGTTGTCTTTCCAGACCTGGATTGGCAAGGTGTTAGAGTCTTGATGAAGTGTTTAAGTTTTGAATATGGTTGCCATGTAACTAGGGAGAAAGAGGAAAACTCTAGAGAAACGGAATGTTTTCTTGGAATACAAAGTAATGCTGCAGCCATATTACAAAAAGCATCAACAAAGAGAAGACAGGAAATCTCTGACTCCAATAGAAGTATTACTTGAAAAACCAATCATAGCGGAAACCACTAAAAAACGAGTATTTTCACATGCAATAAACAGTTCTCCAGATCATATGTGTAAGCCCACCAAAGATTGCTAAAACAGTTCACAGATTGAAATATAGCTGCCTCTGGAGTAGAATCAAGACAGGATTTGATGCCTGGTATATCAAATAAGTCTTTCAAGGTGAAAGGTAAATCTCTGTAGCTTCAGAAATTACTCTAACGGTTTAGTCGCCGTAAAGTTACTACTGCAGCGAGCACTGGGGCACCAAGCTCACTCCCATGCACATCCTTCATTTTAGGGAAGAAGAAAGATTTAACACTTTAAAATTGATTCACTTAAAGTTCCCAGTCAATTTCTCCTATAAAATTTGACTGCAGCAATATACTAAGGAGTGCTTTGTAAATGCCAATGTACAATGTTAATATTTCATTGAAGCTATTTTAATGATTTCTCAAACTCTGGAATGTGAGAGGGTTATATTGCCTGCAAAAATTATCGTCACAGATGCAAGTGTAAGATAATATTAAATAGTTATACAATTATTCATGACCTTGATACACTTTATTTTTGGTACTAAATACATATTAATTTGCTTTTTCAGATTAAGTATGCATGTATAACTGATCCGGTTTTGGAAGCCTTATGTGAAAAATTGCATACCCATAGAAAAAACAGACATAATAATATACTGTGCACACTGAAATTTCTACAGAGATTTACAGGGCAAACTTATTTCATCTGAGATTGGTTGAGCCTTTTTTATATTAGGAAACTCACAGTATTCAGGTTACCTAGTTTTCCATATTTTAATATGAATATTTCAGCATATTATCCTGAAATATTTATCAAAGTTCTTCCTTCAGCATTGTTGTATCCTTTGTCTCATTCAGGTAATTGGGTTTTTCTACCTCCATCATCTCTGGGAAGGGACGACATATCAGAATATAGAGCCAGTTCTTACTGGTCTTTGCTTTAAACTCTAATGTCCATGGAGGAAGGGAGTTATGGATAAGTTTCTGAGCTTGAATAACATATTTTAGGGTCTATTTTGATGAAGGCTTCCTGTGCTTGAATCAGGAAAATGATGCCCTGGGTTAGCAGGATTAAGGCAGACAGTTGTGAATATGGAAAAGATGCTGTGGTTTTCTGGAAACAGGCACTGAAATCACCACCCCTCTCCCCTGTAAAGTAGTCAGGCCCAGGATTGGTGAGGGAAGGTGCAGTCAAATGCCTTTATGCATTTAGAGAATGTAAGAGCAGAAAGAAAATGTACCACCTCTCCAAGGTAGAGTCTCAACATTGTAGAGAGACTGTGATGATAAAAGGCTTATGATGACTCTAAGAATGTGGCCTTGGCACCAAGGCTTGAGGAGTGAAAGATGCCTAGAAGTAGCTGAGAGATGTGAAAAGATCTTGGAATTCAAGATTTTGTGGATCCAGGATCCAAGGATCTCTATACATGCACAAAAACACATGTACATATACATGCTCTCTGTACATGCACACATACATGTTTATCAGCCTAAGTTAGTGAAGGTGAGTTCCTATCCACCCTTCACTGTTATCACTTATGCACCCACACCGAGTGTTGCCAAGATCTTTGCTTCACATAAGCTTCCTGGAATTTGATACAACCCCAGGGAAAGAGTGTGGATGAGGATTAGAAATTGACTTGGTTGAAATTTCCACCATCCAACCAAATGGAGGCGAGAAATAGAAATAACCTCAGTTATTATAAACAGTAATTAAAAATTCTACTTGAGTTTTTGTCCTAAGCTGCATACTTGTTAGTAAGAACAACGATAACGGAGACAGAAGTCAACCTGAGTGGCCTCATAGAGAGCTTTCCAGAGCACAGCCCCACCATCATCCAGGATATAGTAGCTAACAGTAACCTGACAGACACAATCATAGCTCTGGAAGCTACTCCTTCAGTGGTAAGGCTCTCCTAACCCATGCTCTGGTGTTTCAAACTTATGGTTACTAAACACTCCGATTTCTGCTTTGATAGCTTTTGCCAATCGTTGTGACTTGTCTTCTGTCTGCTTCCTGATCCTACTTATTGCCTTGCCTACGAGTGTCCTTTTGTTGTTTCTCTACTTCGTTTTCTAAACATTTCCCCCATTTGTTTGATATTCATTGTTTCTTAAAAAATGGGCTGGTCAGGCAATATTCAGTATAGATTTCCTCTACTAAGAAACATTTCTCTCAGACCATCCCTGAGCTAATTTCCCTTCTCTGACTAATCGTGCAGTGGCCTAGGCCCAGAGTCCATGTGCTACCAAAGCAGGTACATCCTGCACAGGTAAACCTCAGACTGTGTTGTGAGTGGGGCAGAGACTTTGTAGACAGGGGGAGTTAACTCTCAGACAGCTGTCAATGGTCTATATATACATTCTTACTCCTGTTTGGGCCGGCAGCAAGATTAAACGGCTTCAGAGAAGCCTTTCTGGAATAATCCAGTTACAGGGACCCAGAGTCACCTTTACTTACCCTCACCCAAAAGGGTTCACAATACCAAGTTACCTTTAGGAATTGTATTCAGAGGTGAAGCAGAACGGTCAGTATACGGGCCACAGTTACTGTACAGACGAGACTGTATAGGTCTTTGGGTACATCAATGATCCTTGATAAACATCTTAATCTAGTGCATTATATTCTAGCATGGGAAGATGGAAAATACTCCACAAGCACAATAAATGAAAAAAAAAATGTAGTGAGTTGGAAGGGCAGATGTGCTAAGGGACACAGAGAAAGGAAAACAAGGCAAGGGACACAGGAGTTGAAATGTATAAACAAGAGTGTTGGTGCAAGACTCACTGAGAAGATGGCATTTGAGTTCCTCTCTAGTTCTGATCTGACCCTGTCTAACGACCTCTGCAATGATTACCCTGTTTAGGAGAGGAGGAGGTGATGATAAATAAGAACCTCTATCTTTGATTTTTGAGAAATCTTCTTCTGTTTCATAGCATCTGTCATAAAGTAGAAAAAAAAATACTCTGGCAGGAAGCATAGGCTACCCAGTAACTTTCCAACCCTGGAAGTTTAAGGATCAGATCCACCTGGCATTGCCTAAGTTTCCTGGGGGCGTGAAAACACAACTGGGTTCTAAAATATCACCAGGAATATTGGGAGAAATAGGAAATGTGCTCAAATCACTCTTTTCATGAGAAGTCTGTACATTTAATGATGTCAACTTTGATAATGTGGAGAGGTCAGTAGTCTCACCAGATCTGGTGAGGTCAGAGTGCTCAGGTGAGGTTAAGATGCTGTATTGCATCTTTTCAATACTACTAACCACAGGTATTTAGTTTTGCTGAGTGAGGTTTTCAAATTTGGGGTCAGTCTCGCTAAAGTTTGCTGCTGTTCCTGCTGCCGTAGCAAATGACTACAGACTTGGTGACTTCAAATAGAACAGATATAGTATCTTATTGTTCTGGGCGTCAGACGTTTAAAATTGGTTGGCAGGGCTGTATTAATTGCGTCTGGAGGACAGTCTGTTTCCTCGCCTTTTCCAATTGCCAGATGCCAGCAGTGGCGACATTCCAACCTCTGCTCTGTCATCACATCTCCTCTCCCTTTGTTGTATCACGTTCTCTGATTGACACTCCTGCTTCCCTCTCGTGATTACATTGAGCCCGTCTGAATAATGCAGAAATACTCTTAAAATCCTCTCCTTAGATAGATCTGCTAAGTGCCTTTTGCCATGTAAAAATAACATATTCACAGGTTGTGGGATTAGGACACGGACACTTGGGGGCAGGTTATTCAGTCTACCACAGGGAGATAGGCAGAGAACAAGAGGTTCCTCTTTCTTTGTCTTTCTTTAATTCATCATTTAGTTTTCATTCTAAACAACTGTTGAACAATAGTTTGAAATAATCATTTAAATGAGGGATCTAAATTCAAATTCATTGACACAGAAAGTAGAAATGTTGGCTGTTGGGGCTGTGAGAACGAATAATAGGGAGTTGCTATTCAATGAGAATACAGTTTTGGTCATGCGAGATAAGAAAGTTCTAGAGATATGATATATTTTATTGGGCTTACTGTTAACAATATTCTGGTGTACACTTAAAATGTTTTTGAATAAATCTCATGTGTTGTTGTTTGGTTGTTTTCTTTCTTTTTCTTTTTTGTCTTTTTCTTTTTTGACTACAACAGTAATAATAAAGGAGCACCAAATTAATGGCCTGTTCAGCACACTCACATGTCTTAGCCTGGAGCAGGAATAATGAGTTCCTTGAACATTGCCCTAGTTCAATGCCCTAGTTATTTGACCCGAGCTGTGCCTTCTTTGGTCTCTCAACCCCACTGTCTAAGGTTCTACTGATTAGAAGGATACCATGTCAGGAAGCATAATTCTATAACTTTCCAGTGCTGCAGGAATCACAAGGTCTCTCAATTCTTTGGATTCATTGGCTCTTAGGTCCTAGCTTTGTCTGAGTACTTGACATTCAAGCTACTTTGGTTTCTATCAGACAAAGCTTCCAGTGAGGCAGTCTTGCAGTTTCTTTGGGGTTCCTAAGGGCCTTGTGAATGTTCAGTATTACCCAGGTAAACAGTGTTCATTTTGGTTTATTTGTAATTATCTGCCACTAGCTTCTGTCAGCTCAACATCTAACCCAGCATCTCTTGGGTTCAACCATGAATACCGTTGTCGATAATGGTGATTATTATGATTCTCACTTGTCTTATGGCTTAGAAAAGACAAACAAGAGAGATGCTTTTAAAGATTCTCTCAGAGCCTTTCTAAGTAGGGTAACACATTTAGTTTACCCAGAACAGTACCAACTTACAGTTGTTTACTTAGAATAATTAGAATTATTCATTTCCCTTTTTACCCTCTAAAGGATCCAGGGTGATGGGAAGTTATATGGTCACCTACTGATCAGTCTACTCACACTATTTGTAAATAAGGAAGAATTTATGATTAGAGCATGAAAAGTAGTACAGAGAAACTTCAACCTGGTAGTATTTTCACTCTGAAGTCTTTGAAATTCTATTGTACTCAAAAATAGCCTGATTCTTTAACTGACTTCAAGGGCCAGAACTACCTGAATCTAATATATCAAGAGAAACCGTCAATCAGTTGCCTCTATTTGACCTCAGCACAAACAACCCCTCCACACCCCAACCATTGCCAACGTAAGTAATTCAGTAAAATTTTAGTTTACGCTGTGTGATACGTGTCCTGAGGAGCCTTAAAATTCATGTCTGACCAACCAACCAACCTCTTGATAATTTTAAATTTGATTTTATTTAGTTTAATTGTCTCATAATAGTTGTTTGTTAGGCAAAAACATAAAACCAAATAATTTAAATTATTCGGTGACAGGAGACTCTAATAATTTGGTTTGACCTCAAGAAGATTTTGAAATCAGTTCTGTCATCTTTTCCTCCATTAAAAAACTATTGGTCCTTTAAAAAAATTTTTGTTAATGTTTCTTCATTTCTGAGAGAGTGAGAGAGCACAAGCTGGGGAGGAGCAGAGAGAGAGACAGAGACAGAGAAAGAGAGAGAAGGAGACACAGAATCCGAAGCAGGCTCCTGGCTCCGACCTGTTAGCACAAAGCCTGATGCAGGGCTCGAACTCACAAACCGTGAGATTGTGACCTGAGCCGGAGTCGGAAGCTCAACCGACTGAGTCACCCAGGTGCCCCAAAACTGCCGGTCTTTTTAAAAGCATTTTACAAACTACCAGCAAAACAGAGCTTCGTGCTTATTCACTTTTAATTGTTTCGTGTTGATTTCTTTCCAGAAAGGAGAATCTACAGTAAAGTCTACTTGAACAATTCCTTAAGGAAGACACTTTAGAGGAATTTATCAGAGACTTTCCGAGTCACTTGATGGAAGTCACTGAAGTGTGATTGGGGTCCCGTCTGAGAGGAGTTTGCTTATAAGTAAGCCGTGGCTGTCTTGTTTCATCTATGAAACTCGGGGTGTCCGACGCTTCTCACGCCACCTCAGCTCTGCTCAGTCCACTATATGCTGCATCCTTCACTCTGTCAACCAGTTTCTCCAAGATTAACTCTACTGTATCGTTCTCGGCGGCACCACGTGTGAATAGTTGTCCTGGACCTTCTCAGATGCTGTGGCAGGGCTCTCCGTAGGATCTGCTTGGCTCTGACCGTGGCATGTGACTATCTAGAAGTATGGAATTAATGCCCCGGCCAGCCTTTGGCCAGTGGGGCACTCACCCTTCTGTCCCGTTGCTGGTGAATTCTGTGGGGGCATTCTACATCATTCCTTTTAGTGTCCCAGCAGGATCAAACTCCATTTACCCTCAGTGGTGATCTGCTTGAAAGTCAGACAGTTCAATTGACTTTTCCACCTTCTGTGTCTTAGTCTTCCCAGTATCTTATTCTGATTCCTTGGTATCAGTTCCCCAAATTAATGACTTATATATGAGTTTTTGTTCAAGGCTCTGCTTTCTGGGAGAAAACCAGGTCAAGGCATTCATTATCTATGTTTCTTTCCTGTTGTCTTCTTTTGTGTCGTACTAATTCTCCTCCTAGTTTGTTACCTTTTTCATTTTCCTTAAAGTCTTTTTCTTTCATTTTCATTTTGACTTCCATCATTTGGGAAATGAAAATGATTCACAGCTATAAAAGGGTGACATAGGGATCCTTAAATGATGGAAGTGTTCTGCATCTTGACTGTGCTGGTGGGTACACAAACCTACAGGTGTGATAAAACTGAATAGAACTAAATACACACAAACACAAGCACAAGTGAAATTTGAATAAAATCTGTGGATTCCACCAATGTCATTATAATGGTTGTGATATTATATTACAGTCCCACCAGATATTATCATTGGAAGAAATTGGTAAAGCATACATGAGATCTCTCTATATTGGTACTTACAACTGCATGTGAATCTACAATTATCTCAAAATTTAAAAAGTTTGAAGAGAATACAACTCTGTTTTTCTTCAACAGCAGCCCCTTGCTTTACACACACATATGAACTGCATTCTTTTAGCAGGCTACTGACCAGTTTCAATACTTATATATACATTTGTAATAGCATCTCACTTAAATTATGAACTCATATTCAAAAGTTTATTTGGCTTTTATCTAAACACCATCTATTAGGTTTCTTGCTTTAACCAATCTGGAATCTAGTAGAAAAAGTTACATGTTTTATATATGAAATTAAAAGAGTATTCCAATTGAATGCTTTTAATATTTATTAAGAAGGAAAGCATTCCTATGCTATTTAATATGTGATAACAATGTATCTGTTGTAAAGGAAACTATAATATATGGTGAGTTTGCAACTTTTTATTTCCTTTTTGCTTGTTTTTCATAAGAACATCTGGGCTCAGTTAAACCCATTAGAATGTTTTTATTTGATTTAAAAAATTAAAAAAAATATTTATTTGTATTTGAGAGAGAGAACAAAAGAGAGAAAGAGTGAGTGGGGAAGAGGCAGGGAGAGGGGAAGAGGCAGGGAGAGGGGAAGAGAGAGAATCCCAAGCAGGTTCTGTGTTCTCCGTGCAGAGCCTGATGCAAGGCTTGATCCCATGAACCGTGAAATCATGACCTGAGCTGAAATCAGGAGTTGGATGCTTAACCAACTGAGCCACCCAGGCGCTCCTAGAATCATTTTTAAATGGAAGATATCATTGACCATTTACATTAGGGGAAAAAAAAGTGTCATCTATTTGGATCAGCTACCTACTTATTTCCTAAAAATCCAGAGACTGAATTTGTATTATGTAAAAATTATAAGCTGTTGTTTTTCTCTTTAAACTAGTTAAGTATATGAATAATGCAAAAATTCTACAGACAATGGCTTATGATTTTAAGGACTTTCTTTCTCTGGAATTATTTGTAGCATCCCAGGCCAACATCAGGGATGGAAGAAATGAATAAAATAAATTGGCTTGGGGCTTTCTTTTGCTTGATCTGCTTAAAAGCAGGCCTGTTCTATTTTTCTGTAAATGCTCACCACTCTCCACCCAACACATGCCTAATCCACAAAGTTTGCATTTGTCTACATCATTCTCAAATGTTCTCTTTCCCTGTTTTAGTTACCCTTGGCCTATACCTTGACCTTCTGCTGCCCGTCTCAATAAATTCAGAACACAACCATTTACCTGCAGCAAATGGGAATGGTTCCCCCAGAAATATAGCATCCAATAAAAGCCAAAGCCAAAGGAAATAGAAAGGTGAGGTCGAGCATAATTTTCTCATCACAGCCTTCCCTGCCTTTTCCTTTTGGCCTCAGATACTGTGCTGACCTCTGTCTATTTTTATGGCTAGATTAATTCTGCTATCTCAATGAGTCTGAATTTTCAGAATCATATGGTTCAGATGACCTTAAGAGGTGCTAACCTCTAAAAGGATTATGTGAAAAAATGATAAAAAGATGAAAAAATGGAGAGTTGCAGACCACGAAAATACCTTAGAGATGATCTTACTCAACCTTCCAGGTTTATAGAGAGGAAGGGAGTGAAAGAACAGCTGAATGATGTTATGTTAGGCTGCTACCCTCCAACACTGGCTGTCAAATGCTATAAGTCTTACATCAGCAGTATTGCAGGCCCAAAGCCAACTGTATCCCCAGCCAGCATATGTATAAGGAATCCTAGAATAAGTGCTAAATAATTCATATTGAAACCAGATTTTCTAATGCTGAAATTCTGAATATCCATCCACTGACAGCTGATTTTACCTTGTTACGAGGTCCCTGCTTTGTTCATTGTAATAATCAATGACTGGGTGACTTTTGCCCATTATATACATCAGATCCTTGTTTCCCTGGGTGATGTCCTTTAGGATATTGGTCCTGACTTTCTCCCTTCTGGTCCTCTCCTATCACAAACTTCGCACAGCCTATGGAGGGACCCATGATTCTCATCCCTCATGGACAAATCATACTACTTGTCTCCAGACTCTTACACATCAGCCACCAATCAACTGCTTGGGGAGCCTGCTCTTCCAAGAAGGACTCCCTGCCTCTGTGGATCTGTATGGGGCCAGAACTAGCCCTCCTGGATGAGGATGTGGCTCTTCATTACCAGCTAAGGGGATTCCACAGATGATTTACAGTCTAGGGATATTTATTTACCTTTGATAAATTTATCTCTGGGTTTAGCTATCTGCCTGAAAGTTGTTTTCTATAATTTTCTAATAGGTCCCATTCTTCCCACGTCATGTTCAATTTCAACCACAAAGTCCCATTTGGGGGATGGTGAGGGAGAAGGGATAAGAAAAGCTGGGATGTGAAACTGACACTTTCAAAATGAAGACAGAGAATGAAAGTTGTGGTGAAAACCCGACTATTGCTTCCTCCCAATGTGATTACTCTTTCTTAGCCCTGCACCTTCAGGTGCCTTGGTAATATTCAGCTCCCCAATATTTTCCTTAAGCACAATAACTATGACAGTATTTTTTGTGGTTGCTGATGTTTGCTTTCTAAAAATATCATACCATAGTTAGTGTTGTACAAGACATAAGAGGTACTTAAGAGATAACTGCCCTTTCTAACAGAGTTCTGTGGAATATAAATGAAAAAAAAAAATAAAAATGCTTTATTCTCAAGCATGATGCAAATGTAAAACCTCCTTACACAGAAGAGAGTAGACATAATGCAAACCAAGGAATGTTATAAATTTGAAAAGTAATTATTTTGTATATAGCACTTTTAATATTTGCTGTGGAGGAGGGTTAACAGAGATTTCCTATTTTTCTTTCACGCTACCTCTTTGTCTATAATCTTCTCTAGCTAATCAAAAGACAAAGGGAAAACGTTGTAAGGAAATAGTGGTACATACCGGAAAATGCAGTACATTTTAATTTTTATTTTAAAAGCTTGCCAGTTGGCAGATACATTTACACTGTCACATATAGAACAAAATATATTTATTATATATAAGCTACATTGACTTTCAACTCTTAAAAAGCCTGCCCAGTTAAAACACTAATTGGCAATGAGAAGGTACTGCAACTATATACACCAAGATGGATAAATATCATCAAACTAATGTTGAGCAAAGGAAGTGAGACAAAAAAGCAAACATTCTATACGATTCCATTTACGAGAGAGTCAAAATCACACAATGCTTACAAGGGTCTCGTGGTTGCCTTGTGGGTACGGATAATGCCCAGAAGGAGAGATGTGTCTCTGGAATTGTGAAAATGTCTGTTTTTGATCTGGGTGCTGGTTTCATGAGTGTGTTCGCTTTGTGAAAATGTGTTGAGCTATGCTCATGTAATATACACACAGGTGTCCCATGAGTTGTCTAGCTAGTTTGGCGTATGGTGTTCAAGTAGAATCCTGGTTAATGGGCAGCGTGTGTTTGGTAACGTCATGCTACGTCACGCAGCTATATGGGAGTTCACCAAGTTAACCGCTTTAACCCCTACTGAAACTAAAGCAGACCAGTTGGGTACTTACTGGGAAACAAGCAGATTGTGTGAATTCATGAATCATTGTCTGAGCTGAGTGAATTATTTTAAATGAGTACAAACAACTTTGTGATAATCACAAAAATCCTTGCATTTTGAGTGGGATACTCAGATGTGGAAGGGAAGTGCAATCATTTCTAGTGGTTAACAGAAACCACGCTTAACGCATGCTTCTAAATATTGCCAAACTCGCGTTGTGTTTTTTTGCATAACTTAATTGAAAGATAATTAAAGATAATGTGATAATTAAAAGCTATAAATACAATAGCTGCTTTGTGTGAAAAGGCAAATCTGACAATTAGTTCCTTTATCTAGGGCTGTGACTTTATGAGAATCATAGCATAGATACTGTTACAGAATGCCTTATGCAGCTCTTTGAGTAACTGAGAAAAAGTAAAAACAATCTTTTCTGTTTTTCCCTTGTCCGTCTTTTTTCCCTACTGGTCGAAAGCAATAACAACAGCAACAATAATCCTCTCCCTAAAAAAAGTAAAGAAAGAAGAAAAGAGAAAATGACTTATTTTTGGTTTTATAAATAAGGAAACAATACCAGTCAGCATAGCAGTCAAGAGCATTTTCCTTCTTTGAGATGCCTTTCAGTCTTACAAAGTGTAGCTTTAGTGCTCATATAAATGAAAGAGTCAAAGCAATGATTAATGCAAAAACTTTTTGCAGGCAGATATTCTATTACCATAGAAGAATATTGCCTAACGATGGAAAGCTTATACATTGTAAATTTAAGGTGAGCCACTGTCAAGTTTTTATCTTTAAATGAACCGTAATCTCAATGTCCGGGCCTCAAATAAGTAGTTGGCAATAAGTAAACTTTCAGAGTGCTGATGGAAAATATAATACTGAGATTACCCTCTGTGGTTGCTCTTCTGTAAGTGTTTCAGTAAAAAATGGATTTCTCAGGCAGACTTTTCCTAATCCAAAATTTCATTATGTGTATTTCTACTGGCCAGTCACCTACCATGTTAATACAATAATTTACATTTACAGAAGAATACAAGTTCAGCAGGGTAATTCTATTGGTGGGGCTGAGAGAAACTGTAAGGCAGTGGTGAAAATGGGTGTGTGCAGCAAGAAGTAGCCTTAATTTTCACCTAAGTGGATAGAATTAAATTCCTCATGTGATATATTATTTGTATTCTTTTTTGGAGAAGATGGCTGATACAGAATTTGATTAAATGGTAAACAGTATTGAGGAGCACCTGGGTGGCTCAGTCGGTTAGGTGACCGACTTTTGATTTCATCTCAGGTCATGATCCCAGGGTCCTGGGATCGGGCCCCATGTTGGGCTCTGTGCTGGGTGTGGAGCCTACTTAAGACTTACTCTCTCCCTCTGCCCTTGCCCTGCTCCCCCCCTAAAAAAATTGTATCAAAAAACTACTCAGAACAACAAAAAAAGAACTCTGACAATGTGTTCTACTGGTGAATTTGTTATTTTTTAAAAGATTTTATTTCTTTAAGTAATCTCTACACCCAATTTGGAGCTCGAATTTACAACCACAAGGTCAAGAGTCACATGCTTTACTGAGTCAGCCAGGAGCCCTTCTACAGGGGAGTTCTGAAATGGGTGATATGAATGTTATTTCCAACTGCCCACTGCGTGGTCTTTTAGAGCTGAGGCAATTTCTGGATCTCAGATTGCTCATCTGTGACATTAGGACTCTGAACCAGATTGTCTGTAAGGTTCTCTTTGGCTCCAAAAGTCTAAAGTGCAATTTCACTATTTCCTTATTTTTAATTAATTTTAATGGAATATATGATTGACCACATGGAGTGGCTTACAACATGTTCTTTGGTAGCAAAGAAAACATTAAGTGTCTTTCTCTGCATTGCTACGATACCTTTTACAGGAGAGGATGGACAGAAGAGTATATGGTGGAAAGAAACATACCGTGTACTCAATCAAGGTGAGTGGTATTTTTAACAATTCAACTCTTCTGTTATGCCGTTGCCATCTGATTGTCTCTATGAATGAATGCACGTTATATATTGATGTATCATATTTAAAGCTCCCATGTATTCACTGTTTTCCCTTGACCAATTTAATGGTACTCTTAAAAAACACCTTATTGAAGTATATATGATATACGTTAAACTACACTACTTTAAGTGTACAATTTGATAAGGTTTGGGCAAGTTCATTGTCTTGATTATGGTGATGGTTTCACAGCTGTAAACATATCTCAAAACTGGATCTCCTCTCTTCTGACTTGATTCAGGATTCTTTCTACTATAACAATCTGTCTTATTGGTTCACCCAGTATACTTAATCTCGTAGGGTTTATTAAGAAAAATACTCAGTGTAACAAATTGACACAGGGAATGTAATACTCAGTGGACAAATCAGGGTTATCCACTTAAATTATTATATTTTTTATTCATTATTTGATTTATCCAACTTGACTTTTTCTTTCATTATGAGCCAGGAACTTTGCCGAGCATTAGAGATATTACCATGCTATTAATATGCTGGATGATAAAAAGTTGTAGTCTCTAAGACTTAATTGGAGATACAGTTAAGGAAGCAAGAGAGTGGGGATGTGATGTGAGAGAAACACAGGACGCTCTGGGGACAATGTGAAGGTCCGTATGCAATCTTATGCATGAAGGAAGACTTCCCGGAGGACATGGTATCTGGAACCAAGTAGGATTTTTCCAAGGAACGAAGGAGTATGTGAGAGTGTTCCAGTAAGAAATTCCAGAAAACTGAATTTGCAAAGTCCCGCATAGGAGATAGAATTATGGAACTTGCGAGTAGCTTAGCACAGTGCCCTGAGAGTTAAGGACATGGAGAGTTATCAGGACATGGAATATGCAGGCCCTGGTGGATTTTGTTAAAACACCAAATCCACTAGTCTGGAAATGGTGGAATTCAGATTTGGTTACAATAAAAGTCAAGTGGTCATTTGGAGAACTGTGGCTTGAATTTCGGTGATACGATTTTAGCCTAAATTAGATCAATGAAATGGTGAAGCAAACAAGTTTGAGAAGTAATTATGAGATACACATAGCAGGACTTCACACAGAGAAGGTAGACGCTGATGAAAACAACAGTCAAGGCTACTTCCCAGGTTTGTGGTATGAACAAAGTGAACAGAATCACGATGTTGCTCACAGAATTAAGGCTTGTGGGGAAGAGGAAGGTTTGGTTTGTTTGATCTGTGGTGTACTCAAATTGCCATGATTGGTGGATAATTAGATGCTTGGGTTTAAAGCTCAGTAAAGAGATCAGAGCTGGACTGACAATTTTTAAAATTGAGATATAATAGACATAAAACATTAAGTTTAAGGTGTACAAGGTTTTGATTTGATATTTACATATCGCAAGATGATTACTACCTTAGCATTAGAGAACACCTCTATGACATCAATAATTATCATTTCTTTTTTTCTGGTGAGAACCATTAAGATCTAGTCTCTTAGTGACTCTGAAGTTTATAATACAGTATTATTGATTATAATCACCAAGCTGTGTCTCGATCTCCAGACTTATTTATCTAGTAGTTACAAATTTGTACTCTTTTTAAGTTACGTGATTTTTTTAAAGTTTATTTATTTATTTTGAGAGAGCGGGGTGCAGGGGGAGAGAACACAAACAGGAGCAGTGACAGGAGGAGAGCCAAGCAGACTGTACTGTTGATGTGGAGCCCAGTGCGGGGCTTGAACTCAGCAAGTGTGAGATCACGACCTGAGCCGAAATCTAGGGTCGATCGCTTAAGTGACTGAGCCATCCATGCATCTCCCCAGTTTGTACTCATCTCCCCAGTTCCCCTACCCCTGCCTCCTGGTTACCACCATTGCACTCTCTGTTTCTGAGTTTGTCTTTTTTAGATCCCACGGATAAGTGATAATCATTGCAGTCTGTGATTGAAGCCTTAAGGATAAGTGCAGTGTAAAACCTTCTATAGTTACACATTTTTTCTTTCATACCTGGCTCTGAGTTTTCCAAATTCCACCTACTACATAAATATTATTATTCAGAAATATCTAGTTTGACGTCCTTCCACTTTAAAACTTTCCAATCTTAAAAAACTTTGCCAAGGCCCTTGAATCTCTGCCCTTTTCCTTTAGGAAAAAGAAGATGCATTATGATTTACTTAAAAAACAAAAGACTAATGCAGGGAGTTAATCAAATTAATACTGAAGTCCCCATACAGTACAAAGTAAATGTGACTTTTATAGTCTGTGAAATAGAAAGCATGATTCAAATGAACTCTTCTTAGCTATGCGTGGTGACATTTACGTATAAGATAAACAGATTTTTCCTCACCTTTGTTTCTAGACAGTAATATTTTAAGAGAAGGATTATTAATCTTCAAATAATACTACAGATAATGAAATAGCTTTATAAATCATGGATATTGATCTGAATAAGTCCTTCATCCAAGAGATTGAAAAGAAAAAATCGGATAAAGGAGCAGAACAATGCTAATGTTTTAGTTTTCATTTTTAGAAATGGCAAAGCCAGGCAATCAAATGAGGAAGATACATTTTCAATCATTTTTGTGAGCCTAAATATAACTTTATAAGAAAATTGGATTCTGGATGGCAGTATAAAAAAATGGGATATTGATATAAGTGTTTACACTCTTATGAAGAAACTACTTTTATTATGACACTTAATTATTTTTATGTGAACATAAAACCCTGATGTAGTGATAACTGTTTTTCACAAAATAATGTGACAAAATATTTCCATAAAAAAGAATATATGATTTTTTTTTAATTTTTTTTTCAACGTTTATTTATTTTTGGGACAGAGAGAGACAGAGCATGAACGGGGGAGGGGCAGAGAGAGAGGGAGACACAGAATCGGAAACAGGCTCCAGGCTCTGAGCCATCAGCCCAGAGCCTGACGCGGGGCTCGAACTCACGGACCGCGAGATCGTGACCTGGCTGAAGTCGGACGCTCAACCGATTGTGCCACCCAGGCGCCCCAAGAATATATGATTTTTAACCTAGTTTAGATACCGGTTTATATTGATTCTTTTATCTGTTATTCTATATAAAATATTTAAATACAATTTTGATCTTTGCTGCATGTGTTCCCTATTCTAAGGTAAGGGGATAGTTTTCTTTTTAAAATTCTGCAGTGTTTTGTGTCAGTTATTTTGAGCAATAAATCACCCCCCAATTTAGGGGCTCCAAACATAAAAAGTTAGTATCACACATGTGCCTACTTTGGTTTGATGGTTTTATGATTGGGCTGGGCTTGTCATGAGTCTGTGGTTGGATTCGTAGGAGCTCACTGGTCTGGGAGGACCTAGGCTGGGCCTACTTCCCTTTGCTCAGCTCCATGTGGTTCCTCAGTCCCTAGAAGGTTAGCCCAGGCTTATTTCTCATTACAGGCAGGGGTCCAAGAGAGACAGCAGAAATGAACACTAAGGGCTAAGGCAGGTCACAGGGTCATTCTAAAGTCAGGTTGCACAGGGTGAGAGGGCATGGGTAGGGATAAAGAACAGGGGTCACTGTTTTGACATCAGTTGAACACATACTGTATGCTCTATTTATTTATTTGATAACAAGTTGTTCAAGAATTGAGAAGACTTTTTTTTTTAATTTTTTTTCAACGTTAATTTATTTTTTTTGGGACAAAGAGAGACAGAGCATGAACGGGGGAGGGGCAGAGAGAGAGGGAGACACAGAATCGGAAACAGGCTCCAGGCTCTGAGCCATCAGCCCAGAGCCTGATGCGGGGCTCGAACTCCCGGACCGCGAGATCATGACCTGGCTGAAGTTGGATGCTTAACCGACTGCGCCACCCAGGCGCCCCGAGAAGACATTTTTTAAAAAGACAGCTATTTTGGGGAATGATGATGATCTGAACCATTATTTTAATATTTTCATTATTTTTGGTTATTATGGTCAGCTGTAAATTATACAATGACTTTGAAATTTTTTATAGGGAGACATAAAGACAAAAGAAAGAAATACATCGTTGTTTTCTAAATGCTATGTGAAAGGCACTGTGGCAATCATGGATGAAGAAACATCTAGGCTTTTCTGTGGGAGTCAGGGAATGTTTCCTATAGAAAGGGAGGTTTGATCTTCTGTTGACCAGATGAGCAGGGGTTCATCACATAGAAGGGGAAGGGCAGGGTGTTCCAGGCCAGGGAGGCATGAAGAACATGTTACGTACAGGGACCAACAACGAGTCAGTGTAGCTGGCAGTCAGGAGCAGAGGGCTGAGGTTGAAGTTGGAAAGTTCGTGGAGGCCAGATGGTGGGGAGGACTTTGGAGGCCCACTCAGGAATATGGACTTAGTTTGTGAGAATTATTACAATCTGTGGATCTCTAAGACAATCAGACGCTGCTTTTGAAGGTCTTGCTACTTGTATCTACATTCAGAAAGCATGTCTTTCCTGATGACCCACCATGCTTTTCCTTTCTCCAAAGGATTTGCTAATTTGACTAGGGACTCTACGAAAGCGATTGGGCCACCTTCCACCTTTTTTCCTCTTCTTTTTCATAATCCTTAAAAAAGACAAAAAGTCAAGGGAGTATACTTCTTCTACACATATTTTCAGAGTGTTTACTTTGGAGATCACAACATACCTCCTCATGGATTTGTAAAATAAATTACCTCAATGGATTCAGACTGGTAAACCAGTCATCTCTTTTCTACCCTACATCTACTTTACTTTGCTAAGCTTAGCAGAGAAGCTGACAAGTGCTTCCCTATCTATACTCCCTTTGTAGTATATAATCTGTAGCCAAATGAAATTGCAGCTAGTTTCACCACTTTTTTTTAAGCATGTAACTCTTTTAACAGCATAATAGGAGTGGAGTTTTGACCCAAGAAACCCAATCTATATGGTATGATGGGTGAATCTTTCTGATTCTGCAAGGATTTGGGCTAGAAACCTTAGAGTCTAGGCTAACTACGTTATATTAAGTGTTGAGGGTCTTTTAGATATAAAGCCAGAGTGGATGTGATGGCCTGCTGAAACACTGGAGATAAGCAAAGGCAAAACTCATCAAGTTTGTGTTTGGCGAGAATTAGGAGAGTTCATTACATGATCCAGTGAGAAGTAGAAATTGAAAGAAAGGATGGCTTCGGTTTCTAACTTTCTAGTTCCAGGTGCATGCACCTTGGAAGAGCATGTTTTCTAGTTTGGCAAGTATTCGTAAGATCATCTATCTGCACAAAAGAAACTTCTGTACACATATCAGCATCAATGTCTTTCTGTTCTTACAGTTCAATACCTAATACATGACAGCTTTTGAAGCTCCTGAGTTAAATCCACCATTTGAAAAGTTTTTTTCTGAAATGTTTCTCAAAAATATTTCCAAGTTGGGTTTTTAAAAAAATATTCTGTGGTAACTAGGTTAGTACTTTGGGGGTTGACTTCCTTCAGGGTACTCTGTTTTCTGGTTCTTGATATGATCTTTGGTTACAAAGGGCACCTGCTCCATCAGGTTCTGAAATATTAATAAGGAACACTGTCTAGCTGGTGAAGCACCAACCACCACTAGTCAAGTGTTTGATAGCATGCTTCCTGCTCATTTTCCATTCTGCAAGTGTGTACTGGCTTTAAAGGTCAAGAATGGTACCACAGGGATTTTTGATTGCATTATTCTGATTTCTCAGCTATGAATCACTTTCTTTCCAAAGCTATAGAAGCAGAGGCTCTAGAATAAATTTAGTCATTACCCTTTATGATATTACCTCCACTTTGCCTGTCTGGCAAAATGCCTGCTATTGGCTGACATCGGGAAAGAGCTCTTCCGTTCTGCCTTAGAAGAGTGGGAAGGAGACAATCAAATAAAATAAACAAAATACAATGGGTTTCAAAGTACTCTTTTCTATTTTCTATCATTTGCCAATGACCAGTTTTCTAGAACACTGATCATACCTCTTAAAAAGGTCAAATCAGAACTCCTACACAATATAACGTTAATCAATCAATTTATTTATTAATAGCTATAGCATTGAAATATTTATTTACTTATTCAGGATAAATAATTTCTTTGCTTCTAAGAAAGTTGTATTTTATCATAGGAAATGTGTAATCCTAACTTAAAAAAACACAGAAACACACATTTGTGTATATGCCTGTGTATAATATAGTTACTCAAACTACTGGCATTCGTGATGGGCATTGAAGAGGGCACCTGTTGGGATGAGCATTGGGCGTTGTATGGAAGTCAATTTGACAATAAATTTCATATTAAAAAAACCAAACTACTGTCATTATTTATGTGATTTTAAAGACAGTAAGATAGATAGCTATTTTAATTTTTGCATTTTTAAAGTTTATTTATTTTGAGAGAGAGAGAGAGAGAGAGAAAGAGAGAGAGAGAGAGAAGAGAGAAAATGAGTGGAAGAGGAGCAGAAAAAGAGGGAGAGACAGAATCCCAAGCAAGCTCTGCACTGTCATTGCAGAGCCTGACGCAGGGCTGGAACTCATGAGCCCGTGAGATCATGACCTGAGCCAGTACCAAGTCTAACTGACTGAGCCACCTAGGCGTCCCAACTTTTGCATTTTTTATCCCCGAAGATGCATTTGTTTCTTTTTCTTAATGTACTCATCACAAATTTAACATCCCATATAAAATCTGGACCTTTGAGGGGCACCTTTGAGAGTTGTGGTTCAGGTCATGATCTCACAGTTCACGGGTTCAAACCTCACGTTAGGCTCTGCGCTGACAGTGCAGAACCTGCTTGGGATTTCTCTCTCCCCCTCTCTCTCTCTCTTTCTCTATAAATAATTAAACATTAAAAAATATAAATAAATTAAAAAATCTGGACTTTGCCTTTTTTCAAACTAGTCTATTCACAATTTTGTCCAAGTTACTTTCATGTTTAAATTTATAAGTCCCTAATATCTTGGAGTCCCTTTTGTGTACAGCCATATTACTCCCCCATCATATCATATCTATATCTATATTTGTTTCTATATAACAAACTTTACCGTCCTTTTCTATATTCCAGTAACATCTTAATTTAATGTGATCTGTCATGGACATGTGGTGCTCCTGTCTGCCATGATCTCTTTCCCTTTGTCTTTTGTGGCTATGGTGCTATCCCCTTACTGAAATACCCCTTCCCCACATCATGTACTCCTGGTAGGAGAATCAGTGTCAATGCTCACTGCACCTTGACCATGGGATAGGCACCTAATCCAAGTCAGCCCAATGATTTGCACACAGAAATATGAAATGAGCTTTGAGAAACCAAATGATAGGAGGCAACAGCTCAGTTCAATCTCACAGTTTTAGGTAGTTTAATTATTAGGAGATTCCATTTCACTTTTGATTCAATTTTAATGCATTTTTATTCAGTCTCACTTTTAATTCAAAGGTGCCTCTGTGATTCATGGTTTGGAGAGACTGTGATGCAGTAGAGGTGGGGATGTGGATTCATGTATCTCACACACAGGCTTCTTCTCTGTTGACTTCTCCTAGGGTTGTATTTTGGGAAGGGAAAAATGAAAACAATGGACTCTACTTATATGGTGTGATTGAACATTCCTTCTTGTTGGTTTTGTTCTGAACCATCGTTATCCTACAGGAGAAGTCTTAAGTCAGGACTTTGAATGAAGGAGAACAAGTCTAACACAGCACCTTGCCCTGTCTCTTATCTGCCCATGGAGGGAAATAGGAGCAAAGGGGAAGGGAGCTTTAAATACCCTGCAAGCTCTGCCTCCTCACATAGGGAGTCCCTATCTTCCTCTTTATCATAATCCTCTTTATAAAGAGTCGGGTCTCCTGGTTCTCAAATATCTATGCATTGTTGTATTTGATATTTTCAGTGGCCCTGCAAATTAAAACAAGTAATATATGGGATAAAATACATTTAAAGAAGAAGAGTGTACTGATCAGTGGGCATTAAAATAAGAAATTTTCAGATCCAAAACATAGTGAAAGCAAAATCCCTGGGAGGAAAGCAAGTGCCAGAACTAACTTTCACTCAGGGTTTCCGCCACACCCCAGAAACCTTGAATTCTGACGTTATGGTCAATTGTACCATATATGGCAGTGATAACATTTAGAGTTTGCTTAATATAGTGAAGCAAATAAGGTGAATAAGAAGCAGGGTGATCTGGATCTCTGGACATCTAGAACGATCTAGAAAATTAAAGGAATGAAGAAGCTAAAACTTCAGAATCACACACACACACACACACACACACACACACAGACAAATCTTAGCCTAGATACATCCCAGAGAAACTGTAGAGGAGCGAAGCCAAAGAGAAGATGTTAAGCTGGTAGATAAGTTTGGAGATGTGGTCATTTTCAGAGTATGGATAGACTAACAGCCTCTCAATAGCAACAGGGAAGGTAGAACATAATAGAATTACATCTATATTGAATTAGCGAAAAAAAATATGTTTATCTAGAATTCTATTCCCGATAAAAGATCTTTTAGGAATGAAGGAAGATAAGGACATTTTTAGATAACAGAACAGAATTTACCACTAACTACCCTCCCCAGACAGGAGGGAAAATGGATAGTTTCCAATAAAAAGGAGGAAGGGTAAACAAAGACATTTCTAAAATATAGAGTAAGACTCAGCTAACATTGATTGAATAGAAGCAAGAGCAAAAGTGATGGATAAAGCCATAATTTGATTTAAATTACATTTTAATAATATGTGCATTAAATAGGTGGAGAAAATATAAAGAAATATAGCATATAGCATATGATACCCCAAAAAGTAGAGGAGAAACAGTAAGGTTGAACAACAGTCGATTGATACAGAGGTTGGGAGAGGTGAGGAGGGTGAGGTGGGGTTTTTATCTCTGGTCCTGCTTGAAATGACAAGTATCAACAGCCCCTGGACTGCTGTCAGGTGCCACACTAGCTGATCCTTTGACATTAGAATATGGACTAATTAATGCCTTAGAACTAAGCTTCTAACCCGCCATTGCCAATACCAGGAAATCAGGAATAACATGCACTTCCATTCTTCAAAATTAATTAGGAAGGGACAGAGTTCACCTGGGAACATTTTTTTGTGTGCATGTGTGGGGTGGGGCATTAGTATTAATACAGGTGGATCTTATGTGAAGCTAGGGCTGCGAGCCACTCTTTATTAGTTGCAACTTTCATATGTTCTTTGGTAAAAATATAGATACTTTTTTTTAATTGAAAAGCATTTCATATTGTGATGATGTAGCAGATCAGGCTATTCTATATTCTACAGAACACATCTTACAAATTTTATTCTTGTATACAAGTCAAATATCCTGTAACATAGACCATCAAGACTTGTTTCAGGATGTTTCAATATTATTTTCCTTAAAATAAAGGAATACTGGCCTCCTAAGCATTTGTTTTTATCTTAGGTGTTACTATTTTTAAATGCGGATTCTTCAAGTGTCAGCAAAAATGTATTGGGCCAAAGAGAATAAGAAAGATCATTTTCCACAAAAATTCTAGACTTTAAACATAATGTTGTTTTCGTAGGAAATTTTCTAATTATCATTTAGTGAATATACAATAATACATTTAGTAAAATGAACTTACTAAAACGCCCTTCCATATTTATTTGTTTTTGTAGACAGGTGACATTAATTGATTAGATAATGAAAAGCTACCTTATAATTTAAGGGTCTAATCAAAGTAATTAGAGTTCTGAGTGATTCAATTATTTGATTAATTTGATGCATTATAATGTTTTTTATTTAGAGAAATCAAAGTTTGTGTGAAACTGAGCGAGATGAAGGATATCAAAAAGTAAAGTCTAGCTTTCAGGGACATGAAACACTAGAATATCTTACATCTGGATATTACAATAGAATTTTCCAAACTGTCTAGTATGTTGAATAATACAAAGAATGAGGACTGTTTGTGGGTGATCTTTTGATTAGATTAATTTCTTCTTTATGAACCGTGTTTCTCTTGTACAGTTGCCAACTTTCTTGCTTGTCTTTATAAATAATAATTGTTTTTGTTTTTTGATCATGTTCAGTGTGAGATGGTTAATTTCAAATTTAAGAAACATCTCATCATATGTTGTTTGCCTTAGCTTAGTGTTCATTCATTTTAAGCTCCTGATTTTCTGACTCGTACCTGTCATGTTGCTCTCTTTGATAACATTAACAACATCCTTTTAAAAACTCTTAACTTCACAATTTATTGGCATCCCCACAGAGCCTTGATTTATTTACTTATTTCCGGTATCCAGGCCCTGACATCTTTGCATCTGCTTTGACTATGTGTGTCAATAAAACGACAAAAACAACAACACAAAGTACTTGGTTACAATGAAAATCAATTAAGTTTTGTTCTAACTATATAAACTACTATGCTTTCATTAAAGATAAGTAGTACATGACACAAAAATAGACACATAGTTCAAAGGAACAGAATAGAGTCAAGAGGTAAATCCATGCTTTTATGGCCAATTAATCTATGATAAAGGAGGCAAACAACAAATGCTGTTGGGAAAACTGGACAACTACATGCAAAAGAATGAACTGGATCACTTTTTCTCACCATTCACAAAAATAAACTAAAAATAGATTAAAGACCTAAATAGGAGACCTGAATCCACAAAAATGGGAGGAGATATTTGCAAATGATATAACCCATAAAGGGTTAATATCCAAAATATATAAATAAATTCCACAAGTCAACATAAAAAAAAAAACAACAACAAACAAGCCACTTAAAAATGGGTAGAGGACATGAAAAGACATTTTTCCAAAGAAGACATAGAGATGACAAACACACATGAAAAGATGTTCAACATCACTCATCATCAGGGAAATGCGAATCAAAACCACAATGAGATATTACCTCACACCTGTTATAATGGCTAAAATAAAAAACACAAGAAATAAGAGGGTTGGTGAGGATATGGAGGAAAAGAAACCCCCATGCACTGTTGGGAATACAGTTTGGTGCAACCACTGTGGAAAACAGTAGGCAGTTTCCTCAAAAAGTTAAAAACAGAACTACCTATGATCTAGTAATTCCACTACTGGGCATTTACACAAAGATAAAAAAAACCACTAATTTGAAAAGATACATGCACCCTTATGTTTATTGCAGTGTTATTTATAATAGCCAAGATATGGAAGCAACCCAAGTGTACATCCATAGAAGAATGGGTGAAGAAGATGTGATCTATCTATGTATATATCTATGTCTCTCTCTCTCTCTCTCTCTCTCTCTCTCTCTCTATCAGAATATTACTCAGCCATAAAAAAAATGAGATCTTGCCATTTGCAAAGAACATGGATGGATGTAGAGGGTATAATGCTAGATGAAGTAAGTCAGTCAAAGGTAAATGCCGTATGATTTCACACATACATGAAATTTAAGAAACAAAACAAAGAAAAAGAGAGACAAACAAAAAACAAACAGACTCTTAAATATGGAGAACTAGTGGTTACTGGATGGGAGGTCCATATGGAGAATGGGTTAAATGGGTGAATGCGATTAAGAGTACCCTTATCATGATGAGCACTGAATAATGTATAGAATTGTTGAATCACTGTATCATATGCCTGAAACTAATGTCACACTATATGTTAATTACACTCGGATAACAAAAAAAGACAGGTAGTACATAGAATTTTTCTTCCTCGAAATAATTTGTATCTGATTGAGTTCTGTTAACCGGTGTATTTTGTTACCTTATAAAAATGGTTCTATTATTGCATTTGTCTATTATTAGAAAGGTCTTTAAGTACTTTATCCATTAAGAATCTGTAAAAACAACTCAGCTTGCATTAAATGGCAGCTAAACCTTTATATTCCCCAAGTGATCTTGAACACAGCATCAACAAGGCAGACAGAAATGACTCTGCGAGTACACGGAATGAGACAAAGAGGTCATTTCATAACCACAGAGATGCCCAAATATCTCCTTCTTCTGTCTGCCATGAATGATGTTTGTTTTGTTACCAATGACCTTGCTAGCCTCACTTTATTCCTTCAGCATCTGGGATAAATATTAGTAAAAATTATGTTAGTAATAATAACATATTAACCATGATACTACTTTAATATTATATGTTATAATATGCATAATATACTATATAATAGTGACCTATTTTATGTAGTATACATCATTTATAGAAAATACACATTAAAAATATATAATGAGGGGCGCCTGGGTGGCGCAGTCGGTTAAGCGTCCGACTTCAGCCAGGTCACGATCTCGCGGTCCGCGAGTTCGAGCCCCGCGTCGGGCTCTGGGCTGATGGCTCGGAGCCTGGAGCCTGTTTCCGATTCTGTGTCTCCGTCTCTCTCTGCCCCTCCCCCGTTCATGCTCTGTCTCTCTCTGTCCCAAAAATAAATAAATGTTGAAAAAAAAATTAAAAAAAAAAATATATATAATGAATATATTTTATTTTATTTATAGAATTTTATTTATAGAATAAAATATAATTTTATTTATAGAATCATACACACATTTATGGCATATGTGTGTGTAGTAATATATCAATTCTATGACACATAACTGATTGCATCATTATTTGTGTTATAATTACTGTAACCCTGCTTCTCCTTTTGATAACTTTAGTCCAGGACTGGCTCCTGCTTCCTTAAACCACTTTCCATAGAATTATCTAGCATAGGCCCAAATTTATTACAAATGCCTTTTTTTTTTGAAGATTTTCTAAAGTAATCTCTACACCCAACATGGGGCTCAAACCCACAACCCTGAGACCAAGATTTGCAAGCTCCATCAACTGAGCCAGGCAGACAACCCTCTATGAATGCCTCAGTCCCCCTTACTGAGATGCTCCAATTTCCACTGGATTTTGTTCAACCTTGCCGAAGCTAAATAAATAAACCTGACTTTGTTTATGCGTTCACTTATGGTTTTTACTACAGGCACAATATAATTCAGCCAATCAGAGTCTGAAGATGAGCATTGTCTTGAGCATTTTTTTCCTACTGTGGAACCTTGGGCAAGCACTTACTGGAAACACTGTGATCTTAGAGTCCCCATCTGTTATGTGAAAATACAATGGCAACTATTTCATTTGTGTTGTTTTGAGTATCAAATGTGAAGACAATTTTTGGGGTGCCTGGGTGACTCAGTCAGTTGAGTGTCTGACTCTTGATTTTAGCTCAGGTCATAATCCCGTGGTTCCTGGGTTTGAGCCCCATGTTGGGCTATGCACTGACAATGTGGAGCCTGCTTGGGATTCTCTTTTGCTCTCTGTCTTCTCTCTCTCTCTCTCTCTCTCTCTCTCAAAATAAATAAATAAGGCAAACTTAAAAGAACAAATGAGGCAATAACTTTTAAATGAAATATAAAATCCTATTCAAATTTTGTTGCTCATGCTGTCATATTCCATTATCCTGTTATTTAGGCAAAGTTCCCTTCCTGTTCGCCCGTTGCCCGCTGAGCTCTGGCCCCTGACACTAGCTTTCTCTGATAGAAAATACTACCTTCTGTCTCGGATAGAAAAGAGTATCTTCTGCACTGCCACCTAGGGATAAGTCTGATTGCATTTTAATATCAATGCCGTATTAATTAAAGAGGCAGTGCTCCAAAATAAATTGCTGTGGTTTCTAGATATACCCCCATGATTTCTGCGGTTGATGTTTTTTGGTTGACACAGTGACCCTGATTTGAAATGGTTTATATAAAGCAGAGTACCACCAGCAAGTTCTCTAATAAGTTTTATGTTTCTTGAATACAGTTTTATTCTGAACTAAATGAAGTACTCAGACATATTAGACTTCTAGAGTCATGGCTCTTAAGCAAAAGCAGGATTCCATTTTAGACATAATAAATAAAAATTCCATGGCTAGAACCCAATAATCTGCTTCTTTTAGAAATACCCCAGCTTCCTAAGCATGCTAAAGGGATAGATTTTGATTGAAGGTGTGGATAGCTATGGTTTTGACAAATTTTATCTGCAGCTTAAATTCTAAAAAGTTTCACCTGTGGCATAAAAATCTTACCTTTCAAATCACAGAAGGAAAAAATAAATCTATGAATTAAAACCATTAACAAATATCCTAAACATTTAGTTTAGAATTTCCAAAAATACCATAGTATTTCAAGGGAAACAAGGTCATGAGGAAATGTGAAACATTTACTTACTCCAGAAAAAAAGTGATGTAAAATTATTCAGGTGTAAGTTATGACATTGGTAGTAGGTTGATTACAAAAACGGTCCAAATTCTCTAACACTCTTTGCCTGGCACGTACTTTGTACATTTTGTACATTTTTTGCTCCCCCCCCCCCCAGAATGTTACAAAAATCTTTTAGTTGTAATGGTTAACGTGTATGGTAGATTGCAAAAGTTCTCCAATTCTCTAATTTACCCTCAATTCTGAACTAAGGTATCAAGAGGCTTTTCACTTGTCTGTTGCCTCTGGGATCTCTGCCAAACAATGAGAAGTGATGGGATGAGAGCCCATACTCAGGAGAAGGTGGGGTCATCCTCGCCTATCCATTACCCAGCTGACCTGCACCTGCCTACGAGTACATGCATAAATTCACCAAAGATCCATAGATGTACCCCAATGTGCACCCCTGCCATCTGACCTACAGACCCCTAACTAATGATTATGCTTATGTTTGTATGCCACTGAGTTTTCAGGGGGTTTGTTACACAGCAATAGCTAATTAATACATCTATATTAAAACTTAGAAGTAATTTCATATGTAATCAAAATAGCTCATTGGAACAACAGTTGGTATTAAAGTTTAAAGTCTGGCTCCTATGCAACATAAATCTTAGTGTGTAAATAAAGTAATATTGTTTGACCTTCAGAGAAGAAAAGTAAGTAAATAAATAAATAGCCGAGGATGAGTTTTTCTTAGACATTCTCAATCAGCCCTACTATGGTCTATACCAGTTTTAAAATTGTTATCATTAACACGGAATTGGAATCAGAAAGCTTTTTCTGTAATGGGCCATATGGGAAATATTTTAGGTTTCTGGGCTTGCGGTCCTTATCACAACTACTCAAGCCTGCCATTGTATCACAAAAGCAGTCATAGGCAAACATTAGTGAATGGGTATGGATGTGTTCCCATAAAAATTAATTTACCAAAACAAGAGCAGGCCTGACATTGGAGTTAATCCCTTTTTTACTGCTTATAGTTAAGAAACCTACGTGTAGTAAAATTTTTGAGACCATCTGAGGACTTGGCAGATAATACAGTACCTGGGGAATCACTGTGTGAAACCTAGAATTTAAATATTCTTTGTGCATTGGGAAGCATGTTTTCTAGATTTTTCCTGAGTACATTTTTGTTTTAGTTTTCTCTCTTTAACATTTTACTTTATCTTAAATCCAGTTTACTACTGTAATTGCAAAATACATTTATTATTTAGCAGACAGAGGAATAGTTATTTGCCAATACTTCTCAGGGCTCGTGCACGAGCTAATTTAGCCACAAGCAAAGTAGCTTTTTATAAATATTATTTGTTCATCCTGTAATTACCCGAATGAGTTATTTTCATGGATATTGCCATTTCAGCATTCCATATTGACCTAAATGTTAATCTTTCATCATACTTAAAATATTTAAAAATATATGCTGTGACTGAAGATTAGAGCATGTAAATATTTTCTATTACATGTCAATTACTATATTTTCTCATTTGAAAATATTGTCATCATTAAGAAAATAGTAGAGAAAAATTAATATATTTTCCTTTCCCCAGCCATTTGGACACTATTAGCATATATTGTAATTCAGAAAACATATTTCTAAAAACTTTGCATTCTGAGATACACTAAGTCACAAGTAACAAGGGTTTTCTGAAAGTCTGAATAACAGCAGCATCCTGAAAGCTGTGCATTTTGAAATATACCATGATATGTTTCCTTTTTTTTTTCATTTTTTTAAATGTTAATTTATTTTTGAAGGAGAGAGAGTCAGAGCATGAGCAGAGGAGGGGCAGAGAGAGAGGGAGGCACAGAATCTGAAGCAGGCTCCAGGCTCCGAACTGTCAGCACAGAGCCGGATGCTGGTCTCGAACTCACCAACAGTGAGATCACGACTTGACTAGAAGTCAGAGGCTCAACCAACTGAGTCACCCAGGCACCCCTCCAAAACAGTTTGCTTTTTAATGAAACCAGTATTACCCAGTCAAAAATTTCAATTACCATACAATAATCTGAATTAAGATAATTTGCCTTCCTTTTCTATTCTGGAAGCTCATAGTTCTTTAAATTGGACTCACTCCTATATCGTATTGTAAGTAGAAATTTAACTTATTACTTTTTTTCTTACAGAAAACTTGGAGATCCCACCAAGATCAGCCACACGTAATTCACCCACTAGATAGGACTTAATACCCTTTGGGTATGGTAACACAGAGGTATGTGCTCTCCACCGACTCCCAGAAATTAATATGCAGAATTTTAAGCTGCATTGAGCCAGGGTGATACCTGGCTTGATAAAGCAGTTTGTTAATTGTCTTACCTTCCCTCTTTTGTTGGCTTGCAACCTTGGTGGTTCTCAGGAGGAATCTGCAACTGCCCAGTACACAGAGGGCAAGGAGAGAGGGAAGACAGGCAGGCCACCCTAGATGGGTAGGTAGGCAAGTTTAACACGCAAGGGGATCTATTTACAAGGCGATCTATTTACAAAGCTTGTGTCCTTCCGCTGCAAGGCAAGTAGGTCCCCGCACCTGCCAGTTAGAATTTTCAAAGTTTATATAGACGCTTTTAAAAATATTTTTTAATGTTTACTTATTTTTGAGAGAGAGAGAGAGAGAGAGAGAGAGAGAGAGAGAGAGAATCGGGGAGAAGCAGAGAAGGGGGAGACACAGAATCTGAAACAGCCTTCAGGCTCTGAGCTGTCAGCACAAAGCCTGACCAAGGGCGCACTCACACACTGTGAGATCGTGACCTGAGCAAAGTCGGACGCTTAACCGACGGAGCCACCCAGGTGCCCCTGTGTAGAAGCTTTAGCAGAGTTCAGTCACATGTTGCACGTTGGGAAAGGTCACTGAAACCACATAACCAGGGAATGACCCTTGCCAGCACTGGAGGCTTCTCCCCCCAACCCCCCATCTTTGGAACTTAGTTCCGGCTTGCCTTTCCTGCTCTCAGAGGCTGCTCCAAGGACACAGCTTCGAGGCAGCCCTGTGATGCTGAGAACACCTGCTTGGTATATGTGACCGCACCCAGTTAAGGCCTTTTTACAAGCTTTTAAGATTTGGAGGGCAGGTGTGGGGAACCACTCCTCTTGCTGCCCCCCTCCCCTCCTCCCCCCCCAAGCCTTATTTGTAAGTTTCCTTTGTTGATTAAAATTGCCACCGACCAGCCTAGAGGCCCTGCCTCTCTCTTCCCGTCTCTCCCTGCCCTCCAGCTATGGGAGATTTCACACCGAAAGCTCAGGAGAGAGTTTGGAACCTGCACCAGACCGTCTCCACCCCGCACTGCTCTCTCAAGGCTGCATCCTGGAAAAGGGCTCCCACCGTGGGAAGAGCCAGCAAGCGTGCATTCCAAGGACAAGGAGGGGGTGAGGAAGCCCCGTTGCCCAGGCCCAGCTGGTGGGTCAGTGGGTGGTCACGACCCTCAGATGACTTCCTCTAACAGGTGTCCCTCCTCCACCCTCTGTCCCTGTTTCCTTCACCTCCCAAATAAACTGCTTGATCCTCTATGTTCATCGGCCTTTGGAGCAAGTCAGTGACCAGGCAAGATCGGTAAGTGTTTTCTCCCTCTGAGCCGTTTTACAAACAGTGATTGTGTTACTCTGAGATATCAAAAAATATATAGAATTTCCACCATTTTGGATTGCTTTAAATTTTTTGTAACGTTTATTCATTTTTGAAAGAGAGAGAGAGTGCGTGAGTGGGGGAGGAGCAGAGAGAGAAGGAGACACAGAATCCAAAGCAGGCTCCGGGCTCTGGGCTGTCAGCACAGAGCCCGATGCGGGGCTCGAACTCACGGACCATGAGATCATGCCCTGAGCTGAAGTCGGTGGCTTAACTGACTGAGCCACCCAGGTGCCCCCATTTTGTATTGTTTTAAATTGATTAAGTTTTGATTGTTTGGATGTTTTCTAAGGGAGGTTAAGGCCTATAAAGAGAGAAAATCAAAGTAGTCACAAAGCAATGTTTTGCGTATTTTTTTGTCTCTAAAAACATAGTATATTATAAATAAAATGGCAAATTCTGTATGGTATGTGAGTTACTCATAATATGCTTAAAGTTGCTATGCTTAAAGCTACTGTTATGTTTTATTACATGTGTATGTATTTTAAGAATGTGCATATGTATATTGTCATTATTAATCAAAGTGATAAATAAGGGAAAAGAATAAAACCTTCAGAGGAAAATTGTTCTTAAACACAGCAAATATCAGTGTTCTGATATTTGTCCAGAAAACAGAGGTTCTCAGCAGAACACTCTCATGTCCTGAGAAACTGTTGACTTATTGTGCTTTTGATATTAATTTTATCATGTTCTTGAATTGTTTTGAACAAAAGTTCTGACGTCCATGAAAAATCAAATCTATAATAATTGGGGGTTTGTTTAATTTGAAGAATATTGTCTAACATATTAATTGTATGGACAAGACAGCAATGGTTTCTTGTCCTGAGGTTCCTCTGACTTACACTCATCTATTGATGTAAAAATAAGTCTTCTCTGATAGTCCTTTTTGATTTGGCTTTCTAAAATCAGGTCCCAAATTAAAAGTGGCTGTGAGGTAACACCAAAGTCTCACTCTAGTAATTTGTAACCGTGAGGGAAGGTATGCATGAGTAAGGAGGGACAGTGAATTCAGCAGGTCTGGAAAACATTGATATTTTCCATATTTTTAATGAGCTCAATAAGGCAATGAGAAGTAATATTTTAAAATGTTTATTTATATTTTTGAGAGAGAGGGTGGGGAGAGGCCGAGAGAGAGGGAGAAAGAATCCCAAGCAGGCTTTGGGCTGTCAGTGTGGAGCCCTACTTGGTGCTCGATCCCATGAACCATGAGATCACGACCTGAGCCAGTTCAAGAGTCGGGGCTTACCAACTAAGCCACTCAGGCACCTGAGAAGTATTTTTATCAAGACCATCATTTTATTTTTATTTTATTTTATTTTATTTTATTTTATTTTATTTTATTTTATTTTATTTTATTTTATTTTTAAATATTTATTTATTATTTATTTTTTTAATGTTTATTTTGAGAGAGAGAAAGAGAGAGAGCACATGCATGGGAGCGAGTGGGAAAGGGGCAGAGAGAGATAGAGGGAGAGAGAGAATCCCAAGCAGGCTCCACACTGTCAGCACAGAGCCCGATTTGGGGCTTGAACTCACATGACAAGAGATCATGACCTGAGCCGAAATCAAGAGTGAGATGCTCAACCGACTGAGCCACCCAGGTGCCCCAAGACCATAATTTTAATATAAATATATATATCCTGTATATTACATTTACAGCTAATATATAAAAATATTCTGATAATAAGTCATGTGAAAACTCTAGCACAGTATTTGTTAACAAACTTATTTTTAAGAAAAGTTTGTTTCTAGGAATAAAATATACTTGTCACTGTTGAAATTCTTAACATATGCTTCGTAGGATAGGTTCGAAAGTCTGGAAGGTATGCAAATACCCTCACTGGTTGTAATGTCGTCTTACCCTCAGAGTAAGCGTTAACTGACTCCATGTGGTATATATTTTATGTCCCACTAAGGAATTCTATCTTCCTCCCTTCTGATCTTATATTGTCTCTCAATAGGGCGTCAGCATTATTCTCCTGTTATTCCTTAAGCTCCTGCTACAAGTTACAGAGCAAATATTAAACCTCCTGGGAGACACGATAAATAAGACCAGTTTCTCTGAATGTTGGCAGAAAGGGTTGTAGCAAGCACTCTGGACAATTGATACCCGAAGTAGGGCCAGCGCCAGATGGCACTGCTTCTGGAGCGGGCACCCCACATATGGGGACTGAGTCAGGGTTATTGCTGCAGCAGAGTATTTCAGGAGGTGAGCTGCTGACTCCAGATCAGAAGAAGAATTAGTTACATAGGTCTGGATGGAACCGGAGGAAAGTTGAATGGTAGTTATTTGCCTGGGAATGGTGTTGATATTGTTTAATGTTATACTTTGTGGTGAGACTGTGTGGAACCTTTCTTTTTTATCCAACTATCAATTGAAAAGTACTTTACTTGTGGAGCACCTAGGGTCGCTCAGTGGGTTAAGTGTCTGACTTCAGCTCAGGGCATGACCTCATGGTTTGTGAGTTCGAGTCCCCCCCACCTTGGGATTCTCTCTCTCTCTCTCTGTCCCTCCCCCACTCATGCTTTCTCTCTCTCTGTCTTAGAATAAATAAATTACATTAAAAAATAATAAAAGGACTTACTTGAGAAAATTAGCTTCAACTTTCTAGCAGTGGCTTCGAAATGATCTCTCAGGAGTCATGAAAAAAAAATACAACCAAATAGACAGAATAACAGTTAAGAAAATTTAAAATTCAAATCCAAGAACAAAATAGACTAGTTTCATAGAAGAAATAAAGAAGTTAATGCATACTAGAGAGGAAGTGGTTACAGAGCTCCCCCATAAAATGTTCTATGAACCCCCTCCAAACAAGTTCCCAGCCCGGACAAGCTCATGGAGCAAATCTAGCGAAGAGAAAATAATTATAACGCAACATCAATTGGCCCAGAGTAAAGACTTAGGAAGGCAAATATCAAAATATCATTTACGAAACTAGAATAACTTGGATTCTTAATCCCAACAAAAATTGCACTGAATGGCAAAGCTACACGCTGACCTTAATTGAATGTTAATTCAGAAGTCTTGTCTAAAACACCAGCAAACAGGATTCAGCAGTTCATTCAAAATAGAAGACATCAGGACCAGATGGAAACTACTCCAAGGGTAAAAATGTGGTTTCAACATTAGGAAACCTAAAAGTGCAGTCTACCGTATTGATAGAGCCTAAGGAGGAAAATACAGGATCATCCCCACTGATGCAGAAAAGACAGGAAGCAAAATCCAACAGCCTTTGTGATTAAAACAAAAAATAAACAAACAAACAAAGAAAAACCCTCCAAAACCACAGCTTAATAGTAGAGAAAATCACAGATCCTTCCCTACTACAAAGTATATGTACAGAGGCCAAAAGGTGAGAATGAATTTGTGCTTAGGAAATAATTTAGTTAACATCAGAGTTTAGGGTGTTCATATGAAGAAATGAGGTTGGTTAAGTAGTCAGGGGAAAAGGGTTTGCATGAAATGTTGAGAACATTTTATTTTATCTTTTTTTTTGAAGTTGATTTATTTTTGAGAGAGAGAGAGAGAGAGAGCAAGCAAGCTAGAGTGCATGAAAGGGAGGGCAGAGAGAGAGAGGGAGAGAGGGAATCCCAAGCAGGCTCCATGCTGTCAGAGCAGAACTGGACATGGGGCTCGATCTCACAAACCGTGAGATCATGACCTGAGCCAAAACCAAGAGTTGGACGCCCAACTGACTAAGCCACCCAGGCACTCCTGTTTTAGCTTGATAGCAGGAAGCCATAAAGGGTGGTCAGCAGGGAATCTGAATGATCAGTTTGGGATTTTGTGAAGATCGCTGTGCTTATGAGAATACTAGTAAGGATCCATAGGCAAGGAGGGAGGGAGGCTGGTGCAGTAATGTGAATCTGGAGTAGGGATCTTTAGAAAATGTTGTGTGGATAGAATCCCTGAGCACAGAGTAGGACCTTGATAAATGCAATACTCAATTCACAGACATAAAAAATAACCCAAATAATACCCACTGGTCTGATGTGATTTTAAAAATCTTTAAAGATCTCACAATAACTTGGGGTCAATGTTGTTGGTTACAAAAAGTATTTTATAATTACAGATTAATAGAAAATTAAGTAACAGGGGGTTTACTTCATGACTTGTATCTATTCTACTATTGGGGTCTTAGATTTTTTTGTGGACATTGTTTTCTTGTTTTTCTTGTTTTTATTTTATTTTTATTTTATTTTATTTTATTTTATTTTATTTTATTTTATTTTATTTTATTTTATTTTATTTTATTTTTTTCAACGTTTATTTATTTTTGGGACAGAGAGAGACAGAGCATGAAGGGGGGAGGGGCAGAGAGAGAGGGAGACACAGAATCGGAAACAGGCTCCAGGCTCTGAGCCATCAGCCCAGAGCCTGACGCGGGGCTCGAACCCACGGGCCGCGAGATCATGACCTGGCTGAAGTCGGACACTCAACCGACTGCGCCACCCAGGCGCCCCGTTTTCTTGTTTTTAAAAGAATATTTAAACTTTTGTTTTTGTGTAATTTAAATAGGTGCAGAAACAACATAGGAAATAAACTCGTTTAACAAAGTTTATAGAGAGGCACCTGGGTGGCTCAGTCGTTTGAGCATCCGACTTTGGCTCAGGTCATGATCTCGCGGTCGGAGAGTTCGAGCCCCGCGTCAGGCTCTGTCTGTGCTGACAGCTCAGAGCCTGGAGCCTGTTTCAGATTCTGTGTCTCCCTCTCTCTCTGCCCCTTGCCCGCTCATGCTCTGCCTCTCTCTTTGTCAAAAATAAATAAACATTAAAAAAAAATTTAAAAAAACAAAGCTTATTGCACTTTCATTTGCAAAAAATAAAATTTATAATATGTGAAAAAAAAAACTTTTCAGGGGTGCAGACTGTGTGACAGGATTTTTCTCTAGCATCTGTACAGTGTTATTTTCTACATCCTGTATTTAATGACATGAAAGAAAGGAATCACATATGCAGCCTTGTAGATTTACATTTTAAAGCTATCCTTACAAGAGTTAGCATTTTTTCACTGTCTACTATTACATTCTCTAATTTTTCTTTCTTTATGAACAATGTGCATAATTCAGCCTCACCTTTCTAATCTCAGTGGTTTCTGTGTCATCAAAATATTTAAAGAATGCTGTTAGAGATAAATATAAGGAAGTATGCTATGAATTATTAAATGATGGAATATAGGGGCGCCTGGGTGGCGCAGTCGGTTAAGCGTCCGACTTCAGCCAGGTCACGATCTCGCGGTCCGTGAGTTCGAGCCCCGCGTCGGGCTCTGGGCTGATGGCTCAGAGCCTGGAGCCTGTTTCCAATTCTGTGTCTCCCTCTCTCTCTGCCCCTCGCCCGTTCATGCTCTGTCTCTCTCTGTCCCCAAAATAAATAAACGTTGAAAAAAAAATTAAAAAAAAAAAATAAATGATGGAATATATATTAGAATTTTATGTGCGAAACCATTGGATTTATAGAAGTGAAACAGCTTTGAAAGATGTAGAAACATTGTCTAGGCACAGAGTAAGTGAATTCCAATCTTTTACTTCATATACTGTAGGAAAGTCCCCCCTACCCCACCCAAATAAGGGAAGGTTTATTTTTAATTAAATTTATTTTAAATTAAAATGATAGTATTTTCAAGTGAATATTACTGATTCTCATTTTTAAAAAATTATCTATGTAATATTGGGCTCCAAAAATCATGATTGTTTTTATATTAATTTATTTTGAATGTTTGGGAATTGTTACTACTGAATTATATTTGATATATAAAGGCTTATTTCCTTATTATCATTCCTTCTTGGTTAATTAAAGAAATAAGTTTTTGAGCTCTGACAAAACGTAGAGATCATCTAGTTTGATCGAGTCATGTTTATAGAGGAAAGGAGCTTTCTGGAAGAGGGCTGGTGGCTGTCACCCTGAAGTTTCCAGTTGACTGTGTCAGAGTGGAGGACAGAATTGAGAAGACAGCCAGGGTTGTTGCGTTCCTGATGGAGGTTCTTACTTCTTTCTTACGTAGCCATTCTTTTAGGAAGACACTTGGTATTTCCCCTGAGATTTTAAAGGTTGAACATACCTCTGAAAGCAGTCTGAAATAGTACAAAAATATAAATGAAAAAAAAATTTAAGTTTATGTGTTTATTTTGAGAGAGAGAGAGCATCCTCATGCACACACAAGTGGAGAGGGGCAGAGAGAGAAGGAGAGAGAGAATCTCAAGCAGGCTCTGCACTTACAGTGCAATGTGGGGCTCGAACTCAGGAATTGTGAGATCCTGACCCAAGTCAAAATCAAGAGTCGGATGCTTAACCGACTGAGCCACCCAGGCACCCCAAAAATATGAATCATTTTTATTTTTTAATTAAAAAATTTTAAATGTTTATTTATTATTGAGAGAGGGACAGAGCGCACGAGTGGGGTGGGACAGAGAAAGAGGGAGACACAGAATGGGAAGCGTGCTCCAGCCTCTAAGATGTCAGCACAGAGCCTGATGTGGGGCTTGAATTCATGAAATGCGAGATCATGATCTGAGCCGAAGTCGGATGCTTAACTGACTGAGCCACCCAGGTGCCCCCCCAAAATATGAATTATTTTTAAATTAATAGCCATGAGTTAGCAGAGGCTTGTTTTAGCACTAAGTTGGGCTTCAAAAATACACTTTAAAACCTAATTTTATTGTTTTTAAATATGGCTTTGTGGTAGGTCTTGTTTTAATAAAGAAATATTTCATGTTTTGCAAATTAATATACAGATGTAAGTAGTTTTCTTGGCCAATATTAATATAAAATTGTATGTGAATGCAAATTTTTAAGGAGCTTGAAAATTTGGTATCCCAAATATAAATAATACCTTTTAATGAACACTTAAAATATGGTATAAAATATGTAATCTCATTGACACTTGAAATTTCTACAAAAATGCCATTACTAAGTTTCATTTTCAAGATAAAGCAATCGAAATCAGAATGATTGTGTAAATGTCCCAGATAATATAGTCTAGTAGTGATATGCCTAGATTTCAAGTACACCTGTTCAAGTAGAGTTTGTCTTTGTCTAAATAAAGTAAACCTGTGAAATCAAAGAAAACTCAATTAGTAAATGAGATTATTTTTAATGGAGATATTGTAAATTTTCCAGCTGAAGGAACAGCAGATGTGGTGTTCCTTAAGAGAAATAAGGGAACGATAGGAAAAAAAAAAGTAATTGTGCTTATTTGCAAGACTATCGCCCTAAAATCTGAAACGCAGTTTACTTTGACAATCAAAACTTGCATTCTCAAAATTTTCAATTTAGTTTTTTTCTACAGTATTTAAGATATGATTGTCATTCTTATTCTACCAAAGCTTTGCATCATTTTATGACAGCAAAAGTTGAGATATTATTAACACTAATATGAAAATATTAATATGTCCAATAAACTCTAGGAATTGTCTGGATATATCACTTGTGTGGTTGACTGATTTTAAAGAGGAAGTTAAAAATTCATTCAGATGCCCTCAAGGAAACGTTTCAGTGATTCACTTAGAGAATAGAAAATCCTTTTCTAAGCAGTATAATTACAAGTTTTAACCAATCAACAGTTACTACTTATAATATAAATAATTTCCATTTTATTGTGTTTGACAGTTAACAGGATGCTGTCCTAAAGATACTATCTTGTTAACCCATCATACCAACTCTTTGAATTTCTGGTCTTTTTATTCCAAACGAATTTGTCTCCCTTTCCCCCTCGACACACTTATTATACCATGGTGTGAATGAACACTAGCCTCACCACTGTGATGAAGTCACTAACTTTAAGATTTTTGTGTGTGTCTGTCCAGTAAATGAGTTAAGTCTACTACACATGAAACAATAAAAAAAAAAAAAATGGAGAAATTTCCCTAGTGATTGCACTGGCCAGGGAAACCTTAATATAAGATGCAAAGCTTCAGGCTGTGTATGCCCTACATATTCTCAGAGATACCTTTGGAGATTCAGCCAGCTTAGATTAATCTCACTCTCCATCAGCTTCCTGCAGTTTAACATTACACTTACCATGGCTCACCTTCTCTTGAAGTTATATATGATGTGATTGGTTCTCATCTCAAATTGTTAAGGTTCTAGAAGGCCACGGTTATTATCAGTTTCATCCCTATATCTCCTATAATACCTATCACAGTGGTCCCCAAGAATTTTGTGGAATTAAAAAATATATATATAGCAAGTGGATAGTCAGGTTCTATCCTGATTTCAATGGGGGAGGAGAATTAATGTATTTGAGCATCTGTTGTGGGTCAGGCACTTGGCAAAGCAGTTTTCAGTCTTTAAATATAGAAATCGCTTGAGATGGATATTATAATCATCAGTATATTTAAAAATGAGTAAACTGAAGCTCTGCAACATTAAGATTTTCTGTACATTTTAAGTGACGAAGTCAGGATGTAGTCCAATTTTATCTGTCTCCAAGCCACCCGCTTCTTGCCTCTGCTTAGTGGTGCCTTCCCTTACAGATATCCTTCAGTAACAAATGGCAACCTGTATTCCAAGCGGGCACATCATGTTTTTGATTCAGGTTAAAAGAGTAGGAATTTCAGGGTGCCTGGGTGGCTCAGTTGGTTGAGTGCCCATCAGCTCAGGTCATGATCTCACGGTTCCCGGGGTCAAGCCCTGCGTTGGGCTCTGTGCTGACAGCTCAGAGCCTGGAGCCTGCTTCAGATTCTGTGTCTCCCTCTCTCTCTCCCCCTCCCCTGCTTGCACTCTGTCTGTCTCTCTCTCTCTCAAAAATAAATGAACATTAAAAAAATTAAAAAAAAAAAAGAGCGCTCGCTTCGGCAGCACATATACTAAAAAAATTTGTAAAAAAAGAGTAGGAATTTCATGTAAACTGTGTTCACAGAATATTGGGCTTAACTCAGGTTTCCAATAAGAGATTTTAGATTTTTGTTTTGTTTTGTTTTTGTTTTTGTTTTTTAGAATTTCACATCAGGTTCAGCAGCAAATCGTCTTGTCTTTAAAAATGAATTTCCCTCCACGCATTCACCACAACCTAGTTCTGGCTATTAATTTTGCCAAGCGAAGGAATGAGCTGTCATTAGAGCCCCAGGCACCATCTTAGAGGACACTCCAATTAATCAATTAACTAAATAAAGAATGGGAAGTCAAGTTTTTCTCTTTTCTTTCTCTTCTTCTGCCTTGCCTTCATTTCTCTCCTCTCCTCTCCTCTCCCCTCCTCTCCTCTCCTCTCCTCTCCCCTCCCCTCCTCTGCTCTCCCCTCCTCTGCTCTCCCCTCCTCTCCTCCCCTCCCCTCCCCTCCCCTCCCCTCCCCTCCCCTCTCCCCTTCTCTTTTCTCCCTCTTTTCTCCTCTCTTCTTTGTGAAAGATTTGATTACTAGGCATAGTCATCAACCCAGTGCTCCAGACAGATGCATTAAAAAGATCTTGGGAAATCAGGGGTGCCTGGGTGGCTCAGTTGTTTGAGCTTCCGACTTTGGCTCAGGTCATAATCTCACGTTTCATGAGTTTGAACCCCACATCGGGCTCTGTGCTGACAGCTCAGAACCTGGAACCTGCTTCAAATTCTGTGGCTCCCTCTCTCTCTGCCCCTCCCCCACTCGTGCTCTGTCTCTCTCTGTCTCAAAAATAAATAAACATTAAAAACCTTGGGAAATCAGTGAATTATAAGGCAAACCGATTAAAACAATAATTTGGAAATATTTTTTATATATTCATTCATAAATATTTATTAAGAACCTACTATGTGCTAGGCAACTTGCCTAGATGTGGGCTTACAAACTGATTGTTCTGGGCAGCCCACAATCTAAGAAAGTTGCAATTGTGTAAATAAACAAGTATTCACAATACAATGGTAATAAAGAAGAACAGAAGAATTGCAAAATATTTGATAACATCAAGCTTTGCTTTCCTAAAATATTCTCCCCACCTCCTACAATCATATTAAAAATATGAGCACCTGGGTGGCTCAGTCGGTTAAGCATCTGTCTGCGGCTCAGGTCATGATCTTGCGGTTGGTGAGTTCGAGCCCCATGTTGGGCTCTGTGCTGAGAGCTAGGACCCTAGAGCCTGCTTGGGATTCTGTGTCTCCTTCTCTTTCTGCCCCTCCCCCTCTCACACTCTGTCTCTCTCATTCTCTCTCTCTCAAAAAAATGAATAAAACATTAAAAAAATTAAAAAAAAAATTCCATCACCAGCACGTTTGGAACTATCCCAGCACTATGATTCTATTGATGGCCAATAGCTCCTACAATTCAAAGGTGTTTTCAGGTGTATGGCAGGTGTTCAAGAAACATATGTTCACAAGGCCTGCTACAGACTTGTAAGAAATTGGTAGATTTGAAGACAGTGGCTTAATTTGAATAAGAAAGAAGAGTGAATGATTCTTGCTTTACTTACCTTATAAGTTCAAACAATGCAACGTACATCCACAATACACGTCTCGTAAACTTTGCACAATCTTCAAAGCTTCCAACAAGCTCTGAACCAAATATACTAATTTCTATAAATGCGTGTATTAAATACTTTCTTTAATGGACTTGTGCTGTTGTAGCAGTAAAAATTATTCACCACCTACTTAAATAACAGGTGGAATTCATTTGGGAGGAAATTTTGATTTTTCTTTTAGTGGGGATTTCAGAAATAAATGGTAGTGAACAGTGAAGAAAGTTCCATGGTTCTGTCTAGTGATGACATCAGAGAGGAAGAGGTAATATAGAGGATTTTATTCTGTATGAGCTGGCAGACAAATAAGTGAGAAAGTGTAAACTCTGAGTGTAAGATTATCTGTGTTTTCTTTTTCCTTACTTTAAAAAAAGTATTCCAGCCACTTAATATACCTTCTTGCGTATTGTAAACACTCAAGAACAAAAAACAAGTTTGTGAAGACAAAAGTTTAAAGTTGACATCTTGGATTGAAATCACAGATGATTGACTTTAGGTGTATCATGGCATCCTCCTGGAATCTTTTAGAAAGAATTGAAGCAGTATTTCTTTTGGTATTTGAAGCAGTATTCTTTTGGTGTTTGAATGACACATATCTTTGTGTATAGGACTGTGCCTCTCCTTGCAGGATATTTATCATTCCTGGGGCTTCTGTAAACTCCACCCCCTAACACACTGAATATCAATGGTATCTGTTTCCCCTAAATACACTGGCAACCAAAAATACTGACCCACCAGTCTAAACACCACTAGAAGTCCAGTTGAAAACCATTTGAGTAGAGGCAAGGAATTGAATGAAAATAAAAAGATTGATTCCCATCTTAAGGTTTTCTTGTTGGTTGATTGTGTTTTTCTTTGTTTTCCCAGTCAAGCCACGAACTCAACTCTGGCTATCCAAGGGGGAAAATAATGAAAATATATTTATCAGAAGAACTGCTGGGGTCACCTAAAATATTGAAAGAGGATTAGAAATCAAGGCTCCTCTAGAGTATTGGACCTTATTATTTTTGTTGCTGCCTTATAAGATGATCTATTACCCACGCTCCCTCCCCCCAACACACACACAAATGAGTATCTGAGTATTCTTTATTATATTTCAAATTCACAGCAGGAAGTGATTGTTCTGGTTAAGGTCATGAATCTCTCAGCTAAGGAACCAGGGATTAGCTCAGGATGTGCCATTGGGGAAGTATTACAGTAATAGCCTTACAACTAATTCAAGTCATCTGCAACTACACACATTTTACTAAGGCTGCCATTTAATACTTGAAATCGTTTGCCTTTAGGGTCAACCTTTAAAAGTTGGAAGATTCCAAGTATACAGTTGGATACCACTTTGAAAACTCAACAATCAAGCAATATCATGTCTTTATTTCCATATATCTGCAAACAACTACAGCCAAGAAGAGTTTTACTCTTTCTTTTACTTTTTTTTAAAGTTTATTTACTTTGAGACACAGTGTGAATGGGGGAGGCGGAGAGAGACAGGGAGAGGGGGACTCTCAAGCAGTCTGCACTGTCAACACAGAGCATGACGTGGGACTCAAACTCACGCAGCTGTGACATCATGAACTGAACCGAAACTAAGAGTTGGAGGCTTTACCAACTGAGCCACCCAGGTGCCCTGAAGAATTACTCTTTTGTTAGGGGAACCTACTCCCTGTGTGTCAGATAATGAACTCTGGTCTCTTACATCACTTATTGGGCCCTGCCAACATCTGAGTGTGACTCCCACGTGTGTTAATGAAGTGGTTCTTAGAGGTGTCATTCTCCTTGGATGGACAAAAAGAATCCTCTGAGAGAAACCAGCTTAAAATTTCATCTTAAAGAGCAATGCAAATTAATAAAAGTAAAAACACGGGGCACCTGGGCGGCTCAGTTGGTTGAGTGTCCTACTTTGGCTCATTTCACGATCTTGCAGCTCCTGAACTCGAGCCCCCACATTGGGCTCCCTGCTGCCAGCACGGCAGCACAAAGCTGGCTTCAGATCCTCTGTCCCCCCTTCTCTGCCCCTCTCCCGCTTGTGCTCTCTCAAAACTGAATATTAAAAAAAAAGAAAGGTAAAAACGTGCAATATGTGTTTAAACTTTTCTGTGTTACCATTATTTCTCTAGATAGAAAAAAAATTAATTTCTTGTAAATGTAGAAAGAAAAGGAAAATGTGTTGATTTTGTAGGAACAGCCATGTGCTATTTATAATGCCTTTTAAAAGGCAAGTGAGTTTCTGGAATGTGCTGACTGCCCTGTTCTTGGCAACTTCTCTTCTGCTCATTAGCTATTTCATATAAAGTAACATGAGAGTCCCAGCTGTACCTATTAATTCATTAGAGAACTGATTGCATTTTCATTTTCACCTTTTTGAGCTATCAGATGCATATTTATTCCTCATAAGAACATCTTCACTTGCCTACTTCACTTTTGGCTTTTATTGTAAACAACAATAAAAAAATATTTCTTTTTTTTCTTTGAGATCCATTTTTTGACATGCTACTTGCTAGAATCAGCAAAGTAGAAATTTTTTTTTTGCTTTCCTTTTTCTATTTTTTACCAAGTTCAAACAGTTGATAATGATTTTTCTTTTGATAAAGGGAACAACTTATCTTAAGGTATTTCTATTTCCAAATAAAATGGAATTTCTTGAAAATTTACCTACGATGAAAAAGAACCAGTATGATATTAATTCTGTCAAACCTTTCACACCTCTATTTAATAAAGATTTTCTTAAAGGTAGAAAAAACAGTTGTATTAATTTTCATTATGAGAATATATCACAGTTAGCGCTAATGAAAGGGAAGTAACACAGGCATCCCACAGGAAATCTACTGGGCTCACCATGTAAAAATTTTCTTAAGAGTGAATGCATAGTCATTGTACCCATTTATATACCTAAACAGTTTCTAAAGGCAACTATAAGCTTAACCCTCAAAGTCTATCATTTAAGTAGCTAATAGAAATATGGATGAAGTAATTAGTACAGTCATAGCCACATAGTTTTTGGAAAGAGATAATAGGGAGGATGTAGTAGTCGACCCTTTGCTTTCATTTGTGTCATTGAGCAATACAGAATTGATTATACCCACAAAATTCCTTTGCCTGGCCCTAATCCATATTAAGAATTCACTTCCCATTAAACAGTGGTTTCTTAAGAAAACATTGGATGGCTTGGTGAGCAGCAAGCTTTCTATGACCCCGAGAGAGTGCTGACTTTGATGTTTGTTTGGTAAGCATTTCTTTTCTATGAAATTTTGCATTGAGTCTCTATTAATCCTTCAGCCACTGAAGTGACATAAATATGGTTTAGTAATTAGAATAAAATGAGCTTTCTTTGTATTAGTTATCTATTGTGAATAACAAATCACTGCGAACATAGTGACTTAAAACTACTTAAAAATTTATGGGTTCAAAGCGCAGGCATGGCTTAGCTTCACCCACTGTTTTGGGTGTCTTGTGAGGTGGCATTCATGGTGTGAATGAGGGTTGGGAATATAATTTGAAGACTTAACTGAGGCAGAATCTATTTCCCAGGTCCCATGGTGTTGGTGGATTTCATTTCTTTTTGGGCTGTTAGGTTGAGAGCCACAGTTCCTACATGGTTGGTGGCCTGTTGACAAATTGGACTTCCCAACACAACAACCTCCTATGTCTAAGGCAGCAAGGGAGAGACTAGGCTAGCATTACAGAAGTTACAATCCTATGTATCGTAATCATGGAAGCAAAGTCTTGTACCTTTGCTATATTCTGTTAGGAGAAAGTTACAGGTTCTGCCTATAGTCAAGGGGAGGGGAACATACAAGGCATGAATGCCAAGATATGAAGACCTTTGGGGACTATCTTAGAATCTACCTGTCACACTTTTGTACATACTATTCGCAGGTCTTCACCATTCAAGATAAAAGTTTAAAGCATAAATACTGCAAAAATCATGCATTTTTTCATGTTATTAAAATTTACACGAAATAAATGTCATAGTACACTGAATCAAATATACCATTCCATTTGACCTTATAAGTTATTTGACTAATGTTGCATTTGAACTCCATGAAATATAGAGAACTGTGATGCTGGTAATCATATCTCAAACACTCTGAGATGTAAAATTTACCCATAAGTTCCTTCGTGACAACACCCTTAGTGTTCCTGAGGAAAAAAAATGTAAGGGATTTTCAAATTTATGCCCAGATTTATGGATGTTGGGATTCGTAAATTTTGATCAAAGAAACTAAGATGACAGCTGTCCAGCCTCCAAGTTCCATGAGTGCGCTAAGTTGGGGATCTCCTCGGAATGTGAGGTGAAGTAGGATACCGTGTAACATCCCTAAGATGACACATTCAGTAACATGAGATTTCAAAGAGGCACCTTTGACTCTCAAAGGAAAAAAAACTGTTTTATGGAGATCAAATTAAGTTTCATCGTTTAAGGGACAAATCAGCTCAAGTTGAATGAAGAGAATTGAAAACTCTTTGAACCCAGTAGATAACTTTCCTTGGTCGGCATGTTATTTGGTATTAATGTAGTGAATATAAGCTCTCATTAAAAGCAGTAACAAATCTTGATTAGATGAATTAGTTCTTTCTGGAAGCAGGTAGCAGTCTTGTTTTAGATGTTATTAGATTACATAGTATACAAATCACAGATTTTCTTACATATGGGATTTCCTCTTTTAGTTTTTCTAATGTTTATTTTTGAGAGGAGGGGAAGGGGCAGAGAGAGAGGGAGACACAGAATCTGAAGCAGGCTCCAGGCTCTGAGCTGTCAGCCCAGAGAGCCCAATGCAGGCCTTGAACTCAGGAACCGTGAGATCATGACCTGAGGCGAAGTCTGACACTTAACTGACTGAGCCACCCAGGCACCCCTGGAATTTCTTCTTAAATAATAAGTTCTGCCAACCAAGTGATGTTAGCTTTGGGAAGCACTTCCAAAGAAACATTTCATCTTGTGAACTGTCCTTCTAACATTATAATCCATATCTTTGCTTGATTCCTTAATTTGACATAACCTGAATTTAAGTAATGTACTATGTTCTCCAGTTTATACTCTTAAGGTTCATTTATTCTGTTTTTAGGGTCCCTTTTAAAGGTAAATAGTTGATTTACATGTGAAGTTTTCCTAGTTTGTTGTATCCGGTGTTAAATCTATTACATGAAAAATATTGCTAAACATTGAAAAGCTAACATGATACAATATAGGACCAGTATTTCCATTCTTAATTCTGCCTTAGGATACTCTCCTGCATGAAGTCTTTGGACTCTTTGAAAGTACCCTTCTAGCAATTACAGTTTTTCTTTTTTTTTTTTTACCCTTAGTAAGAAGTATAACTTATCTATTTATACCTTCTTTACGTGTACTTTTACAGTCATATGTGACTTAAATAACACACATTTCACACGTCTATATAAAATACAGGATGAGAAATTTCTAGAGGATGAGATAATCATAAACAGATATTCTAATATTTTCTTTCCTCGCTACAGTGTTTTACATACCCAGTTTTAAGAGTCTAGACAGTAGGACTGTGATCATAATTGTTGGTACAGATCAATGGTATAAAGTTTTGGCTTAGATATATTAAAAATAAAAAATGATTAATTTCACTCAAGGTAATAGAAAACAAAGTGAAATCAACTCATACTACTTAAACCTGTCTTTAGTCAGCTGTTTTAAAAATAATAATTAGAAAAAATAATAATGATTAGAAAACAACCATGGGAAAACTTTAATCTTTTACACGCAACTTAAAAGAAATTTAAGGCGACTAGAATTTATCGGCTTGTATGTTTCTAAAAAGTGTGTTATAACATTTAGTATTTACATAAATTCAGTCATTTAGGAAACAGGTAAAAACCAGTTGTAAGACAGCTAAGCATGTAGTTTAGAAATTTTGCTTAAAAATTTCAAGCTTGAAAAATAGATGTATTCTATAGATAAGATGCAACTTTTATTTAAATTGGCAATGCATATTAAACTATAACATCTGTTCTTGTGAATGATGTTATTAAAAATGTTTAGCTAATTCCTGTAAAAGTGTTTTCTAATTTACAGATTAGTTCTGCTACTCAAAAGAAAGGTCACTAAACAAAAGAGGTATTTTATTTTTCTTAATTTAAAAATTTTTTTTGAAAACGTTTATGCTTGTTTATTTATTTTGAGGGAGAGAGAGAGTGCACGCACATGCCGGGAGGGGCAGGGAGGGAGGGAGAGAGAGAATCCCAAGCAGGCCCTTCACCATCAGTGCAGAGCCCAAAGCGGGGTTTGATCTCAGGAACTGTGAGATCATGACCTGAGCTGAAATCAAGAGTCAGAGGCTCAAGTGACTGAGCCCCCCGGGGACCTCCAAAATAGTTATTTTAAATTATATTTATATAAGGTTGGCACTTAGAGTTAGTTGACCTACCTTAACCCACTGTCCTTAACCACAAGTTATACCTTGTGCCAGCTGTCTCTAAGGCCTGTGCTTTGATTCTCCACATGAATGCATTTGTATTAATCTAAAACTACCTCATCTTAAAATTCCAACTGAAGTTATATGTGTTCCCTTAGGTTTTATCTCTATTCTTTAAACCTCTTGCTTTACTCAAAATTGTTGTCAGTGGTTTTGGCATCAAAATATATGCTGCCTTGCTCTGAAATACGTTTTCCTAGGGGCCGGCAGTAAACTTGCCAGAACCATAAGAAACATCAGGTCGTCTTTGTCTGATTGATTCAGATCCTATAAGATCTTTTAATATAACATCATTGTACACAATAATTATTATTATACTGCTGCCACACAGAACGCTAATTTTGGCATGTGCCTTACCAGAAGCAGAGAGTATTAGCCAAAGGTGTAAACATTGCTGCTGTGAAATTGACCTGACCTACCCTACCTGCTGGCTCAGATGTGGGCAGACTCAGTCAGAAACGCTCTACAGTCAAGTAAGACAGGCTTTTCCTAGAGAAATATAATGATAACGATTAAGATTATTAATAGTTCACTTTCAGAGTGAAATGAGTTTGACGAATTCTTTTCATAGAGTGAGTTTTGGAAACAGGGCAACTTGAAAGAGTGAATTGCACTGGGTATATAGGATACACGGCTAGGTATCACTAAGGTTTAAGAACAGACATGGAAAGGACGAGAGAATCATGCCAGATATATACGTTTGAATGTGAACACATAAAGTTGTGATAACCAATACTCTTTTACTTCAACATTGTGTTAACTTGTAGCATAGTGTCCCATGTGAATGCATTTTCACTCTCGAATTTATCGTCTTCCTTTCTGAATAGAGTTGAGTCCTTTAGATTTATTTGATAAGGAATACATTTAAGAGTTGATAAATTAGTATAATGTGTAATACCCATGATTTTTAAAACTATACAAATGATATGTTTATATGTTATTAACGTTATAAATGGAAACATAGTTCTATAACACTAGGTGATAGTCCATAAAAATTTTTCTTATCTAGTGAGTTTTAAATAGCATTTATGCTTGAATATCTTTGTTCTTCTGGGCAAGGAAAAAATTTGATTCAGCATAATAAAGTGCGGTCTTTTGATGGCAGCTTAAATTACCAGGAGATATTTAATTGGATCTAAGATTGAATCAGACATAGGACATTTATGGGCACTTGAGTGATATTTCATAACAGTGGCTATTAATTTATTCTTCAAATTTGGGAAGCAAGGCCTCTTGTGTATATGGTTTAACAGATTTGCATTTCGTAGGTTATTTGCCTTGTTGCAAAAATACTGATTTAAATGTTATATGAAATTAAAAAATAAAATTTGACTAATTAGAAAATTCAAGCATGTTATATAATTTACCTTCTATATCATTTGCCATGCATTTTCATTATTTTTATGAAATGATTCATTGTTATTTGGATTTTAAGTTATGGTGTAACTGGAATGAAATAAATGCACATGGATTTTTACAGTAATACACACACACACACACACACACACATATGTATAAACCTAAGAGAAAGGGCCTTTTATTTAGGGACATACTTAACAATGAAAGTACGGTTTAGGCAGAATTTATGCCTTTAACTTTATATACACATTTAAAGCTAGATGTTGGCTAAAATTTATCTGATAAACACAAGGTAATACTTTGGTAATGTCATGCTTAGGATGCTTACTCTATGTGGTAGAAACAGTCTCCCTGTCTTCTAGCATACAATAATTTATAGTCATAATCCATATTTAATAATCAAGACATTGAAATAATTAACTTAAATCTATATATGAAAGATCTGAGTCCTACTATCTAGATCTCATGTAAACAAATTCTAAAATACACGTATTTTCTATTTCAAGGTGGATTTGTGTACTTTTTAAATGTCAGACATACCTAGCTTACTCTGATGCAAATTCATATAGGCTGAACAATGCAGTTATAGGAAAATGCAGGTAAGGCTCTTCCACTTAATACATCACCACACTGGTTAAACTTTGAAACATTAATCAAAGCACATTAAGAGGTGAATTTGGAGTGTGTGGAAGAACAAAAGCGATCTCTACAAATGGATTGAAAGAAAAAGTCTAGCACTAGAGACCTGTAATCACAGTGGCTCATGCTGCAAGATGCTGATCGTTGCCATAGCAACAGACTGTTTTGTTACATCATGGAAATGAGGAGTTTGAGGGTTACAAGAGCAACATCCCAACGGAGGGGACAAATGCAAAGCCATAACAGTAAAGGGTGATAGATGTGCTCACAGGTAAAGATGAACACTTTGGAAGGGGTAGTAACAGGCACATGAAGAAGGATGAGCAGCTCATGAAAATTCAATTCTACTTTTATATTGTGGCTTTCACTGGAAACTATTCTCAATCACTGTTATCACTGGTTAATTTTCTTTCTTCTCCTCCTTCTTCCCTCCTGCCTTCCTTACCTTCCTCTTTTCCTTCCTTCCTTTATGCTCTTTCTTTTTCTTTATTAAAATTTTAACTTTAATTCCAGTATACTTTAAAAAAATGTTTTTAAACATTTATTTATTTTTGAGAGATAGAGCAAGACAGAGCACAAGCAGGGGAGGGGCAGAGAGAGAGGGGGAGACACAGAATCTGAAGTAGGCTCCAGGCTCCGAGCTGTCAGCACAGAGCCTGACGCGGGGCTCGATCTCACAGACCGAGAGACCATGACCTGAGCTGAAGTCAGATGCTTAACTGAGCCACCAGACGCCCCCTGTATACTTAACATATACTGTTATGTTAGTTTCACGTGTACACTGTAGTGATTCAACACTTCCATAAATTACTCAGTGTTCATCATGATAAATTTACTCTGTCTCTCCCACTTCCTTTAATAACACACAATAGAGTGCAGCTTAAAACAAGAAAGTTCAGGGGCACCAGGCTGGCTCCGACTGTTAGGCATCTGACTCTTGATTTCAGCTAAGGTCACGATCTTGCAGTTTATGGGATCAAGCCCCGTGTTGGGCTCTGTGCTGAGCGTGGAGCCTACTCGGGATTCTTTCTCTCCCTCTCTCTCTCTGCCCCTCCCCTACTCATGCACACTCTCTCAATCTCTCAAAGTAATTTTTTAAAGCATTAAAAAAAAGAAAGTTCACATTTTTGTCTATTTCATTTCCTAAGATACTATATACTACTGTCAAGTCCAAGAAATAAAGACAATACCTACTTTTATGTATTACAGAGATTACACTCTTATCCAAATGTTAGACGATATCTACAACATGGGGAAATACATCACTTATTAAATGTATGTGTTACACTCATATGTGCATGTGTCCAATATTATGAAGCTTGTTAGACTCCAATGTGTCTATACATTATTAAACAGTGTTCATTTGTGTAACAAATCCATGTTTGTCCAAAACCTTAGTATATTCAGAATTGCACTTCCCATAGTGACTGGGTCAGGTCCAAGTGGACCGCTGGTACCACAGAGAGCAATGATAAAATCTGGATGTGATAGAATAAGCAGCTGCCTGAGAGCACTGGGGAATGAAGAGCAGGCAAACGTGGAGTATTGATTTGGAAGGGAGCTGAATGGTAATAGTTCTCCTTTGTTTCTACCCCAGGAGCAGTGGGCTCCCATGCAGCTGGAGAGTGAGGTTGTTGAAAGACCACAGTCTTTCTGGCCTCAAGAAGCACGTTTAGGAGTCAGTAACTCAGCCACATTGACAATAGGGCAAGATACTTACGATAACATCTTGTATTTGCCATGGAAAGCCTCTGCAGAGAAGGGGACTCAGGCTTCTGTCTGACCACATCTTTGGCTGATCCCCAAAGCATGCCTGAGAGGAGCAGATGGAGAGAAACTCAGAGACAAGAGATCTGAACTGAGATTAGAACTGCTCCCCAAAAAACAATGTTCATTTTGTCGACAACCCAGTTGATTGCCTGATAAAACAAACATTATAGACTAAAGAATTTCCACATCTTAACATTCAAATATCTAGGACACTATCAAAGAGCTTTCAAAAATAAAAAGGTAAAATATAAGCCTCATACGGATACAAAAATGAACACTTGTGTAAGATTTTATTCTATTCATTTATTGAGAAAATGACCAGATAGATGTTCTAACCAGTTCAAAAATTCTATGTCAGGAATGTTGAAATGAGTGTTGAAATGGAAGCAAAAGTTTTTTTCTACAGTGAAGAGGGAAGTCAACTGAACTTAGGATAGAATTTGCAGATCTATAAATTAGCCACGACTTACCGAGTTATAAAATATCTCAGTGATATAAAACTGGAATCAGATAGCCTGGGGTGTCTTCCACACAATGTCTAGTTTTCCATTGAAATACAATGCTTTTTCAAAACACAATTCCAAAATCTCCTAACATAAAAAAGACCAGGAAATTGGTAGCATCATTGACTGAAGATACAACTAAATGAAGTCCATCTAAAGATCGTCCAGAGGTTTATTTAGGAAATCAAGAATTTGAGAGCCATGATAATATACTCAGAAAGGTATAGGAAGATTAGATTTCAAAACTTTTTTTTTTTTAATTCGGGCATCTTTTTCATTAAGTAAACGGAGACACACAAGAATGGCTAAAATTAAATGGCTGACAATTGCAAGTGATGACAAGATAGGGAGAAACTGTAACTTTTATATATTATAGATAGAAATGCCAAATGTTTCAATTTGGAAAGCAGTTTGAAAGTTTCTTAGAAATTTAAGCATATACTTACCATATGATCTAGAAATTCCACTCTAAGGTATTTATCCAAGAGAAATGAAAACATAGGTTCATACAAAGAGAGGTATGTGAATGTTCATAGCAGTTTTATTTATCGTGGCCCCAAACTACAGAGTACCCAAGTGTCCTATGACTAGTGAATGGATGAACAATCTAGTATATCCATACCATCGAATTCTACCGGACCATAAAAAGAAAGAGCTCCTGAAACACAGCATCAACGAATCTCACAAGTGTTTTGCTAAGTGAAAGCAGCCAGACATAAGAGACTACATAGTGTATAATACAATTTATATAAAATTCTATGAAAATCAAAACTTGGGTGACAGTAAATACAACAGTGTTGCTAGGGATTGTGGGTGGGGCAGTTTTCATTGCAAAACAGCAAAAGGGAACCTTTTGGGGGAGGTGTAAATATTCTGTATTTTCATCGTGGTGATATATCCACAGCAGTGTCCATTGGCCAAAACTCAGCAAACAGCACACTTTTAAAAGGTGTAAATTATTGTATATAAATTATACTTCAGTAAACCTGATTTTAAACATCTTTGCATTTAGTATGGTGCCTGGGTGGCTCAGTCAGTTAAGTGTCTGTCTTGATTTTGGTTCAGGTCATGATCTCACTGTTAGTGGGTTCCAGCCCCTTGTTGGCTTCTTTGCTGTCAGCGTGGAGCCTGCTTGGGATTCTCTCTCTCTCTCTCTCTCTCTCTCTCGCGCGCGCGCGCGCTGCTCTGCTCTCCCCCAGCTTGTGCTCATTCTCTCTCTCAAAATAAATACATAAACTTCAAAAAAACTTTGGCTTTTTAGGATATGGACGCCAAAACACTAAATGATTTAAATATAACATTGAACACACAAAAATTTGGGGGGCTCCTGGGTGCCTCAGTCAGGTAAGCGTCTGACTTCAGCTTAGATCATGATCTTGTGTTTCGTGGGTTCGAGCCCTGCATTGGGCTCTGTGCTGGCAGCTTGGAGCCTGGAGCCTGCTTCAGATTCTGTGTCTTCCTCTCTCGCTAACCCTCCCCTGCTCACCCTCTCTCTCTCTCAGAAGTAAACATTAAAAATACACACACAAATTTTTAATATTCATACTATTGTTTCAATGATGTCTTTCTAAAAACATTCTGCATGAATTAGCAAGTAAACTGAAAAATGGTACCAGGTAATATTTTGACTTACCACATTCACTCCAGAAATGCATATTAATCATTGAAACATATTAAAATACATTTATTTGCTGGCCTCTATTTTACTTAAAATGAATAAAATAATGCAGAAAAATAGTTTAGTATCAACCATGTACAGTTTTCCTACAACTTCTTGTGGGAGTGACTGTCATAATTTAGCAAATCTAATAAAAATAGCATAGCATTTATTGTCAGAAAAGTCTCATTTTGTATCCTGAACCTACTTACATATGATCTAAGAAGAATTACCTCAGTGTAGAAAACTTCAGTTTGTAACAATAAAATCCAAAGATTTTTTTAAACATTTATTTATTTTTGAGAGAGAGAGCAGGGGAGGGACAGAGAGAGAGACACAGAATCCGAAGCAGGCTCTAGGCTCCAAGCTGCCAGCACAGAGCCCGGTGTGGGGCTCGAACCCACAAACGGCGAGATCATGACCTGAGCTGAAAACGGACACTCAACTAACTGAGCCACCCAGGCATCCCTAAAATCCAAAGATTTTTGATTGATTCATTAGTTATTGCTGCTACAAAAACAGTAGCTTAAAATAAATATATTATCTTAGAGTTTTGGAAGGCAGAAATTTAAAATCGATCTCATTGTACTACAGTTAAGGTGTTAGTAGGGCTATTTTTTTCTTGAGTCTCTAAAGGAGAATCCATTTCCTATCTTTTCCAGCTTCAAGAGGCCGCCTGCCTTCTTCCTGGCTTCTTCCTCTGTCTTCAAGGAGAGTAGTAGAGCATCTTCAGATCTTTTTATAAAGAGATCTCACCTCCCCTTTATAAAAACCCTGGAGGTTACATATCCCCAGTGGGATAATCCAGGATTGTCTCTCCACCCCCTAATCCGTAATCTGATCTGTAAATTTTCTTTTTCCATATAAGGTAACATATTCACAGGTCTGGGAATTAGGACATGGATATTTTTGGAGAGGTTATCATCCAGGCCCATCACAACTGGCAACCCTGAATTATGTTACTCACTAGGCTTTCAATGGCGATGAAGAAAGAGAAGGCTGCTGACCTCCTGGGCTTTATAGCCTAGGAGGAATTTTAATAAATCCTAGTAAGGTGATGTAGGACAAAAAATAATTTACAGGAGGTGGCAGGAACAAAACATTTAAGTAGTTACTAATATTTCAACAAGTGAAAACTAATAAATATATATTTTTGGATAGCCCACATTAAAAAGTGGTATTAAAACATTAGAAGCAATTTACAAAATGTTCTTGTAAACATTGTATGAAAACATGATCAACAGCGAAGAGGGAATACCGTTCCTATAGTGAATTTTGTAATGTTTTCTAATGAAGATTGAAGCAGGGAGGGTGTGTATGCACCATAAAATTAGGTAAATGTATTTTATAGGTATTGTGAGCACTTTTTCTGCCAGTATCCAATGTATTCTTTACTCAAACACTGCTAAAAGATAGACCTGCCATTCAACGGGTAAGCCATTGAGACGGGATATGTAGCCAGATTGTTAGTGTAGTGGACGCTTAGCCTGAGTTCGAGCAGAGTCTAGGCCTTCTAGTGCTGTGTTGATTTGAGAACAAAAGTAGTCTGTGATGTTCTGGGAGGAGAACATGCAAGAAAACGTTAAAGCCCAATGGAGTATCAATTAGCTGAGGAGGCCACGTAATTGGGTTGTCATGGTGATGATGCAGGCAAGGGAAGAAAGCAGCGTCCCCAGGAGTGCCACTGCCACATCCCATCATTTCAGGAAAGCCAGATCTGAAGGGCTTGGCTTTTGGTATCGAACGAGGTTTTTCTTTGCCCGACATATTTTTTGACAAAAAAAAATGTTTTTTTTTCAGTGTTTTCAGTTAATTCTAAAATACATAGTGATATCTGCATCTATGCTTGTCTTCTTTTACGTTATGATTTCTTAAGAGCAAACTCAAAATGAAATTCCCTACATTTAAAGGTTGTCATTTTAAAATTACTTCTCTTATTTTTTTCTGCATAACCAATCAAGAATTTTACAGCTATTATTTTTAAAATTTTGGTTATACATACATTTTATTCTAGTTGCCAGTTGGTTTTAATATTTTTAGCAGCCTGGAAACATTGTCCTGAGATATCTTTTTAGCCCTGGTAAAAATTCAAGTATGCCTTTTTCCCCTACAACTTATGTTGAAAATTTCAAACATAAGCAGTTGACTGAATAGTTAATGAACATCCATGAACACTTCTGTTATCATAATTATTTACATTATGCCATGTTTTAAAAATCTTTCTAGATAAATAATATTTTGTCCCATGAATCATTTGGAAGTTGGAGACATAATGACATTTTACCCCTAAATACTTTAGCATGAATTTTTTAAGAGCAAAGAAATTCTCTGATTTAATCACAGTACAATGATCACATTCAAAGGATTTAGTGCTGGTAACATATTCATATTTGCTCGCTTTCCTAATGAAAGATTTATAGCATATTTGATATAGAATCCAATTAAAGATCATACATTGTATATAGTTTTCATATTTCTTTAACTACCTTTAATCTAGGAATTTTTTTTTCTTTCATAGAATTGATAAATTACAGAACTGAGGTCAGTAGTTGGGCAACTGGGTTTGTCTGTTTCCTCATGATCAGATTCACACAATGAGAGTTTGTATCATCATTGGTGACGTTAAGTTGGATCAGCAGACTTTCTTTACTCTTAAAGTATCATTTTCTGTTTGTAATAAGTAATCTACAGGGTGATACTCTGACTCCTCATCCTACTTCCCAACCACAATTTACTCAATGGTTTAGTATCTGTTCCTGATCCTTGCTTCAACGAATTATTGCTTGGATATTTTGCATTTATAATTTGGTATCCTTCTGAAAACAAGCCTATTTTCTTTTCTTTTTTTAATTTGGTTGTAATTATGTACTTTTTTAAAAGTATTATAACCTATTGCTGTCATTATTCTTTTAGATCCTCAAAATTTCCCATAATTGTCAGTGGGAACCCTATAAAGCTTGTTCTTATGCCCTTTTGAAATGCCTGTATCTAGAAAAAAAGTTTCCTAGATTAAAGGTAAAGAAATATGAAAATCCTTATTTTACAGCATAATGAGATATTTTAGGCACACCATTCATGTTTTCTTCCCTATATCTGGAACAGGTGATTTCTCTAAAGAACGTTTATTGCTTTCATGAGGAAACTGTAGTATAGCCTGATATCTAGGCACTAGGTACACTAATTTCTCCTGGGATGTCATTGCCTCTAGGACATTCCAATAGACATGAGCTAGAAAAATAACACCAAGAGTACTTTAAACTTTGTACTGATACCGTCACAGACAATTCAACAATGAAGGGCTATTTCTCTCCTCCACCCACATTTATATCATATTTCTCCCACAATAGTCACATGGTTACCACAAATATTAGTGTACTTACCATGTTTTTCTATATGAATACATTCAATATATAAAAAAGTAGGTTTGGGAATCATGAAACCAATATTACTAGCAATGACATATTTTTTAAATCTTTTTTAAAAGAGAGAGTGCAAGCAGGAGAGGGGCAGAGAGAGAGGGTGACAGAATAGAAGCAGGCTCCAGTACAGAGCCTGGGTGGGGCTCAAACTCATCAACTATGAGATCGTGACCTGAGCTGAGGTGGAGGCTTAGTTAACTGACTGAGCCATCCTGGTGCCCCAACAATAGCACATTCTAAGTCTAGTTCCAGACTCCTTTAGAGTTCCTGTTTCATTTAGAATACATCCAACTGATGTTGTGTAAACAGATCATTGTGTTAAAAAGTTAATTTTTTCTTAGGGTGCCTAGATGGCTCAGTCCGTTGAGCATATGACTCCTGATTTCAGCTCATGTCACGATCTCTTGGTTCCTGAGATTGAGCCTCACATCTCGGTCTGTGCTGACAGTGGGGAGCCTGCTTAGGATTCTCTCTCTCCCTCTCTTTCTCTTCCCCTCCCCTGCTCATGTGCCCCCCACTCTCTGTCTCAAAATAATTAAATATTTCAAAAAATTTTAATTTTTTTCTTTATTTGCTTTTCAATTTTATATACAATTAAGTTTTTCTGTTAGTGGTTCTATTTCATCATATCTCCCTTTGCTTTAATTTAATTTTGTTTTATGAATATGTAAAACAATATTGTTCAAAATTAAATCCATAGTAAAAGTTATGCTGAAAAGGACTGTACTTCATTTTATAATTAGATTATTAATCTATTTTGGGTGGCTTCTTTATTATGGCATAAAATATGGATTCACATTTACCTGTTCTCTGTTGGCTATCCAGTTGTCCATGCCATTTATTGAAAAATCCACCTTCTTTTATTGATATGAGAGGCCAGCTGTTCACATACATATTTGTATGGAATGTTCTAGATTGGTCTATCTATTCACTGCTCGTACCAACATGGTTACTTCCTTTTATCAGGTGAGTAAAGCCAACTTGCACTGACGACATACCTGATGTCTTTAGTCTAAAACCAGTCATATTATTTTATATCTTATATATGCACATGCTCTGTCTACCTTCCCTTACTCTTCTATTTTTATCTTTTTTCTTTTTTTTTGAATTCAGAAAGGTTTCATGTTTGTTATTCTAGTGCTACTTTTATCCTAAGACCTGATATAATGCAAATTCCAGTCTTTCTTAATTAGTTTCCTACTCTTTGATTTTTCAGTTTTACCTGACATTTTTCTACTCCAACCTTTAGCTATGGTCCGATCAATGAGACTACCCTACTTCCTATTTCCCCTGGACTTTATCCTCATTTTTAGTTATTTTGCAGTTGGAGCACAGAGTATTTAATTCTTATTCTTCCACTCTGTCTCCACCTAGTTTTAGTCCTACGTCTACCATTCGATAAATGCATCGCTTTCCTATCAGTCCTTTTGCTGAAGTATCCCCCACCAACCTGGGTGGCAAAGCTTGTTTTCTAGGCAATTTAAAAAAGAGAGATTCAAGAGTGCAGTGATCCCTGAGTTATTGCATATTTAAAACTGTTTTTCTAAGGTGTTGATACTTGGACAGCTTTGTTGAATATTAAGACCTCGGTTCACACTTTCATTTTCCAGTTTGCTGTCAATCTGCTGCATTTCAGTCCTGCATTCCATATTCCTCTCAAAACTTCTGATGCCGAGTTGACATTCTTTCTCTTCCTCCTCCTTCTTCTCTAATTACTTTTTTTTTCTTTTGTAAATGCCTAACTGTTAGTTTCTTGGAGTTGTTGGGACTTTTTTGTTTGCTTGTTTATTTGTTAAAGCCTGATCATTTTACTAGAACAAGATCTATCACTGAAATGACCATTTTAGCTTAATTTCCCCAGATACACCATGGGCTCTTCCTATATGAAATTCAAGCCTTCATTTATTTCTAGAAAATTTTCTTAGAAATTTTAAATATATGTTCTGCCTCAATTTTTTTCTTTATGAATTCTATGCATACAATATAATCTCTGCTTTTGTCTTCAGATCAAACAGTGATTCTTTTTACTTCTTACTTTATTTTATTTTCTTATCCTTTTATCCCCTGATTTCATTCTCTTTATCTAGACTACTGGCATGGCTTTCTTCACTGACACTTGTAATCTTTATTTCTAAGATTATTTTTGGGTTATTTTAAATTTCTTCATTATGCACAACTCTTAATTTGCATGTTTCTTTTCCTTCCTTTTTTCCTGTTTTTGCTGTTCTGACACAGGGATTTCATCATGTGCAAATAACCATTTAAGGATTTTTTTTTTTTTGGTCATAATATTCTTCTGCTTCATGCATGTTTTCTAGGGGACACTTTTCATTAGTTAAAGCCTATCATATTCTGTTTTCTTCGTAAATATATATTTAAGATTTTGTTTTAATATTTTAATGATTTTTTCCTCCTCTATCACAAATTACAGTGACGTATGGGGGATGCTGAGAATTTGTGTTGGTTTAATGTCACAGGTTAAGTGCCTTAGCAACAGACTCTGAATTACAATTTGATCTTTATTAAGGGATGCCCTTAAGATCAACACCTGTGGCCACTAGTGGACGAAAGCAGTAGCGAGTGGGTGGTAGAGGGAGAAATAAAGCTGTAATACATCTTTGGCTGTTCCCGTGGAGACATCTGGACCTACATAGCCTTCCAAAATTGTCCCAGTTAGGGCAGATGGCCAGGTGTTCATAGTTTTCCTCCAAAAAGCCTTGGATGTGACCCACCTTGAGAAACATTACCTTTGATGGGGTAGCCTTCTGTAGCTTGGGTAATCCTGAAGGAGCTGACACCTGAATTTGTCAGTAGCGCTGATAGAGTCAAGTATAGTTTGGTTAAATTGATTGTGTTAATTGGGGAGGGCGACCTGTTAGTATGTCTCTGGGTCACCATTCTTTATTGTTTCCACAAGGCTCTGACTTCTCCCACCTCTGTCTTTTCTCGCCTTCAGCATCAAGCCTCCAAAGAGTACCTCTCATTTCAGATTGCTCCCATCTACCCTCAGAGGCACTACTTTTTCCTGTGAATTCATACTTCAGGTCTCCTTCTTTCGTTTTCCTAGAGGGTAGTTTTTTTTGTTTTTTGGGGGTTTTTTTGGCTTGGATTCCCGGGGTTGGGATCGGGGGAGGGGATGCTTCCAAAAGAAACTAGCAAGGAGTTTAGAAAGCAAAATGAGAAAGAGAGGGAACCAAGTGAGCTTGCGATATCTGGCAGGGTTGCATAGATGCTCAGACTCGTCTCGGTCCCCAGCAGTGGGGCTGGGCTCTCTCCACTGCACGCTCCGCAGTCTGTGCTTAAGGGCCACCTGTGGCTTTCTGTCTGCAGTTGGAGAGGACTCCACAAGCCTGAGGGAAGGCCTCTGAACACAGTCCCAGTGCTGGCTTTTACATGGAGTGGAAGAGAGACAGGAGCCATAAGAATGAAAAATGCCATCAAAGCAAAGCTCAGAGGGTTTTGAAGTGCTGCTGTTAATCCACTGACAGTACTGGCTGTGGGCCACCAGTTCTCAGAACTGTTTTCAGATTGTCTACATTTACCATAGGGATTTTCCAAAGATAAGGAAAAAAATAAAACATGGGGATTTTCTATTTCTTGAGGTGACTTCGTCTGTGTTTTATCCCTGTAGGTCCCTCTTCCTTGTTGTGTTTTCCACAAAGGACCCCCGTGACTTATTTGCTTCTGAATGGACTTGGAAGCTGACTTTGCTGAATTTGGGGTGTTTAGTTCCTATTTACATGTTACTTTAAGTTTGGAATATTCTCTTATTGTTTTTCCCAATTATTCTATTGGCTTTGATTATGGTTTGTTTGTTTTGACTTGTGTTGTTGGGTGGGAACACGGTTTTGTTTGTTTTTTGTTTTGTTTAGGTATGGTTTGTTTGGGTTTGTTTTGCTCTGTATGTTTTTTGGAGTTTGAGAGGAGAGATTTGGATTTGGGCTGTTCGACTTGTGAGTGGAGTATATTCTTAACGCCTTATTTATAATCATTATTCTTTACACCTTATTGATAATCACTATAAGTATGTTTATATGTTTAATGTTTTATGTAAAATGAAAACATTTTAAACTCATTATTTTCCTCGATGCCCATAAGAAAACTTTATTTTTATTAATATTACTTTTTAAAAAAAATTACCAACTTGTGGATCAATAAGCTTAAATCAGTTGCCTGAGTGAACCCCAATAATTCAGGGTTTATTGTCTAAGGGATAATATTGATCTATCACTGAGTTACGCATGTAGCCAGACTCATATGTCAGGCATCTAGAAGTTAAGTGTTTTGATTAGTAGCTCCAATTTGAGCAAGCACAAATGAAAACCTTCAGTTAGTTTGACGTAATCAACAAATTCATCAGCTCAAGCACTTATTGTCTATCATGGGTTTAATCACATTTTTTGTGTGTTTCTGAAAATTTCAGGTCTTCTAGCCCCACATACATTTTTACTCTTATTAGAAAGGCTTCTATTTATTTTGGCCTAATTTTATAGTATGATTTGAATTCTTGTTACACTTTTTGCTACAAATTTCTTAGCTTTAGCCTTCTGAGAATATATTAGTTCCAAGAAGTATTTATAATGTTGTCTTGCCTAAATGGAATCTCTTTTATTATATGTCCAGCCACTGAAATTGTTGCTATTAATTGATCAAACTGTAAAACTATATTTTCATGTAATATGTTCTTATGATTTTTACAGTAATAAAGAGATTTTAATTCTCCCCCTAAAACCCATCAGACAATGTTATGCTTATTTGTAGATAAAACGTGGGTTTAGCTTTAGATACAATCTTTGCTACAGTGTGGATGACAAGTACTGCTGTTGGTCTTTAAATTTTAAAGGGCACATTTCTTTGGGTTAAGTTATCTGCCATATATTCCATCAGGGTGGCCTTTATCCAAGTGTAGGACAAAGACACAATTATCTTCACATAAGAATTTCCCCTTCCTTTGAGTCTTGCAAGGGTACAATGCCTGCTACAGTTTTCTAGAAATGCTTCACTTTACAGACTTTTGTTGAACCTCTGCTAAACTACTAGATGTTAATTACCAATGAAGAGTTAAGATAAGCCTTTTTTCAGAAGTGTGTGCGTAATTGAGTTCCTGGACAGAATTTCAGTGTGTGTGTGTGTGTGTGTGTGTGTGTGTGTGTGTGTGCGTGTGCACGCAGGTTTGGTGGGGTAGGGGGGTGGGGGTGGTCACACACCTTCAATAAGCAATGCTCTGTGACAAACCATCAAGGCGCCTAGTAATTCAACTGAATTCTCATACTCTCTGTGGAGATAAAATTAGAATCTACAAGTTAAGGGTTCAGTCCTACAAGACTGCCTCCCTCTCTCCCCATTCAAACACCAATTGCAAACCTGGGTCATCATCTGTGCTTCCGATTGGCTAAATCAGAGCTTCTTAAGACCCCATCCCCATATTGGATCAATTTGTAGGACAGCTCACAGAACTTAGAGAAACATTTCATTTACTAGATTACTAGTTTATTATGAAAGGATATCACTCAGGAACATCCAGATGGAATTGATGAATGGGGAGAAGTATGGGGAAAGGGTACACAGCTTCCATGCCCTCTCGGCACATGTCACTCTCCCCAGTCTCCACATGTTCACTGATCTGGTTGCTCTCGAACCTTATCCTTTTGGGCTTTTATGGAGGCTTCATTACACAGACATAGCTGATTACATCATTGGTCATTTTCAACTGATTTAGCCTCCAGCCCCTCACCCTTTCCTGGATATCAGAGGGTGGGACTGAAGGTTCCAACCCTCTAATCACTTGGCTGGTTTTCCTGACAACCAGCTCTTTAGTTTACCAAAGGACTTTCCAAAATTCAGCTCATTAACATAGAAAAAGACGCCTTTATGGCTCTCATTACTTAGGAAATTCCAAGGGTTTTAGGAGCTCTGCTGGAAATGGGGAGGAAGATCAAATATATATTTCTTATCATCAATCACAATATCATAGTGCAAAATAGGCAGATCATAATGACTGAAAATGTTGAATGCCCAAGCACATAAATCCTAATTATCAAGATGTGACACTAAGGAAGGTGGAACTTTTCTTGTGGATGGATGAGTGGAAAGGAATATGTCACAGCACCATATTACTACCAGGATTATGAATGTCTGAAATGCAGCAACACCAGATTTGCATAAACCAGCAATAATACAGCAGACTGGGTTGTTGAATGAATTTGCTGAATAAATGAATTGATTAATCTAGCCCGCTTCTTCATTGAGTGAGCCCGTCTGCTAATAGTTTATGAAAAACTGGGTTTTTTTTTTCTGTTTTTAACAGTCTCAATAATACTAATGAGATCTGAAATCTGCCAATTTTTCATGTGGAGTCAAACATAAATTAATAGTAATGACTCCATTTCCATTTTATCCATTTATTAATTATCTTTTCAATCACAGTTTTGAAAGGACTTTTTTTCTGTTATAACAGATGGGTTAAACATCTGTATTTAGCCATTTTATTATATCACATGTAAAGCGTAAAGTGTGTATGCTATCTAAATTGAATGCAACCATTCAAAGAAAAAAATTGGATTATTAACAAATGTTTTTATTAAATTTCATTTAATTTTATGAAAAAAATCCTATTCAACTTCAATAACCTTCAGTTCTTTTTGGCTCTTCTTTATAGAGGTGTTATATATTGATGTTTTTGTTATTCTAGAGGTATAATTTAATTTTCAATTTTAAGGCTCCATTTATCTGAAAGAATACTAATTTTATTTTGGGGGTATATACCTATAATTTCTTCAACAAATATAGTTTCATTTTATTTAGGAAATTAAGTTCAACAGAATTAATAGTCTCCATAGTTTTAACTTTTAATCTTCTGGATGAGTTTTGATTATATCTATTAATTATTCCTAAGTCTTGGTCCACTCTTTATAATATGGTAAATTATTTATAATACTGTATAACAAATGAAGCTATTATGATGAAGTGCAGTGTATTTATTGGTTAGAGCATAGCTCCTCGAATGGGATTTTTCTTCCATGAACACTGGTCTTCAAATCATCATGGGGATAAATCAAGTAGGATAAAGCCCCAGAACTTGTGGTCAAAGACAGTTGTTCTTAAACAACTCTTGATGTACATCACAATCACCTGTAGTACTTATTAAAACACAGATGACTAGGTTGCATACCAGAACTTTCTGTTTAGTAGGTTTGGTTTGTAACTTAAGAATTTACATTTCTAACTTATTTCCTGGTGTTGCTACAGGTGCTGTTGGGGCAGCGACCACACCTTGGGAGGGAACCCTAGGTTTATGTGCTCTAAATAAACTGTTTTTCCAGCTTTATGTTATTATCAGGAAGGAAAAGGAAGCTTTAGGACTCTGGATGCTCCTGAAAAGTCCTGACTGCATTCTCTCCTTCAACAATCACAGTATTACCATTTCCTCTACTGCCATAGTGAGACCATGAGGATTAGTCACGTGGGTGTCACTGTCATAAGCCCCTGGGACTCTAGGTCGGCCCTCGTCTCCTGCTTTCCAACTTCCCTATGCCTCAACAGTTCTCTGCTTCATTTTCCTTATTTTGTATTTTCCTGGCTCCCGAGTCCTTTCCAAGTGTCCTCTGTCCACTATTCATCACCAACACACACTCTCTTTCCTCCACTGCGTCCCTTTGACTTTTTGTTTGAACTTAATGGGCTCCTTGCCATGGCCATTTGCTCTGCAGTCCTCTCCAGTAAGGGCTGTTTTACCTCCTATACTTTTGGATATTTGGCCTGGAGGTGGAGTAGATATCCTGGCCATTGCCTAGTCTCTCTCAGTGCCTTCCTCCTCAACTCCATTCCCAGTTTTGAGTCTTATGTTATCGGGTGTATCATCAAATTACCCACCAGTTACATTCACCTCCTAATACTCAGATCTTCTTTATTTGATGAGCATTTAATAACCCAATTCACTTCCTCTCTCCTGCAAAACTTTAGACTTAATTTCTTGGTAATTTCAGTTTATGGGTAGATGAACCTCCTGAACCACTGTACTCCTAGTTTCTTGAATGATCTTACCCTCTACACTCAGCAACTCATTCTCAGGACATAGCCCACTTTTTGTCACTATCTATAACAGCAAACCTTTCATTCTCTCAATTTGAAACAGTTGTTCCAATCTTTAGTCTTTCTTTGCAGCACATTCACAAAATTTTTCACCAGGGCTATTGATTCTACCAAACTTTAACTGTGTCTCTGTTCTGCTCTTACATCCCGTTTGACTCATACTTAAAAATGTATTTAATTCAGGCCTCTTCGCACTCTCTTTACCACTGCCAGACTAATCCAAGACATTCTCATCAATCTCTTTATGTTGCCACTCCTGACACTGACCCCGTAGATTCTTAACACTGTAGCTAGAGTTCAGGCTTTTCCTTTTTAAAATGTTTGTTGGTGAATGTCAGAAATAGTTCCCCATTTCTGTCAAAGTGAAAGACAAAAGGTTCCTGTTCATAGTCAACATTGACAAAGTAATGATCTGCATGGTGTTTCTCAAACCATCCAGGAATGTTCCTACCTCAGGGTCTTTGCACTAGCTGTCTCTTCTGTCGGTGATGTTCATTATCAAAATGTGCACACGTCTTCCTCCCTTATCCCCCGTAGGTTCTTGCGAAAATGTCACATTTTAATTGGCTTTCCTCATAATTCCAACTGCAGTTATGATTCCTAACTACTTTGTGTGTCTTTTTTTATGGCTTGTTTTTCTCCACAGAACTTATCATCACTTAAAATCTTTTATATTTCATTATAAATCTTTAAAATGTATAAAGGCAAATAAAGTGCTCTATATTTAAGCCTGAAAAACACAATAAAAGTGGTACTCAGAGGAAACTGTTAGTCTTATTTTTTATTAACATGAAAAAAGAAAGTAAATAAATGATGTCTTCTATTTCAAAAGATAGTGAAATAAAAAGCTAAATATAAGAAAGGATGGTCATATGACTTAATAATTATTAAAGCATAAATTAATTCCAAAATAGAAGAATTTTTATTCATAATAGAAATTATGAATTAAATAAATAAGGGTTCTTAAGGAAATGAGTAAAAGAGACATTTAGATGTTCTGAAGAATTAATAAAGGAAGAAGTATAGAATTTTGGAAAAGATAAAAGGGAATAATTGTGTGCCAACTATGCTGAAATAAAAAAAAATAAAAGAACAGCAAAATTAATAAATGCAGAACTTGATGAAAGGAATTATTGTTTGTTCTGAAGGTCAGATATTATTTTTGCCTCAGATATCTTTGTAATAATTTTTCTTTAAATAATTCAAAACATTTGAAAAGTATCTCGAAATTTTCATTAAAAGCTTTCCTTATGTTTATTATATACAAAAATTATTCAATAAAATTTCTTTATAAAAGGAGTTATAAATACAGAGCAAATTCAAATAAGTATAGGAAACAACTTACTCATCTATAAATAAATTTGATAGCACATATTGAAGAGATTAAATAAATAAATAAATAAATCTGACATAAGAAGAGATAGAAAAATTAAGAAACTAGGACCGTTGTCAAAAATCTACTTCTCACAAATTTTGCAGCATATTGATTTTCAATACTATTTCAACAAGGTGGCTATTGGAGTTTTAGATGTCACAGTCCCATTTCAGTCATAAGGGATGAAAACAGGACATGAACACAGCATTTTACTTACATCAAAGTGTTCAGAAATTCTCCTAGTTGCTAGGAAAGTTGGAAAATATAGACTTTTATCTGAGCAACAATATGCCCAGACAAAAATGTTGTGGTAACGTTATGAAGGAGATTGAGCGAGCCAACTGGAAATCCTTAGTACAAGGGCATAAAATATCTGAGTAATTATAGACATATAATATGAAGATGTTAATGCTCTCAAAGGATAAAGCTCACCTTATCAGATATTAATATGTATTACAAATTCATGGTAATGACAATAATATGCTACTGATAGGAGAATTAAAAGATAGTATAACTAAGGAGTTTAGAAAAAGTTACCCCACACTTGTGGCAGGCCATACTGTTTGGTGTAAGTGCATCACAATTCTCGGAAAAAGTGGTGTTATTAGGTTTTCCAGCTCAATTGCATGGGAAGAATTATATCCCTATGTCACACCACCTGTAGAAACATATCGCTAAATATTAATTATTTAAATGTGAAAGTATGCAAGATAAATATACGGAAGATAATGTGGGAGACAATCTATATTACTTCAAATGGGGAAGAATATCTTAATTAAGACATTCAAACACTTCAGTACAAGAGTAATTCGACAGCATCAAAATTACGAATTTTTGCCAAACGAACACCTACTGTGTACAAAGCAAGGTGATGCCTGACATGAAGAGTGCAATTTCTGAAACCAACAAATTAAATTTTAAATTTAATTTTAAATAAATTTTAAATAAATATTTAAATAGATATTTAAGTTTAAATTAATTTTAATAAATAAATAAATATTAAATAAATAAATAATATAAATAAATATTTAAGTTTAAATAAATTTTAAACAAATTAAATATTAAATTTGTATATTGTACCTAAAATAAAACATCTTATCATTGCCTGAAAGCCTTGCAGAATGGCATGTACTCAGCCACATGATGTGTTTCCCCCTCATATCATTTTCGACGATTTTATTTATTACTGATATCTTTATTTTAAATGGTATACATACCAAACCCCGTCCTTTCTCAGGAAATCTCTCATTTGCTGTTAATTCTGCCTAATGTCCCATAGTCTGCTCCTTTCCACTTTCATGTATTAGTTTAAAATTTACCTCCTTAGGCATGTGTCTTTTGATCTTTTAAAAACAACCTATCCATTTAGTTTCTATCCTATTAATGTTGTCTATAGTTTTTATTACACTGTGATAATTATGTTCTTTAGCTGTTGTCGATAATAGAGAAAAAAACTTCGTGTTTTAACAGTGAGGGTTTGCTGAACTAATTTTGATGAACCTTGGGATCCTGGGCTAAGAGTAAGCAAATGCAAATTAATTTTCAACTCTATAGATTGTGAGAAGTACACAGAGATTTGCACAACTTCATCTTTCAAGAAGGAATGATGACAGGGGCATTGGAGACCTCTGTGCCTGGGGACAGAATTTATCTGGTCCTTGGAGAGATATACTTATAAATAAATAACTAAAGAATTGAAGGCCCCCACCTGGTTACATTTCCACGAAGCCCTCTATAGGAGGGAAGGAGAGCATCTATCTCTCTCCCTTCTGTAAGAAGAGAAAATTCACTTTTTTCATCATTCTTTGTTTATGACACAGACGGCAAATTTTGTGCGTATAGGACATTTGACCTGCCTGTTAATGTGTTGACCCAGGATAAGAATTGAGGGATGGGGAACCATGTGGTCACTTTTTAAGCAGATGATTATAATCTGTCTCGGGTCCAAAGCACCTCATATGAATAACAGGGCAAAATCAATAGAGATGAATACTAAAAACCTGTATGGTTGAGTGATGCAGAAAAATGTGTGTGTTTGTGTTTGTGCCTTTCTGGGTGTGAGGGTGTACATTTGCGTATGTGGGTCCATATGTACTTGGTGACTTAGCCATTGTTTCTCACCAGGGATGCAGATCATTATCCACAGTGTTTCTTGCCACCCCGTTTTCTTCCCCCACATTGCCAAGTCAATAGTCCGATTTTCATTCTGCATCGTGTGCATGTCTGTGTGTTCCTCATTCGGTCCCAGATTCCCCGTCTTTATTGTGAGTCTCCCCACCGTGCAAGAAGGCAGACGCTGTATGTGTATGTATGCATTGCTCTACCATTTAGCGTAATTCTCAGCACAGATCAGATACGAACATATAGTTAATGATTAAACACACTCAGAAGTTTTAAATGTTGGAATTTAAGACAAAGGCAGTCAAGGTTTTGTGGATTTCCACCACATTTAAAAAATATGTGCTGCCATTACACCCATATATTTTCATCTTAAAACTAAAATTTGTTCAATATATTTTTATTTAACTCTGCCATGAAACATTATTGAAGGATGTTTGGAATGCCTGCAGTGTGGTCTTATCTTTTTGGGGAGTTTTGGTTATTAATACCATCCGATAAAAATGTGATACTATTTCAGACTGAGACCAATCAGGGAAATGGAGGATATATCTGATTCTATGTAGGATTTATAATATTTTAATGCCTCCTAGGCCTACATAAATAAAATCATTTAAACTTTCTACTTATTGTCAAATATTTACATCCATCTATTTTGAAAAAAATGTTTTTGCTTTATTTGAGACATAACTCATATAGCATATTTTTACATCATATCTCAATATTCACTCAACTTTATAGTATTTTTCTTAGCAGGCATATATAATTATTGTCATACATTTTTCAATTGATGAGTAATAATTTTTTTCTCATAATGTCTATATCATGGCAATAGTTGTTTGATTTGTGTTCTATTTTTTGTGTGTTTTATTGGCAAACACTTTAAAATAGCTTCATCAAATATAAATTATAATGATTAATTTAATGCAGCATACAAAGTGAAATAGAAATAAGCATTTGCATTAAAAAAACTTATCCTTTTAGTAACTCAACACAAGGGCATACAAAGTGGTTTCCTTGACAACAAGAGATAGTAAAAATTTATTTGTGAGTTAAAGATTATGTTATCTAATAATTTGATACATATTCCCATTGTTTTAATTCTACTGTGAGAAAATTCTTTTGTACTAAACAAAAATAGGTAAGATAATCCTGCCAGTATGAAAGAGCAAATGTTAAATTTAGCCAGATCCACAGAACTCAAAAGAAATGGGGTTAGGCCAAATAAGCCTTGTCCAATTTAAGTTAAAAATAACCATAAAAATATTCACTGAGTATTTCTGAAAATGCTAAACAGTTTCAGATGAATAGATTTTTAAGTACTTCATAAAATGAATCTAGGATTAAGATTATTTAAATCTGTTAGTTCTCCGGACCATGCCAAACATACGTTATTTCAAAGAAGAAAATAACCAGACAATACATTTTGTATAATTATTTTGATAATCTATCAATTTTCATTATTATCTATTATTATTTGGAAATAATATTACTAATCGTAAAATAGAACTGTGCTGCCATCTTTGTCCAAAATAACACCACTGGTAGAACATGTGTGTATTAAGAGATTTATTTTAAAGAATTGGCTCATATGATTGTGTGGACGGGAAGACCAAAACCTGTAGGGAAACTGTCAGGTTGGAGATCTCTGTAATAGCTGGTTCTGCAGTCTTGAAGCTGAAGGCTGGAAAGTGTGACACAATTTCTTTGTTACAGTTGAAGGCAGAATTCTTTCCCCAGGAAGCCCCAGTCTGTTAGGAAGGCCTTCTGCTGATTGAAGGAGGCACATGGACATTCTGGAAGGTAATCTGCTTTGCCTAAAGTTAACTGATTGTAAATCTTAATCGTATTAAAAAATACCTTTACAGAAACATCTAGACAGGTGTTTGAGCAAACATCTTGTTACTGGTCTAGTCAACACATCAAATTAACTACACAATCAGTAATTAAGATGTTGACTTCAAGTGACAGAAGCTCCAAATCAAAATGACTTGAATAGTAAAGATACTTGTTACCTCCCATCCAAGGAAATGCAAACCACCTCCTGTGTTTGTGGAACTGGATTCTTTCTGTTTTTCCAATCTGTTATTTTCCATGCGGACTCTATCCTAGATCTTATAGCAAAATAGCGATAGCATTTTGAGGCTCACATCCCAGAGACAGAAGAGAAAGACTGTTTCTTACTATGTCTTCTTCTTAGGATTAAGAAATGCTTCCCCATAAATCCCACTATCACATTTCCCCTGACCTCAATATCAGAAGCAGTCACATGCTCATTTCTAATCTACACTGTTGAGAGGAAACTTGGCCTTCATGGGACTGGTCATCTGATGAGGAACAAGTATTTTGAGGGCAACCAAAATGCCTGCCATTACTAATTGCATGTGCCCATATTTTCATATTTCTCTTAGATTCTAAGGGTATATAAGTATATGTTGTTTTCTCCTGGAGTTATTAGAATAATAAGATACTTTATTTTTTAGTGTTTATTTATTTTTGAGAGAGAGCACAAGTGGGACAGGGGCAGAGAGAGAGGGGGACAGAGGATCTGAAGCTGGCTCTATGCTGACAGAAGCGAGCCTGATGCAAGGCTTGAACTCATGAACTGTGAGATCATGACCTGAGCCAAAGTCGGATGCTCAACTGACTGAGCCACCCAGGCGGTGCTAGAACGATAAGATACACTTTAAATGAAATTATTGTTTGGGTTAAGAAACATACTTTGTTAGGTGAATATGCACAAAGGCTCCATGTTTGAACTTTTAAGCCTCAAAAATGTTTGTTTTGTGTCACATAGTGCAATGCTGACTCCTGTTTTGCTGTGGTTTCCATTTGTATATTTATATTTAACCCAGAATAGCTAAGCAAATAACTTATGGAGTTAAGAAATATTGTGATATTATGGCACAAAATAATAACGTGTTTTTGTATAGCCAAGAGGATGTTTTTACAGTGTAGATAGATAGATAGATAGATAGATATTTAAGAAAATGAAAGGCAGGGCATGTGAAGTCTTAAGCCAATAGCAAGAGACTTGTTGTCCATTTAATACTCCATTTAATGTGTTCAGTCTACTGTGCCTTGTCTATAAACAACACGTGTGCCAGCTTTTGTACATACAAGAAAGGGAGCTTTATCAGAATTATGGAGTCAAGAGTACTTTAATTAGTAAACACAACTGAAACAAAGTTTCAATTATTGGAGAAAAGGCAATCTCTCAAAAATTACAAGGCACAAAAAAGCAAAGGAAACAGAAAAGCACTTTTAAGAGATACAGCAATCAGCAGAACGAGACTAAGATGTTGGAACTGTTCCTCAGGAATTAAAATATCTATGATTCATATGCTAAAGATCTAGTAGAAAAGGTAAACAATAGGCATGAACAGATGGGGAATTTTAGCACAGAAATGGAAATGATAAGAAAGTGATAAAGGGAAGTGAGAAAGTGTTAGAAACAATATCCTCTATGAAAAGTCCTTTGATGGGCTTATCTGAAAATTCTATATAGTTATGCAGTTGAGTAAAGAATCTGTGATCTTGAAGCTATATCAATGGAAGTTTCAAGTTAAAATACAAAGAAGCAAATAATTAAAATATAATAAATAAATTAGGATATCCAAGAGTGGCGGGACAATGTAAAATGGTGTAATATGCATACATTTTGAGGAAGAGAAGGATAAGAGAGCGAGAATAGGATGGAGTAATTATTTGAGAAAATCACTGAGAATTTTCCAAATATATTGAAAGACATCAAATGACAAACATAAGAAGCTTAGGATGAAACAGCAAACAAAACTACACCTAAATATGACATTGTAAAACTTTTGAAAACAAAGAGAAAAATAACACTTTAAAGGTAGTTAGAGGGAAAAAGACATTTTGTACAGAAGAATGAAACTATAATGACAGCAGAATTCTTGTCAGAAATTCTAAAAACCTTGAGTTAACAGAGTGGTATAAAGTGCTAAATGATAAAAACAAAAGCTGTGAATATAGATTTCAATCTCTTTATCTTTCTTCTTTTTCAGTTTCAATATATTTCAAAAATGAAGGCAAAGTCAACAGTTTTTCTGGCAAATAAAAACTGCGAAATTCCTTGCCAGTAGACCTGTACTACAGGAAATTTTAAAAGAAATATTTTCAAGCAGAAGGTAGGAGGAATCGTTGGATCTACAGGAAGAAATAGAGTTGGAAAGAACAAAACTTAAAGTAGAATTTTAAAAAAAAATTAATTGCTTTAAAAATGACCGTCTGGAACAAAAAACATAGTAACGAAGCACTATGAAATTTATAACATGTGAAAGTAAATGCAAGACAATAGTGGAACAGGAGGAAGGATTGGAAGTATACAGTTTTAAGATTCTTAGTGAAGTGTTTTAATATTTTTAGAAAGTAGATTTTACTAAGTTCAGATACATATTATAAAGAAGATAGCATCAATTAAAACTAAAAATAGGTATAAATAATAAGCTAAAAGTAGAGATCAAATTAAATACTAAAAATTACAAATAAAAAATAGTGCAGAAAAGGGACAGCACCAAGAAGAGATAGGATGAATAATAAACAGCTAGTAAGATCAGAGATTAAATCCAACCCTATCAATAATCATATTAAAAGGTTTAAACACTTTAATTAAAAGAGAAGAGTTGTCAGATAAAAAAAAGTCATAATCTAACTGTGAAAAAGAAACCAATTTTAAATATAAAGAAATAGATAAGTAAAATAATATGCAAACACGAAACAAAGGAAAGCTGGAGTATACACCTGACAAAGTGGGCTTCCAAGCAAGGAATGTTATTAGAAATAATAATAGGGACATTCCATAATATTAACCAGATCAATTTACCAGGAAGGTATTCAATCATAATGTGTGTGTACATAACAAAATAGCCTCAAAATACATAAATCTGGAACTGAAAAGGTAAATAGTCAAACCTACAATTATATTTGAAGTCTCTAACACTCCATTCATAGCTAATCATAAAACAGGTGGATACATAATGCTTAAGGAACGACAGTCTCAGACATCTTGACCTCCTTGACATTTATAGAACAACAGTGTTAGGATGCACACTCTTCTCAAGTGCACATGGAGAATTCATCCAGAAAGTCCATATTCTGGGGTGCCTGGGGTGCTTAGTTGGTTTAGCAACCCACAGCTTATGATCTCACGGTTCTGAGTTGGGGTTACGGGCTGTCGTGGGATTCTCTCTCCTCTCTCTCTGCCTCTCCCCTACTCACACATATGCACGCTCTCTCTCTCAAAAATAAATAAATAAACTTTAATTAAAAAAAAAGAAAGTCCATATTGGAGCTATTAAAACAAATCTCAAAAAATTAAAAGAATCACATAGTGTATGTTCTCTGATTACAGTAGAATGACATTAGAAATCAATAGCAGAAAAAAATATTCAGGGAAAAATCCCCAGATATTTGGAAATTAAATAACAAATTCCTAAATAAACTTACAGATTAAAGAGTTAGGTAGTCAAAAAAGGAACGTATAAAATATTCTGAAATGAATTAAATTAAAAAGACTATCAAAATGTGTTGAAAAAGCTTTTATAATAATGTTTATTGCATGTACTGCTCAGAATATAAAACAAGAAAGTTTTAAATCAAAAAGCTAACCCTTTCCTTAAGAAATGAGAAAGAGGAGCAAAATAAACCTAAAACATGAAGAAATTAGGAAATAATTAAGACTAGGGATACATAAAATTGAAAACAGAAAAAAAAAATCAATGAGATCAAATGAGGCTGATTTTTGGAAATGATCAATAACATTAATATACCTCTGTCCAGATACACTGAGTGAAAATAAAAAGAAGATACAAATTACCAATATGAAAAAGACCAAGGGGGCATCTCTACAGATTTTACATACATAGAAAATAAGAAAGGAATAATATTCTGAACAACTTATACCAATCAGTTTCATAATAATTGAAATGGACAAATTTCTCGAAAGACACAAAGTACCAGAACTTACTGAAGAAATAGGTAATTTGAAAAGTTCTTTTCAAATTGAATCACCCCTCCATAATCAGTCCCCTTGAGTCTCTTCAAAGGTCCTCTTACATCACTAAGCACTATGTTCTGATATTAAAGCTTTCCTCAGGGTAATTGCTGTCAGGGTTAGAATGCGACATGTGCTTGAAATTTGGTTACTGTGGGTCCTGAATTGGGAAAATAACATTATTTAACAGATTTGGACATTTTAAAAAGTGAATGATGCATCTGAGATTTGGTACTGATCTAATTAAACTTCTGAGGCCATAAAGGATTCACCCTTAATCAGGGAGAAGCAGCCAGGTTACAGTTACTATGGGAACAGCACCACCACCCAGGTACTGAGAGGCTTTCTGGTTAATAGTTATTCAAATAAGAAAATGGTGAATGGGGGCAGATTTAAAAAATTTTTTTTTAACATTTATTTATCTTTGAGAGACAGAGTGCAAGCAGGGCAGGGGCAGAGAGGGAGACACAGAATCTGAAGCAGGTTCAAGGCTTTGAGCTGTCAGCCCAGAGCCTGATGAGTGGCTTGAACCCCCAAACTGTGAGATCATAACCTGAGCTGAAGCTGGACACCTAACCAGCTGAGGGACCTGGGTGCCTCTGGGGGCAGATTTGTTTGGTTTGCACTTTAAGATATGCGTTTGTGGTTTTTTTTGTTGTTGTTGTGGGTTTCTTTTTGTTGTTGTTTTTTTGTTTTTTGTTTTTTGGTTTTTTTGGGTTTTTTTGGCATTGGGCTTTAACTTATGAGAAAAGATAACTTTATTTTGGATTTTAATTACCTTGGATTATAACGTCTAAGAAGCTTTAATTATTGTAATTGAATTTAAAAATTTCGGCAGTTCTATGTAGCTGTGTTTCAGTATTAATGTGACATTCAAATGCCAGGTCTCTGATAGACTATACACAGCAATTTGGAATAAGATATAGTATATGGAGTGAATATTTAGTCTTGGGTGAAGAGAGCATTGGAATTGATAAATATGTGTTTTAGAGCCTTTGGGGAGTAGGTCATTACTAACCAATAGAAATTTCCTGAAAGATACCCAAAGATAAATTGGTTAGATCTGGGGCACTGGGGCCTTGTGAGTGTAGAAGCAGATTAGCAATGTTATGGGACTGATGACCTCAAGAATGGTAGAAAAAATTGTGTAAACCTAGGAGAGGTTAAATCCTGTATTTATAAATGCTTAAGAATATTGGTGAAAGTTACAATAGGGCTGTTTTCCCCAGGCCTTATATTTCTATGCAAAGTGATGGTAACACTACTGGGTTGTGCCTTTCTACACTTCCCTAGGAGAAAAGGAATCACTTAGCTGGTTGGAGTGATAGAAGGCTCTGGGCAGCTAGAAACCAGCGCTTTCCTTTACTCGTGTTGATAGTTGCCCATGATTTGCTCCTTCTGGAACAAGTTCTATAAGGAGCAGATTCCGATTTTAGAAGCACTTGTCTGTCTAACCATGACCAAATATAACATTATATTAAGAAGTGTGGTGTTAGTATGCAACAGAGCCATGTTCTCTACTATAAGCCTTATAAGGATACCAATATTCTTTCCACTTGCCTTATTGATCTTCAGTTTTCAATTGGTTCAAATGTTAGGATGTGGGGAAAGAGGGCTGTTATTTATCAGTTTCCATTATGATCTTCCAATTTTTTTTTTCTGTCTCTGGGCCATCCATTATTGAAAGATGAAGGGAGATAGCAAACTTAACTTTACACTTTATAAGTCACATTCATTGGGTTCAAGAAGGAATTAGTTTATTATTGAAATTAATGCTTTGGAATATGTTTTCAAAGAAAAAAATGTTTAGTGTTTAGTTATATGATTTTAAAATATAATAAGTATTTGTTCTGCGTATTATGAAGTCAGTACTTTTTATAATGAAGAGGACGATTGTTATTCATTAACAATTTATTTTTCTATCTTCTGTTGTCAAGACAACCTTCCATTCTCTACTCAATTACTAAGCTGTAGAAAAAATTACACTTTTTGAGTCTCATTTACATAATTGGACTTGTAATATTGATTGTTTCTTTTAAAGAGACTTTGTTTTCCAACCTTTAACTATTAATCATAATTACTACACTTTGAAAAGATACAAAATATAATTTAATTTTAAGGTTATGTAAAAGAAGGCCACCAATATCTCAAATGTATAAAGAACTTGCATGAAGAAAATTTTTTATTTTATTTTATTTTATTTTATTTTATTTTATTTTATTTTATTTTATTTTTTAATGAAGAAAATTATTATAAAGCTCTTTACTTAGTATGCTTTGTAACATTGATAGCACTACTATAAAAGATGTTGTAGTGATGTATATTTATGATGGTCTATCTTAGTAAGATAGTATTCCAGTATGTGCAAGTATCCTACAAATGGCAAATTTTCCTGACCACAGAAATACTACGTGACCAACCAGCAGTAATAAACTGTTCTGTTTTCTTGTACTAGGCTGGCTATGTTCAGGTAAATATTCTTACCAGGCTCTTGTATGTTCCATTTATTAGGAAGTTAACTGGTATAACGAATTAATGCACTTATTTGTTAATGACTTCTACACGTATTTTTGAGTGCCTGTTTCGCGCTATGTACTGCAGCTAATGTTAGGAGTAAGACAGTTGCTTTCTCTGTTATCATGGAGTCTTCGAGCTGCCTCTTCATCCACTTCCTGAAAAGGAAGCAACATCCAATTGTGGACAGAAGTAAATACATTTTTGTCATTATGAAAATCTCTGTTTGATATTTATTTTAAGTTTTTTAATTTCTTCGGCATATTTTTAGAGAGGATCATGTTTTTCTTGTAAAAATCATAAAAAATAGAGAAGCTACATACTTTAAAATAGTCTTATTTATTCTATCCTCATTTCCTATAGGAGTTAAATTCAACAACACTTTTCTTTTTATGAATCTTCCTAAACATTTGACATTTAAAAATTAAGAAGAAATTGAATATTAATCACATTACATTGAGCAACTGAGTATTATTTTCTAACTTAATTTTCTATGTAATTACACATCTTAGAACTATTTCCTTGTCAACTATACAGAACTACGTATTAGTTTATAACTGCTATCCAGTTTTCCATAGGATACTTATACAGTAGTCTCCTTAGATCTTGTCAGAGGAGCCATCTAGTATCTGTCCCAAGTTATATTATTACAAAAATGCATAGTGAATGTGGCTGTACAGGTATCTTAGTGCACATTGCAAATAGTTGTTTTGGATGCATGCTTAGAAAAAGACTTGTTACCTCAATTTATGTGCACACTTTGGCAGTGGAAATGAGGATCCATTGTTCAATAGGTATAAAATTTCAGTTATTCTAGATGAATAAATTCTAGAGATGTTATACAACATAGTGCCTATAGTAGACAGAGGAGTATTGTACATTTCCAAATTTGTTAAGGGTAGATCTCATGTTCAGTGTTCTTACCCTGCCTCCCCAACCCCTCACCTCTCAAAAATAAATAAAATAAAGAAAAAGAAAACTACCAAGGGAATTAGATATGCTATTATCTTGGTTTTGGTTATGGTATCATTTGGGTCTGCATTTTTGCAAGCTCATGAAATTGTTTATATTAAATCTGTACATTCCTTTGTATGTCACTTATAACTCAATAAAGCTATTAACCTCAATAAAGCTATTAAATTATTTCTCTACAGGTATGAAGTTGCCAACCAGAAAGTTGATATCAATTTAAAGCCTCTGCCTGGGCCACTTCGGTGGCTCAGTTGGTTAAGTGTCCGACTCTTGATTTCGGCTCAGGTCATGATCTTGTAGCTTTGGAATTCCAGCCCCCTATCTGGCTCCGTGCTGACAGTATGGAGCCTGCTTGGGATTCTCTGTCTCCTCTCTGCCCCTCCTCTGCTCATGTTCTTGTGCTCTCTCTGTCTCTCAAAATAAATAAAATAAACATTAAAAAGTAAATCTGCTAGTAATATATGAAATTATATACTTCTTATAATCATTCTCTATACTAGATTTTATCACATTAAAAATTATATATAGCCAAATAATGGGGGAAAATCATATACCATATTTGCTTGACATATATACTTTCTTGATAATTACTGAAGTGGAATATCTTTTCATACATATATTGGCCATTAATATTTCCTACGTATTTATTATGTAAATTTGTCTTCATATTCGTTTCTAGTTTTTCTGACCGTATTATAAATAGTTATTTAAAATTCTAAGCTGTTTGAGTTACATAAAAAGAGGTAAAATCAGCCCAAATATTACAAGTCAGGATAAAACTATAAACCCGATTTTAAATGTCTTCTTTGTGCATACACACACAAAAGGATCATTTTATGCTTGTAGTTTTTTCAAGAGCCATTTCTTTTATCCAAACATAAGAAATGGTCCTTTATTATGTGAATTACCATTCAAAATGAAACCATTTTTAAGTGGTAATACAGGCATCTCTTGTATGGATGTACATAATTAACTAATATCCTTTGACAGGACATTTAGATTTTGGACAGTTATACACACACACACACACACACACACACACACACACACACACACTTTCTCCATTAACAACATAGGATAAGTTCATTGATGTGAAACAGCTGGGGCAAATGATATGCACGTTTTAAACATTGATGCATATGCTGCCTTTTTCTAAAGCTTGCACATATTTACAGATTATCAGAGAACTGGTTTTCATATAACAAATCCTAGAACTACATAGTGTTTTTCTTCTTATTTGTTTATCAGCTAAATGGCAAAAATTTTATTATTGCTTTTATTTGAATTAGTTTATTAGTGTTCTTAATATTTGCTAAATAGTTATTGACCAATATTATTTCCTCCTTTCTTCCTTCCCGATTACTTATTCATATTCTTTGGCTATGTTTTTCTCAAGAATGTTTCTTTTTCATACAAATTTGTAAGAACTCTTCTCAAATTTTTACCTATGATAAAATTAAATAAATATTCCTCAGTTTATAATTTGAAACATACTTGCACCGTACAGAATTCGTAATATTTAGGTACTTTAAGTTAGAATTGTGCTTTTATTAATTACATTATTTTCATCGTTTTGTCAATTTGACAGTTAATTTTCCCAGCTCAAGATTTTTGAATTTAATGATAATTTACATGCAGGGGCACCTGGGTGGCTCAGTCAGTTAACCGTCTGACTTCAGCTCATGACATGATCTCACGGTTCATGGATTTGAGTCCCGTGTTGGGCTCTGTGCTGACACCTGGAGCCTGGAGCCTGCTTCAGATTCTGTGTCTCCCTCCCTCTGCCCCTCCCCTGCTCATGCTCTGTCACCCTCTCCTCTTCTCTCTCTCTCTCAAAAATAAATAAAAATTTTAAAAACTTTAAAAAAGGATAATTTACATGCAGGTATATTTCTAAATTCTTTAATTATACCTAAACCAGTCCTGTACTGATGCCATACTGTTTAATTAAAATTTTTGTATTTTGATTAACTGGTTGGGAATCTTCCTACATTAGTCTTTGTTTTTAGGAATTTTCTAATCGCCAATATTTTTTTTCAAGAATTAATATTAAAATCATTTGTAAAATATTAAGTAAATCTAAAACTCATGAGATCATTTTGACAAATTGAAGCATTCTTAATAAATTTTAAGAAATCTCAATCAAACTCCAGCAGTTTTTTTTACATAAAAATTGACAAACTGCTTCAAAATCTTATGTGGAAATGGAAAATACTTGGAGGAGCAAAAACAATTTAAAAAGAAACCCCAAATTGGAACACTTACACTTCCTTAACTAGTCTCAACATCTATAAGATCTATTACAAACCAGAGTAACCAATGTAATATAGGCAAAATACAGACAAATAGGTTAAGGGAACAAAATAGAGAGTCTATATTGATCCATGCATATATGGTTAACTGATTTTTAACAAAGATGTTAAGATAACTCAATGGGGAAAGATATAATGTTTTCCATGAATTGTCCTGGACAACTGGATATCTTCTTGGAAAGATGAAATTTACCCTTACTTCATACCATGCACAAAAATTAATTTATGATAGATCATAATTGTAAACATAACACCTAGAAGTGCAAAACTTCTTAAAAAACATACAGCATTATATTTGCAAATTTGGGATAGGCAAAGATTTTTTGGACAAGACATAAAAAGCCCAAGCAGAAAAGAAAAAAAGGATAAATAGTACTTTATCTCAATTAATAACTTCTGTTCGTCAAGAGATACCGTTAAGAAAATAAACAGTAAAGCCACAGACTCGGATATAATATTTGTTATGCATGTATTTAACAAAGAGTTGTATCCAGAATATATAAAGAATTCTTACTACCCAAAAAGAAACCCAATTTTTAAAAAATTGGGCAGAATATTTGAACAGAAAATTCACAAAATGAATCTACAGATCATCAGTAAATATTCATTATTCTTTAGGGAAATAAGAATTAAAACCATGAGATAATACTTCACACTGACTAGAATGGCTAGGATCAAAATGACTGGTGAGCTGTTGTGATAGATGATCCCCAGTGATCCTCGTCTTATCAGATCCATACCCTTATAGAACCCCAGCCTTGAATAAGTTTCTTGTAATAAATGTAATATGGAAATGTTGGTGTGATGTAACTCCTATGATTGGGTTGTAGGAAGTCTGAGACTTCTGTCTTGTTATCAGACTCTTTCTCTCTATCACTGGCTTTGACCAAGCAAGCTGCATGTTTGCATATTTGCAGAACAGAGGGCAGCCTCCAGGTAATAATCAGTAAGAAACTAAGATCCTCAGGTCAAAGGGGTCCTCAAGGAACTGAATCCTATGGATAAGCAGTGAAATTAAGCTTGGAACTGGACAACCTTCAATTGACTTGTCAGCTGAGATTCCAGTCTTGGCCAACACCAACAGATATGGAAGGACTGTACCTCTCATCTTCCTGATGGAAATGCATTATAATTCAGCCATTTTGGAAAACGATTTGGCAGTTATTTGTATAATTAAGCCATATCCACCATATAAGTAGCAATTCTACTCCTATGTATTTACTGAAGAGAAATGGGGTACAAATTATCACAAATTGAATGATGTAAAACAACAACAATTTATTTCTTACACTTCTGGAGGATAGAAGTCTAAACCCATGATGTTGGCAAGGCCATGCTCCCTCTGAAGACTTCCAGGGAGATTCCTTCCTTACCTCTTCTTGGCTTAGTATGGTTGCTGGCACTCCTTGGCATTTCTTGGCTTGCAGCTGTGTCACTATGACTGTCATCATATGGCCTTCCTTCTTCTGGGATATTTATATGTCAAGTGTCCCTCTACCTATGAGGATGCCACTCATTGGATTTAGGGCCCATTCCATTCTAATATGACCTCACGTTAACTTGATGGATATTAGTGGAGAAACTGACAGAATCCAAACAGTCTAGGTTTTACTAATAACATACCAATGTTGTTTTGTCAGTTTTGACATGGTTATCTAACATATTAATAGGGGAGATTGGGTGAGAGTCATATGGGGACTTTTAAATACATCTAAAATTATTCCAAAATAGTTTGATTTTTTAAAATGAAATCTATGAGGTAGACTCAGGGGAAATTTAACTTACATTAGATGGTCTAAGCCAGCTTTTTGGAGGACTTTATACTTAAACCATAAACAAAGAGTCACATACAACCAGCCTTGCCAACAATGGGGGACAGAGTTGCCTGGGCAGAACACATAGCCCGTGAGCAGATGCTGGGAGGGAAATGTGGGAATGAAAAACTTCAGAGTGACCAGAGAAGAGTCAATCAGAGGGAGCACCACATAACATTGACCCGAGGAGTAGCTATGAACAGTCTATACAAGGAATTAGAGTTTAACACAGGAAGGGAAGTAAAGAGGAAAGGAAGAAGGGAGGAAGGAAGAACTACAAGAAAGAAAAGCATTTCTATAGTACTTTCTATGTACCAGGCACTGTTGTAAACACATTTCATATACAAGAAATTTTAATTCTTGCCTCAACTGCATTTGGTGTGTACCCTTATTATCTCCCAATTTATGGCTAGAGAAGCTGCCTCAGAAAGTTGGTAACTTGCCCAGTGTCACTCTATTGCTAAAAGGCAGAGCTGTGGCAGTCTGGTTTCATGGTCTGCATTTATCTACCACGTTCTGAGTGCCTGCCCAGTCCCCAGTGGCTAATATATCAATTTAGACAAAAGATGATAGTGATTCAGGCTGGGACAGAGTGAGCTGGATGGGTTTGAGATGGCCTCCGGGTAAAATCAAATGGAACTGCCGGTAGCTTAGGTAAAAGTAATGAGGAGGAAGACAATCTCAGGAATGGCTTTCCAACTTTTGCCTTGATTAGATTATTAACTAAATGAGGGAACAGCATAGCTGTGTGGTGAGGGAAATCAAAATTACAGTTTTTTTCCCCATTGGGATGCTAAAGCAATGTCTAAGTAGATGTGTCAAAGCTCAGTCTTTCACTGTTTTCGTCCCTCTTTCTCAAGGGGGAGAAGTGTGTGAGAAAGATCATCTGACTGGTAAAACGAAGAAGACCACGGTGCCAAGGGCAGATACTCATGTTGCCCTCAGGTCAACACAGGTCACAGACTCAGGTGGCTGGTCAGCCATGTTCCCTGAGAGCTCCGCTCACAGTGGATTCTGTTCCTTGAGGATGGAACATTCTTCCTTACTGACCAGGCCCTCTCTTCCCTGTTACTTCTGCAGACTCTCATGAATCCACAGCGAGCATGTTGACTTACCCATTACCCCCTTCTGTACCCTACACGAGACACAGCATCCCTTCTCTAACATGGGGGAACAGAAAGGGGTTCTGAGGTCTTCTCATGGCCGCAGTCTAACACAACACCTTTTTCCCTGTGATGCAGGGCAGAGAGCCAGAACACAAGACGATTTGCTGTCAGCTGCCCCTTCAATCTGCCTATTTTCATTCTAATTTTTTTTAATGTTTATTTATTTTTGAGACAGAGATAGAGCATGAGCAGGGAAGGGGCAGAGAGAGAGAGAGAGAGAGAGACAGGATCTTAAACAGGCTCCAGGCTCTGAGCTGTCAGCACAGAGCCCGACGGGGGGCTTTAAATCACGAACTGTGAGATCATGACCTGAGCTGAAGTCACCTGAGCTGAAGTCTGACGCTTAACTGACTGAGCCACCCAGGTGCCCCTGCCTATTTTCATTCTAAATAGGGAAGCCAGAACACAGGATGGACCACTTCCCTTCCTGTTCTCTTCCCCTTTAGACGTCAGAGGAAATTTAATTCTTTCTCATTCCTTTATGCTTGGCACTTCCCTATACCGTATGTTATTTCTTCCATAGCGGGGAACCTCCAACCCTTTTCTATAAGAACTGTAAAGTTGGGATCTCTGAGAGAACATGGATCACTGAGATGATGAAAATACATGTCTGTAAAAACTAGTTCAGTTTTTTCAAAATAATTTCCCCATTGCACTCATTTACACCAATTCATTTCATGTCTCTCCCTTCATCACTCAATACGAACGTAGATGTTAGATTGGGGGGATGGTTTAGAGTCCTTGTCACTGTTCCTCAAATTAGATACAAATTAGGGAATGGACAGGTCCCCTGTCTCCATAGAGGAGTGAACATTGAAAGGAGTTAAGTGATTAAGAAATTTTTTAATGTTTACTTTTGAGAGAGACACAGAGCGGGAGTGGGGAGGGGCAGAGAGAGAGGGAGACACAGAATCCAAAGCAAGCTCCAGGCCCCGAGCTGTCAGCCCAGAACCTGATGCGGGGCTCGAACTCGTCAACCGTGAGATCATGACCTGAGGTGAAGTCGGACGCTCAAGCGACTGGGCCCCCCGGGCGCCCCAGGAGTTGAGTGATTTTAGAGGGTAGATACATTTGAGTAGCAGAGTCTGTAGGTTACACTGGGGAGGACACAAATGACTCACATCATGGGATATTAACAGAAAAGTTAAATTGATTCCACTTAAAACTTCAGCGTTTGAAAAATGAATACCCCACTGGGCTTGGTCCAAAATGCCCTGTAAGTACTGCTGCTTCCAAGAAGGGAATACAAATTTAAAATATATTTTGTACGTTTATGAAACTTGAAAGCATTCAACAAATTCCAGGGATTTGACATGTTTTCAGAATTTCCTTTCTGTGCCTTATTGTCAATGAAGGATCATAAAAGTCTCTGCAGACAGTGATCAATTCAATCTTTGCTTACACTTTCTTGCTATTAAATTAGGCTTTGCATCCAGACATTAGGACTTAGGATAGCTTTCTAAATAATTTCCTAATGTGTGCTCTCACAAATGTTTGTTATGTGAGGAACTTTGTGAGATCCATATTCATTTACCATTGCCTACCTTCTCCTTTGGGGTTATATTCATGCCTCTTTTGACCCCAGCCTTTCCTCATCTTTAGTAAAAAGAATTTTTTTTTAGGCTTACGATGTTTATAAGATTCAAACAAACACAAAGGATAGAAGTGGAGGATGGGTACTTAATATACATTCATTCTGCTGCTGTTCATCTCAGCTGATTTCCTTGGCTCGTTAAATCTTCCCTCCGATTTGGCAACAGGCTCAAAAACTCTTAGTTCCTGAAGTAATCTCAAATAAGAGTCAATGGTGGTTGTATGTAAGTGAATAATCACTAAATTCTACTCCTGAACCTAATGTTACACTGTATGTTAACTAACTAGAATTTAAATAAAACCTTAAAACGACAAGAACAACAACAACGTGACCTTCAGTGGGATTGCTTTCCCCTACCCCCAAAGAAAACAAAACGAGAAGGAATTTGAGATCACTTCGCTGATTCCCACTGCCATGGATTTGTTCCCATATTGCTTCTTATGTCTGCTTTTCATCTAATTCTTCCAAGTTCACTGTTAATCTCCTTTTCTGGCTTATTCGTGTGATCAAATGGATATAATTTTAGCTTGGTTCCTACTTGGAAGATTATTAACCTGCTTTGAATAAGCATACGAATTTGCATGCACTAATGTGCATTTGAGGTCATTCTATTCTTTTTTAAAAACATGATTTTACAAACAGAAGTGATATCTCATTTCTGTTTGAATGATCGTGATTATGATTATGAATGAGGTGGTATTTAAAGCAGTTTGAACATCCTTTGTAAATTATTTCTGTGACTCTCATTCATCCAACCCAGTCATTTCTGGGAACTTTTCCTAAGGGTCCCATTGCACTCTGCTCCTGCCATTAGAGGATGCTTTGCTCCAGGTGATAATTGCTTGGCTTCCTGAAGGCTGTCTTTTTGAGGTCAGAGGCTGTGTGATGTATCCAACTGAATGGGTAACTCTAGCAACTGGGATATCGGCAAGTGCCGAAAAAAACGAGCAATTGATAACATCAGTTAAAACCTCTTTTCCAAAAATGACTTGTTTTTTTCTGCCGCCTAACCTACAGACCTTGCTACTTAAGTGCATCTACTCTAAAGTGGGTGTTTTTCCCCTAATATCGGACATATAAATACAGTACTTTATTCCACTAAGACATATGTTAAATATGTAGCATAACAACATAAATAGATAAATAGAGAATAAATATTTGGCGCATAATTAATACCCTAGATGGGTGTCAGAAAATAGTATAGAAAATTCTTAAGAAGTTTATTTGGTGATTTGAAATATGTACTCAAGAGAAAGCAAGGGAAGGCTCTATTACTGAGCTATTAATTTCTCAATTAACATGGCCAATTGTAAAATTACTTTTCATTTTCATTGATTTTCTCCTGTGGCTACTAACTGAATATAGAGAAACAGAATTATAGAGTGTGTGGTTTTTCACGAAATTAATACATTTTTACAAAAATGTTTTAAGTAATGTCCCATTCTTTTCTGAGGAAATTTGATCTTTTCATGAGAAAGTTGGAAAAATTACATAGCCGGACCATTTTCATTGTTAATTTATGAAGTGGCAAGTTGAGAATTATCGACAATACCTGTTTTTTATGATTGGACCAAAATATGATTTTCGGGTTTTCCTTCATGCTCCTTCAGTTTTGAAGAATCATGATCTAAGTTTTTGCTGAGTCTATACAATTTTTGCTTATTGTAAAAATTTAGATGCACTAGAAGTTTTCCTACTGTTTGTTTATCCTCCTAGGTAACTGCTGTTGTTTAATCTACAACTCTCGGATTTTGATAATTATGTTTATGTAATACAGTATAATTTTATAAATTCTTTTGTCTTCTTAATGTTTCTCTTTTAATAAAAAGTAGCTTTCACGGACAACACAAATATATTTACCCTCTAAGTATTCCATTGAGGGAGGCTCTGAATTCTTAACCAGCTCCCAGATCTTAAATGCTTAGATATTTTTAATTTTCACTTAAAAGTTATGTTGCATCACATATCTTTAAAAGTACTTTCCTTTAGGAAAATGTCCAGAAAATTATACTGTGAAATCGATGAATCTGTACATTTCGACATTGTGCACGGCCTCATGATTACTCTCTAGGTAGGTTTTACCTTCCCCATATCAGCCGGGGGAAGAGAGCAGCCATTCCACTAAGGAAGGCCACGTGAAATCAGACCTGCATTTTTGCACTTTGCATGTAAGTAGAGAAGCAAACAGTATAAGATATGCTGACAAAACCTACTTTACTAACATATTTAAACCAGCGTATTCACATTATTGGACTGCACTTGTAAAAAGTAAGTAGATAGAAAAATCTCTCACTTTTTCTACTGTCATTCCTCATAACATATATTTTAAATGGACAACTTCCTGGATTTATTTCTGTCCCCTTTTTGAGTATTTTTTTTTCTTCTCCAATACCCCAAAGACTACATCCAGGTCCATGCTCAAAATATATTTGCCTATATGTTGACCCTAACACACAACGGCTAATTTGTTGGTCTCAACTTGCTGCTAAGGGAAAACAATCCAGCTTAACTCATGTCAAGTAAAAGATAAATAATTTGTACCATACTAAGCCTATTTAGAGAGTTAGTTTGGACAGTAAGCAACTCGAATGTATCTATGATCTGTAACAAAGTGAAGAATGGTGAATTGGTTCCAGGAAATAAATAATTTCAGACAATTTGAATAAATTATTTTTAATATTCTTATTTTCTTGCATTTTTATTTATTATATAGAGAGAGTACACAAGTAGGAGAAAGGGGCAGAGCAAAAGAGAGAATCTTTAAACAATTTTTATTACATTTACTTTGAGAGACAGGGAGAGCAAGAGTGAGCAGGAGTGGTGCAGGGGCACAGGGAGAGGGAGAGAGAGAATCCTAAGCCAAGTCTGCCCTGTCGGTGCAGAGCCGAACGTGGGCTCCATCCCACGACCCTGGGATCATGACCTGAGCAGGAATCAAGAGTCAGGGGGCGCCTGGGTGGCGCAGTCGGTTAAGCGTCCGACTTCAGCCAGGTCACGATCTCGCGGCCCGGGAGTTCGAGCCCCGCGTCGGGCTCTGGGCGTCGGGCTCTGGGCGTCGGGCTCTGGGCGTCGGGCTCTGGGCGTCGGGCTCTGGGCGGCTGGCTCGGAGCCTGGAGCCTATTTCTGATTCTGTGTCTCCCTCTCTCTCTGCCCCTCCCCCGTTCATGCTCTGTCTCTTTCTGTCCCAAAAATAAATAAACGTTGAAAAAAAATTTTTTTTAAAAAGAGTCAGGCACTCAACCAACTGAGCCACCAAGGTGTCTCTAATTTTAACATTTTTAAATTGCGGAAAACATACATCCAATAGAGTACATACACTATGCTACTCTGAAGTATATAGTTCAATTTTCTCATATACTGTCTTTATGTACATATGTACACAGGTTTAGCTACTACCCAGATTCAGGTGTAGAACATATTCAGGATTATATGAGTCCCTCATACACTTTCCCAGTCTGTACAACATGCACACGCACACACACACACTGAAAGTAACTATTTTGACATTCTGACCTCCATGTTGTATGAGATTTGTCTTAGCCTGAACAGCTCTTGTTGTGGAAATATTCCATTTACTTCTTGATAGATGTTTGAGTTGTCTACTTTGGGCTGATAATGGTACTGTTGCTATGAGTATGAGTCCTTGTGTGGGTAGATACACTCATCCATGAACAAGTTCTTGTGTGGGTAGATACACTCACTCATAGATACATGCTTGTATAGACTGATAGAATCACTTTAGTGGTGCAATTGCTAGGTCATAGAATAGGAGTATGTTTCACTTTATTAGAAACCCCCAAACGACTTCAAACTTAGGAGTTCAGTTTTACACCCCAATTAGATACGTAAGGGAGTTTTTATCGCTCTACATACTCAATGCAACTTAACATTATTAATCATTTTAGCTACTTTGTTGGGTGTAGTGAAACTGCTGTTTTTGCATGAGATTGGGCTTAAAAACAGTAGTTTATTACAATTATGCAAAATAAAAGATCACTCAGGGGTCTTGAATTCTTTAATGCTTTATACACATATATCTTGAAGTTATTAGTATACCTGTTTTTTTCATCTATTCTAAGTTTTTTCCCTATATTTTCACATTTGTGTTCATGGGATTTTTCTTAAGATTGAGGCTACTGCTGTTATTACTGAAGAGGCTGTTATTTTGTGGTTGTCATATCTCATGTGCTGTGATAAACGTCATCCTGGCTGTTTATATTGTCCTCTCTTTGGTTGGACTTAAACTACATGCAATAAGTTTAATTGTCTTTTGAAATATATTCAAAAGCTTACACTATGACTTGGTGTTAAAGAAAAATCACTATGGAGAGAAAATGGCTCTGAAATAGAGTGGTGGATAAATATATTTTGGTAACGCAAATATTCATTGTGGGAGGAATATCTTTAATTGTCTTTTGGGGCTAATCTCTATTTTGTTTATATTTTAATTGCTGCCTATGAATGAGAGAGATTATTAATAATTTTTTTTGTTTAAATAATTCTTAAAAACCTCTTTTAAACTTAAATTTGGGGAAAATTATTTCATACTCTGACATCATTATTTTTTTCCTCTTAGTGCAACATAAAATCATGGTGCTTCATAAAATATATGCCATCTTAAACTCAATGAATTACGGTATAGCCCTCTGTTCTTTTAAATTGTCTATGCATTTCAGTGCTTTGTCCTTTTCTCCACCCTCCTCCTGCCAGGATGAGTCGTCTTGGCAAAGAAATGTGGGCTCTCCATCTTGGAATGAGAGTTGCTCGATTTTCTATATTGAGGCCATTAAGCAAGTTGAGGACTGTCCATAAGCAGCATTCATGGAATGAAAAATATGGGAGTGAATGGGAAACCTAATGACAATCCTTCCACTTTGCTGTTCTGGAGTCATCCAGCCTGTTTTTGGTCATCGTATCAGCTACTGTCACAACTGATTCTTGCTGACTTCTTCAACTATGCCAGTCATTTTCTGCAGCCTTTGCTTAAATATGCAAAGGATCAAAGTTCACACTTGGGGGCATATTGAAGGCATTTTGAAATCATGCTCTTAAGTGTTCTTCTCTTCTTAAACGACTCTCATGTTTTTCTCCTTATGTTGGCTCACAGGTTCACAGTTCCCAAGTGGTCTATCCAGCCGGCAGCAACTCTCTGGGAAGTGTTTTTCCTACTGTTCACCTGAGTCCAGAACCAGTGTGGTCAGCCTGTAAATAATACCTGCCCCCATGTTTAGCTCTAAATAAGTCATAAAAACAGTTTTTCTTTGCTGAATTCAATCCACAATTATTGAGAACACATTTCTAATTTTAACATTTGATTCTTATATCCTTGAAGAAATTGGTACATCAATCCAGAACCTATGATTCACAGGATTTCCTAAGTGGCCAAAGGTAGTTTTCACTTTCATAAAAGTAAATTGGCATATAATGTACCTCATTATTGTTCTTTGGTGAATTTTTGTAATAGAACATATTTTGGGGTTTAGCAATATATATGTTGAGGGATGCCTGTTATCCCTAGACTTCAAAATTGATCGGCACATAATATTCTGGCTGAGGTGGGTCAGGAGGGAAGGTGAAAGAGATGATGAAAATTGATCTCTTTTTGTCCGTTCTCCCCTTTTGGATAGTTTCATCTATGTAGATTTTTTTATACTAAGATGTCCAAGTTGGGGGTACTTCATATAATCTCGATATTATGTATCAGTTTGAATCATAATATTTTTCTGTTTGTATAGCTCAAGGATTGTCACAAATGGCAATTTCATGTGGTTCAACATAAAACTTAGGAATAAAAGTTAAATTCTACAAAAGTGTACCATAAAAAATCATAAGTACCAGTTTTAAAAATAAATACTGATGTTTTAATTATTAATGGGATCAGAAATTATGAGACTTTTTGCATCTCATGTTGGTATTTTCAGATTTTACATTCATACCATACTTATATATACACATATGTGGATAAAAGACATGAATAATATATAAATAATTTGATAATCAGGTTAATACCTTTAAAGTAAAAAAAATTATATTTATATGACCAAATAATTATGGCCAGAATTGAGTAGTCTTAATATTGAAAAATTCACCTAACTCTCCAGGGCTTATTTTCCTATTCAGTAGAATGATGATAATAAATCCCTACTCTCCAGGGCTCCTGGGTGGCTCAGTCGGTTAGGTGTCCGACTTCAGCTCATGTCATGATCTCATGGTTCGTGAATTTGAGCCCCTCGTTGGGCTCTGAGCTGACAGTGTGGAGCCTGCTTGGGATTCTCTCTCTCTCCTTCTGTCTCTGTGCCTCTCCCCCACTCATGCTCCCTCTCTCAAAATAGACAAATAAACTTTTAAAAAGAACAAAACCTTTACTTTCCTCACAGCACTGCTGAGAGTGGGTGATGGGGACACAAAAGAACACAAATCTGAGAAATATATAATTTAACAGATTATTATAATTTTCTTTCTAGTTTATTTCTTTCTAGTTTATTTCAAAAAGTTAGATGAATTTGTGATTTGTCTCTTCTTTTGTTACCTAGAGGAAAAAAAGTCTGAAGCTAGAAGAAAGAAAACACCATTCCTTTTTTTAAAATATTTTATTTATTTTTTTTAACACTTGTTCATTTTTTGAGAGACAGAGCAAGAGTGGGGGAGGGGCAGAGAAAGAGGGAGACGCAGAATCCAAGGCAAGCTGCAGGCTCTGAACTGACAGCACAGAGCCTGATGCGGGGCTCAAACTCACAAACCGTGAGATCACAACCTGAGCTGAAGCTGTATGCTTAACCCACTGAGCCACCCAGGCACCCCAGAAAACACTATTCCTTTAACACTGCTTGATGTTTCCACATAAGCCCCTGGCCACCTCCTGGGAGATGCAGGCACTTTTCCAAGAAACAAGCTGGTCCCTTCCGAAGGGCCATTTCCAGCCTGTATTTTTGCATACAGGAGGGAACTGCCAAGGAGAGGAATATATTTGAATAATGAGCCCACCACTGGGGAGAGGAGGGAACAGATTTCCAAGCAGAGAGGGGCAAGCGAGGTAAAGACAGAGATCATCCCCAGCCCATGATGTGGGGCAGAGACTCCATCAGTTTTGTGGGAATGGAATTAGGAAAGCTTTCTTACTCTGGTGGGAGAGAGACCTCGAACTTTTCCCAGGCTTGAATTGTTAAAGCCTGTGCAGGATTCGTGGAGCAAAATATCTAGACCTTCTGGATCCGACTGCAAGGGATGCTTGGTTTAGATTAAACAACCAGTTTGGAAAAGTCATTCTTCTGAGTGGAGAGCAGGACAAGAGCAACTTTTGTTAGGAGGTGAGATGCACAGAGGTAGACGGTACTGACTGTGGGGCTTGTGACAGGACTCACCACTGCTGAGATGATCCCCCTGAAAAAGTGTCCCCTTGGGCCACTGTAATCAAATTAGTAATTGCTAACATGTATTGATCACAGACTTTGGGTCAGATTATGACATCAGTAGTTTCAATGTTTTGGGTTATTTAATCCTTCCCACAACTCTATGATCATCACGATTTTGGTTCTGTTTCGTTCTCCATTTGACAGATGAGTCAACTGAGTTTCAGGGCAATATGGCAATTTCTTAAGACTACCCTTAGGCGAACACCGGCATCAGCTCCAATCCTGGTCGTTCTGATTCCAGAGATAGGTCCCCGGACCCTTATGTCAGACAGTTTCTCTTTCCTGCCTTCCCACGTCACTTCTCCCCACAACTTACAGTTGTAGCATACAGTCTTAGATTCTTCTTTCTTTTTTGTTTATTTATTTTTTAATTTGAGACAGAGAGACGGAGAGAAGGAGAGAGAGAGAGAGAGAGAGTATCTTTTTTAAATTTTTTTTTTCCAACGTTTTATTTATTTTTGGGACAGAGAGAGACAGAGCATGAACAGGGGAGGGGTAGAGAGAGAGGGAGACACAGAATCGGAAACAGGCTCCAGGCTCTGAGCCATTAGCCCAGAGCCCGACGCGGGGCTCGAACTCCCGGACCGTGAGATCGTGACCTGGCTGAAGTCGGACGCTTAACCGACTGCGCCACCCAGGCGCCCCAGAGAGAGAGAGTATCTTAAGCAGGCTTCACGCTCAGTGTGGAGCCCAACCTGGGGCTCTATCCCACGACCTTAAGATCATGACCTGAGCTGAAATACAGAGTCTCACACTTAACCCAGGCACCCCTTAAATTCTTCTTTCCTTAGTGTTTCCTCCCCTTCTTGTGAACACTAATTCCCCATCAATATTTGGATGCAGTGGTCACCAAGGCAAGCAAGGGGTGCTGTGATATCTCTCCCCTGGGGCTACCTGGGGGCATTTGCTGAGACATGTGGGGACAGAAACGTGTGCCCAGAGCACCGTGTTCCCTGTGACCGACGCTGTGACCAGCAGCACAGTGACTTTAGTCTCCCAGCTGTGTAAAGTGGTGGGAGAAGAGCCAGTAGACAGAAAGGGTTGAAGGGCAACTGGGCATCTTGGGAATGTTCTGGAACCAATCTGCCCCCGCCTCACACTCATTCCTGAAAAAGACCAATAACTTTCCATGGCTTGAAGGTTTGCTAATGAAAACGCTTCCAGGAAGACAAAATGGAAAATTACCAAAAATGAAATCAGATCTGTAGTATAGATTTCCTTCCTCATTTGAGATTACTCGGTAGCTTACTGACTAAACTGATGTATAATGTATATTTAGTGATTAAAAACAATTTTTAAGTACTTGGTAATGATCAGGCCCCAAAATACTATAATAGAAAAATTGAGTTTGTTATTCAATTTCACATCTTGTGATTCATACTCCGTTCCTACAGCAGCTTAGCAAGGGGATTTCATAGCTTCCTTCTGCAAGCAAAGCTTGTTCAGTGTAACAAAAGCTACTCTCTCAAACTTGACAATTCACAAAAGGGCATTCCAAGACTGCGATCCTGGGTGTGAGAGTGTTTCGGCTTGTTCTGAGAGAAGAATAAATTTCTTGGCTGTGATAGTTGTTCTTAGGAACTGTCACTTTTCTTGGCTGTTAAAAGTATCTAACTGATTTGTGTCACCAAGTGTAAGTCTTCCAAAGCCATAACAAAGATCACAGTACACGGCATGCTTGATTGGGGATATTATTTTCCATGCTCTGGGGACAAGCCCATAACAGGTGCCTTGCTCCTTTGACATTTTTGGCAGCCCCCTGGTACCAGTAAGGTCATAGGATTTCATTTTACTTTTCTTATAGTTTTCAGCTGCAAGGATTTTGATTCCTAAACTGCAGGGCTCTCAGGAATGTTACCTGAGATGGTGTTTTAAGTTTCTTTTCTCCAACCATTCACTCAGGCCCTTTGTACCTTGTGTTGTGTTGCTTTATTTATTATGTAACTCTTAGGTAATAGACATGCAATTTTACAGGCACAATGCCCTGCATCAAGCCATGTCTATGTTTACCCTCCTACTAACTTATTCTTCCCAATATGGAACACATTACCTAGTTTCAAGGGTTAGATATTACTGACATGAGTATTATCTAGTTAAACTCCCCCTGAGTTCTCTCCAATGCTAAATGCAGCTATGTTGTTAAAAACATCCTTCAGGCTGTCACCTAAGCATTTTATAAAGCTAACGTAGTTATTAAGCCAACTTGGATATTGTATACTGATGTAGGTACCATCCAGAGTCTTTTCTTTCCAACAGAATAAAAACAAATCAATTTTGACCATATATCCTGTGATTAGATTCAAACATTTGCTTAACATTCAAAAAATATTCAGTGAGCAAATTCTGTGCCTCAGTCACCTGTCTGGGAAGGTGAGGATTCAACAGTAAACACAGGAGTTGAAAATGCTTGCCTTCACAGAGTTTTGTGATGTGGGAATTGGCTTTTCTACAAGGGAAGCGACAGTAGCAGATGTCTGTAATATGTCTTCTCTGACCATTGAGAAGTAATATTGAGAAGTAATTTAACTAAAATTCTGGAAGGAAACTTAAAAATAACCCAACCAGACTCATGAAGATTATATCAGATATCAAGAGATAGCATTACTTATTTAATATTATCACAATGTGGCAGATTTATGGCCATTCATATTTGAGAATAAATTTATCTTTTGCTAAAAATTAATTTTAATTATGGATGGATGCATGTACATTTCTAAAAATTGCATTTGAGGAATATGAGTTGCTGGGAAATATTTTGCAATGATATTCAATAAGTTTGCAGTCTCAGTCATTAAGCCTTGCCCACAAAACCTCTGCCCTCATAATTAGACTATAGGGTGTAGGTGTCTGTAGGAAAATGCTGGCCACCTGAATCCTGTACCAAGTTTGTGGCACAACATGTACGTGAGTCTATTTGCAATACTTCCTGCTGAGTGTTTTTAGTTAAGATAGCTGAATTATGTCAACTGGTTCATGTGGTACTAAGGAAGTGGAATCTAGTTATAAGAAGTGGTAACTATGAGACTCAATGCATAGGTTTGTAGCTATAATCTGAAGTGAACCCACCTCTTGTGACCAAGGATGCTCTCGTTGGTGGTTGTGTTTGGTGGGATGGAGGGGTGTAGAAATTAAACCTCTTATTTTTCATGAGTGTCCACCACAACTATTTGGGTGTGTGCTCTTTTGCCTGCCATGAATCTTTTGCAGTTAAATACAAATGATGTGCGGAACATCTTATATCACATAAACCTTTTTAATCATTTGAAGCCAAGGACGAATGAATACTGTCAATGGTCATGTACCTTGAAAGTAACTGCTCCCCACAACCTCCACCCACCTATATACAGCCATTGCGTCTGATCTAGGCAAGTAAGATATTACAAATCATATTGAAAATAGCAGGTGGTATCTACAATAAGAAGACTACAGGATATGAGAGTTAAACCTTATCAGGTGACAAAAATTCTCCATACACACAAATTATAAAGAATAAAACTTAGGCACCCTCTCTGAACCAGAATTAAATATCCTTAAATAAGCAATTATAGGCATGATGAAAATCTTTACTCAGAATTTTTTTAAAAACTCCAAAAACAAATGAACAAAATTAAACAAACAAAAATCAGGAAGATACTAAATGAGAATTAAACAGACCAAGAAAATAATTGAAAACATTTTTTAATGGCTAAATTTTTTCAATTTTTTCAATTGAAGAATAAGAAAAAAATCATTACTTTGGATTAAAATACAAAATTGCCAAAGAGGAATTAGATTTGACCAAAAGCATAATAAAGATGTTGAACAAAATAATGAAGGAAATAAATTTTTTAATGATTTAAAATGGATCTGAAAAGCAATGATCTATCTAGAAACTAGGTAACAAAATCAGTTATATTTTTAGTGGAACTTGGGGGAAGAAAAATGAATGCTGCATAAAAATATTTAATACTGTAATCCAAAGTTTGTTTCTGGAAATAAAAGACCTGAATTTATTTTTAAAGGGGCCACCATGTACCTGGAAAAAAATTGACCTAGAGCTCTCAAGACCAAGACATATTCTGATAAAATTATATTAATAATAAATGAAAGTAAATTCTCCAGGCCTTAGGCAAAAAGTCCAAGTCAGCTACAAAGGAAAGAAAATCAAGTTGGCATTAGACTTAAATGAGATCTACAAATCAAGAGGAACTTCAGCATTTTCAATAAAATAAGGAAAAGAAAGTATGAAAAAAGATTTTATATCCATCCAAGCTATAATTCATATTCCAAGGCTTCAGAGAAAAATTCAGTAGGCAAAAATTCAGGGAGTATGGTATTCATGAAAAATATCAAAGAGAGATCTGTTCCTCTAACCAAAAATAAAGGGAATTTTTTTCCAAAAGAACTGATGGGGGGAAGTAAGTATATCTAATTGTAGAGCTCATGCTAAAACAAATGTGGATTCATGTGTGGAAAACAATATGAAGCAATATAGAAATAGTGCTGTGAGAAATGTAAAAATATGTATGAGTAATGTGAAACTGTGATGAGTAATGTAAAAAAAAAAGAAAATGATATGACTATTCATTGTCACATTGTTAATAAGTGGAGTCAAATAAATCACAGAAAACTGAACCCCAATACTAAACACCTAAGTGAAGAAGAAGGATATTGAAGGCATTGTAACTATATTAGTAAATATGCAAAAACCTCTGGAATAGATACAGGCATCACTAAAGACTCAAAATAATGCAAAATGACTAAGTAGAGTCTGAACAGAGAGACACATATGAAGAAAAAATATTGTGATAAAGAACAGTCAAATCAGTGATATAACGACATGCCTATGAGACTCGCTCAAATATTAAAAAAGAGAAATTTCACCTTAGCCTCCAGAATGCTTTATACAAGAGACAAACCTAAAATGAAGAGATTCAAAAAGGTTCAAAATAAGAGGATAGACAAAAGAAAATACAAATATGAATAAAAAGAAAGCAGGGATTATCTGTAATCTTCCTGTGAAGAACACACTCAGAATTCTGGATGACAAGCATTAAATATGACAAGGATCAGAGGAGATTTGTGTTTGTTAGTTGGTTTTACCCAAAGGAAAAGTCAACGCTCTATCTTCTTCACAGGAGGTAGCTTTGCGACTTGGAGAATCAGATCCCTATGGTCTCCCAGAGAGTGGCACATAGGAAGGTCATTGTCCCTGATGACTGCATTTCAAAGGAATGGCTCCCAGGTCCTTTAGAACATTCCTGGCATGCAGAAGATTTCTATCTCAAAGGGGAAGAGAAAGAATTTATGATTACAACCTTTTTAATGTAAGTACTAAGAAAAGGGAGGTCAGGTCTACAGTGAGGAAGAAATCTAAATTTAGTTGAGGGAGGGCAAGTTAAGGCCTTCTTAGATCTTGATCATTCAGATATAATCAAATTCATTAGGATAAAGCAGGTAAAACATGATCCAAGAAAGTTTTGAACACAGTATTCTGTTTGCCCACTCTCACTGTGATATATTCTAAGCATGGAAACAATTGCAAAGTAATTTTGAATTTTTCTTTGTTTTTGGTTATGTTATGTTATGTTATGTTATGTTATGTTGTTATGTTATGTTATGGAAGCAGTAATTTTGATACAAGTCTTTGTTCGTTGGAAGACAGCAAGTGATAACTAAATACAAGGTGTGTGCAGCAGGGGACACATAATTGAATACTGGGGTGAGACAAGGCAGTTATCAAGGATGTTATTGGCAAAAGTGGCAAAAGGATGTTCAGATAATGTTCCGGTGTTAAATTTCATGTACTTGGTGATTGTATTTTAGATGCCCTTGTTTTCAGCTATATCTTGAAATATTTATTTGTGAAATGACATGATGTCTGTGATACACTTTCATATTTTCAGAATGGTGAATGACAGATAAGGAGAACACATAAATTTGGTGATACTAACGATGCTAATAATTAGGTAAATGCTATTCATCATACTATTCTTTCAACTCTTTTGTAGTATTGAAATTTTCCAAAAAATGAATAGAAGAGAAAGCATTAGCCCCACTCTAAAATAAGTTAGAAAGTGCATTATAGACTAACCTGCTGAAACAACAATTTTTTAAAGTAAAATGACAAAAACAGTTTATGCAGAGACTGTTATTTTAGGTTTGGTAAGACACAGAAATAACAAAAAGTGAAATTATAGTCTTTGAGTTGCAAACTAGGTTATTAAAATTCACAGAGGACACAGTGGTCTTAAAGAAAAAGGCATTCTCTTGTTGGAGAGAATGTTTTGATTTTAGAAAACTTGCCTTTGTGTTTCCCTACAGGGCTTGACACATAAATGCTCTACCCAAAACTCAAGTGTCATATTTTAGATTGCCCAATTTTATTGAGGCTTGGAGCAATAAAGCTAATGTAGCTGTGTATTTATTTGTAAATTATACATATAAACATCTATAGTAATATATTATATTCATTGGAAATTTCACACAAGAATACAAAAGAACATAAAAAGATAAATAGAAATGGAAGTTCAAATGCAGATCATTGCAAGTGCCCCCTGGGCAGTATGCCTCATGCTTTAGAAACCAGTACGTCAAATGCTAGCTTAGAGAACACTGTGCAGTGATGAAAGACTTTGGTTCACAGCTCCCAATGAGAGAAGGCTAAATGACTGACAAAAGGGTGGAGAATCGTAAGACGCATCAGTAGATTTGATTACCGATGGACGTTTCTGAGAAGTGATTCACATTCCTCAAGACAAAACTTTCACGGGGTGGGATGAGGAAAGCAACACCAGGCAATTTTGGCACAATCCAAGAATGCTTGATTTCAAAGGTGTAGCCAACAGGCAATTGTGGACCTGTTCTAGAAGCTGCAAGACCCACCCTGCAGCAGAGGACAGAGTAACTACGACAGAGAACTGCATGGCAGCAATGGCTTAGTGGATCCAGGTGGATGAGTGAAACTGAAGGAGAATTACAGTGCCCACAGTCCAGTGATTGTAGCCAAGAGACTGATAAATGTGGACTGGGCTGACAGAGGAAGATGAGGATAAAGAGTGTAATGAATTGTTTGCATTTTAATTTTCAATTTAAGAAGTTTCAACCTTGGAATAAGTTTGGGAAAAATAATTTACTGAGTTTTCTTGGAATTGAATCGATCATTTTCCTGTTAGCAAGCAGAATGAAATTCAAAGTCAAAATTAAATTGTTATGAAAAAGTTGCATTTTGGATGATTAAAATTGTGATGTGAAAATCCCCATCTGCTGCCTAAAAAAATTAAATTTTCTTCTACTCCTACTTCCAGAACTAATCACCAATTATTTCATGAGAGCTTTCTTGTACCTGTTGCAATACTAAAATCAAATGTCTTACATCCATCCATCAAATATTGATTGAGTGCTTACTTGTTCAGGATTCTGTTCTAAGTGTTGGGGATGCTTTGGTAATAAAATAAGGTTCTAACAGATCTGCTAAGAAAATGTCAATATCACTGCTTTAATTTAGATAAATTGTTAAGTATATTTTGGCAAATGAAGGGGAACATATATTTATGATCATGTGACTTCACAGTCCTAGTCAGTTTCGTGTTAACATTTGGACTCTATTCTTCTTACTAAAGTTGAGTAATAAGGCATGTCTCTGTTGATTTCTCTTTCCATCTAAAAAAAATTCTGGAATGTTCATCTTCTGTTCCATCAATGGACACTAATGACAGTAAGGTGGTGTTTGGGTACTGGCTTCCTAGGGTTGGTAAGCCAAGCCTTAGCTGACTCTGGTCGGTGATTTTTGAATTAAATACCAGATTCAAGGACATTATTGCTCTGGTTATCCAGGCGCGTGGAATTGCCTTGGTTTGTTGGAATTTTATTTTTATTTTAAAAATTTTAAATTATTTTAAATGTACTGTTTTTAATTTAAGTTAAATTTAATTAATTAAACCATTTTCTCAATGGTTGAACTTATGTTAAAAATCATGGAATAGGGGCGCCTGGGTGGCGCAGTCGGTTAAGCGTCCGACTTCAACCAGGTCACGATCTCGCGGTCTGTGAGTTCGAGCCCCGCGTCAGGCTCTGGGCTGATGGCTCGGAGCCTGGAGCCTGTTTCAGATTCTGTGTCTCCCTCTCTCTCTGCCCCTCCCCCGTTCATGCTCTGTCTCTCTCTGTCCCAAAAATAAATAAACGTTGGAAAAAAAAATTTAAAAAAAAATCATGGAATAAAAATTAGATATAAAGAATACTTTTTTAATGTTTATTTATTGAGAGAGAGAGAGAGAGAGAGAGAGAGCACGAGCAGGGAAGGGGCAGAGAGGGAGAGAGAGAGAGAGAGAGAGAGGGAGAGAGAGAGAGAGAATCCCAAGCAGAGGCTGATGTGGGACTCTATGTCATGAACTGTGAGATCATGACCTGAGCCGAAATCAAGAGTTGGACGCTCAACTGTGTGAGCTGTCCAGGTGCACCACAAAGAATTCTCAAAGTGTCTAGGTAGCAAAATATTTCAATGGCAGGAGGCTATTTGAGAATTCTATAACAAAGCTTCTGATTTCTACAAGATGAATTTAAAGCATTAAATTAAGGAAAGTATATCTAAGTGAAGATTACATTGACTTTCCAAGGAAAATAAGTCACAATTTGTGTAAATGGACCATCTTTGCTATTTTACGTAAGGCTTCTGTAAGACAACAACATAATATGAGGAGGAGAAAAGGGCCCAATGCAAATAGATTATTCGTATTTTCTCATGGAGGAATTATATTCTCTATTGGAATATATCAAGCTCTAAATATCTGTCAGTCTCAGGCAGAAATTGCCCCCTGGCTGTTAACAACTCTTTGGAGACCTGTAAAATGAATTTAGAGTAATTTTAATATTATGTCAATTCAAGTTCCTTTCAAATTTGTATATTCTGTTCTTTGCTACTCCTGATTTATTTTATGGATTTTAAATGTGAATTATTAACAACTTACTTCTCTTGGAAAACAATTTCCTTTTGCTTACATTTCATTGTTTTATCATAATTTGAAGCTCTCAATTTATTGATTTATTGCTTCATATTTTTATTAGGTTTGATTTATCAAAGCACTTGGGGTAACTTCTTTCACTCTGTGTTACTTGCAGACATTTGCTTTCTGTATCAGGCATGATACATGCCTGTATCATGTTTTTATGCAGATATATTTATTGTAAGGCTATATATGGTTAATAACATCCATTTCTTTTTATCTTGATCATGCTTAATTTGGGCATCTCATTTTATATCTATTTGTTTTAAGACAGTAGGAGTGAATTCCACTTAGAGGCTTTCACATTTTATCTTTACCTTGTTTCTCTTTTATTAATTCATTCAATTGTTCATTAAAGAGAGTGGAATTAAGTACTCACTGTGGTATGTGGACAGGTGCTGTGCATGATTCTGGAGAATCAGCACTGACAAAAGTGGGCAAAATCCTTGTGGTGGAACTTAATGTTCATAGGGAGACAAAAGTAAAAAGGCAAGTTAAGTAGAAAATATCTTAGTGAACAAAAAACTAAGGAAAAAATATGAGGAAAATAAGATTAAGGTATGGTGAATGTTGGAATTTTAGACAAGAAAGATGACATTGTTGAAAATGTGACTTTGGGGTCCAGATTTCTTAACCTCCAGGCAACAAGAGGGCTAGAAATGGCTTCCCCTAGTGGTGAGTGGGCTCAGCCAGGCAGGATTGCCCTGTTGGGGAAAACAGGCCTGGTTTCTCTTTGAGAGTCCTAATAATTTTTATGCCCGAGGGCCTGTTGCTTCCACTGGTGGTGTAGCCCATGTATGTAACTTGAGCTCACTTTCCTACCCTACTTAGCATAGAACTCTGGAAAATGGGCTTGTTGATAAACTCCATTCCTGGGAGATTATAAATTAAGAATTCTCCCCTGCGGTGCTATTTTTGTTCTTTAGTAATTTTTTTTTTTTTGTATTTGATTCTTTCATCCACCCAGATTCAGTTCCGTTTAATGAAGCAAAACTCAAACTATGTAGGTGTTGTTTTTTTTTTTTAACTCTCTTAAAATGAAGGAACAAAATCTCGGCATAGGAAGGAGAATCTTTAGAATCTAAAAACAAATGACCAAATAAAAATCAATATTGCACTGTTATAAGAAATGAATGGCTTTTAAAACTGTGTAGATGGTTCCTAGAGACTAATACAGAAAGAATACAAAGGAAACCAATTAACATGTAGAAAAGTGGGCATCTAAGAACAGACAGTTCACAGAGAGAAATGTTTATTTCATTTAAATATGTGAAAAGATGCTATATCTATCTCACATGGTATAAGTGAGATGCCAATTAAAAGTACAATAAAATAGCATTTGATTTTAGCTGTCGGATGGGCAGCGATGAAAAAACCCTGATAATACATTTGTTGGTGAGGGTATGGAGTAGGTGGCACTCTCACACATGCGAGAGAACTCTAAATTGGTGTGTCCCTGGTGGCCAGAAGAGTCTGAGGTGTCCCTCATCATCCCTTCCTTGAGGTCATCAGTCCCATGAGTAATCCCATTGAGTGGTGGTTTGACCTATAACTTCCTCCTAAGCAAAAGAATACGGCAAAGGGGACAGGATGTACATGGTTTCATGTATATGATTTCATCATGTAAGATATAGTGCCCATCTTGCTGAGAGATTCTTGGTTTGCTGGTTTTGATGACACAAACAGCCAGTTGAGGGGCCCAGAGATATAAATAACAGGGTTTGCCCTCTAGGAGCTGAGCAAGGCCTTCAGTCAACAGTCCACAAGAAAGTGAGGCACGCTATCCTCAAATTCAAGATAATGAAGTTTTCCAATAAGGTGACTGACCTTGGAAGAGGACTCTTCCCCAGTTGAGCATTCAGAAGAGATCCTGGCCCCAGCTGACATCTTGACTGCAGTCTTACAGACAGCTCAACTAAGCCATGCCTGGGCTTCTGTCCCATGGAAATTGTGAGAAAATAAATGTACATTTTTTTTAAGCCCATAAGTTTGCATCTGGTATTTTGATATGTGGCAATAGATAAATAATATAGCATATGCACAAAAATTTGGTGATACATATAAAATAACATTAATAAACAATTTGATCAGTTATTCCTATCCAAGAAATTTATTTCACAGTTTTACTATAGATACGTACAAAAATAATCCATTGTGGCAAGTTTTTGTAATAACAGCAGAGTAGAAAAAAAAACCCTCTACGTGCTTCTTAATAAATATCTAATCAAGTAGTGATAGATCATGGCAAAATCACTAAAGAACATTATAAATTATGAAGACAGTATATATATATTAATCTCCAAAACGATTCTTTGGGGGAAAAACAGGATGCAGAATATTGCATAACTCTGCTAATATTTATAAATGGGCAAAAGAATATGCAGAGCTAAACTTGTGTATTTGTAAATTATCTCTGGGAAAACACATGGAATTGATAATATAAGCCACCTCTCTGGCATGGCACGTGGGACTGGATGAAGGGTTTGAGAAACCAAGTTAGTGTCCACTTTATTTTGTACCTTTTGGATTTGTCATGATGTGTATGACTTTATGTTTAAATTTATTATTGGTTTGAAATGATACGAACCAGAAACCTATTTTAAAAATAATGAAATTATCTCACTAAACTTAAAGAGGCTCCAGTCAACTATTTTCCAGAATGTATGATTGCTGGGATAGTAAACTCTTTGATGGTGGATGCATTTGTGAAACAGTCTTGATGTCGTCGCCTTCATTTTTATGTACTTGCTGCATTATTCATCTACTCAACAAATAAATATTTGAGTGCTTGCAAGATGTTCTGCTACTTACCACAGCTTTAGGTTCTGTGAAGAATTTATATATGAATAAGATAATATCCCTAGTCTCAGTACTTTATGATCTAGCAAAGGAAGTGAAAGAAGGAAAAACTAACAAGGCAACTTGTGGTCAGAAACCTAAATGAAATACATAGAGTTTGTGAGTTCTTACAGGAATTTCCATCTCCTTTCTAATATGTTCAGGATAAAGGAGAGTGCATTTAATTGGATGTTCAACTTTAGGTAAACCATCATAATTTTAGGTGCATTCAGAAAGGCATTTCAAACATATGGACCGGGTGATTGAAGCCGTGGGTCTGTGAGTAACTGTTAGATGTTCCTTGGAAGAAGATACACCTGCTCTCTGGCCAGAAGGTAGAATTCTCGAGGGCATGTAGTGAAAAGTAAGGGAAAATAAGAGATTTTTAGGAATGACTTGTGGCGTTCCTTAATAACAGGAAACTTTATTGAATAGAAATGATAAGCAACACATGATATCCGAGCAGAGTAATACATCAGTCAGAACTGTGAATGAGGTATATTATTCTAACAGTGGTGTAGAGATGTTGAGTAAGATCAGTTTTGGTTGCCTTTAATTGGGGGTTTTGTTGCTGTAGAGGAGTTACCATGGGAGCAGTCGTATGAACACACAAAGGTGAAACTTAGTAGAGGGTTAATTGACTCCCAATTGAAGATTTTCGAATAGATATGATTACCAGAAACCTGAAAAAAAAGAGGGGTGCCAAGGAATTATATTTGTGAAAACTGTCATTGGAGGAACAAAATGAGTCAGAAAGTCCTATTTCTCTGGGAAAACTATAATGAGCAAGCTGAGATTTTACAACATTAAAGGTAGTTGAGAAACTCACAAAAATTCACACACCATAATAAATAAACATTTTATAGTCTGTGGCTAAATTTAACTCAAAATTGAATGCATATGTGGACCAACACACAAGAACTAACACGACTTATTTAACAAGAGTCATAATTATTAGCTCAATTACTAACATCTTCTCCAACTTTTAAGTGGTCAGTTTCCTATGGAACATTGGAAAGTATCAAGTATTTGCCTCAACTTAAGTCCTATTTTGAAAATTATTACTTTGGCTTAAGGCTTCCAATGTATCAATAGATTTCTCTATAGGGATGTGTGTAGAGAAAAATTGTTTTAAAATTCAAAATGTTAAAAGACGTGGTGGTTCCACCGAAACTTGCTCCCACGGTTGGTTTTTCGAATTCTTAATTAGAAATACAGATAGAACATAAATTACTTGAACATTTTAATCATTTCTAAAATGGGAAAGCTGAAATAAAGGACTATCAATTGTTAGTAATTTCAGAGCTGCTTCTAATGGTGAAGAGGAAAAAAAAGGAAAGATTTTTAAAAAATATCCCTCAGCCATCTGGGTTAACAGTCAAAATAGATTAAAGTCGAACTTTCAATGAATTTGGTACATTCATTTGCATGTCGAGTTTCACAGCATGAAGTGACTTCTTTTTTAACAAAAGACAAGCTGTACTTCAACCTCTATTACTATTATCAGTATGTCCTGTCACACTGGCATTACTTTCTTGTCAAGGCAAAAATGCCCCTGCACTCCAGTCTCTCTTTAGAGACCATTTCTGGTCCAGTCAGCTCTGTACCTATTGTAAATTCCTAGTGTGTGCAAGACTAGTCAGCGTTTCTTTAGCAAAGGAGGAATATAGGCAGCATGTTCCAGTACCAAGCACTCTGATGGATGTGAGCAATACAATGTTGGCAATGAAGTCGTGGCTCCTGCTTCATAGAATGCGCCGGACAGTTTTCAAATAATATCTAATAACTTCAAGGCTCTGAGAATTAATATGTGACTTGACTCAGTCAGAAATGTCAGGAAGGAATTGAGGAATAGAAGTATGACAAATCCCTGACCGCAACAATAACATCCATTGTTGGAAGTACTTCTAAAAGAAGAGTGGTTTATATGAATGTTGGTGCCATTTAGAGAGACAGAAAATATACGAGAGAGAATTGTGGTGGGGAGTGTGGTAGGGAAAACTAGCTCAGTAGCTTCCCAGCTGTACTATGAAGCAAGCTATTCTAGAAATGTTCACAGGCTAGATTAAGAGGCTAGCATTACATGCTTTCTTTAGTTCTTTTTTAACATACAAAACAGAGCAAGAAGGAAGAGACTGGGTGAGTTAGCAACCTTAGGGTAGGCTGCAGAAGGATGGAAAGACCAAGCTACCTGCATCCTGTGTTACCCAACTCTTATAGGTCCTGTCTCCTTCAGATGCACCAGTTTCTGCCACTGGCGGTGTGATTAAAAGGGGGCTAATTGGGGTTAAAGAAGGTGCTGGAGCAGTCAAATTGCCCCTGGAGCCAACCCACGGTGTTTACGGTTGTCACTTTCCAATGAGTGTGTGAACAGCACTTAGTGTCATCTGAGTTTCTTGGGAGAACCTGGGGCCAGAATAGGATGATAATGGGTGTCACCCAATGAAGCTGAGGATGACATAGCTGTTTCTCTGGAAGAGGCAAGATTCAGAACTTATGATTTGGCCTTTCCAATTTTTCTGTCTATAAGTAACACTCTGGTTTGCCTTATCTATTGTTTTTAAATTATATTTCCCATTTACGTATATGTCTCTAACATATCTTACAGATTGCTAGCTTACTATGCAAACCTAATGTATCTTACAGACTTGGCCCATTTCTTATGAGATGTTTTATTTGATTACTCATCACCTCTCACTAATACCTTATGAATTTGCTTACATCTCAAAGATTACTCATTTACTCATTCTTTAGAGTTAGCCCTTCTGAGTCTTACCTATCCTGTTTGTTTTTCTTTTTGAATGTTCTCAAGTAATAGAACAAAGACGCATCACAGTGGGTAAAGAATATCCAGTTGACTTGGGATGTATTGGTTTTTTGAGGCATCTGTATGAAAATTGAGGGTAGAAAGGTGGATATATGGTTACGTTAAGATGGAGCTATAAGTATGGAGGTTCGTTGTTTAGAATCTTACTTTATGGCCCATTGTGGGGTCTTGGTGAACAAAAAACGTTCACAAATACTAAAGGAAAGTGTGTTCTACTTTTGGGAGGTGCAGTGTGCCATAAACACTTCTTCCACATTCCTTTTTTCAGCTTTCAGTAACAATAGGTTATCAACAATGATAACTCCAGATAGTAGTTTTTTGTTGTTATCGTTAAAGTGCGTATCGAGATCTTGTTCAGAAGGTATGGAAGAAGTATCAGAGAACATTTTTGCTTGGTGCGTGTCTAGTTAAATTTTAGCACTGAAACCAAACAATTATTTACTTTTTTTTAATGTTTATTTATTTTTGAGACAGAGAGAGACAGAGCATGAACGGGGGAGGGTCAGAGAGAGAGGGAGACACAGAATCCGAAACAGGGTCCAGGCTCTGAGCTGCCAGCACAGAGCCCAACGTGGGGCTGGAATTCACGGACCGCGAGATCATGACCTGAGCCGAAGTCAGATGCTTAACCGACTGAGCCACCCAGGCTCCCCCAAACAATTATTTACTTTAAAACTCTTTCCATAGATGTTATTTTAGGCTTCTATTATTAGAAATTAATTAATTAATTAATTAAGACTTCTATTAAAGTCCTGAAAATCTCAATTGAAGATATAAGGGTCAAATGAAAACTATCCAGCATGAGTTAATACCTATATTACTCTTGTTCTCTGTTTGCCTTTTCTGTAGCGACAACGCATTCATCAGGGAGAGCACAGAGAGAGGGTAAAAGGAACAGTGAACTGAGTCTGCCTTCTTCCTTGAATTAAGGTATTCATGACATGTTTGAAGAGTAGTTTCTTTATTGTACCTTCGAATTTAAATTTTACAAAGTAGGGGTGGCTAGGTGGCTCAGTCAGTTAAGTGTCTGACTTCGGCTCAGGTCATGATCTTGCAGTCCACGGGTTCGAGCCCTGCATCGAGCTCTGTGCTGGGAGCCCACAGTCTGGAGCCTGCTTCAGATTCGGTGTCTCCCTCTCTCTCTGCCCCTCTGTGGCTCGTGCTCTGTCTCTGTCTCTCAAAAATAATAAACATTAAAAAAATTTAAATTTTACAAAGTATATTTTTATCTCCCATCATCATGAAGTTGTTTGTATACAGAAGCTTTGAGGGAATTTTATTTTTCCTGTTTAAAGGTAAAAACAAGGTGCCCATTTTATATTTACACTGTACCAAATAATATAATTCAAAGCATACACTGAATTTAGACGATGAAAGTAATTTAGTCATTCTAGTGCCTGTAAAATAGAAGTTTCCGCTCTGAGTAGAGCTCTGTATGTATTACAGAGGAAAAAGATTATCAGACGCCATAAATTAAAACCGCATTCTGGCAGAACATTCTATTCTTTGAATGGCATCACGATTCTTTCTGAAATGGTTTTTAGTGTTGTCATTGAATTTGCATGTCTATACTACTGGAATAGACTCCTTATGATTTAAAGGAACAAAAGCTTGCTATGGATAAATTTGTTGTTTATTTAATGTTTCATTTGAATCTTAGCTTAGCATAATATTCTATAAAGTGTATTTTCCCCTAACTGTTGTAAATGATAAAAAAAAAATTGGCTAGTACATGCATCTCACATACAGATAGGGTGCTATTTGAATCTCACTGAGACATTGTATGCATAGTTATAAATAGAAGATTATTAAAATTCTGTGGAAATTTGAGCTTTATTAATATAACCATAAATTTCTAGTTAAGAATGCCTTCCACACAAATTATTTATATTTATTTTAGGTCATAGAGGATATGAAATACATTTGCAAGGCCAGTAACTATTTTAGCAGGGTTTTTACGTCCTAAGAAAGAGACACATTCAAGCTCACCAATCAAATATCAAGTTAAAATCTGAATAAAAACATACTGTACCCAGATGAAAAATTAGATTATAAGATTGGGTATATTTGTATGTAATTCATGGGTTAAATTAAAATGTGTAGTAGAACACGAACTAGAGCCTATCCCACCTGTTATTTTCTAGAATTCTCTTTTGCCATTCAGTGGCCAAGTCTTTGTTACCACTGTCCAAGCAAGACATGGTAACCCTCATACCCTAGTGTACAATTCATCAGCAGAAATCCTTGGATCCAGACTTTCCTTCCAAGTTAACTCATTTCATTAAGTGTCCGCTAAAATTCATGTTAGCAGAATGAACATCCCTGATCTCTGTCTCTAAACTCCCCACTTTACTCTGCTTTATTTTTCATATTAGCGCAGAAACCACCTTGCACATGGAGTATGAATTTGCTTCGTCATCATTGTCTCCTGCACTGGAAGGTAGGCAGGCACTAGGAGAGTCATGTTTTGGGTTCTCGTCTATCCCAACACCATCAGAATGTAGGTCGTAAATATCAGGTGAGATGAAGGAAGGATACAGTTCTTCTCTCATCCAGAGTGTAAGCCTCATTCTACCGGAGGGCCATGTAGAATTCAACTTTGCCAACTTAACAGCACATTCTCTATTCCCTTGAGGCACCACCCTCTCCCAACATCGTTCCCTGCAGGAGTCCTACAAGCAGCTCCGTCTACCAGCTGCCTCGGGCTCCACGGTGACCAGACTCCATTTCCTTGATAATGCTCTCCTACTTCAAATCCACTTCTGTGTGTCCATTGAGTTTGTACTGTGTCCTTCAGGAAGATCTCTTCAGTCAGCTCAGACTCCCCTTCTAAACCTGCCCAACACTTCTGTAAGTTTTCAAAAGGGCCTTTAGCCTCACCTTGTTTCGTCTTGGAGTCCTCCGCCAGTGTCTCCCCTGTGGTTTACAGCTTCTTCTGCTCCTGTGTCAGATTTTTCGTTTGCTTTGAGCTTCTGTAATTATGCCTTCTCTACCGAGGTAAATAAATATAATTTATGCCTTACTTTGGCTTAGTGCGGCAGAGTTTCAAAGTACTGGGATGTATATTTTATCATCTAGTTAAGGAGAATACATTCTGTCAACTGGAAAATGAATCATTATTCCTAATGACAGTTCTCCTTGCCGTTATGTTTTGGGAAAAGGCAAATATTCTCAGACCCTAAGAGAAAACAACTTCCTTCCTTCCTGTGACCTCAGAGAAAATCTTTTCTTGAAGGTCATAGGTACATTTTTATTTCCTAAAACATCCCAAAGATTATCTTCCCAAATACTGTGTGCAGGTATCCCCAATTACGGTTCCTAAGTCTCCTGAGATAGTCAATCATATTCTATCCCTGACATAATTTAACCTGCTTTGCTTAGGTCCCTTCATGTATGACAACATCTTTAATAATTAGAAGCAGTAACAAAATAACAACTAAACATATACTGAATACTCAATAAATTGTAGGCTTTGTGTGTTCAGCATTTCATAAATGTTATCCTATTTACTTTCACTAACATCTGTGGGCAATAATAGCTTTGCTGATGAGATAACTAGGGTTGAAGGAATTAAGTAATTTCAAAGAGTAAGCAGTCTTTAAGTGGTTAATTGAATCTAATTGCTCTTCTCCACTCTGCTAATGAAACCTTTCCTGCCCTGCTCCTGAAGTTCATTCAATCAACACAGATCTGAATGCCTCGTCCTTGCTCAGCTCACATTCTAATGAGTTGCCCCAAGAATCAGAAGAGATGATGTATGTAAACTGGCAACCCATGTGTCGATGAGAGCTAGCACCGGCTTTGGCATTCAAGTCTGCTTCTCCACTGAAAAAGGAAAGGCGTTAAGAGAAAAGGTGTTAGAACACCTGCCCAAGTTTCTTTTCCTCTTTTTGAGGGACTTAGGGAGAGCGCAGAGTCCAACGGCCTTTCTTGTAAGTATTGGTTCCACTCATCTACACTGGTTCCAAACGGATGCATTCTGTCGTTTAGATTCAATTGGAGAGCTGTGAAAAGCTCTGGGTAAATCGAAAGAACATGAAAACTTCAAATGGGGCTGGCGAGAAAAGGGTAAGCGTTCATCCTGAATATTTGCCACCCGAGAGCAGATTTGCAGTAAGAGCTTGTCTCTTTTTAATTTTTTCTTTTTTTTTTCTTTTTTTGTCTTGGCAAAACACCTGTTGCATTGCAGCCGGCATGTTTAGCTAAGCCAGTGCTTTTAATTATGTTACTGAATATGAATCTATTTATGAATAAATAGACACCCTTGTTTTCTTCTTCAGATACTGTTAAGTTTGGGCACTAGGCACTAAAATTGTATCATTTATAGACAGAATAATTAAGGAAGCATTTATAACAGCAAACAATATTTTAAGTACTCTAAGGTCCCAAAATAAGAGGTGACCACCTTATGAGTAGGTTAGACTAGAAATTTAATTAAAATAAAAGAAATAAACAGATATTCAAGATCCTTTGTCTAGCCTACAGGTTGTGAGTTACCCTCCCCAACTCCCAACAATTATTTTCCAAGAGTTTGAATAATTTACTTCTTTATAAGCCAAACATTAATAAATATATCTGATTAATGAAACCAACCTGTTAACCCTTTTCTTATTCCATCTTTAGATGATTTTACATAAATGAGTGTAAATGTAAGAATCACATGGCATCGTTTGATTTGTCATTTAAGAGTTTGCTTATAAATTCAAGAAACTTGTCTTTATTGCTGTGTGTGTGGTTTTATCTTGGGCTCTGAAAATACAAAGAGTAGTGGGAACATATGTAAACTCACGACGCTTGAATTTTTATTGGAAAGAGCTGAAAATCAACTTGCAAGACAAACTGTCATGGGAGCACATCGGCTAGGTCATGATAATGTCTGTTTTGAGCATGTTTGGCTTGCAGTTACTTAGAGCCACATACAGACAACCCAGTAGAAAAGGAATAGACTTAGGCCCTATGTCATTTTACCTGGAGGAACTGTTTTGGGGGAAGGTCTTGCCACGGGGGGCCATTCCCCAGTATGAAATGATAGCCAGCACAGACCCCTTCAGCTCGTGTTAATATCCAGAAATTAAGTCTTGAAAAGAACATGGTTGTAAAGAATACAGAACATAAGTGTTGTGTAGGTAGTAAACATACCATTGACATGACTCTAACAGCCACTCACTGTTAGTAGAGAAGAGGTTTTAGAACCCCCTTTCACTCAAATTTGACCCAGAGAGAGACCACCACACCACTCAGTCTTCATTCTTTAGTGCATGTTGTATAGAAAAGCTCACCGTAGTAGAGTCTCTGCAGAGAATCGTCAGAAGCGCCTCTGCATCACAGTGATGCAATGAGAAGAAAGAGAAGGCACGCTACAATGGGAAAACATCTCATGTAGTTACTGAGAGCCACACGAGAAATGGGAAAAGGGCAACAGTCGTGTGAAAGGAAAGCATCAGGAGTCTGTAGGTTATCATGAGGACAGAAGCAAATCATATACAATTTTAGCTTGGAGCATTGTGAATATTAGAAATATTCTGTAGCTTGTGTGGCATTTGTGTACTAATTGGACATGACCACAGACAATATACGGGGCTCTGCTTGAGCTGATTTGGACTCGACCCACACGTTCAAAGCACAGGACTCGAAATTCTTTCAAGCGTTTCTGCAGAGCTTTAAATCAGCTTCAGTAAGACCAGGGCACAATGAAAACCTTGGAGGACCAATGTCATTAAAAAAATAAATATGGTGCTTTCATTCAAAGAAATACTGTGTAATTCTTGATAATGACGTGGTAGAACATATTTACTTAGTAATGACAGTATGTGGAAGATGCCTGCAAATTATTATGGTATGGAGGAACTCAGAGACCAGAGAGAACGTGAAGCGTGCTTTGTGTCATTTTTATACCATGTGTTCACATATAACATGAGAAAAGACACGGCCCAGAGGAAAAGCAGTACTCTTCTCTGTATGCGTGGATCACACGTTCTTCTTACTTTATTTATTTTATTTTATTTTTTAATGTTTATTTATTTTTGAGACAGAGAGAGACAGAGCATGAGCAGGGAAGGGGCAGAGAGAGAGAGGGAGACACACAATCTGAAGCAGGCCCCAGGCTCTAAGCTGTCAGCACAGAGCCCTTCGCGGGGCTCGAACTCCCGAACTGTGAGATCATGACCTGCGCCGAAGTCAGACGCTTAACCGACTGAGCCACCCAGGCACCCCTATTTATTTTATTTTTAAAGTTTATTTATTTATTTTGAGACAGGGAGAGGGCGAGTGGGGGAGGGGCACAGGGAGAGGGAGAGAGGGAGAGAATCCCAAGCAGCCTCCGAGTGTGCAGAGCCTGATGTGGGGCTCAAACTTACGAAATCACCAGATCATGACCTGAGTTGGTCACTTAAGCAACTAAGTGAACCACACAGACGCCCCTTGTTTTACTTCATTTTGTATTTAATATGTTTTTCTAATGTTTTCACAATGAGCATTCATTAGATAGATCAGAAGAGAGTATCATAAACAACAACAGTGAAGAGAACCAGTCCTCCCGTGTCTCTGTTTTTTATCTTCGGATCTAGTGTATTCCAGGAGAGGAAGCCATGTTTACTGTCTAACAACAAAGTGGCCTTAGTGTCAACAGTCAAACTAAGGTACCGAGATGGTAGCCTTTTCCCCTACTTTTCTCCTTAATTATCCCTGGCAAGCCTGGTGCTGCTCCCCTTCCCCTGTATGGTTCCTGCCCTCACATGCAATCACATAAACCAATCTATGATGCTGAGGAGCATTCAGTAGCGACCAACAGGAAACACCCTGAGGAAAGCCATGATTAGCAAACATTCACCTACCTTTGTCTTGGGAGCTCTGCCATCTGGGAGGAGTGAAGGTTCAGAGTAGCCAGGGGTACATGGCTCTGCTGTGCTATGTAGGCCCTGGCAGGTTCAGGAGGAGTCAAGCGTTTTAAATGATAATAAAGATCATGGGATATTTTTTTTTAATGCTGAACTAATACTTTAAATGGTTTTGTTTGTAATGCTTTTTCATGTTTGAGAGAGAGAGAGAGAGAGAGAGCACGGTGAGAGAGGGGCAGAGAGAGAGGGGGACAGAGGATCTGAAGCAGGCCCTGAGCTGACAGCAGTGAGCCCTATGCGGGGCTTGAACTCACGAACCATGAGCTCGCGACCTGAGCTCAAGTCGGACACTCAACTGACTGAGTCACCCAGGCACCCCTAGATCATGGAATATTTTAAGAGCTTACCTATAGAAATCTTCAATTTCTCTTATGAGAAGGTAAGTGAAATTAGGAAAAAGCTGAAGTGGAATGCAAGTGAGATTCCCCCATGGGGTACAAACTAATGTAGATTCGTGCATAACGTACTTGGTTTTCATCTTTGTTTTAATTAAATTCTAGTCTTTACGCTCTCTGGAGCCAACGTGTTTTTTTTAAGTGAGGGCAAAATCCCACTTTTAGAAGAAAACACTTGTTTTATTGGACCTTAAATTAATCCTCTGCTTTTTCTTAGTGACACTATGTAATATTTTCTTCTGAAAAATAGAAGTCGTTGTTTTGTTTTAAGACACACAAATGCTTTTTAATTGATAACATTAGGAAACTATTTCTGAGAAGATGGATGATGTCATTTCCCCCCTAAGTCCATGCTTATATCAATCTTTGCTTTCATCGATTTATATGCATGCAGGAGTTTCCAAGAATAAAATTTCCTCAACCAAGTAATGGTGGCATTTACGTATCTCAAGGATCCTACTTGGGATTTTAGTAAAGGCTGTGGAGGAAGTTCCCAAATTGGGCAAGAAATGACATCCCATGATCTATAGCAGTTGTCTGGTCGGCTGGCTCTTCCTATCTGTCCCACTATTAAATTGAATATGGGTTGATGAATGACACCTTTTACATTAAAGTGTTAGATGCTTCCTCCTCACTCACCCATATGAGATTCATGTATTCTTAGTTCAGTGTTTATTTTCAGATGTATTTCCTTAACATTTCCTTAACACATGCAAATCATACAGAATAGTGGATAATCCCCCCAACATAGGAGAGCCCACCATCTAATAAGTTTGATTTAAGTCTCTGGCATATTGCTTCACTTTATCTTCATGCCCACTTATGGATAAATGAAGGCAGAATTGATGAAATTAACTCATTTGCAACTTGCGTAGCTGGTTTACGGAATAACTAAAACCACACTTCAGATCAGTCTGGTTTTGAGCCAATTTGTTTCACCCCTCCTCTACGTGAGCTGTTTAAATTTTAGACCACATTCAAATTTTGATCTGCATATATTCTTGGAATCTCAAACATTTCAAAGACAGCAATGAACTCTGAGTTAAAAGTAGAAAGGAAGGCATTGGGATTTGAAATCATTAATGGAAATTCAGAAAAGCTTTCCCACATTCTAATTATGTCTCTGCCTCGCCTTTTGGTATGCCCTGTACGGACTGTTCTTTGTTCATTTGATAATGAACAACCGTCATAACCCTCAGCAAAAGAAAAATCCACGTATATATGGATGTATACATACACAGGCACCCACATATTATTTCTATAAAACGTGGCGGCCCAGATATTTATTGATGCCTACCAAACCGGAAATAGGAAAGGCGGTTGATTCTAGCAGTTTTTCCTAAAACAAAAATAATGATTAATTTTGCTTATGAATCTTCCATTTGGCCAGGGCTCACAAGAGATGGCTCGTCTCTGCTCTGCACAACATTTGCAGGGGTGGGTCTCCTGGGGATGGAAGAGCCACTTCCTGGATGGCAGACAATTCAGTGTTGAACTAGACAACGTGGTCAGTCGTGGCTAGAAGTGAGAGTACGGTGGCTCTCCACATGAACCTCTCCATACAGGCATGTCCCTGGCATGCCTGGTCGTCTTCACAGCCTGATGACTTCCTGACAAGTGTGCATATCCCAGGAAGCCAAGCAGAAGCTATGCCAACCTCGGGACCCATTATCAGAAGCCACATAGTGTCGTTTCTGTTGCAGTTACATGGTAGCTATAAGATAGATGCCATTTGGGTGGTAGGAAGCATGTGCAAGTAACATTAAATAAGAGCTTACACCCACTCTGATTAAGCTTTAAATAAGGAAATAAAAGCAGCGGTTGCCACCGACAGTCTAAGATAGGCTTTATGTTCAACCTGAGCCCTCTGTTATAAAATCAAGCTCTCCCTGGGCACACATCTAGTAGTGGGTATGTTTTAAAGGCATCTACTTGGAAGTTACAAACCTTTATGTTCCCAACACGACATGTGTTACTTCTTTAAGGAATATGCCTGGTGGACTGTAAGAATTTTATTTCTACAAATTTTACCTAAAATTATAATTTTTTTTCTTTTCAGGCCAGCACTGAACTGATTTCATACTGATTTCATTATGCTCTGCTCAGCACCCGACACACTGCCTTGCACACCTGGGTGCTTAATAATGTGATTCGATGATGAATTCCTATTATAAGCCCTTCATGGGATTCAAAAATATTTCACTGTGTGATTTAGGTTACAGCACTTGACTAAAGTTTTTTTTTCCTTCCTTTTATTCATTTAATACATATTTATTGAGGATTTCCAAGGTCATAGTTTTTAATTATTGGCTTGGGGAGTAAAATAGAAGGAATCTAATAAACACCTGATTTTTTTTTTGAAATTATATAAGGTCCAGGGCAGATGATATAATTTAAATCTATTTATTCAACTTAAATACATACCAGGCTGTGAATAAAGGCCATGCCCTTGTCCTCTGAGAGAAGGGACAGTGTGTTTATGTCACTTTGGAATATAAGATAATTACCCAAATGGTCAATTCAGCAACTACAGCGACACAAACAGCCAAATGTCTCCTATGAATTTCCTTTTACTTTCATCTCAAGAACCGAATTTTGTGTCTCTGGTCATAGGTATGTGTTTGTGTGCATTTTTAAATACTGAAATACATGTTTAGAATATACAATTATTGTCATCCCTGGAAAAACTTTAATTTGTTTTTCATTTATCTATTTAAAATGGATTTGGGGGGTGCCTGGGTGGCTCAACTGGTTAAATGTCCGACTTGGGCTCAGGTCATGATCTCACGGTTTGTGAGTTGCAGCCCTGCGTCAGGCTCTGGACTGACAGCACAGAGGCTGGAGCCTGCTTTGAGTTCTGTGTGTGTCTCTTTCTCTCTGCCGCTCCCCTGCTCTCTCTCTCTCTCTCTCTCTCAAAAATAAATAAAAACTTTTAAAAAAGTAAAAAAAATGGATTTGGGCAGCAAACTGATACCAGATACTTCTGAGAGAAGCTTATGTGTATTTAAATATCCATTTTCCTTGGCTATTTTAAATCCATGCTTTGCTAACATCACCTGGAGACCAGTCCTGCTGAGGCCATTGGTCGTGAATGACTGTTATAAATTATTCTGTCTTCCATGATGATTTTCTAGACTACAAACCTGGTGCCACGTGGAGTATGAACCTGGATGCGATGAGGTTATATTTCCTTAGCTATAGATTGGATACAGTATTTCCATTTGTTACCATCTCACTTAGACACTTCTGCTTTCTCCATTCCCCAATTCAATGTTCTATTTTGAATTTCTAATGAAATGAAAGTGTGGACCTCACCTATTTTCCCAAAGGTCACCTTCTTTAATTTCGAAGAGGAGGAATGTATGGCTGGTTCACCCTAAGTTGTTGGCCTGGGCACGTATAGACTCTTCTCCTTATGCAGAGGCCATTCTGCCTTAGTGCTACTAAGTGGACTGCTCATTTCTTGTACCTTAGCTGGTAGACTAAGAAAGATTTTCATTTCTTCTGCAAGTCTATTCTTTTTTTCCCCCTCCAACTAAAATGCATTAATAAAATATATGTCATTGCTTGTTTTCTTTTTAATTTATCTTACTGAAACAATGTTATCGTGCATGTATGGGCATTGCAGGTACTACTTTAAATGTGTATTTGCTTTTTAAATGGCCTCTATGTCTTTCGGAGGTAACATCTAGATATGTACGGATTGAGTAAGATTATTAAATTTCTTTTCCTGGGTTGGAATGATTTCTCCCATTAACTCAAACATCCTTTCTTTTTATTGCAACTCACTTGAGTTGCTCTTCAAATACAAACACAGTTCAAATCTGTTTGATTTTTTAATGATCCACTCCAACCTGAAATGATAGGATTAGAGCCTGGATTTTACAGTGTAAGTAGTTTGTTCATAAAATGTGTTAGTTGTGAAACTTTTGTTGTTGTTGCTGTATGTTGAGTTGTCTACTGCTGTGGTGAATACTCTGCCTGAACTGACAACGTCTCCTGCCTTTGATGGAAACACATGGTCTTGGGAGAAATTAACCAGTTTAAAGGGACTGTTATCAGAGTGATGATTAAATCTTGAGCCAATGGGTGTGCTGACATTTAAGACACGAAAAATAGAGGTTCTCATCATGTTTATCTCTTGTACTTAATAAATTATCATAAAACTAAAAATTATTTGTAGAGGAGGGATTTGTTGAGTCCTTTCTTCCTTTTCTGGGTCCACCTGTCCTTCTATCTTTCTAATCGTTTCAAGGGATGAGCTAATGACCCTATCAGTTTCAGTCTTTCCTACTTTCTGGAAGCAATCACACAGCACCAATATCCACACGGAATTCCTTATACTCCCCACAGACTATTTTGAAATAATTGGCAATAAATATACCAGGCATCTAACTTACTTCGTAATGGTTTAGAATGGAAAAGGAAACTATTGATTCACCGACCTTGTATACCTCCTGGAGATCTTTAGACTGAGATATTTGAAAACTATTAATTCACTGTTGCCAGGTAACATCACAGAAAGGCAGTCATCTATCCCTGGAGGAAGTGACCTAAAATAAAATATATATATATATATATATATATATATATATATATATATTTAAAATCCTCCAATTTTAAGAGCAGAGTGTAAATTGATATTTGTTTTCACATAAGCTCTTTTCCTTAAACTGTTTTATGTTTTTTTATAAGTAACTACAACTCTTAAGAAATATGCTAATTAGTTTGTGTGTACATTCTGTGTAAATAACTCACTAGATTCATTTTTCAATTTCTAACATTTAGACAACAGCAATGACTTTTTAAAAAAATGGTTCTAAAAGGTATCAAAAATTCCAATAATCTGGAAAGTTTTCTGCTGCTTTTATTTTAGCCTTAACTTCTGTGTATGAGAAAGTGACTTGTTTGTGCTTAAGGAATATTGGGAAACAGTGCTCTCTTTTGCCAATCAACAACTTCTGTCAGAGTTGCAAGTTCATAGATTACACCAGCTAGGGTTGTCATGAGGTGTAAAGTCGGAGGAAATGTTCAAATTTTATCTTAGCGAATAACAAGTCCAACGATACTCAGAATGTTATGGTTTCATTATTTCTACCAAGTTTAGAATAGAAACTACAAAACAAAAGCAGGAAAAAATATGTTCAATAACTTTGTTTTTAATATCATCAAGTATCTTTTTAATATTGTAAGTTTTCTAAGAAATGTTAATTCGGTAAAATAAGTCCACCAAATGATGGCTAAGTGACTGATTTTATTCCTTTCTACAATTTTTGCTTTAATATCTTGAATAAGGATATGAAACAGACAGCAAAATGTTTTAGGAAGAAGTGGCTTGTGTTTCAGAGGGGTATTGTAACATCTCTGAAGCCCTGCCTTTCTTCATCTTGAGTTGCCTTTCCAAATGGTATTGATTTATACTTAAAATAGTAATAAATATTAGTGTTACACACATAGGATTTGCATTTTAACTAGGGTTACATTCACTAAGTTCGTTTTATACAGAGTTGTGAACACTGAACTTAATAACAAAAATATATTTCAGTTTGGCCCACAATAGTGCAGTGATTTTCTACTTGCTTCCTTTTGGTTACTCTGTATCGGGGATGATCCTGAGCATTTTATATATTTACTCCTTTAATCCCACTTAACCCTGTGAGAGACAGACTCTGGCAGTCACGACATTAGAGATGCAGAAACTCAGGTGGAGAAGGACATTTACTTCCCCCAAGGTCATACAAGTCAACCACAAATATTTGATGTGAGTCCAGGCTACCGCACTCCAGAGTCTCTGCTCTTCGGGGCTATCTGGGGCTACCTCTCACATTGTAGAATAATGATAGATACAATTTTGTAGTTCCTATTAGATGCCAAGAAATGGGATTTCTCTGCAATATCTCATGTAATTGTCCCAGGAAATCTGCAAAATAAGGACATTAATTTACTGTCCATAAAGACGAGAAAATGTTGCTTTGGAATGCTGAATAACTTTCCCACTTGCTCAAAATTATGTCAACTGCCAAACCTGGAATATAAATCTTTGGGTTAAGTTACCCTTAGGCCTTAGGTGTTTCAACTAATTCCAAAATTCTACAGTGTTATTATTTTTTCCTTTTAAAAATGTTACAGTGGAACTGATAAAGTTGAGATTGTGGACAGACATCAGGAAGAAGAGGATGAAGGAAAAATGCAAATTGTTATTGCAAAGCACATGAAGTATACACTATTGGGTAACTGCAGATTGCTGCCAGGAATAATGACACACAAAAAAGTATTAAAGTAAAGGTAAGGGGCATGATCAGTGTTGCAAGGTGGTTTCCTAAGCAACAGACTCTGAGTTAGAGATTAACATGAGCAGAAGTTTTATTAGGACACTATCTTGGGCAACACCTGTGGCAGGGGGCAGGCGAGGGCTTAGGGAGAATTTGAGCAGTGAGGAAATCCTAATCAAGGCCTTGGCTGACTCTACTGGATTCTCTGGAGCTGGGATGGCCACTCAGCATTTTCCTAATTTGGGATATGGGGCTCAGGCTCTTATAATCCAGCATTAATCAGTCATTGATCAGCTAAAGAAAATCACGGGCTTCCCTTGGAAATAGGTGCGACCTCTAAGAAAGCCACTTTCTTTAGCCCAGGTAATTTCCAAAGAACAAAATTCTGTGGTGGATATTGGCCAGTGGTACCCACAGAAACAGGGAAAACAGTCTCCATTTCCTGAAGGGGGTCTGATTGGTACATCACTGCATCCACCAAAGGCCATCTGTTGTCCTAACCCAATTCACTTTTTCTGTGTAGTTTCACAGCACCCTTTCTAGGATTGCAGTAGGCTTCTCTTCCCAGAGGATTTATGAAGGTTAGTGGCACATGGTATAATCCCCACTACTGGAGTAGGTCTTGGGAGTTTCAATAGCTACTAATGGGACTAGTGACATAATTTATTAATTTATGAGTTCAAAATTAAAATGTGGGCTCCTTGTTAAAAATGTATTTAAAGGGGCGCCTGGGTGACTTGGTCGGTTAAGTGTCCGACTTCGGCTCAGGTCGTGATCTCACGGTCCGTGAGTTCGAGCCCCGAAATCGGGCTCTGTGCTGGCAGCTTGGAGCCTGGAGCCTAGAGCCTGTTTCGGATTCTGTGTCTCCCTCCTTCTCTGCCCCTCCCCTGTTCATGCTCTGTCTCTCTTTGTCTCAAAAATAAATAAACATTGGGGTGCCTGGGTGGCGCAGTCGGTTGAGCGTCCGACTTCAGCCAGGTCACGATCTCGCGGTCCGTGAGTTCGAGCCCCGCGTCAGGCTCTGGGCTGATGGCTCAGAGCCTGGAGCCTGTTTCCGATTCTGTGTCTCCCTCTCTCTCTGCCCCTCCCCCGTTCATGCTCTGTCTCTCTCTGTCCCCAAAAAAAATAAACGTTGAAAAAAAAAATTAAAAAAAATAAATAAACATTAAAAAAAAATTAAAAAAATGTATTTAAAAATTTCAAGGGGGTGATGGTAGAGCACTAAACCAAGTATGAGATTATTCTAAGTGTGGGGCCTTATGGACTCCACAGGTTGAATATTCATGAAGCTAGCCCTGGCTACCATTGTTTCCCATTCTTTCCCTCTCTTAGTATCTATTCTAGACTTCTCTTGCCCTCAGCCAGGACCTTCTATGGGCTGGAAGGATTACCTGGTGGTCTGAGGGGGCTGAGTCCCTGGTATGGTGACAACAGCCGATATATCATCATATTGGTTAAGAAAATAGTAAGAGAGTCCAGGTAGATCACTTGTCACTAAACTTAGGTCTCTGCCCCCAATGTTTAAAAGGCAGCAATATTTCCTCCTGATGATCAGCATCAGTTACCCCTACAAGAATAATGTCTCTTTTCTTTGCTTGCTAGTTACAAGATACCAAGAACCCAAAATCTTGGTAACTTGATGCAGTTCTCTTGTGATTTTTTTTTGTTCTGCTTATGTTCAATCATTTAAAAAAATTTTTTTAAATGTTAATTCATTTTTTAGAGAGAGAGACAGACAGATGTGAGCAGGGGAGGGCAAAGAGAGAGGGACACACAGAATCCAAAGCAGGCTCCTGGTTCTGAGCTGTCAGCACAGAACCTGATGTAGGGATCGAACTCACAAACTGTGAGATCATGACCTGAGTCAAAGTCGGACGCTTAACCAACTAAGCCACCCAGGCCCCCCTCAATTGTTGATGTAACATTTAACCTACAATATATTATTGCAGCGTCTATCCAACCTTTTGACTTAGTGAATCAAAGAAAATGCAGATCGTGATGAACAGTACTGGAGTTGTGGTCACTTGGAAGATTGTAGTCAAGGGATTCTCCCCTTATTTAAGGTATACAGCCAATTTTCCTTTAAAGTGGTTGTAAAATGAGAAAAATATTTTATATTTTCCCACATACTTATCCATTTTGACACTCGTATTCCTTTATATACATTCAAATTTTCATCTGGAACAATTTTCCTTTTGCCTTAAAAGCTTCCTTCGATATTACTTGTAGAATAAGTCTACTAGCAATGAATTCCCTGAATTTTTCTCTATTTTAAAATGCTTTTAATTTACTTTGATTATTGAAAAGGATTTTCTCTGCATATACAATGCAAGATTAGCTTTTCTTTTCTCTTTGTTTCCTAGCACTTTTAAGACATGGTTGAATTTTCTTTTGGCTTGAGCATTTTCTAGTCAGAAGTCTATAATAACTATTGTCTTTGGTTTGCTGTAGTTGTATGTTTTCCTTGTGAATGATTTTAAGGTTCTCATTCACTTTTTTATGATATTTATTTATAAAGTGTTTCAATGCTAATTTCTTTTTTTAAGTTTATTTATTTATATTGATAGAGAGTGAGCAAGCATGTGCACGCACTCAGGTGGAACAGAGAGAGAGGGAGAGAGAGAATTCCAAGCAAAAAATTAAAAAAAAATTAAGAATATTAACCCTAACAGTCCTGTCTGTGATCCTGCATTAGATCAATGAGGTACCAGGAATAGGAGGGTCCACCGAAGAGACAGCATATACAACTGAGAGACTAATTTGACAATTAAAGAGATGTCTTTAACTGATCTTTTTTAAGGGTGCCAAGTATACACAACGGGGAAAGGGCAGTCTCTTTTACAGTGGTATTGGGAAAACTGGACATCCACCTGCAAAGGAATGAAATTGGACCCTATCTTACACCATACACAAAAAATACTCAAAATCCATGAAAGCCCTAAGTATAAGACCTGAAATTATAAAATACCTAGAAGAAAACTTAGAGGAAAATCTTGACATTGGTCTTGGTGATGTTTTCATGGATATGACACAAAACCACAGGTAACAAAAGCAAAAATAGACAAGCAGGACTATGTCAAACTAAAAAAGGTTCTGCACAGCAAAAGCAACAATCAATAGAGTCAACAGGAAGCCTATGGAATGGGAGAAAATATTTGCAAATGATATATCTGATAAAGGGCTAATCTCCAAAATGTATAGGGCACTTCGACAACTAAATAGCAAAAAATAAAAAAAATAAGTAACCCAATTAAAAGAAGTCCAAAGAAGGCATACATACTAGTGGCCAACAGATATATGAAAAGATGCTTGATGTCACTACTCATCAGGGAAATGCAAATCAAAACCACAATGAGATATCACCTTCTGCTTATTAGGATAGACACCATCAAAACTCAAAGGATAACAAAGGTTGATGAAGTGGTGGAGAAATTGGACCCTTTATTCACTGCTGATGGAAATGTAAAGTGGTGCAGCTGCTTGTGGACAACAGCATGGAGGTTTGTCAAAGCATTAAAAACAGAACTACCATAAAATTCATCACTTTCACTGCTGGGGATATGTCCAAAGGAAATGAAATCACTGTCTCAAAGAGATATTTGTACCCCATGTTCATAGCAGCATTAGTCGAAAAAAGCCAACGTATGGAAACAACCTAAACGCTCACTGACAGGAAAATTTTAATGGAATATTATTCATCTTTAGCAAAGGAGGAAATTCTACCTTTTTTTTGTTTCAACATGAATGGACCTGGAAGACATTATGATACATGGAATAAGTTAGGCACTGAAGAATCACTCCATGATTCTGCTTACATGAGGAATCTAAATTATCCAAATTTAAAGAAGCAGAAAATAGAATGGCGGTTACCAGGGGATTGAGGAGGGAGAAATGTGGAGTTGTTGTTCAATGAGTATAAAGTTACCATTATATAGAATGAGTACCTTCTGGAGATCTGCATTACAACTTAGCGTCTGTTGATAACAATATGACATTATGTACTTCAAAACTGTTAAGGGATTAGATCTTAGGTTAAATGTTTGTACTCCACACATGTGTGCGTGTACACACACATACACACACACATACCCCAAAACCAAAGGGACACAAGAAACTTTTGGAAGTCCAAACATATCAAATCATACACATTAATTACATGCAGTCTTTTGTGTATCAATCATACTACAATAAAGCTGGTAAAAAAAAAAAGCAAAACTGTAAACAGCTTTTAAAAAGCATAATTTTTCAGTTTCCCAGTTTTTCAGTTTACATTTCTTAAAATGTAAATAAATGCATTATCTTTTCCCAGAACTGAGCAGGGGATGGGGAGGTAAGTAGTGAGTGGAAAGAGATGTCAGTCTGACTCTTGATTCCCTTTGGGAAATCCTACCGCCCACTTCTGTGGGGACTGGCAGATGAGAGAAAGAGATCAACACATCCCGGTACAAAGAACTTACAACAATGGAGTTTTCAGTGAGCAACGCAGATTGCTTAATATTCCAAACTGAACGTTAAGGATCTAAACTAAATGATGTAGTTTTTGTAAGGGTTTTTCAGAGTAACAAAGCAGAACGTTAAATGAGAGGATGCTCTGTTTCACTTCCCATCAACATCACTGTGTTGTTCTTTGTTCGAATCAAAGTTGAATATGGGTCAGAAAAGAAATAGCATAATGCTTATTCATAAATACTTTGAAAAAAAAAAACAACCCAAACCAAAGTAAACGAAAAGCGAGGAAAGCAGTGTAAATAAAAGGTAGATGAAAACATCCCGATAGGGGGATTTGACTAAGACATGGGATAAGACTTGAGAGAAATGTTGCTTTGTAATTTCAGGGAAATGACAACATATTCATTCTTAAAACAAACAAACAAAAAACGGATGTGATTCAGATCTAAGAGTTCAAAAATGGTATTAAAGACAACAGAGGAGATAAAGATTGAACACCGACTTAAAAGGGAAAGGAACAGTAAAAGCTTCACGGACTGAAGCACTTTACAAACAACATAATAGTGCAATCGTGACAGATGACAGAGTCAGTGGTATGATAACAAAGGAAATCAAATCCCAGTGACATAAGAAGAACAAGGATTTGAAAAAGTAGAGCGCATGATGGCTTTAGCAGAACAGAGCGATCCAGTGGTGTTACTGGACTCCAGAGGTTTAAAAAAATGCCATCAAATAAATGATCAAATCTATAATGGAAGAAAACTTTTCTTTTTAAAAAATTTTTTCTAATGTTTATTTATTCTTGAAAAAGAGAAAGAGCGGGAGCAGGTGAGGGGCAGAGAAAGGGAGACACAGAATCCAAAGCAGGCCCCAGGCTGTCATCACAGAGCCATACGCTAGCGGGCTTGAACTCAGGAACCAAGAGATCATGATCTAAGCCAAAGTCTGACGCTTAACGACAGACACCGGGCACCCCTATGACGGAAGGAAACTTTTCTGAAGTAAGGACAGACTTGAATCTGAAGATCAAAAGTCATTTAATGTGTGGGTGGGTGAATGAGGAATGGGAAATGAGGATTCTGAAACAGACCTGTCAGAAAAGAAGCCATATCGTGGTTAGATTAGAAGGAATCCAAATATTGAGGAAACTATCAGTAGAACCTCGCACTTTTCTGAAATAGCTTTTAATACTAAAAGAGTACAGAGGCATCTACAAATTTCTGAGGAAAGTACATCTAAAGGGTTTTATATCATCTGAATTATCTTTCAAACGTAGAGTCTAAAAACACCCTCTCAAATTTTCAAGGTTTTAGAGGACATTGATTATGAATATTGAGACTAGAAATACAATAGTAAAATGACTGGTCGAAAACATTCCATCTTTTTAGAGAGACCTAAAGTTAAATAGTTGTAAGACATATCTTTATATAATCAAATGTAAATACTCTAATGAATGACAGTAAACTAAAAAAAAAAAATTGAAATAAGGAAAGGTCAAGAGAAGTATAAATGTAAACATTTCACCACTGATCATAGCAGGGGCTGGTCACTAATTTTAGTGCCTAAAATTAAAGTGAGAAAAGATTCTGACCTCATGATGTTTTTTATAATTATTTTTTTCTTAACTCTCAAGAGATCTTCTAGTAACTAATATTACATTTCATTAGCATTAAGAGACCATTAATTATGAGATGCATGACTATTTTATGTAGCACTAATGAAGAGAAATAAAGACTACAAATAAACTATGACACATTATTAAGATGTCCTTGACTCTAAGGGCCATCCTGATTTCAAAGAGCTTAGAATGTGGAAACTCAAGTATCTTTAATGGATGCAACACCATATGTCTTTTGGTGAAGAAGCATTTATCTAAAGTTCAAAAATTCCTTTAATTTCACCCTAATATCTCCATATTATATCTACACCCTAATATCTACATATACATATCTACATATTATATATATATCTACATAATATCTATAGATACAGATATCTATATATCTATATATCTATAGATATATAGATATCTGTATCTATAGATATATATATCTACATAATACCTACATATTATATCTACACCCTAATATCTACACATATATATTAAGTTTAACATTTTTATTGAAAAATAACATGATATAATGTCATTTACATGTATTAATATACTTTGATATATGAAATACATATTTATATTCTTTCTCTCCCCCTTCTGTCTATTCACTCATCTTCTGAACTATTCCCCATATATCTCTATCAATAGAAAATGTATGTAATTGTGTCTATCACACTGTAGCTAAAGTGTATTCATGTGAGTGTATTTAATAATACATATGTGTATTTGTATATGTACTGTTTCTTCATTCTTTTGTCCTTTCCTTGAAAATTTTGTAACAGACATATAATTTGCACAACTATTATTATTCTTAGAAAAATTGCTTTCTCTCTGCAAATAACAATACCAAAAAAATGTCTAACCATTTTTCTTACAAGATATTATTGTATTATCTACTTGAAGAAATTTGTCCTGATTTTCATAGATGTGATTCTGCATATATAGTTTGGTGTCTGGGCAATTTCTTTACCTCTTTTTGCCTTATAACAATTTTAAGAAGTCAAATCTATATGTCTGTCTATCTATCTATCTATTTATTTATCTACAAGTTGATTTCCTTATTCTGTATCTGAAAAATCACTGCAAAACTGCAAAATAAAAAACCAGCTGAATATAAAGTATAGCGTTTTCTGGCTGTTGAAATGCTGGCAGACATTTTTATTGGTTTATCTTCTTGCTGATAGATTGAGTTGCTCAGTCATATGGCAGATCATCAGGGTCTGTGATCCAGGCTAATCCATCAATTTACAGCCTCAGAGAGATACTTGTCATGTGATTGTTATAATTGATAGTTGACTTATGATATATTTATTCTACAAGTAATAATAGAATTTTAAAACAGGTAAATAAGCAATTATCAAGTAATTCTTGGTCTATAAAATTAAATTTGAGCCAAGCCAAGAGGGGCATGGCAAACAAGCATAGTATTCTGGCTCTGCTACTTCTTACAAGTGGGTTACTGGAGAATGTATTTAACTTCCAGAACTTCAATATTTTCATCCACAAGCAAGTGTTCTTGTGAGGAATAGATGATAAAAACCATATGAAAGCATTACTGAGATTGTACGTCTGTTATGTGACTGTTTGATAAGTGCTTTGTATTATATACATATTAACAAACTTCTGTCTAAATGAAATAATGGCAAGGTAAGGTTTTCAATTAATCAAAGTACCTCTGTGGACAGAGAAGGAGAGAGGGACCATAAAACTACCCCAGGAATGGGTCTTCATGAGAAGCAAGGAGCTGTGGACCCCACCTTGAAATTGATGGTGTTTCGGGAGGAGCAGAGAGCAGTTCCCACCCTTAGCTGGGAACTGGATCCAGGTCCTCACTGTCTTGGGAAATTTGTGGAATTTGTAGCCCCCAAGCTGCCAATTTACAGCCTACTCAGAACTGTGGGACTCAGTGATTTGGAGAATATAATTATAAAACAACCAGAAGAGATACCACATTCTCAAGGTTATCTTCAAGTACAGAGCTTCCTTCTCAATATTTGTGTAGAAAATAACTCAGTCATATTACACGTAGAAAACTAACAATATGCAACGTAAAAACAAGCACACAAATTTAGTTCGGAAAGAAATGTAAAACCTGGAAGTATCTGGAAAAACTTGAAATAAGTATATTTATAGTTCACAAATATATAATGGAAGGAGTAGTGTCCAAAATAGATCAGTGTCTATGAAACAAAACCAGAAGAATTGGACAGAAAGTCTAGGCAACAATAATGGGAAGAAAAATGAAATGAAACAAAGAACTGCAATTCTGAAACTTCATTTTTATTAGGTAATCTTCCCAAGTGTAATAAAAACAAGTCCTTTGCACCCGTTGATGATAGCATTGTTTTACTCATATGTTATGTTTATGGCAGGTGATATACAGAGATCTGGAAGCAAATTCTGGATCTTCACTTACATGCCGTATAAGTTTCGGGAATGTACTTAATCCCTACTAGTTCTATTTCCTCATTGGAATATTGTTAAGAAATAATAACTCAGTGGGGAGCATTGAGGATTAATCTGCTAGTACCCTTGCTTTCATAGTGAACCTCATATTAACTTTAATTACTGATTAACAGTGTTTAGTCTTGAAATAGACCATCTAAATTAGTCACTTATTGATTATTATTTTGATAAACAGTCAACTCATTATGTGTGGTTGCTTTGCTTGTTTTTTATTCATCACTAACACATTTTTTCCCTTATGAAGGAAAATAAAATTAAATACCAAATTTAAAATCCATGACTTGCATCCTCTTCCAGATAACCAAGTGTATCTTTCAATGGTTTCACAAATCATTCTTTTTTCTTATTTTTTAAAATTTTATTTATTTTTTTAAAATTTACATCCAAAATTGTTAGCATATAGTGCGACAATGATTTCAGGAGTAGATTCCTTAGTGCCCCTTACCCATTTAGCCCAATCCCCTCTCCCACCACCCCTCCAGTAACCCTCAGTTTGTTCTCCATATTTATGAGTCTCTTCTGTTTTGTCCCCCTCCCTGTTTTTATATTATTTTTGTTTCCCTTCCCTTGTGTTCATCTATTTTTTTCTCTCAAAGTCCTCATATGAGTGAAGTCATATGTTTTTTTGTCTTTCTCTGGATAATTTCATTTAGCATAATACCCTCCAGTTCCATCCACATTTGGCACATAAATATTTACAATTGTTAGGTCTTCTTGGTGGATAGACCCCTTGATTATGATATAATGCCCTTCTGCATCTCTTGATACAGTCTTTATTTTAAAGTCTAGATTGTCTGATATAAGTATGGCTACTCCAGCTTTCTTTTGTTGACCATTAGCATGATAGATGGTTCTCCATCCCCTTATTTTCAATCTGAAGATGTCTTTAGGTCTAAAGTGGGTCTCTTATAAACAGCATATAGATGGATCTTGTTTTCTTAACCATTCTGTTACCCTATGTCTTTTGATTGGAGCATTGAGTCCATTGACATTTAGAGTAAGTACTGAAAGATATGAATTTATTGCCATTATGATGCTTGTTGAGTTGGAGTTCCTGGTGGTGTTCTCTGGTCCTTTCTAATCTTTGTTGCTTTTGGTATTTATTTATTTATTTACTTATTTACTTATTCACTTATTTATTTTTTCATCTTTTCTCCCCTCAGAGAGCCCCCTTAAAATTTCTTGCAGGGCTGGTTTAGTGGTCACAAACTCCTTTAATTTTTGTTTGTCTGGGAAACTTTTAATCTCTCCTTCTATTTTGAATGACAGCCTTGCTGGATAAAGAATTCTTGGCTGCCTATTTTTCTGATTCAGCACATTGAATATATCCTGTCACTCCTTTCTGGCCTGTCAATTTCTGTGGATAGGTCTGCTGCAAACCTGATCTGTCTTCCTTTGTAGGTTAGGGACTTTTTTTCCCTTGCTGCTTTCATGATTCTCTCCTTGCCTGGGTATATTGTGAATTTGACTATGATATGCCTTGTTGATGGTCGGTTTTTGTTGAATCTAATGGGGGTCCTCTGTGCTTCCTTGATTTTGACGTCTGTGTCTTTCCCCAGGTTAGGAAAGTTTTCTGCTATGATTTGCTCACATAACCCTTCTACCCTTATTTCTCCCTCTTCCTCTCCTGGGACCCCTATGATTCTGATGTTGTTCCTTTTTAATGAGTCACTGATTTCTCTAATTCTTAAATTGTGCTCTTTTGCCTTCATCTCCCTCTTTTTATCTGCTTCATTATTCTCCATAAGTTTGTCTTCTATATCGCTGATTCTCTGTTCTGCCTCATTCATCCTTGCTGCCATGGCAGCCATGCACGATTGAAGCTCAGTTATAACATTTTTTATTTCATCCTGACTAGGTTTTACTTCTTTTATCTCTGCAGAAAGGGATTCTAATCTATTTTCGACTCCAGCTAGTATTCTTATTGTCATGATTCTAAATTCTGTTTCAGACATCTTGCTTGTATCTGTGTTGGTGAAATCCCTAGCCGTCGTCTCTTCATGCTTTCTTTTGGGGTGAATTCCTTCGTTTCGTCATTTTGAAGGGAGAAAAGAATTAATGAGGTAGAAAAATTAAAATTAAAAAATTAAACACACACACACCAAATTGAATAAATGATGCTAGATCCTAGGTGTGTTTTGGTTTGGGTTTTGAAAGTGATTTTATAGATTAGAGAAAAAAAGGGGAAAAAAGGAAGTTGTTTGAGAATTAAAAGAAATGAATGCGCTGAAGTAGACTAAAATGAAATGATGGGAGTAAAATAGAATTTGAAAAAATTTACACAAAAGTAAAGAATAGAGAAAAATTAAAGAAAAATATTATTAATAAAAATTAAAAATAAAAATGATTTTTTTCTTTCTGTAGTCAAGAAGAGAAAAAGAAAAAAGAAAAAAAGGAAATCGTTTGAAAATTTGAAAAAGTGAATACACTGTAGTAGACTAAAATAATGAAGTAAAATAGAATTTGCAAAGTTTACATAAGAGTAAAAATATAGTTTAAAAAAGTAAAGAAAAATATTTTTAATAGAAATTGAAAATAAAAATGAAGTTTTTCTCTTCCTGTATTCAAGAAAAAGTGAAGAAACGAAAAAGTGAAAAAGGAAAAAGAAAAAAAAGGAAATCGTTTGAAAATTTGAAATAGTGGATACACTGAAGTAGACTAAAATAAAATGATGGAAGTAAAATAGAATTTTAAAAAATTACACAAAAATAAAAATATAGTAAAAAAATTAAAGACAAATATTTTTAATAAAAATTGAAAATAAAAATGAATTTTTTCTCTTTCTGTATTCAAAAAAAAGAAGTGAAAAAGAGAAACAAAAAAAAAAGAAAGAAAATTGAATAGATGGACCTGCTAACAGATTGAAATAGGACTGAAATTCCTTCATTTTCCCCCAGAAGTCAAACTACAAAGCCCCTTACAGTCCACAAACTAAGCAGGCCCATTCTTCTGAAGAGCTAGGCCGGCCCGGTTGGGCGGGGCCTAGTGCAACGGCTCCGCTCGCCACCAGATGGCGCTGCCAGCCCCACTGGGGTGGGTTGTTGTGGCCCTTGTAGGTGCGTATGCGCATGTGCGGGAGCTGTGAAAACTGCACCTCCCAGCTACCCCGTCTGTTCTTCCAGATCAGCGATCGCGCACCTGTCCTCTGTCTTCAGTTTTCGTCCACTCCCCGCTTCTTCACTGTCTGTGACCAGTCCCCAGGCAGTACCTCCCGCCCGAGTTTTGTCTCAGATGCGGCTGTTTTCCCCTGGCCCCTTACTCCTGAAGGACTGCGACTTTGACCCGCTCCGCCTCTCTGCCGGAGGGTCTCACCGAGCAATGGCTGAACGATGGCCGAATGTCAGCTGCGCCCAGGAACGCCTGCTGGACCCTGCTGGTGCCGGAGCCCCGATACTGCGGCTGGGTGCCAGCCCGCCCCAGAAAAAGTTCACGAGACAGCGTAGCAGCAGCTTTTCAGGGATTATGGAAAATCGCAACACACACCTGGCACCAGGCTTCACCCTTAACGACCTTGTTCAGCACCAGCGAACGTGGCCGCCTTCCGGGGTCTGCCGGGACTTGGGGGCTTCAACAGTCTCCACCAAACGTCCTTCCGGCAGTGGAACCGCTTTTCCCCGTGTGGCCAGAGCACCTCCTGGACCCCACTCGGCTCCCGGGGACTCGCCCTTCCCACCAGAGCACCGCCAGGTATGGAAACGCCGAGTTGCAGCCTTTGCGCTCCCCTTGTTTACAGTCTTAATGGAATTTAAACCCTCGCCTCTCTCCCTTCTCCTTTCTCCCTTTTTAGTTTAGTCCCTGTGGCTGTTTCCAATTTTCCACTTTCTCTCCAGCTGCTTTTGGGGAGGGGTGCTTTTCCCATATTCTCCCCTTTGGTCTCTGTCCTCTCTCTACCCACAAAAGCGGCTCCCTGCCCTCGCGTCTTCTCTCCTTCCCAGTTCACTTCTCCACATCGCGTACCTGCTGAGTTCTGTGGTTCAGGTTGTGCAGATTGTTGTGTTAATCCTCCGATCAGTTTTCTAGGTGTGCAGGATGGTTTAGTGTTGGTCTGGCTGTATTTAACGGACACGAGACACGCAACAAACTTCCATGCTGTTCTGCCATCTTGGCTCCTCCTTTCACAAATCATTCTTGATGACACAACAAAATTGTCAAGGTGGAAACTTGCTCAAACAACTCTGCACTGTTCTTTATATTTGTTGCTTTGTTTTCAAAGCAGAGACACTGGCGAAAAAGGTCCTAATTTGTGTTGTTTTAGTTGACAAGTGAAAAAAGAAATCATGAAGAATATTATATGAAAGTCTGCCACAATCTGGAATACACAGATTTCTGTTTTTTTTTCTTTTCTAAGTTTTAATTTAAATTCCAGTTAGTTAACATATAGAATAATAGTATGGAATGCACTGATTTCTTTTTATTTCAGTCCGTTATTTAAAATTTACATATTTCTTAGGCATAAAAAAACCAATTAGACATGGTTCTTGGGAGTTCTACTTACCATCCTATCCTTGTGAAGCCCCACAACTTGCAGCAAAGATACAGGGTTTTATTTTTATTTATTTATTTTTTTCATTTTCGGTTGGTTGGATAGTTTGGGGCACACAGCTACACAAACTGAAACAAATATATTTGCAGAATATTTTGGTCATATTTTTCTGGAGAATGTATCAAGGTTTATCTGCCTCAAATATTTTTTATTATTGTCATATAAAATAAGTTATAGCATCCATACTTTAAAGGATTTTAGAATTAAGCATATTGCAACAAATAAATACTATTTTCCCACACCTATTATGAATATTTAAGACACTTGGTCATATTGATGCAAAAATACTTAAAATCATGTGGGAAAGTTGTAGTTTTAATCTCACTATAATAAATTTGTGTGTTTGACTGCCAAGGAGGTACTTGGCATTTGTTTTGAATTATGAATTGCCACTTACATCATGATGGTTTTTAAAATCATGATTAGGGGCAACTGGGTGCCTGAGTCGGTTAAGCGTTTGAGTCTTGGTTTTGGGTCAGGCCATGATATCACAGTGTGTGAGATCAAGCCCTGTATCGGGCTCTGTGCCAACAGTGTGGAGCCCACTTGGGATTTTCAATCTTCCTCTCTCTCTGCCCCTCCCCCCTCAACATAAATTTAAAAAACTTTAAAAAGTAAACTAAAATCATGATTAGCAGAGAAAACATATTGTAAATGAAAAATGTATATATAGATAGATTATTATTAGAAAAATAGTTTCCAGATTTTAGATGGGCCAAAATCTGGAAACCATAGCCTCATTCAAATTTCTCTTAGTGTTACTATCATCAGGTTCCCCTTTAAAATATAAACTGAACACAAAACATATCTCAGATTATATTTTTGATGATTGGTGTGGGGAATAAGCCTAGAAATTCCCCGGGATTATGCCAATGGGTTAACAAGGCATAAAGAATTGCAAAGCCACAGGATGCTCACACCTGAGTTTGGGTAAACAAGACAAGACAACCAAGAATAGGGAGGTGCAAAGGCACACAATACATAGGTACATGAAATAAACAAGATTAGATATTCAGGGTGGAAGCACCCCCCTCCCCCCCCCCCCCCCCCCCCCCGCAATTTAGTACTATAGCAGAAAGCTGCTTTCACAGGAAGGAAGGACCAAGCTAGGTAAACTGGTAAATTGGGCTATAGACTGCTGCGCAGCAGGTGAAGCAGCCCAGAGTGGAGATGATTAAGAGACGTGCCTTGTTAACACTGAGGTCATGTGTCCTATCTGTCTCATCCCCTGGGCTAGTTAAGATAAACAGAGGTGGTACCTCGTGTTCACTGTAAACGACCTTCCGCCTGGTGCCCGGATTTTGCTTTGTATTAACCCAAAACCTTAACCCCAAGTATCTTCAAGACCCCCTTTTCCTCACATCCTCAAGTTAAGGTTCACAGTTTCATTGTCTCTTTGTGTGCATCCATCGCCACATTTGTAAGCCTTCTGATCCTAATAAAAATGGAGTGAGACCCTTATTTGGGGCTCTTGTTTTTTCCTGGACATTAGACATCTCTCACTTTTCATCCTGTGTCCTGCTCTCTTGCTAGGCAAGAGAGCACTTTAGACCCAGAGTCTACGACAGATTGGTTCAGCAGATCAAATTATGCATGCTTTGTGAGGAAGGGACACTTTTATGCTTACATTTTTATAACAAAGGGAAGAGAGTCAATTCCTTAGGAGGACACTGACATTATGTTAACATACTCCACTACAAACTTTTCAAAATCGGATGTTCAAAGGATAACATCTGTTGTCTATAGGTCTTACTCTCAAGGAAGGAATGATACCATCCGGGGAAAAGGCATAGTACTCTTTCCATTAAAATGGAAAATCTTTCCTCCAAAAGGTCTTCCTCACAGAAACCTATAACCTTAGTCTAATCATGAGGAAAACATCAGACAAATATCTATTCAGGAACCTTCTACAATATGCCTGATCGTTACTCCTTAAAACTATTAAAGGCTTCATCAAAGTCATTAAGACGGGGTCTGAGAAAATGTAACAACCAAGAAGAGGCTTAAGGAGATATGAAAACTAAATGCAATGTAGTATCCTGGAGGGGATCTTGAAACAGAAGAAGGATATGAGGGAAAACTAAGGGCATTTGAATCCTTTTGCTAATAATATACCAACATTGGTTTATTAGTTTTGACAAATTCTTCATACCAATGTAAGCTGTGAACAATAGGGGACACAGTGATCCACAGGAAATTTCTATACTATCCATACACATTTCCCACAAATGTAAATGTATTTTACGACAAAAAGCTTACTTTTAATAGCTGATGGAGGTTAAGGAATGCACTTGCTGTGTTAAGCCCTGGCTGCTATATGACTGTGTTGAATCGAATCACTCCATTGTACACCTTAAACTAATATTATACTATATGTTAACTAATTGGATTTTAAAGAAAAAATGTTAAACTTTTACTTTAATAAAAAGTGGAAGATGAAACTGACATTTGGCAACATTGGGTTCCTCATCCTAATGAAGGGATTACTGTACTGGCTGCAGAAATTAATTTGATCATACTAAAGAAAAATTGCATTGCTAGTACTCAACGAGAGTAAGGAGGTTAATGTCTGGAATATAAGATACCATCTGGGACACTTCGCAGTTATCCCATGTCCTGGATAACAATGAATGGAAAACTGCAGAAACATCAAAGAGCCAAGACTGTCCTGCTCATGGCTCAAAACCTGCAGAAATAAAGATGATTCGGGCCACCCCATCAGACAAAGAACTACACCAAAATGCTAGCAGATGGTGAAGAAAATAAGGCATGAGTAATGAAGGAACAACATAAGAGTTATAACCATGTGAACAATTGTGGAAATGAGGGTTGTAATAGTTCTGAGTATTTCTGACTTATTGTGGTGTGAACTGTATTAAAATAGGATTAACCAATTCTCCCTTCCTCCCGTACACCTACCAACTCCTATAGGGGTGTGAGAAGCAGGTAATCTTAAATATTAGTATTGGGGCTACAGCCTATTAAGGGTGGTGTGACTCAGCTCCAAAGGAAAGAACATCGCCCAAAGGTAGATAATGCAACTGTGTATTGTCTTTGAGGAGCAGTTGAAATGTTCTGTGTATGAGAAGAAACAAAAACATTGGAGGTGAAAGCATGATTTTTCTGTACTCGAAAATTAAGTACAGTTGAAAGAGATGTGCACGATGCCAAGACAGGAGGTTGACGGTGGTAGTGTCGAACTATGGCAACATGGGTATGTTTCCCAGAATTCTCTTTATCGTCCATACTGGATAAGAGAAGGTGTGCAAGATGTGAAGGCGACATGGGGCCAGTAACCATTGTGGTCTGAAGATCACCAGGGGACACAGAGGTTCTGTTGTTCACACACATCCTCTCTGATCTACCAGCTGGTTAGCCCAGAGGGTACCCTTCCTTCAGGGTTTCCACAGCCTGGGGCAGGCACCTATGAGAAGGTTGCCAGCTCCTTCTGGAGATCATTTGCACAAAGTTGGAGACAGTCAGATACCGGCACAGGCATCCCTTTGTCCTTGAGGGTTTCAGTTTGTCCTCATTGGTCTGAATTTGCCTTTGCTGTTCTCTGCCACACATCCAGCTGTTTTTCTGGACTCATGACACTGGCCGCAGGCCACCACAGCAAGAGGCTTTCCAAAGGCTTCCTTTTGAGTTCCTACTGAGTAGGGATGAATCACTACGATTAATGCCCTATTTCATGTCATGCAAACTAGTTTTGTTTCTCTGATCAAACCCTAAGCAATATAAAACATGCAAATGAAAGTTGTGGAGGCGGGAGGACTTCTGGCTTGCTAAGTGCTTGGATGGACCCGAATGGGAAGCCAGAGAACATAACAATAGGCTCGCTAATCAGAGAATTTGGGGAAGCAGGCTGCTTTCTCCTTGCCAGTGCCCCAACACTGCTTGAAGAAGCAGAGGTTGGCAAGTGTGTTTGAGTAAGAATTGAAGCTGCTGGCAGTTGTTGGAGCTGCAAGGACTGTGTCTGTTCAAGGTAGTAGCACCTCGAGGAGACAGGGAGCTTCAAGAAACACAAGATCCAGATGCTAACTCATCCCAGGAGGCAGCATGGCCTTCCCCAACATGCACAATGACAAGAAACAAGATCTTGCAATCAATCACATCTGTATTCCAAGACAAATGAACATGGATTATCAAAGTAACAGAAAAGTAGAAAAATCAAACCTTGCTAATTACTTGAAGAAATGCAGTAACCTGAAAGAGCCATCAGCCTTAACCAGCAGAATAATTAACCATGGGACTCCTGAGGAGACTTCCCAAAGCATTTAGAGACTTAAAATAAATATATTTAGAGACAATGGACATAACTGAATTCCCACAAAGAATAGTGTTACCAAGTAGAAAAGAACATATGTTGAAACTTAAAATATCATTGTCCATGAATTAAGAATGAAAACAATCTACTGTAGAGAATGAAAAGCAGAGTGAAAAGACCTAGGTTATCTACATGGGAAAGTGAATTGGATTCATAATGAAATTTTTATTAAATACATTAAGCATGGATGGCAAAAAGCAACATTGTAAATATTCTCAAGGAAAATGAATTTGAAACTAGATTCGTCTACCCAGACATTTTAGAATTTGTGGGAAAGGATAATTGGAGGCATTTTTTGGATATGCAAAGGTTCAGAAACTTTTAACAACTACGGGATCTCCCTGAAAGAATTGTTGAAGAATGAATAGATTCAAGGACATTTTAGGCTAAGAGAAATGGTAATACTAAGAGTAACAATAAAGCTTAAATATGTGTCTAAATAATTGTTGTCAAAAAATTGTTGCTACAATTAAAAAAGAAAAATCCCAAGAGGTTTCAAAATGGGTAGGGGTGGTGATAGGGGAGAAAAGTGGAAATATGCTAAGATGCTTTTCTTATTCAGAGGTAAGATACATTATGTTCAACTCCAGACTGTACTGGAAAAAATACATCTTTAAATGTGAGGTGAATGAAAGAAAATTTGTTCCAATCATCAAAAGAAAAATATGACGGAAAAGCAAACGAGAAGGCATAAGTAGAAACCATGAACTAAGATGGTGGGAAGATAGTCAAGCAAATCGATATAAGCATAAGGATGAACTGGAGATCATCTCAGGGCTGCAAACAGCCTAGGTAATCAGCTGTTTTCAAGGGACACTCATTTAAAGTAACAAAATTAGAGCATCTGAAAATACTGGCATGGAAATACTGGTTGTATGAAAGAAAATAAAGCACATGTTTTAATACGGATGTCAGGTGAAAGGCAAATTAGAAAGTTGTGCAGGGGTGGAGAGAGTGCATCAAAGTGCCAGAGTCTGCTGAGCGGAGAGTGTTCGCCAGGTCAGTTAACAAGAGGGATGCCAAAGGGGGGAAGGTTGGAGAGCTTTAGGGACAGAGATTTTGAAGACACTGTTATGATGATTTGAAAGGGGATGAAAACAAGCATGGTGAAAACAACTTTCAACTTCAAAGATTCTGGGGGCTGCATCTGCACAGGAGAGTCTCATTTCAGGTAAAGTATGGAGAAGTGGGGCAAATATTTTAAAATGTCATGATGTTGGGGCGCCTGGGTGGCTCAGTCGGTTGGGCGTCCGACTTCGGCTCAGGTCATGATCTCGCAGTCTGTGAGTTCAAGCCCCGCATCGGGCTCTGTGCTCAGAGCCTGCAGCCTGTTTCAGATTCTGTGTCTCCCTCTCTCTCTCACCCTCCCCCATTCATGTTCTGTCTCTCTCTGTCTCAAAAATAAATAAACGTAAAAAAAAAATTTAAAAAAATGTCATGATGATGGGGGTGAGTGTGCAGATCGTCAAGAAAGAGACAATTCTGTAGAAAACCTCTCTGGAATGTGGGAAGAAGCTGGGGGTAAAGAAGCAGACGATAGAAAGGGGCACTGGTCTAAAGAGGACACTTCATCTGAGGGTCTGCCCTGGGGCATGCTGGCCTCAGAGCGAGTTATATGGTGGAAGGGGTCCTGCAGCTGTGCTGAGATCCAGGCTGTCTCCAAGTGGCCAAGCGCTACTCCCAGAAGTGGAGAAGGCTTTTAGGGAGGGCTAGGATGACAAAGTAACCCTTCCTGTAGGTACCGAGTTGACACTCCATTTGGTGGCAGATGTTCTCGAAAGGAGGGCAAGAGTGGTGGTTGGTCGGACTGAGCCTCTTGCTAAGGCTGCCTCTCAAGAAATTTGCTTCAACACAGGTTCTTGAAATTGGTATGTAGCAGTGTTTTTTCCCTGTGAGAAGGCAAGGGAATACAAGAGAAACGACTTATGAGATTCTACTAGTAGACATCAGTCTGTGTGGAGGTAAATGCTCAAATGGTAGAATTAAAACACAAAATGTTGAAGGAAACTCGTTTCTTGTGGAAGTAGATGTGGTTAAATCCGTGCACTCATATACACTTCTACACACTCATACATGTTGATGAACCTTGAAATTACGGCTGCCGCATCTTCCAAGTTTTCAGAGGGGCTAGAACACACATGGATGCATTTACGGAGGTGGGGAAAGGGTGTTTGGGAGATGAGGATTTCCTCTGGAGGATATCCTAGTCATTTCTCATCTATTCTCATAGACCCTGCACGGTGGGAATCCTCGCTCTACCATTTACTGGTTTTGTGATACTTGTATGCAAAAATAACATGATAATCGTATTAATTCACAGGGCCATTGTGAGAATTAAATCAATCAATCAAAGTAATGTGCCTAGCCTTACATCTGGCTCATTGAATGTTCAATAACTGTTATTATCATAATTATTCTTCTTTTCCTCTTCTTGGTTATTTGCCAGGAGAGGAAAGAACAAATAAACAAAAATATATCCAAAATGTGAAACCTAGCAAAATAGTGAAATTTTGATAGGAACTTCTGTTACATGTAGGAGAGCAGGTAGGGAGACAGGTTGATCTGTATATAGCTGTATCTGCTAGGTATAGTTGGAATATGTAGTCTTATGGAAAGTTCTTCACCAGAGGAACACATTTATTTATATATCACCTCTTATCAGATATTAAAATACTTTAGAATTTTACATACCCCCTAATATGCCTATCTGACTATGACTACTATTAATAATAACAAGACTTTCAGAACATATCCATGTCTCAAAAATTTCACATTTATTTTGAAAAAAAAATCTAACCTTTAAAAAGTCTAGTTTGGAAAGCAGTGTTTTAAGTATTTTGCTTATAAATGTGCTGCTGAATAGTCAGATTTATTTTTCTTACTAGAGGTAAATATAATGTGGTTATTTTACTATCAGATACAGTAGCTTCTTCTTTCCTGGGATGATAAATACTAAATATCATCCCCCTCTCTTTTTAGTTCCTTTACCTCTCTTCCTCTCTGTCTACCCTTCCTCTCTGCCTCTCTCTATATACAGGAATTTTTTACAGAATATTGCACACTTTTTTTTTTCCTGCTAGAGAATAGGGTAAATGAATGTTGTAAGATATTTTAATTTTTTTAATGTTTATTTATTTTGAGAAAGAGGAGACAGAGCGTGAGCAGGGGAGAGGCAGAGAGAGAGGGAGACACAGAATCTGAAACAGATTCCAGGCTCCAGGCTGTCAGTACTAAGCCCAATGCAGGGCTTGAACTCACGAACCCAGAGATCATGACCTGAGCTGAAGTCGGATGTTTGACTGAGCCCCCCGGGCGCCCCTGTTGTAACATATTTTAAAATGCAGGGTACAGATAATCTCTTCTGAAGCAAACAGCAAAGACTTTGTTCTTTATTTTTGAAACCTTATTTGAAGGGTAACAAACCTAGAAAAAAGAGGACAATCCTAACTGAACGGCCCAATGAATTACCACAAAGTGAACTCATTTATACTCTAGAGCAGGTCATTACACTGATCGTTTCAGCGCCAGAGGGGCCGTTTATGTCTCCACCCAGTCATTAATCTGTCCGCCCTTAAAAAGAAAATAAGTATCATTAAATCTTAAAATTGAGTTTTATCTGTTTATTACTTAAAGTAAATTGAATCATAAAATTGCATTTTTTTTTGTATGTGTGTTAGGCATCTTTCACACAAGATCTTCAGATTATTTCTTCAAGTTGTTTCATGTAGCTATTGTTTGTTCTTTACATGCTCACTAGTGGGCAATCCATTGCTGATTAGCACTTGAGTTGTTTCCTGTATTTGCTAAGGGTAATTCAGCTCTGAACTTTCTTGTATCTGGGTCTTGATACCCACGTGCATACACCTGAAATATTCTGAAGGATGGAATTGTGTTGATGTTCAACTTTAGTGTATCTTGACTTCCACACAGTGCTCCAAAGTGATTGGACCAATGGGTGCTCACACCCCCAGTGTGGGAGAATTTCTTCGTCCTACAGCCTTGGCAACAGTGGGCGTAGTAAGTGGCTCTTTTCTTTAATCATTTGGAAGGTGTGCAATAATAACTCCTATAGAATTATTGATCACGATTGTACCTCCGTGCTTAATCATTACAATTAGTAATCTTTGGTGCATTGTTTGTTTGGGATGTCTTTCTAAAATTTTCTGGCAGTTGGGCTCCTCGCTGGCTCAGTTGGAAGAGCATGTGATTCTTGATCTTGGGGTTCAAGTTTAAGCTCCATGTTGGATGTAGAGATTACTTGAATAAAACTTATTTTTTTTTCTGTCACTGTTTTGATTATTCTAGATAGGAGCTGTTTTTCAGTGTGTATTCTGTAAATATCTTCTCTCACTCTGTGGCTTGGCTTTTCAATTTGTTAAAAGTGTTTTTTGGTGAAGAAGACTTTCTATTTCAGGCAGTCCAATTTATCAATATTTTTTCTCTGTAGTGTTAGTGTTCTTAATGTCTTAAATCTTTTTCTTTACCAAACTCATGAACTTATTCCTCTATGTTACTTCAAAGTGTGTGTGTGTGTGTGTGTGTACAAAAGCACATATTTTCTTTGCTTCTAATGCTTTTATCAGGATTTTGTTATCAAGTCTATAATAGAAAACAAAATTACTTGTTGCATATTCCCATTTTTTTCTTATTTCTTGAAGAGATGTCTATGACTGACGTGACTTGTTTCTCAAATGTTTGGTTGAATTCCCTAGAATAAAATCATCTGGACCTTGAGATTTTTTTAGGAAGATATTTAGTTGTATACTCCATATAAGTTTTTCAAATTTTAGTTTTCTCTTTCATAAGGTTTAAGAAGTTTTCATTACTTTGTTGATTCAATTTCAGTTTTCCAATGTATTGGTGAACATTTGTTCATTACATTCTTACATTCTTACATTAATTTTATACCCATAGACTCTGTAGTGAAGTCCCTATTTATTCCAGATATTCTTTTCACATTTTCTTTCAATTGTTCTTGCCAAGAATTTATCAAGTGTATTAGTTTTTTCAGAAAGCGATAATTTTTTTTTGCTGATCTCCTTAATCTATTTTCTACTGTTACTCCTATTATTACTTTCTTTCTATTTTAGGGGATATAATTTTTATTAAAGTATAATTAATATACAATGCTATATTAGTTTCAGGTGTATAACATATTGATTAAATAATTTTATATGTTACTTAGTGCTCCCGTGGTAAGTGTGGTCACCATCTGTCACCAAACAGTGTTGTTATATTATTGACTATATTCCCTATGCTGTACTTTTCATAGTTCCCTTTATCTATTGCACCCATTTCCCACCCACCTCCCCCTCTGGCAACCACTGTATTTAAGAGTATGTTTTTTGGTTTGTTTGCTTTGCTTTTTAAATTCTGCATATAAATGAAATAATATGGTACTTGTCTTTCTGTGTCTGACTTATTTCACTTAGCATAATACCCACCTGGTCTATTCGTGTTATCGCAAATGGCAAGATTTCATTCTTCTTTATGGCTGAGATGGGCCACATTCTCCTTATGAATTCATTTATTGATGGACATGTGGGTTGCTTCCATATCTTGGCATTAGTAAATCACGCTGCTATAAACATAGGGCTGCATATATCTTTTCACATTACTATTTTGATTTTCTTTAATAAATACCCAGCTGTGGGATTACTGGATCATATGGTATTTCTAGACCACTTTCTTACATCCTATACAAAAATAAACTCAAAATAGATTAAAGATGTAAATGTGAGACCTCAAACCATAAAAATTCTAGAAGAAAACATAGGCATTAATCACTTTAACATTGGCCAGAGCAACATATTTCTGGATATGCTCCTTGGGCACGGGAGACAAATGCAAAAATAAACTACTGGGATCACACCAAAATAAATAAGCTTTACACAATGAAGGAAACCATCAACAAAACAAAAAGGTGATCTGCTGAATGGGAGAAGATATTTGCAAATGATATGTCTAATAATGGGTTAATATCCAAAGTATATAAAGAACATACAACTCAACACTAAAAAAAAAATAATCTGATTAAAAATGGGCACAGAATGTAATTTGTTATGAATTTCATTTCACAGGGGTATGCTTAACTCATTTTTCAGCCTTTTTCTTCTTCTGTATATATATTAAAGGCTATATAATATTATTTAAGTATTGTTTTGCTGCATTCTACAAGTTTTTATAATTGTATTTCAATTATCACTCAGTTCACAGCATGTTATTCTAAAAAATAAAATTAAATAAAATAAATATTTTATTTCGCCTGATTTGTCCTTCTTCTGGTGTTCTTTATTTATGTAGATTTCAATTTCTGACCATCATTTTACTTCTTTCTGAATAACTTCTTTCAACAATTCTTGCAAAGATCTATTGTTGATAAATTCCCTGTTTCAGTCCATCATCAACCTAGAGATTAGGCAAGGTATATCCAGAAAAGTAGGAACCCCTTTATTTATTTGAAACAAAGTGAATATAGAGCAAATCATTTTAACAGAAGTAATGGGAGACCTAGAAGTCAAATGAAGGTTTGTGATTTCACTAGAACAGAAAGCACAGGGAGCCTGTAGGACCAGCTGTCTGGAGGGACATAAAGAATCAGTTAGCCGAGGGTAGAACTTGGAGCTCCAGCAGCCTGTCAAGTAGGGATCAAATTGGAGTGCAGAAGGTGGCAGTGATGGAGATAAGGTTTGGGGTGGAGAACAAGGAGAAGAGACATAGTAGCTTCTTCCCTGCCTACTCTCCAGTCTTCCGGTGGACCAACTACAGTGGAAGACCTGAAAAAAAAGGCCAGGGAAAGAGGCCCTTTCAGTGGTCAGGTATGTGTTTTTTATGGCAATATAGGCAAAACGTGAGGAATCCATCTGAGGGCAAAAGACCCAGAGGCATTCAAATATTACATTTGTTAATATTTTAGATGCATTCATTCATTCAAGAAAAATTTGTCGATCATCATACAATGACAAATACTAGCATGGTAGGTGCTGGAAAATACAAGGATTAGGGAAATTAAGCAAACAATTATTAGAGTAATGGATTGTTAGGAAAGAGAGCTGCAGCATTGTATGCCTCTGTATCAGGAAAGCTGAATCTGGACCAGGTAATTAGTCTACCTTCTCTTCCCACCTCTCTGAGAAGTGAACCTAATAGTTACATCTGTAGGCTAGGCAGGAGAAAGTTAGGACGATGGAGTGAGGAAGAAGGTCGTAGGCAGAGGGAAAACCATGTTTGAATGCAAGAAGCTAAGAGTATAATACACTATGAAGTTGAAGGAATATGGTTATGGCCGAAGTCCCTTGGGAGAAAGGGGCAGCAAAATTTCCTTGAGACTCAGTTGGTGCAGTTTGCAGAAGCCAGAATGTGCGGTTCTTTGAAAACTGCCAAGGTATTGAAGATGGCGGCTTAGGAGGACGCTGGGCTCACCGCAAGTCCTGCTGATCACTTAGATTCCATCTACACCTGCCTAAATAACCCAGAAAACCACCAGAGGATTAGCAGAACGGAGTCGCCGGAGCCAAACGCAGATGAGAGGCCCACGGAAGAGGGTAGGAAGGGCGGCCAGGCAGTGCGCGCTCCACGGACTGGCGGGAGGGAGCCGGGGCGGAGGGGCGGCTCGCCGGCCAAGCAGAGCCCCCGAGTCTGGCTTGCAAAAGCGGAGGGGCCGGGCGGACAGCAAGCGCGACTTAGCATCTGGGAGGTCATAAGTTAACAGCTCTGCTCGGAAAGTGGGAAGGCTGGAGGACAAAGGGAGGGAGAGCTGCTGAGCCCCCTGACAACAGAGCTCAGTTTGGTGGGGAACAAAGGCGCTCGCCAGCGCCATCTCCCCCGCCCATCCCCCAGCCGAAATCCCAAAGGGAACCGGTTCCTGCCAGGGAACTTGCTCGCTCCTCGCAAACACCCAACTCTGCGCTTCGGCGGAGCCAAACCTCGGGCAGCGGATCTGACTCCCTCCCGCTGCCACAGGGCCCCTCCTGAAGTGGATCACCTAAGGAGAAGCGATCTAAGCCTGCCCCTCCTGCCCCCGAGCACCTTGCCTACCCACCCCAGCTAATACGCCAGATCCCCAGCATCACAAGCCTGGCAGGGTGCAAGTAGCCCAGACGAGCCACACCACCCCACAGTGAATCCCGCCCCTAGGAGAGGGGAAGAGAAGGCACACACCAGTCTGACTGTGGCCCCAGCGGTGGGCTGGGGGCAGACATCAGGTCGGACTGCGGCCCCGCCCACCAACTCCAGTTATACACCACAGCACAGGGGAAGTGCCCTGCAGGTCCTCACCACGCCAGAGACTATCCAAAATGACCAAGCGGAAGAACTCCCCTCAGAAGAATCTCCAGGAAATAACAACAGCTAATGAGCTGATCAAAAAGGATTTAAATAATATAACAGAAAGTGAATTTAGAATAATAGTCATAAAATTAATCGCTGGGCTTGAAAACAGTATACAGGACAGCAGAGAATCTCTTGCTACAGAGATCAAGGGACTAAGGAACAGTCACGAGGAGCTGAAAAACGCTTTAAACGAAATGCATAACAAAATGGAAACCACCACAGCTCGGCTTGAAGAGGCAGAGGAGAGAATAGGTGAACTAGAAGATAAAGTTATAGAAAAAGAGGAAGCTGAGAAAAAGAGAGATAAAAAAATCCAGGAGTATGAGGGGAAAATTAGAGAACTAAGTGATACACTAAAAAGAAATAATATACGCATAATTGGTATCCCAGAGGAGGAAGAGAGAGGGAAAGGTGCTGAAGGGGTACTTGAAGAAATCATAGCTGAGAACTTCCCTGAACTGGGGAAGGAAAAAGGCATTGAAATCCAAGAGGCACAGAGAACTCCCTTCAGACGTAACTTGAATCGATCTTCTGCACGACATATCATAGTGAAACTGGCAAAATACAAGGATAAAGAGAAAATTCTGAAAGCAGCAAGGGGTAAACATGCCCTCACATATAAAGGGAGACCTATAAGACTCGTGACTGATCTCTCTTTTGAAACTTGGCAGGCCAGAAAGAATTGGCACGAGATTTTCAGGGTGCTAGACAGAAAAAATATGCAGCCAAGAATCCTTTATCCAGCAAGTCTGTCATTTAGAATAGAAGGAGAGATAAAGGTCTTCCCAAACAAACAAAAACTGAAGGAATTTGTCACCACTAAACCAGCCCTACAAGAGATCCTAAGGGGGACCCTGTGAGACAAAGTACCAGAGGCATCACTACAAGCATAAAACATACAGACATCACAATGACTCTAAACCCGTATCTTTCTATAATAACACTGAATGTAAATGGATTAAATGCGCCAACCAAAAGACATAGGATATCAGAATGGATAAAAAAACAAGACCCATCTATTTGCTGTCTACAAGAGACTCATTTTAGACCTGAGGACACCTTTAGATTGAGAGTGAGGGGATGGAGAACTATTTATCATGCGACTGGAAGCCAAAAGAAAGCTGGAGTAGCCATACTTATATCAGACAAACTAGACTTTAAATTAAAGGCTGTAACAAGAGATGAAGAAGGACATTATATAATAGTTACAGGGTCTATCCATCAGGAAGAGCTAACAATTATAAATGTCTATGCACCGAATACCGGAGCCCCCAAATATATAAAACAATTACTCATAAACATAAGCAACCTTATTGATAAGAATGTGGTATTTGCAGGGGACTTTAATACATCACTTACAGAAATGGATAGATCATCTAGACACACGGTCAATAAAGAAACAAGGGCCCTGAATGAGACATTGGATCAGATGGACTTGACAGATCTATTTAGAACTCTGCATCCCAAAGCAACAGAATATACTTTCTTCTCGAGTGCACATGGAACATTCTCCAAGATAGATCATATACTGGGTCACAAAACAGCCCTTCATAAGTTTACAAGAATTGAAATTATACCATGCTTACTTTCAGACCACAATGCTATGAAGCTTGAAATCAACCACAGAAAAAAGTCTGGAAAACCTCCAAAAGCATGGAGGTTAAAGAACACCCTACTAAAGAATGAGTGGGTCAACCAGGCAATTAGAGAAGAAATTAAAAAAATATATGGAAACAAACGAAAATGAAAATACAACAATCCAAACGCTTTGGGACGCAGCAAAGGCAGTCCTGAGAGGAAAATACATTGCAATCCAGGCCTATCTCAAGAAACAAGAAAAATCCCAAATACAAAATCTAACAGCACACCTAAAGGAACTAGAAGCAGAACAGCAAAGGCAGCCTAAGCCCAGCAGAAGAAGAGAAATAATAAAGATCAGAGCAGATATAAACAATATAGAAACTAAAAAAACTGTAGAGCAGATCAACGAAACCAAGAGTTGGTTTTTTGAAAAAATAAACAAAATTGACAAACCTCTAGCCAGGCTTCTCAAAAAGAAAAGGGAGATGACCCAAATAGGTAAAATCATGAATGAAAATGGAATTATTACATCCAATCCCTCAGAGATACAAACAATTATCAGGGAATACTATGAAAACTTATATGCCAACAAATTGGACAACCTGGAAGAAATGGACAAATTCCTGAACACCCACACTCTTCCAAAACTCAATCAGGAGGAAATAGAAAGCTTGAACAGACCCATAACCAGCGAAGAAATTGAATCGGTTATCAAAAATCTCCCAACAAATAAGAGTCCAGGACCAGATGGCTTCCCAGGGGAGTTCTACCAGACGTTTAAAGCAGAGATAATACCTATCCTTCTCAAGCTATCCCAAGAAATAGAAAGGGAAGGAAAACTTCCAGACTCATTCTATGAAGCCAGTATTACTTTGATTCCTAAACCAGACAGAGACCCAGTAAAAAAAGAGAACTACAGGCCAATATCCCTGATGAATATGGATGCAAAAATTCTCAATAAGATACTAGCAAATTGAATTCAACGGCATATAAAAAGAATTATTCACCATGATCAAGTGGGATTCATTCCTGGGATGCAGGGCTGGTTCAACATTCGCAAATCAATCAACGTGATACATCACATTAACAAAAAAAGAGAGAAGAACCATATGATCCTGTCAATCGATGCAGAAAAGGCCTTCGACAAAATCCAGCACCCTTTCTTAATAAAAACCCTTGAGAAAGTCGGGATAGAAGGAACATACTTAAAGATCATAAAAGCCATTTATGAAAAGCCCACAGCTAACATCATCCTCAATGGGGAAAAACTGAGAGCTTTTTCCCTGAGATCAGGAACACGACAAGGATGCCCACTCTCACCGCTGCTGTTTAACATAGTGCTGGAAGTTCTAGCATCAGCAATCAGACAACAAAAGGAAATCAAAGGCATCAAAATTGGCAAAGATGAAGTCAAGCTTTCACTTTTTGCAGATGACATGATATTATACATGGAAAATCCGATAGACTCCACCAAAAGTCTGCTAGAACTGATACAGGAATTCAGCAAAGTTGCAGGATACAAAATCAATGTACATAAATCAGTTGCATTCTTATACACTAACAATGAAGCAACAGAAAGACAAATAAAGAAACTGATCCCATTCACAATTGCACCAAGAAGCATAAAATACCTAGGAATAAATCTAACCAAAGATGTAAAGGATCTGTATGCTGAAAACTATAGAAAGCTTCTGAAGGAAATTGAAGAAGATTTAAAGAAATGGAAAGACATTCCCTGCTCATGGATTGGAAAAATAAATATTGTCAAAATGTCAATACTACCCAAAGCTATCTACACATTCAATGCAATCCCAATCAAAATTGCACCAGCATTCTTCTCGAAACTAGAACAAGCAATCCTAAAATTCATATGGAACCACAAAAGGCCCCGAATAGCCAAAGGAATTTTGAAGAAGAAGACCAAAGCAGGAAGCATCACAATCCCAGACTTTAGCCTCTACTACAAAGCTGTCATCATCAAGACAGCATGGTATTGGCACCAAAACAGACACATAGACCAATGGAATAGAATAGAAACCCCAGAACTAGACCCACAAACGTATGGCCAACTCATCTTTGATAAAGCAGGAAAGAACATCCAATGGAAAAAAGACAGCCTCTTTAACAAATGGTGCTGGGAGAACTGGACAGCAACATGCAGAAGGTGGAAACTAGACCACTTTCTCACACCATTCACAAAAATAAACTCAAAATGGATAAAGGACCTAAACGTGAGACAGGAAACCATCAAAACCTTAGAGGAGAAAGCAGGAAAAGACCTCTCTGACCTCAGCCGTAGCAATCTCTTACTTGACACATTCCCAAAGGCAAGGGAATTAAAAGCAAAAGTGAATTACTGGGACCTTATGAAGATAAAAAGCTTCTGCACAGCAAAGGAAACAACCAACAAAACTAAAAGGCAACCAACGGAATGGGAAAAGATATTCGCAAATGACATATCGGACAAAGGGCTAGTATCCAAAATCTATAAAGAGCTCACCAAACTCCACACCCAAAAAACAAATAACCCAGTGAAGAAATGGGCAGAAAACATGAATAGACACTTCTCTAAAGAAGACATCCGGATGGCCAACAGGCACATGAAAAGATGTTCAGCGTCGCTCCTTATCAGGGAAATACAAATCAAAACCACACTCAGGTATCACCTCACGCCAGTCAGAGTGGCCAAAATGAACAAATCAGGAGACTATAGATGCTGGAGAGCATGTGGAGAAACGGGAACCCTCTTGCACTGTTGGTGGGAATGCAAATTGGTGCAGCCGCTCTGGAAAGCAGTGTGGAGGTTCCTCAGAAAATTAAAAATAGACCTACCCTATGATCCAGCAATAGCACTGCTAGGAATTTATCCAAGGGATACAGGAGCACTGATGCATAGGGCCACTTGTACCCCAATGTTCATAGCAGCACTCCCAACAATAGCCAAATTATGGAAAGAGCCTAAATGTCCATCAACTGATGAATGGATAAAGAAATTGTGGTTTATATACACAATGGAATATTACGTGGCAATGAGAAAAAATGAAATATGGCCTTTTGTAGCAACGTGGATGGAACTGGAGAGTGTGATGCTAAGTGAAATAAGCCATACAGAGAAAGACAGATACCATATGGTTTCACTCTTATGTGGATCCTGAGAAACTTAACAGGAACCCATGGGGGAGGGGAAGGAAAAAAAAAAAAAAAGAGGTTAGAATGGGAGAGAGCCAAAGCATAGGAGACTGTTGAAAACTGAGAACAAACTGAGGGTTGATGGGGGGTGGGAGGGAGGAGAGGGTGGGTGATGGGTATTGAGGAGGGCACCTTTTGGGATGAGCACTGGGTGTTGTATAGAAACCAATTTGTCAATAAATTTCAGAAAAAAAAAATAAAAATATAAAAAAAAAAAGAAAACTGCCAAAGTTTTGGATATCATTCTCTAAAGAGTAAAATATAGAAAAAAATAGTTGTGCCCAGACATAGATTTTCAAGGGATTTCTTTTACTGCAGGTGGTAAACTGACCACAAGCTCTGTAACACTCAGATGGAAAACATGGATGTGGTTCAGGAAAGAGATGATAAGAGCTTGGATGTTGGAGACTGAAGTAAGGAAAGCAATCATAAGTGAAGCCCAGAAATATTTATTCAGAAAAGATAAATAAGATTTGGTGACGTTTGTTTATTCAGTCATGCTTTCACTCATTATATTCAACAATATTTGTTGACTAACTACTAAGTGAATAAGATATATTATATGTATGTTGAGGGTTATTAATATATGTTGCTATAGTTTGTGTTACTGTAAATCCTAACAATAATTATTTTAGGAAGTACTTTAATAGAGAATAATAGAGAGTGGGATAGTGGTTTAATTAACAACTTAAATAGGTGGTTTGGCCAATGCACAGACTTCTGGAGTAATTGCCTTAAATCTATCATTGAAACCATAGAAGCAACAATTACTTCATGGGGAGAGGAAAGACTCCTGAGTGAGTAGAGAAAGCAGTAAAAAGACCGAAATAATAGTGGACAGAGTCCACTTCCACCTTCAGAGTCTCCTCATCTCACTAGCAAATCAAGTCAATTACTGAGAGCAATGTTTGTACTTCCCTGTCAGTAAAAGAGATTTACTATTTTATTTATTTTATTTAAGTATAGTTGACACACAATGTTACATTAGCTTCTGGTGTACGGCATAGCAATTGGACAAGTCTATGCATTATGCTGTGCTCAGCATAAAAGAGATTTAGATTCTCATTTGCCTTAGTGATTTCTCCAATAACAAGACAGCTGGACTCACGGCCCAACAGTGAAGAGAACCAGTGCAAATGACCAGGAATGGAGCTGAAAATAGACTCGGTTTAGATTGCCAATCCCTTGCTATGGATTTAATCCAGTTCTTTTGCTGTGGTGACATCTTGCCCCCCTCAACTCTTCTCTTCCCTCTAGTTTGGCCCAAACTTACTTCTTTCAGGGCTCTGTGTCCAACACTTATGGGAAAAAATGAGACCTTAAGAAACTTTTGTAGAAATGCTTGAAAATCAATTGCTTTTATTCCAGGACCAAAAAATCACAATACTTCATTTTCTTCTACTTTGGTGGCACTGAAAATGTGCTAGCCTTCTGTACTAAAAAAAGAAGTTGTTTAAAATTTATTATTGCTAAGGAAACTTGAGAAACACTATTTGTCAAATATTAAATATCACCATGCCTAACCTGCAGTGAAGGCAGAAAATATTCATTTACAAGAATTTGTTTTACATATCACATCAGGGGAATAAAACGATTTTCTAGAAAAGTCAACATCTGCTATTTTTCTCAGATCTAGCTGTGGAAGATATTGGAAGGAGGCTGGACCCTGAAGCCAGAGAGCCTGGTTCAACTCCCTGCCTGGTTACCCCTGATTGTGTGAAATATGGCCAGTTGCTTAAATACTCTGGGAATCAGTTCTCCCAGCTACACAACCCATACTGATGCTATGTGGATGAGGAAGATGAGGCACAATATACATAAATAATGATGGTACAAATATGCTAAGTTATTTTAGGCATGATACATTTTAACGCAAAATGATGTGACTTCTATAAAACGAAGTTGGTCAATGGTTTGTGAATTTTTTATGCCATTGATAGGTTTTCATACATCAAGATGCGTTCATTGAAAAAACCCACACATTTGTGAAATTATTGATTGAGAATATTGACTTAGCATGGGATTGTAGAGGGAAGGGAAACCATAGTTGGTTTACAAAGAAATATATTTGACAGCCTGTCACTGCCTTAACCTGTTAAGTTTATTTAAGGTAAGTGATGTAAGAAAACAATTCATTCTTATATAGCAATTAATGTCAATGAATATCTTATATATCAACTATTTATCCAGTAAAGAAATTTTACAAGCAGAAACCATGAGAGAAGTCTATCTTTCACACCTAAAATATAAGCCATATAAAAATTTCCTATGATTAAAAAGTATGACTATCAGCTATTTAAGGCTAGATTTGTTCACATAATAAGAAAGATGATACCAGTTCCAAACATATTTTCTATAAAAAATATACTTAGTATAACAATATTCATAGGCTTCCAAAAATATACTCAGTGATATATCTAAAGGCTACAGCAAAAAATAAAATGTATGATTTTGAAAAGTTGTCAATGCCAGACTTCATCCATAAATATTAAAAACAAAACATGACCTGAATTACACAAATGTAAGCATTTCCTTCAATACCATAAAAAGTAAATAGTACGTGAATGAATAATCTAAGATTCTGCATTCCCAGTTCTGCTAAATAAAATGTGATTCCTTACATAATGGTAAATTTACTGCAGAGATAAGTATCCCTTTACTCGCTTCATGCTGGCCAATCCCAAATTCCGTCCCCAAATTACTATTGGGAGAAATGGTGCATTTACAATATGATTACCATATACTATGTCAGATGAGTGAGAAATTTCTCATAAATATGAAACATTTGAGGCTACGGGTGTAATTTTATGTCTTGGATAAACATTTTATAAATGCACATGATGTTTTCCTGCTTTGTCTCCACTCTGATTAGTACGGTCTTTCCGAAGTTATGAGTTTACTCAATCTCCTGTGAGCTTCCACGGTCCCGGATGGGTTTGAATGATGTACTCTAGCCGGTCTTCCAGGTACCCTCAATAGGCTCAAATTAGTCTGCTTCTACAGAAGAAGTGCTTACTCAGCCTCCCTGCAGTAGATATTTAAGGGTTTTGGAATAAAAACAACCTCTCTTCAAACTTAGCCCTGCACTGACTAGCTTGTGTAATTTAAGACAATATGTCATTTCTAAGCCTCATTTTATTTTTATGTAAAGTGATTGCACAGTAATTATCTCTCTGAGGATTAATTATGATAGCACGTGTGAACTGTCCTACAAAATATAAACTGTTTTCTTCCTGCTTTTTTGTTTAAAGTGTGCTTTAGACACTGTCAGAGGCTCTGAGAATTTATAAGAACTTTACTCTTCATAAATCTTATGTGTGATGTACAAAAAGAAGGTAAAGCTGCTCGTGTTGTTCGTCTGGCTGTGGATTCTTCCGGCCTGAGGCCCTGCTGGCCCATCCTCTCCTCTCTCTGTAAGATGTTGTGTTCCTCCGAGCTGATCCCCAGTTCCCAGCTCTTCTTTTCTGTGCACCCTCACTGAGGCTTTGCATCCTCAAGGCTTCAATTTGCTTACAAATGTTAATAGACTCTAAATTTCTATGCATACTGCAGACTTAGCTTTCAGATCTGGTACCATAGAACCAATACACTGTTTGACATTTGGACCCAGGTAAATCACAGGGAGCTCAGAGTTCTATTTTTAGAAGACTTCCTGTCTCCTTCCCCATCAAGTTTACCCTCATTCTTCCCCATTTCAGTAAATGGCACTGCCAGCTACCAAGTGGCATGGTCCAGAAACTCCTCCCCTTTCTTATTTCTTCTGTTTCTGTTAGTAGTCGCCTCACAACCACCAGCCGAACAGGACAGTTGTCTCCCCGTCTCTGCTGCTACATCTTGAATACAAACAAGCCAGTGTGCTCTCTTGCCATTAGTATCATGGGAGCTTCCTGTTTCTGTTCTTTTTTTATTGCTCCTCTTAACTTGCACATCCCCCAAATCATAAGAGTAAGATTTGGAAAATGTGAGTTAGATCATGTACCTGTGCCTATTCAAGTGAATTTCCTGAATTTGAGTAAAATTCAGGAAATATTACATAAGACGCACAAATGTGTATAACTCAGTTCCCATTTTCCTCTGCAACATCATTTTATATCATCTATTTACATCATCAGTGTTCTTCGGTTATGTGGGTCTTAATACAACATGCTCTTTCCAGCATTGGTCGTGTGTACCTTACTTCTTCAACTTCATGAGTCTTTCCTATTCTTTTGACTTTATCATAAACACTTCATTAGAGATCTCTTCTTTAAATTTTGTTTTAATGTTTGTTTGTTTTTGAGAGAGAAAAAGAGAAACAGAGCATAAGGAGGGGAGGAGCAGAGAAAGAGGGAGACACAGAATTGCAAGAAGGCTCCAGGCTCTGAGCTGTTGGCACAGAGCCCGAAGCGGGGCTCGATCTCACGAACTGTGAGATCATGACCTGAGCTGAAGTCGGATGATGAACCAACTGAGACACCCAGGCGCCCCTTAGAGATCTCTTCTATAAACAAATGAAGTAGCTCTCAGCAAATGTATGGTAGATTGTTTAGTATCTTTTCAACCTTTGTTATTGTCCTTTCATATAGGGCAGAGGAAAGAAAGAACAAAACTTAAATTCTATATCTCTACGTATGGTCATGACATAAGTCCTAGTTCATGGGATTTAAGTAGAAGGGGGTTTGAGGCTTCTGGGTGGTACCAACAAAAGAAACGTGTGTCTCCTTTCTGCAGGCTGGAATTAGGATGCGGTAATGTATCATTTTAGAAAGTATGGATGAAGTGAATCCCCCAGGGATGGTGGTATAACAAGATAAGAGACTTGGTTGGTGAAAATGTGTGGTTGGCACCTACTTAGATTGTTATGTAAGAAAGGAATGCTTATTAAAAATATTTATTTATAAAACCATTGTTACCTAGCATTGGTAGGTAAATATTTTTTTATAAAACCATTGTTATCTAGGTCTCTGTTATAGCATATAGTCCTAAGTCTTACTAACACAGCCCCACCCCTTTTTCTCTCTTTTTTCCCTCTGAGCTCTGTTTATTTCTTCCATATTTTATAATTATTAGTTTGTTTGCTTGTCAAAACTATGCCATCCCCAATAGACCGCAAGACAGAAAAGATGGGAGCTCTGGATGTTTTGCTGATTATTGGATGCCTAGTGTCTATTTTGGTCCCTAGTTCATAGTAAGTAGGTTTGCAATACATATTTGTGAATGTGCAGATAAATTGGAATGCAAAAAAGTTTGAGTAAATGTTTTAAACTTATTCTTTGTATAATGCCTTCATGTTAAAATCCCAGCAATTACTGAGGGAAATTCAGTTCTGGTGCAATCAATTGGTCTGGAGACAACTGCAGCTGAGTAACGGAAGCTCCCCAAAATGATTTCAAAGTGCAGCCAAAGTTGAAAATGACTATCATGACAGTTTCTCAGAAAAACACATTCCCTTATCAGAAATGATAAGGCATTGCCTACTGAGATATTCTGAGATTTCACATGCAACCATCTATCTGATATTTTGACTAGCTTACTGAACCAATACGTGGACAGCAGGATCAAGAGAAGAAAAAATTAATCTACAGAGATATAATGTCATTCTACTGAGTCCTTTTATAGATGGTAAAGTCAGACATAAAAATAAAGCCTGGGAAATAACTCAGAAGAATAACACACCACAGCACTTTGCAACTTGATGTAATCTTGGATATGACTGACACTCTGCCAATGCTTTTGTTCTGATCACCTCAACAACTATCATAGTTCTGACTGCATTTGTCTGTTAGTGGCTAGCACATTAAGGTACATATCAGTAACTACACCAAAGAGCTTTTTTGTAAAGACAGCAGTTTGAGGCAAGAATTACTGATCATGCAATAGAATGCTCCATATAAATTTTCTTAGTTAATAATCAAACACACATACACATAGGATGCATGACAGATTGTATTCTGTACAGTTTCATGAATACAGAGATTTGTTTGAACCTCTGGGCAGGTTTGGCTATGTAAACAGTTTCTAACATGAGCTTCTAGATTTTCCTGTACTTTCACATTTATGATTCAATACAATGTCAATATTCCTCTGCTTTCAGAGCTAGTTCCCCTTCTATATTGATCTGCACAAAATAACTGTATCAGCACTATTAACTAACTGCAAATCTGTACTGGGGCTACTTTTCTTTCCACTATGCTGTGAAATATCAGAGCCCAATAAGGGTGATCACATTCTAATGTGTGTTCTACCAAATTCTTGCTGTAACTGGTTGGGATATTTTCTCTTTTCCTCTTGCTTTACATTAATAAGAATAGTTGAAAGAATAGTGCTATCTTTTTGAGAGAAGAGAATCACCTCTTGTTTCTCAGCTAGCAGAAAAAAAATATGCTGAACTTTACAGATCCGTGTGATCGTGTCCCCTGCATGTAACACTTGCATATCCTCCTTCCAGTGAAAACCTAAAGTTTAACACTATCTCTCATTACTGCTTCTGCTTATATGAGTAAGAAAATTAAATTATATATGTTGAATAGCAGAACTAGAGCTATTTTGGAATCCTACAATAGTTAAAGTTTAGCAATATTTATTAAATCATATTAGCCAAAAATAGTCACATATATTAATGTTTTATGTTAAAAAAATTACATAATTTAACATGGAGGTTAAATAATATGCTTCCAAAAAGTGATTGGGACAACCAAAAAAAAATCAGAGAGGAAATAAAAAAAATACATGGAGACAAAGGAAATGAAACCCAATAGTCCCAAGTCTTTGGAATGCAGCAAAAGCTGTTCTAAGAGGGAAGTTTATAGCAATCCAGGTCCACCTCAAGAAGCAAAAAAAAAAAAATCTGAAATAAACAACCAAACCTTACACCCAAAGGTGTTAGAAAAACAACAAACCAAACCCAAAACCAGTAGTAGGAAGGAAATGATAAAGATGAGAGCAGAAATAAATGACGTAGAAACAAACAACAACAACAACAAAATAGTAGAATGGATCATCAAGGAAACCAGGAGCTGCTTCTTTGAAAGATCAAAAAAATTGATAAACCTTTAGCCATCCTCATAAAAAAGAGAGAGAACTCAGGTAAAAACAATCATAAATAATACAAAATATTTTAAGAGAATATTATGAAATCTGATATGGCAACAAATTGGACAAACTAGAAGAAATGGATAAATTCCTGGAAACATATAACTTCATAAAACCGAATCAGGAAGAAATAGAAAATTTGAAGACTGTACCAGCAATGAAATTGAATCAGTGATCAAAAACTCCCAGTAAACAAAAGCTCAGGACCAGACAGCTTTATAAGAAAATTCTACCAAACATTTAAAGAAGAGTTACTATCTATTCTTCTCAAACTATTTCAAAAAATAGAAGAGGAAGGAGAGCTTCCAAATTCATTCTATGAGACCAGCATTACCCTGATACCAAAACCAGATAAAAACACTACAAAAAAGAGAGAGAGCTACAGGCCAATATCTCTAACGAACATAGCTGCAAAAATTCTTGAGAAAATATCAGCCAATCAAACCCAACAATACATTTAAAAAATATTCACCATAATCAAGTGGGATTTATTCCTAGGGTGCAAGGGTGGTTTAATATTTGCAAATCGATCAGCGTCATACATCACACCAACAAGAGAAAGGATAAGAACCATGTGATTATCTCAATAGAAGCAGAAAAGTACAACATCCACTTATCATAAAAACCCTCAACAAAGTAGGTTTAGAGGGAACATACTTCAAAGTGATAAAGGCTATATGTGAAAAACAGATTACATCATAATCAATGGTGAAAAACTGAGAGCTTTTCCCCTAGGCTCAGGAACAGAACAAGGATGTCCAGTCTCACCATTTTTATTCAACATAGTACTGGAAGTCCTAGCTATAGTAATCAGGCAAGAAAAAGAAATAGAAGGCATCCAAATCAGTAAGGAAGAAGTAAAGCTGTCACTATATGCATTCTTTGTTCCAGGAAAAAAATGGTATCATCTCTGTATGTATAATCAAAAGTTGATTCTTATGCATGTTTGTAATCTACTAAATGTGTATAATATACATGTACATATAGTCTATATTTATAAAAATGTACATATATGCATATATAAATACAAATTAGTACCTTTTATAAAAAATATTTTTAGTTTTTAAAAATTTTATTTTTAAGTAATCTCTGCACCCAATGTGGGACTCAAACTTACTACCCTGAGATCAAGTCTCGTGCTCCACTGACTAAACCAGCCAGGTGCCCCTATAAAAAGTTTTTGAATGTTTAATTGTTCTCAAAACAATAAGAATCTTGGACAACTTTAGACACGTGCCAAATAAAAATTTGTATTTATAGTATTATAATTATATATTTATATTTGCCTATGATATATACATAATTAAAATTATATATTGAATATGTACTAAACCATATATTCTAATACATTCATGTGGTTATTGAAATCATGAAATAAATATGTAGGGATTTATAATTGTACATTCATTGAGTATATTCCATTTCTTTAATTCTTGTAAGATAATGTACAGAACCTTGGAGTCACAATGATGAACCAATCCCAGACATTGTCTTTGTAGATTTAAAGCATAAAGTACATCGACTTAATTTGTCTAAGTACATTAGGCCCTCAGTTAAATGTACTGCTATTGTTACATATCAAGCAAAAGAATTGTCAATTGTCAATTTATTGAACATGTGAAACATGACTCTGTATAATGCTATACACACAAGATACATTCTTATTGATTTTGTGGACTATGTATATATCTACTCAACTATAATTTTTCAGAGTCAATGAAAATATTTACTGTGTTGAATTTGAGGGTGAGAAGTCAAGGAAAGTGCATGGATCTTTAGTGTCAAGATTAAATTTTACTAAAAACTCATCACGCAACCAAATATACAAATGAAAACAAATATTCAGAATGGGACTCTGTGCCTTGGAATGACTGGTTCAGGTAATAGGGTATAGATATGATTTCACCTTCTGGTAAACCTTTTCTTTTCAACACTAGGGAGACTAATTATCACATAAGTTTTGAAAGAAATTCCCATGGCCCTCCTTAAAATATTTCTGGATTTTCAAAAGTGAAGCATTTGTGAAGGTTCTCACCTCTCAAGATGTCTAATTAGCTCTCCTTGTGCATTGAGACCTACAAGTTTCTTTCAAGATTCAAAGCTAAAGTTAGAAACTTAATTTCAAATGATATCAAAACTCGGTTTGATAGCACTTTGATTTTCCATATAAAATGAAATGCTTGATAAACTGTAGGCAAATTACCATGTGAAATTATAGGCATCTGTCAATGTTTCAGCCTTTTAAAAACATTTTGCAAGTTATTAAAATTATAACAGATAACTGAATTTTAATTTTCATATAAGTATGAAAAGAATGAAATTAGAACCTTATGTTAACTATTAAAGACAAAAATGATCTTCCTTTGTTTCTCTGGCACATAAATATCATTGTGAATTCTATACAGAATAACCTGTCTGTATTTAATACTTACAGCATTCTTAGCTGGATATGTATGAAAGGAATACATATACATCAAAGTTGAAATTATAAAGAGAGAGATGGCTCAGTAAATCATCTCTATGTTTTGGAACCCAACCTGTTCTAGAAGAATCTTGTTCCAGAGCTTATTAGAATTTATGCATGACAAGTGTAACATCCTTAATACATTCACAAGTTCCTATAATTTCAGAAAAAAATTGCTTAAGATATAGTTATACAAAGAATTCTTTGTTTGTCTGAGTTTCTAATTTATCTGGCATCCTGTAATCTTATTTGTTAAATTTGACAGCTCTATGACAGAGAAACTTTAGAAGTAACCTAACTATTCATCAGTGGAATAATTATATAACACAACACATATCAGGCACCATTCCAAGTACTTTGCAAATTTTGCTGATAAATTTCTTGCACATCTACTCCTATTTTGAATTCTGCTTCTGAGGTGATCCGAACAAACACAGAAAGTCTATTGGTACTGGTGGTCCAGGATGTTAATGACCCTTCTCAAGCTATGAGTTTATTATGTCTGCATACCCAAGACTTGGAAATCTTGACAATACAATCTTGTCATCAAAGCTAGTTGTATTTTCTTTCTTTCTTTCTTTCTTTCTTTTTTTTTAATCTTTTTTCCCCAGTGATAATGATTTCTCCATTAGGGAAATAAATTGGAATTAGCAGAGCTTATTTCCACATGCCCTGGGAATTCTTCCAATGATTTATACATAATATATTTCTTGAGACGTGGGTCATGAGATATGATGCATGTCACCACTGCCAATTATCTTGGATGTAAACTAAGAAGCAGGAAGGCAGAACACCTCACAGAGGCAAAAGCAGCTACCAGGTTTTCTTCACTCTGCTTGGGTATCAATAGACTTCCAACACTAGGGGGCAGTAAGGCGGTGTTCTCCATTCCTACACAGACCTTTGAAACCATTCCAGTGAAGAGATTTCACCAGCAGATGGCCAAGAAAGCTATTTTGATGGAGTTTAGTTTAATTATTATTTGAGGCGATCTGATGTTAAAAACTTTTTTTTAAAAGTTTGAAAAATTAAAACTACTCTTACGAATAGGTATGTCATTTGGAATTATGGAGTTTCACTTGCTAATTTAAAAAAAATAATTTATTGGGGCGCCTGGGTGGCTCAGTTGGTTAAGCTTCCAACTCAGTTTCTGCTCAGGTCATGATCTCACAGCTTCCCAGGTTGGAGCCCGGTGTAGGCTGGCAGGGCAGAGCCTGCTTGGGAGTCTCTCCCTCTTTCTGCTCTTCCCCTACTTTTGCTGTCTCTGTCTCTCTCTCCAAAAATACATAAACCTAAAAAAAGTTCAATAATAAAAAATAATTTATTAATTGTTTTGACAACTTGAAGGAGGGGAATTTCCTTTGATTTTTGATCAAGAATTAACATTATAAATTATAAGTGTCAATTATATGATGTTCTAAAAAAGGCAAAATTATTGTGATAGAGAACAAATATGGTTTTCAGGGGATGTAAGTGGAGGGAGGAGGAACTTTGTGGATGATAAAATTGTCCTGTATTCTGATTGTGATGGTGAATACATACTATAAATTTGTAAATATCTATAAAATTTACACTAGAAAGGATATATTTTACTGTAGACATATTAAAAAATAAGTAGATGTGTGATACTGTTTATTGCCTGGCCACTGTTTTTTTTGATACTTATTGAGATATTACTATGAAATCATTGAATAGTTTATTGCAATACAATTGCAGTTGTTAAGTAGCCTTTTTTGCAACAAAAACAGGGAATTTCATACTCAAGAAACAAGATATAATAGAGCAATATGAAATAATTAAGCCGTTGTTTGCATAAGAAGGGATTATTAAAAAGCAAAAGAAGGCAAATTTGAAAAATAATCATACAGAAATCCTGGAATTAGAGGTATAATATTTGAAAAAAAATTTAATGTTTATTTACTTTTTTGAGAGAGAGAGAACAACAGGGTGTGAGCAAGTGAGGCACAGAGAGAGAAGGAGATACAAAATTTGAAGCAGGCTCCAGGCTCCAACCTGTCAGTACAGAGCCCAATGCAGGGCTTGAACTGATGGACCACGAGATCATGACCTGAGCCAAAGTCCAATGCTTAACCAACTGAACCACCCGGGAGCCGTGGAGATATAATATGTGAAATAAGAAGTAAGTGTCTACTCTGTAGTCACTGTATATTGAAATATTATTATTAAATTATTGAAATTACTGACAATTGAATCCCTGGCAACACATTACATAACAATTATTAAAAAAATAATAATTTGTCTTGATAAGCTTGTAAACTTGGTCAGAGATCATAGCAAATTCATTCCACAGGAATGACACAAAGTCATGAGTAAGTGTAATTACTGTGGAAGGTAATTCTTGCTGAATATGTAGTCATTTATAAAAGTATAAAGTATATTGGGACACCTGGATGGCTCAATCAAGTGTCTGACTTTTGATTTCAGCTCAGGTCATGGTCTCAGTGGTTCATGAGATTAAGCACTGAATTGGGCTCTGTGCTGACAGTACAGAGCCTGCTTGATATTCTTTCTCCCTCTCTCCCTCTCTCTCTCCCTACCCCTCCCCTGCTCTCTCTCTCAATCTCTCTAAAAATAAATAAACTTAAAAAAATTTACAGTAGAAAGTATATTAAAAAGTCCATAGTCATGTGATATAGAAGACAAAAACATAGGATATCTCATGACCCCCAAAATAAGAAATAATAATATAGGAAGGAGTTTGAAATAGTTTAAACATTTATTTGTAACACAAAATGTGAATGGTAAAAGCAGGAAAACTTGAAAAATAGTCATACAAAAATCTTGGATATGAAAATGTAATATTTGAAATATATATCTCACATGGACTAAATCATAAAGAATAAACACAGTAGAATAGACAATCAGTGGATTGAAAGACTGATATGAAGAAATCACTCAATGAAACATTAAAATATAAAAAGAAAAGAAAAAAAAAAGAAAAAAAAAAAGAAAAAGGGGCGCCTGGGTGGCGCAGTCGGTTAAGCATCCGACTTCAGCCAGGTCACGATCTCCCGGTCCGGGAGTTTGAGCCTCGCGTCAGGCTCTGGGCTGATGGCTCAGAGCCTGGAGCCAGTTTCCGATTCTGTGTCTCCCTCTCTCTCTGACCCTCCCCCGTTCATGCTCTGTCTCTCTCTGTCCCAAAAATAAATAAACGTTGAAAAAAAATTTAAAAAAAAAAAAAAAAGAAAAAATAAGAGGGATTAAGTAAGTTTAGACTGAAGATGATTTAAGAAATTGGAATGTGTGCTGCCTAGTGGGGTGGTTAGAAGCTTTTCTTGTTCCCTTCCTCCTAGAGTCTGTTAAGACTTGCTCTTACTGACTTATGCTGGCTCCTTATGTGAGAAAAATTGACTACTTCTATTTTCTGTTATGATCGACTGTTTTGTATCAGAATAAGCTCTAAGAGAATAAGAAAGAAAACTGAGTGCGCTTAGATTTGTAGAACTCCCAAATCAAGTAGGGCTTGAGGAGCTATGATCCTGGAATAGATGGAGAGGTGAGCCCCAAATTCAGTTTTACTTTGCAACTTGAGACATTTATGGATTCTTAGGCAGTGACTGAAAGACAGAACCTGAGCCAAGTTCTTGAGACTATCATATGTTTGGGAAGAAAAATCAGTGGGTTCAGGGCAAACAAGGAAGGAGGTCTCTAGCCAACATGCCAGATTTTCAGTGGGGAATTTTGTAGGCTCACCACATAAAAGAAAGAAAAGCAAAAATGGAGCAACGTTCACAACTACTGAATCCCAGCTACCAGTCAGCTCAATCTCTGATCTAATTAAAGTAGCCTAGCACAGCACTAACTGCTTGCCAGAAGAAAAATAATTCCACTTTACATAATAATAATAATATCACCTATGCCTTTAGTCTTCTTAAATTGTGTTTTATTTGGAGATATTTGTAGATTTATATTCTGTTGTTAAGAAAGAAAAGAGAGATCCCATGGACTCCTTTGTCAGTTTTTCCAAAGGCAGCACCTTGCAAAACTACAATATCACAACCACAGCATTTCCATCACAAGAATCTCTTACGTGCCCTGTAATATCCCAATGTTCTTCCTGTTTCTACCTGCATCTTAACCCCAATAACTGTATTGTTTTCCATTTCTGTAATTTTATTATTCCCAAAATGTAATATAAATGAAATCATACAATAGGTACCTTTTGGGGTTGACTGTTTTTCACTTGGCTTAATTCTTTGGTGATTCATGCAAATTGTTGTTTTTCATGCCTGTTTCTTGGTATTATTCCAAGCTATGGATGTATCATTGTTTGTATAGCCATTCACACATTGAAGAATATCTAGTTTGTTTCTAGATTTTGGCTGTTATGAATAAAACAGCTACACACATCCATGTATAGAATTTTGCGTTAACTTAAGTTTTAAATTATCTGGTAAAATGCCCAAAAGTTTATCCAGTTGTTGGGCGTCTAGGTGGGTCAGTCTGTTAAGACTCTAGTTCTTGATTTCAGCTCAGGTCATGATCTCATGGTTTGTGGGTTTGAGCCCTGTGTTGGACTCTGCATTGACAGCATGGAGTCTGCTTGGGGTTTTCTTTCTCTGCCCCTTCCCCACTTGCAGAAATGCAGACACTCTGTCTTCCAAAATAAAGAAATAAACTTAAAAAAAAAACAGCTATCCACATTCTTTTATAGAATTTTGTGTTAACATAAATTTTAAATCATCTGGGAAAATGCCTGAGAGTTTATCTAATTATTGGATCATATGATCACTGCATGTCGAGTTAGTTAAGAAACTGCCAAGCTATTTTCCAATGGGGTTGTACCATTTTATATTACCGCAAGAAATGTGTGAATGATCCAGTTGTCCATATCACTGCCAGCATTTGATGTTACCATTTTTCATTATAGACATTCTATCATTTGTGTGATACTCATTGTGGTTTTATTTTGCATTTCCCTAGTGACTAATGCTACTAAGCTTCTTCTCGTGTGGTTATTTGCTGTTTGCATATATTCTTCAGTGAAAGGTCTCTTCATGTCTTCTATTGATTTTCAAATTGGCTTTTTTTCTTTTCTTTTCTTTTTTTTACTGTTTTGAAAGTTCTTTATATATTCTAGATACTTCTGCAAATATTTTCTCATACTCTCTACGTTGTCGTTTCATTCTCTTAACAGGTCTTTCACAGACCAAAAGTTTGAGGTTTTGACAAAATTCAATTTATACATTTTTTTTCTTTAATGGATCATGTTTTCTTTTAAAAAATTTAGAATTTATTTATTTTTGAGAGAGAGAGAGCACAAGCAGGGGAGGGGCAAAGAGAAAGGGAGACATAGAACCTGAAGCAGGCTCCAGGCTCTGAGCTGTCAGCACAGAGCCTGATCCGTGGCTCAAATCCATGAACCATGAGATCATGACATGAGCCAAAGCTGGACACTTAACCAGCTGAGCCACCCAGGTGCCCCAATAGATCATGCTTTTGATGTCAAGTGGAAGAAATCTTGCCTAACACCAGATCCCAAAGGTTTTCTCTTATTTTTTTTTTAAGATATTTTCTTACATTAAAATCTGTGGTCTATTTTGAGTTAAATTTTTGTGTATGGTATGAAACTTAGGTCAAAATTATTTTATCCATCCATCCATCCATCCATCCATCCATCCATCAATCCAATTAGGTATTGTCTATGGATGTCCATTTGTTCATTTATTGAAACTATTTTCTTTCTATCATTGAGTTGCACTTAAATATTTGTTGGAAAGTTACACATTTTAGTGTGAGGATCTATTTCTGAGTTTTCTATTCTGTTTCATTGGGCTACGTGTGTATCCCTCTGCCAATACCATACACTCCTGATTATTGTAGTCATCTAATGACTTTATAATGTGTTGTATTAGGTAGACAGATTCACTCCACTTTGTTCTTCTAATTCTAAATATTTTGAGCCATTTATAGTATGTCTATATAATCATGTACCTCTGGTGTAATAACTTTTAACACAGTTAACAATGAAGTGTAGAAACCTTACCTTCTTCCTTTTTATTCTTCTATCCCACTGTGTTTATAATAGTCATTTAGAATAACGTTAGATAGTTGTGTTTCCTTCAACTGAAAAACACAATTTAGAACACTCAAGAAAGATCCCACTAAAGAGAACTACAGACCAATTTCCCTGATGTACATGGATTTTTCTCACCAAAATACTAGCAAACTAGATCCAACAATGCGTTAAAAGAATTATTCATCATGATCAAGTGGGATTCATTCCTGAGGCAGAACTGGTTCAATATTTGCAAATAAATCAATGTGATACATCACATTAATAAAAGAAAGGATAAGAACCAGATGATCCTCTCAACAGAAGCAGAAAAGCATTTGACAAAATACAGCATCCTTTCTTGATAAAAACCCTCAAGAAAGTAGGGATATAAAGAACATACCTTGAGATCATAAAGGCCATACATAAAAGACCCACTGCTAAAATCATCCTCAATGGGGAAAAACTGAGATCTTTTCCCCTAAGGTGAGGAACATGACAGGGATGTCAACTCTCACCACTGTTATTCAACATAGGATTGGAAGTCCTAGCCTCAGCAATCAGACAACACAAAGAGAATATGGCGTCCAAATTGGCCAGGAGGAAGTCAAACTTTCACTCTTCGCAGATGACATGATAGTCTGTGTGGAAAACCCAAAAGGTTGCACCAAAAAACTGCTAGAACTAATACATGAATTCAGCAAAGTCACAGGACATAAAATCAATATACAGAAATTGGTTGCATTCCTATACACCAATAATGAAACAGCAGAAAGAGAAATCAAGGAATTGGTCCCATTTATAATTGCGCCAAAACTCATAAAATACCTAGGAATAAACCTAACCAAAGAGGTGAAAAATCTATACAACAAAAACTATAGAAAGCTTATGGAAGAAATTGAAGAAAACACGATAAATGGAAAAACATTCCATACTCATGGATTGGAAGAACAAATATTGTTAAAATGTTGATACTATCCAAAGCAATCTACATATTCAATGCAATCCTTATCAAAATAACTCCAGCATTCTTCACAGAGCTAGAACAAACAATTCTAAAATTTGTATGGAACCACAAAAGACCCCAAATAGCCAAAGTAATGTTGAAAAAACAAACAAAACAACAACAACAACAAAAAACAAAGCTGGAGGCATCACAATTCCAGACTTCAAGCTGTATTACAGAGCTGTAATCATCAAGACAGTGTGGTGCTGTCACCAAAACAGACACATAGATCAATGGAACAGAACAGAGAACCCAGAAATGGACCCACCGATGTATGGCCACCCAATCTTTGACAATGTAGTATAGAATATCCAATGGAAAATAGACACTCTTCAGCAAATGGTGTTGGGAAAACTGGACAGTGACATGTAGAAGATTGAACCTGGACCATTTTCTTACACAATATGCAAAAATGAACTCAAAATGGATGAAAGACCTAAACATAAGAAAGGAAGCCATCAAAATTCTAGAGGATAAAATGGGCAACAATTTCTTTGACCTCGGCTGCAGCAACAACTTACTTGACATGTCTCTAGAGGCAATGAAACAAAAGCAAAAATGAACTATTGGGACCTCATCAAGATAAAAAGCTTCTACACAGTGAAGGAAACAATCAGCAAAACTAAAAGGCAACCAATGGAATGGGAGAAGATATTTGCAAAAGGCATATGAAAAAAAGGGGTAGTATCCAAAATCTATAAAGAACTTATCAAACTCAACATCCAAAAAACAAATAATTCAGTGAAGAAATGAGCAAAAGACATAGACGCTTTTCCAGAGAACACATCCAGATGGCTAACAGCCACATGAAAAGATGCTCAACATCACTCATAATCAAGGAAATACAAATCAAAACAACAGCGAGATACCACCTCGCACCTGTCAGAATGGCTAAAATTAGCAACTCAGATAACAACAGATGTTGGTGAGGATGCGGAGAAAGAAGAACCCTTTTGTACTGCTGGTGGGAATGCAAACTAGTACAGCCTGGAAAAGAGTATGGAGGTTCCTCAAAGAAATAAAAATAGAAGTACCCTATGACCCAGCAATTGTACTACTAGTTATTTATCCAAAGGATACAAAAATGCTGGTTTGAAGGGGCACAGGCACCCCAATGTTTATAGCAGTGCTATTGACAATAGCCAAAGTATGGAAAGAGCCCAAATGATGTGTTGATAAAGATGTGAGATACACACACATACACACACTGGAATATTGCTCGGCTATCAAAAAGAATGAAATATTGTCATTTGCAACAACGTGGATAGAACTAGAGTATATTATGCTAAGTGAAATAAGTCAGAGAAAGACCAATATCATATGATTTCACTCATATGTGGGATTTAAGAAACCAGATAAATTATCATATGGGAAGGGAAGAAAAAATAAAATAAAAAAGACAGGGAGACAAACCGTAAGAAACTATTAAAGAGTATTTCATACTCTTAAATACAAACTGAGGGTTGCAGGTGGGGTCTTGGGTCGGGAGATAGGCTAAATGGATGAGGGACATTGAAGAGGGCATTTGTTGGGATGAGCACTGGGTGTCATATGTAAGTGATGAATCACTAAACTCTATTCCTGAAATCATTATTACACTATATGTTAACTAGATTTAAACTAAAAAAATCCCTCAAGAATGGAAGAAAAGTTTATTATATATACCCATATTTTTGCTTACCATGATCTCTTCTTTTTCCTGTTACAACTATCTTCTTTTTTGTAATGTTTAAACATTTTATTGGAGAAGAGGGAGAGAAGGGGCATGGGGGTGGGGGGAGAGAGAGAGAGAGAGAGAGGGAGAGAGAATCTCTCACAGAACTGGGTAGTTTTTGTTACTGGTGGGCTAAAGTAAAATTTGACTTTCTATTAGGTCTCCTTGTACACAAGAAGGGGAAGGGATGGCTTGTTACTGTCAGGTGGGAATGGGAATCCAAGCTCCCTATGTGGTTTGCATTAACACCACTTGGGGCCTAGTGGCCACCTGGTGAGCATAAAATTCCTGGCTCCCTGTAAGGTTTTCTCTACAACACCCTGCCTCTAGAAGGGGGAAGTAGGATCGGCTTTTGGCATTTGCTGGTTTAGGTGTATCTACACTTGTTTTCTGTGGTGTTTTGCTAGGATGGATTTGTTATGTGTAAAAGTTCTCCAGGTGCCTGGGTGGCTCAGTAGGTAAAGTGTCCAACTCTAGATATCTGCTCAGGTCGTGATCTCGAGAGGGTGAGATTGGGCCCCGCATTGGGCTCAGCACTGAGCGTGGAGCTTGCTTGGGATTCTCTCTCTCTCTCTCTCTCTCTCTCTCTCTCTCTCTTCCTCTCTCCCTCTCTCCCTCCCTCACTTCCCCTTCCCCCACTTTCATGTGCATGTGCACACACATACACTCTCTCTCTCAAAATAAATAAAGAAAAACATTAAAAACAATAAACAAAGTTCTCTATCTTGCTAGTTGGCTTCTTTCCCGGTTCTTTGGTTAGAACCAAGCCTCTTTTGTTGGGCCTCTTTGTGCTTGTCCATTGGCATCTCTCTGCTCCAACTCTGGGATTTATAAAGCAAAAAGTAAATCCAGGGAACTAACTAGTCTGCCACTTCCTGGGTGCTGAGGTCCCTGGCCAATCTGCTTTCTTCTCACACCTTTGAGGGTTTTCTTGTATTTTTTTTAATATATAATGTCCAAGGTTTTGTTTGTATTTGGATGAATAGAAAAATAATACATCTTTTTAATCTTCCTGGAAGTGGAACTATCCTACACTTTCATTTTATACAAAAAGTCTAACATATAGTAAAAAATTATCAGGCATATTAGGAGACAGAAATAAACTGACAGAAATAAATTACCCAAGAATAAATAAGGGCTGCAGAAAGAATCTTTCAGGAGTTATATAAATATATATTTGGACACTGGAGTTATCATATACAGATTTTTAACATAGTTGCGAAGCAAATATTATAAGCAAAAGTAAATAGATTATGGGTGGAGAATATCAGCAAGAATTGACATCTGTGAAAAAATGGAAATACAGGAATTAAAAAAAACTGATATTTTTAAAAAGAAATGGAATTAATATAAAATAATTGAGATATCACAGAACTCCAAACATTTGAAAGAATAATACAAAATATCAACATTTAGGAAAATGCAACAAAGCTAAAAAAAAAAAGGAGAGAAAAATATCACAAAAAGTGATATCAAGACTGATACAAACACACACACCCTTGCACACATACATATTGGCAGTTAAGATACACCAAGAATCGCTATATGTGAAAAATTAATTTGGAGAGATGGGAAATTTTCTAGAATATTATAATTAAAAATTACTCTTTACCCAGATTAAACACTGAATGTGATTACACCACTAAGCAACACACAAATTTGAAGGCTACTCAAGTCTCATCACTTTCAAGGCACAAGATCTAGAAAATTTACAGGCATGTTTAACCGAAACCTCAAAAAACACATGGAAGACATATCATCAAAAAATCTCTTCTAGAAATTAGAAAAAGCAGTAATTCCTCCTAAGTCATTTATTAAAACTAGTATAATGTCAGGGCGCCTGGGTGGCGCAGTCGGTTAAGCGTCCGACTTCAGCCAGGTCACGATCTCGCGGTCCGGGAGTTCGAGCCCCGCGTCAGGCTCTGGGCTGATGGCTCAGAGCCTGGAGCCTGTTTCCGATTCTGTGTCTCCCTCTCTCTCTGCCCCTCCCCCGTTCATGCTCTGTCTCTCTCTGTCCCAAAAATAAATAAACGTTGAAAAAAAAAATTTAAAAAAAAACTAGTATAATGTCAATATTAAAACTATATCATTAAAATTCAATTCAAATAAAAATTATAGGGTAACATCATTTTTGTTTACACAGATAAAAATTCTAAATAAGATATAAGCAAACCAAATAGGATATTTTTAAAACAAAATTTCATGATTATTTTGGTTTATATTAACTTTACATGTATGCTTTAGTGTTAGATAAACACGACATTGTCAGACTAAAGGATCAAAAACAAATGATCATTTCTGTAGATCCATTAAAAAAACAAGAGGGCATTTCATGAATTAAAAAAAAATCATAGTTAACTAGGAACAGAATGAAATTTCATTAAAAGGGTAAATGGTATTTCTCAAAATCTGACTGCAAACAATATACCTTATGGACATATCATAAAAATTAACCAAATCTTTGAAAAAAGCAAGAGAATGGCTACAAGTCCCTTCCATTTCGTTGGCTCATCCTAGGGTTATTTTAATATCAAGAAGAATAGATCTGTATTGGACTTTGCTATTTTTGTTAATTAGAGCCCATGTGAAATTACATGGTCAGTTGCAGGTTACTATCTATAAAAAAGATAAGCCCAAAGGTTTCATGTTTTGCATGTACGACCTTAACCCATTTTGTCTCCATTTGCAAATTCATTTTAGCCTTCCTTGATCTATTTACCATTTGATAGGTTTTCTCCAATGAACTGAAAAATTTTTTGACATATATTCATTTATGTTTTTATGAGAGTTATTTTTTTTTAATTTTGAAAGTTATACTCCATCAGTACTTAATAACTTTAGAGACATTCACATTAAAGTAGGATATAATGCATGGTCACTACCTTCACCTCTATTACACAAGATTAAACCGTAAGTTTGCCATTCTGTTCGTTTATGAAGAAACATTTATTAGAAAATAAACAGAAATAAAAAACTGGAAAAGAGGGTATAGAAGTGTTAATGTGGCAATATACTGTCCTTGGTATCCTCTTGGTGCACATAAAAAATACACAAATTTAAAGGATATGTATACCTTTACAATATGCCAGCCACAACTGTGTGGTTTCATCCAAAGAGGATTTCTCTCTGAACAGTAATTTTTAAAAATGGGATAGCTTAGGTGTTTTATGTTTTGAAACAAGTGATGATTTAAGTTGACAAATTTCATTTAACATCTTTAATGAAAAAGGACCCATTGTATGTGGAGGCTTTATCATCCCTTAATTCATGCTTTGGGTATTTGGTAAACACTCATTCTGCACCAGGCACTTACTATCAAGGTAGTGGTCAACTTTGGATGCTCATCTAGGAACCCTGTACCCATGATCATTCAGGGATAGACTGCCAAATTGACTAAGACTACAAAATGATCCATAAACCACTACATGTCTCCATGTGTCCTAACAATTTCCTTCCAGTGCTTCATATCAAAGAAATTCATAAAATCACCAACAAAAGGCCTCAGACCTGAGACCTATGAATCGTGTGTGATCTCTCCTTACCATTTTTGCTTCTACACCATCCTGTGGAAGACTGTCCACTCCAGGAAGGACAAACGGTTGGGTTCTTTCAAACAGCTGAACACAAAGTCATTGATCTCATACCATTGCTTTACTAAAAAACAAACAAACGAATAAAACCCCAGCAAAGCAAAGAAGCAGAGAAAATGAACAAATCAACCCAGAAGGTATCAACAGGTACAAAAATGTGAAATTTAATAATAAATTAAAACACAGTTTTCTTGTAATGTATCTACCTTATGCTATTCAAAGTATAGACCGTGAATTACTTCTGGCCCTCAAGATGTTTATTAATGGCCAAAAACAGATAGGTATTGGGAGTAAGACTTCAGGAGATTAGGAGTACGATTTTAGCAAGTGTATGGTAATTCGGTATTACGTGACAATTTGTTTTACTTTACAAAAGTTTGTTGCTGGATAGATAAGAAAAGATTAAAGAAAAGAAACAGTATTTCACCAAAAACATCTGAAAATGCTTCATCTAACTACTAAATTAAGACAGAATATTTTAGGAGAACCTGCGCCACTCAGTCAGTTAAGCATGTACCTCTTGATTTTGGCTCAGGTCATGATCTCAGGGTTCATGATATAGAGCCGGGTCTTGGTCTCTGCTCTGACATTGGGGAACCCGCTTGGGATTATCTCTCTCCCTCTCTCCCTGTCCCTCCCCCACTTGGGCACATACCATCTTTCCCTCTCTCTGAAAATAATACATAAACACTTTTTAAAGTTAGACTACATTAAAAATTACCAGTGTATAGGTTTAATATGTTTATGTAAACTAGCTATTCAATCGTGACTCATACTCTTGTATTACCTATAGGAATATTAACATCCTTGAGTGTCCTATTTTTGGAAATAGGCAAAAACTAAATAACCACTAGTCAAGTAAGAATTCCCAAAGTATATTGGAGACAGGCTCATAAATTCTCTAAGTTTCCTTGAAATTCAGTCTTTCTATGTATCAAAAGATCAGGTTATGCAGTATTTTCATTTCCTGTTCTTACATTTCTTACCAAATAATAAAATTTTCCTTTATACTACTTAAATTCATGTACATGGTAACTACGTATTTAAGCTTTAGTGATAGTATTCACATTGGATTAATTAATTAATTTAAGTAAGAGAATTTGTGGTTTGACAACATTTCTGTGAGTTCTCAATATAGTGACCCAATTGTTTTCACTTTTCTTTTTTTTTAAATTTTTTTTTCAACGTTTATTTATTTTTGGACAGAGAGAGACAGAACATGAACGGGGGAGGGGCAGAGAGAGAGGGAGACACAGAATCGGAAACAGGCTCCAGGCTCTGAGCCATCAGCCCAGAGCCCGACGCGGGGCTCGAACTCCCGGACCGCGAGATCGTGACCTGGCTGAAGTCGGACGCTCAACCGACTGCGCCACCCAGGCGCCCCTTGTTTTCACTTTTCTAATGGAAAACCTATACAGTCGAAATTGTTAGGTTAGTTTGTCTTGTAAAATAGATCCTTTTCCCTACGACCTCATTAGGCACGGGTTGGGGAACCAATTACTTCATTCTTACCCTTTCATAACTGCCAGACAATGGACCTTCTGACCTCTCACAAGAAAATACACATTTAGCCAGGGTTTGCTAGGAGTTACTTATGATAATTTCCACCCTTGGTTTATTGTTTTCCAGAAGCTTTTATCTTCCCGTTACGTTCTAACTGGTTTTCCTCTGAATTACTATTGGTGCTTGAAGCTTGAATGTATTTCTTTCTTCTTACTATTTTGAAAATGACTCCAGCTCTTGCCCTCTGTGCCAGGAACAATGATGAAATACATCATCAGTATAGTGCTTTCTATTGCCCCAAAGGGATTTCTTTCCTAATTAAAAATTAAAGGTAGCAATAAGATTTTAAAATTTCCTTTTAAGTGAAAATATTTTTCTATGTTGGATCTCAGTCATACTGAGTAAATATGGCCATTATCTATTATAAATGAGCTACTTTATAATAATTGAAATAGCAGTAAGATATAGAAGGCTAAGTTTGTATTACATGGTCTCAGGAGGGTCAAGTTTTATATACAAGAGTTTTTTTGTTGTTGTTGTTTCATTTGGTTTTTACAGGGACTTACATTGTGTGTCTGTGAATTAATTGAGAAATGTTTATAGCATCCATTGTATTCATCATGAAGGAAATAAGTTATGGAAGGCATCACCTAATACTCTCAATCTGTAGAATGAGAAATATTTGTACTCGAATGGAAATGTGTGATGCAAGGCGTCTATTAGCACTGTGTGTAGAAAATGATCACTGATATTGGTGATTGTAGAAGAGGGAAACCAAGGTGGGGATGGCTAAGGAGCACTTTGTAGAGGACAAGGCTTTGTAAAAAGAATAAAAATTTATAAAGTCAAAAAAATTTTTTTAGTCAAATGAAATCTTTGGTCTAACTGCATCAAAAAAAGAGGAATGTCTAACATAATGGATAACAGTGAGCAGCCTTCGTGGTGTATGTGCACACTAGAGGTGCCTACATGTGGGGAATACGTTTAGGAATTCCCTGAGCTTGCACTGATGGGTTAACAAGGCATAAAGAAATAGCAATGAACACACCCAAGTTTGGGTAAACAAGACGAGGTATTGGGGCAGAAGCCCCCCCCCCCCATTTAGTATTGTAGCGGAGAGCTGCTGGAAGACCAAAATAGGTAAACAGGGCTATAGACCACAGCAGGGCAAAGTTGCCCATCGAGGAGCTAATTAGCAAAAGAAAGGTGCCTTCTTGACCCTGAGGTGGCATGCGCTGGCTGTCTTTCTTGTCCCCTAAGCAAGTTTAGGTAAAGAGAGGTGAGGCCTCATGTCTGCTGTAAACAACCTTCCACCCAGAGCCAGGATTTTTTTTTGTATTGACCCAAACCCCTACCACAGCGTATCTTCAAAACCCCCTTTAGCTCATGCCCATGAGTTAATGTTCACGGTTTCGTTGTCTTTTGAGCATTTCCATCACACTTGTAAGCCTTCTGATCTTAATAAAAACAGAGCAAGGACCCTTACTCAGGGCTCTTGTCTCCTCCGGGACATTAGTCTCTCTCAAATTTTAATCCTGCATCTGCTCTTTTGCTGGACAAGAGAGAACTCAAAACCCAGAGTCTAAAACACCTACAGCTTCTTATTTTTCATTCAATCATCTATATTGCCACTATAGACTCACTCTACCCCTGAAATAAAAAAAAAAGATATGTACAAATTAAAATATGGCGATAAAAAGCATCACATTTAGTCCTGCCAATTACCAATTTGAATTCCAATTTGTACTGGTAAAGTTGGTCAAGATATTAAAAGCAACTATAATTGATTAAGTGTTTACTAGAAGCTTGCAACAAAAAAGTATTTGATCTTCACCAAGTGTATTGGTTTGATGTTGTAATACGTTAGGTTCTTTCCTTTTTGTTACATCTTTTATATAGGTGGGAAGGGGGTCAGTCTGGTTGCATGAATGGACATAGACTTTGAGAGTAACTTTTTCATCCTTTTGCAAAATGCTAAGTATTTTTGACACAATATGTTGGCATAGTGACAGAGTCCATAGAAAGGTTATTCTGGGGTTGAGGGAAATTGTTAAAGAAAAGGCTGACAGGAACATCTTTGAACACACTCAGAGAAATTCTCTCCTGTCTTTTCCTGACCCTGAATATCCCAGTTTTGCTGAAAAATAATGCTCCGTGGAAAACAGGTTCTAGAAAACCCATTAATATCTGTCATTAGCTCTTAGACCACCAATGCAAAACTTATTTTTCATCTAGAATAATGTGATACAATTTTCCTCATCTAAAAAGAAAAATTACTTAATAACTTAGCATACATTTTTATGCTTTGATAAATAGAATCAGCAGAAGTTCTGTCATTTTGAAGCTAGAGGAAGCATACTGCTCAACAATCTTGCTCACAAATTGTACAAAAAATAACATCCAGATGAAAATGGCTCAAAATATCTACTTATATTCATAAAAATGAAGTCCCCAGATCTCATGTTTTTACGTTAGGTTTAAAAAATATAAACATACAAGAATGTTTGTTTGAAGTCTTCCCTCAAATAAAACCAGATAAAAATATTACCATTTTTAAGCATGTGAAATGAGACTTGCATATGCATAGTATTTGAAAAATAGCACTACTCTCAATGTCTTCCATTTTGGTTTTATAAGTTGCATGCAGTGAACTAGTCTTCTATAGTGTTGGCACTTTCACCAAAATGAGCTGTTATTTGCTTTAAAATTACAAATTATGTTTCCACTTCCTACCTTGAAAATCATCTCATTTAGCACGGGCTTAGTTATTTTCTGTATTTTTCCTAACTATAAATGTCCATAAGATAATGCCATACAGCTCCTATCTAAATGTTAAAACTGGTAATTTTCAATATGCTTAATACTTTTCTATATGTTGTATCATATTTAGCTTAATTAGTAAAGAATTCAGCAATGCAGTTCTGCCTCGGGTTCTATTTATGAGCTGTTCTTAACAGAAATATAGCATGTGTGGACTTGATTATGTGTCATCTGTTGGATATTAAATGCCTGCTTGACAATGCTGGCATTTTGAAATTGTTTATTATTTGAGAGAGAGAGAGAGAGAGAGAGAGCGAGAGAGAGAGAGAGAGAGAGAGCGAGGGCAGGGAGAGAGGGAGACACAGAATCCGAAGCAGGGTCCATGCTCTGAGCTGTCAGCATGGAGCCTGATGCGGGACTGGAACTCACAAGCTGTGAGATCATGACCTGAGCTGAAGTCGAAGGCTTAACCCACTGAGCCACCCAGGTGCCCTGACAATTCTGGCATTTTGGATGGCTTCTGGCCACATGTTTCTACAAAACTGAGGTTGTGTGTTCACCAGCTTGAAACTCTGATAGGCAACAGAACCTAACTGAGCACCACACATAGGCTTTATGTTGTAAATATTCCAATAATCAGATGGGGAAGGTGAGTAAGTGCCTGGAGAGGACACAAACTGTCATTTGTCTTTGGAAATCATTACATGGCTTTTGGCAGCAGATTTGCCTAACGCATAATTTTTGGTAATGTTTAACATATTTTACATTTCCTCTCTATTCACTTGAAATTTTCTAACTAAAGTTCTAAGAGGCTGAAAGACTCCAAACTTGGATTCAAATTTTGCCAAAAAAAAAAAATTAAAAAACAAAAAAAAAGGGGCGCCTGGGTGGTGCAGTCGGTTAAGCGTCTGACTTCAGCCAGGTCACGATCTCGCGGTCCGTGAGTTCGAGCCCCGCGTCGGGCTATGGGCTGATGGCTCGGAGCCTGGAGCCTGTTTCCGATTCTGTGTCTCCCTCTCTCTCTGCCCCTCCCCCGTTCATGTTCTGTCTCTCTCTGTCCCAAAAAATAAATAAAAAACGTTGAAAAAAAAATTTTGCTACAGATAATGGGAAGGGGGAAAATGCATCTACGAGTAATTAAAATGAGGATTTACTCTATCTGTACATTAATATAATATATGGATCTGACTGCGATTCATCTTCCAGTTTTATACAAAAGCCGAGAATTCTTCTTAAATTCTCATCTAGACCTCAGCCTTGCATCTTTCTTGATTTTTCTCCCTGAAAATAATTCAATAATTTTAATATTTAATATTACGTTTTGAGAATGGTCACATTGGAATTCTACTCACTTGTGGACAAAGTATCAGAGTGAATCTTTCATTTCTCCAAAGAGCAGTTCATGCAATTTCTGCTGTTAGAAATTTGGTTCCCCTGAAAGCTATCATTTTATGTTGTGCTAATATTTTAGAAATACAACCTTTTAAAAGTAGTCTTCTTTACTGCCAGGCTCCAGAGCATTTATTTGTCAGGGGCATGACTCCAATTCAATTAAAAGAATTGTGGTTCTTACTTTTTTAGGAACCATAATAATATTTCTTTTAATGTTTATAGCCTTAATCTTATTTTGCAATATTTTAGAGTCATTTTGGGTTATAACAAAGTTAGAGGAAATAAACAAGGGCCTGATGACCTTGGTTCAATTCTGGTCTCTGCTACTCATTAACTGTATAAGGAAAGCCATTTGGTTTCTCAAAGAGAAGGCTGACCTGTTTATGAAACGAGATTAAAATGACCTTGACCGGGGCGCCTGGGTGGTGCAGTCGGTTAAGCGTCCAACTTCAGCCAGGTCACGATCTTGCGGTCTGTGAGTTCGAGCCCCGTGTCGGGCTCTGGGCTGATGGCTCGGAGCCTGGAGCCTGTTTCCGGTTCTGTGTCTCCCTCTCTCTCTGCCCCTCCCCCGTTCATGCTCTGTCTCTCTCTGTCCCAAAAATAAATAAACGTTGAAAAAAAAAAATTAAAAAAAAAAATAAAATGACCTTGACCATCTCTCATAACTGTAAAGTAGATCACAATACATGACAATGTGTGCACGATTCTGCTCAAACCTGTAAGCTATATTGCAAATTTAAGACAATTTTGGTTCCAGTGAGTATATATTAAGTATTCAAGAGCCATGACAAAAGAACTATAATCAAACCATAGTTTCTGCTTTAAAACAATGTGTCTGCTAGAATTTATTAATCACATAGCATAATCTTTATACTTTTCTCGATGCTTTAGATAATTAAATAAACACACGTTCATGCAGACACATACACAAGCACACACACGCATACTATATGATAAACTACCATGAAACAATATACAATCCAGTTCCAGGTGAAAGATGAATACTCATGCAGGGTCTGTACAGAGTCCTTTATATTTCAATATTAATTTGTGTGGCATAGCCAGACTGTATGTGCTATGAAACTTAAGGAAGAGGACATTTCTGTGGGTAGAAGAGTGTCTCAGGCAACGTTATAGGAATCTGTTTAGGTTTGCCATTGTCCAAACTCCTCTCAAGGGAACATCTTCCCTCTGCCTAAAATACTCTCTTACGTAGGCCCCATGACTCACTTACTCAAATTATTCAGGTCTGTGTTCACATCTTCTGTGAATAATACTCTTTTCTGGGCCACCCTCTTTGAATTCGCTCCCCTGTCCTGCCCCAACTCACACTCTGGCCATCATTCCTTCCACTGATTTCATAGCACTTACTATCTGCTATGTAACCTTGCAAGCATTTGAGGTAGGTGCTATGATCTGTAGGTGAAAGCACTGACAAATAGAGGGATTCAATAAATGTCCCAACGTGACACATTTGATAGTGGACTAAAGATCTGGGCCCTTTTAGACACATTCCAGCATTTTGTAATACAACCATGTTTTGTCGCTCACGTCAATGGGCATGTAGGCTCCATGTAACCTACTTTCATCCACCGTTAGACCTTTCCAATGCATGCTACATTTAGTGAGAAAAATAACTCTGAGTTAATAATTGTAATTCTTTAAAACTCACGTGTGGCAAAAAGCTCAAGATTTTTAATCTCATACTTCAACGTTTTCTCTTCCTCGTATATTGAATGGCTCAAGTCAATTATTTAGAAGAGCTAGTAGAACAATACGGTGGTTCAAAGAGTGGACTGTGGAGCCAGAAGCCAGAGTAGAAAGTCTGGATGTTCTTAGGCTGAGCACCTTGGGAAATTCACTGACTTTCTGGGCCTGAATTTTACCTGTAAGGGTCTCTCAACTCTATTTGACTGTTGTGAGGATACGGTAAGTTTATACACGTAAGTACTTGGAACAGTCTGGTTTTGCACAAGCATCGTACTGGTTTAATGGTATGATGTATTGCTTTGTACCGTATGTGTGGAGGTATTTCTTACGTTGTTTTCACTTTAGAATAATTTCAGATTTATATAAAACTGGCAAAGATAGTAAAGAGCTTTTCTGTTTCCTATCACCCAGCTTTTCTTAGTGGTAATGTCTCATATAATTATGGTCCTTAGAAAGTAGATTAGTGGTTGTGAGGGGTTGGGGGATATCTGAGGGTTTGGGCAATTGATGACTAAAGCATACAAGATTTCTTCTTGAGGTGATGAAAATGTTCTAATATTGACTGTGATAATATTTGCACACATCTGGGAATATACTTAAAAAAATTAATTGTAGGGGTGCCTGGGTGGCTCAGACGGTCAAGCATCTTGTCTCAGGTCACGATCTCCCAGTTTGTGAGTTCGAGCCCCGCATGGGGCTCTGTGCTGACAGTGCAGAGCCTGCTTGGGATTCTCTCTCTCTACCTCTCTCTCTGCCCCTCCCCCACCAAAGTAAATAAATAAACATTAAAAAAATTAATTGTACCTTTCATGGCTGAATTATATCTCAATAGCACTTTAAAAACAAGAAGTTTCTCCAGAAATAAATTTAAATATTGAGATATATGATCATATTACATTACCCATATCTTAGAATCATATAGAGCCCCATGGGTGTTGTGTGACAAACAGAGAACCTGAATACACACTATGTAAAAGAAGTTTAAGATAGGATGCCTGGAAAAAAAAATATATATATATACACACACATATGTATATCCTGTATATCCATAGTTTAGGAAAACAGTTAATGTAATGTTCCCTAATAGTAGTGACATAGTGTTAGAACATGAGCACAAATAAATACAGAGTGTAGATTTTCTGAATCCCAACCAACAGGGAGGTGATGTCTGAAAGTAGACTCACACATAAGCCACTGCCCGCCACTGGCTGAAGTTCAAGAAAGCACCTTTGTCTTCAGGCAGAAGAAGCAAGGAGGAAGAGGATAAGTTTTTTTGACAGAAAAATTTCATTTCAGCAGTGTATTAGAATGAGAAATGGAAAGCTGGTCCTCAGGCTAAAATCGAGTTATATATATGGGGCTTTGTCAGGCGAGAAAAGATCTGAACATTTACTGAGTGCTTACTTTGTTTAGGTGTGGGCTCACAGAAAAGAAAGGTCAAGTACAGCTATTTTGGGTCCTAGAAAATTGCCATCACAAATTGGCATTGGAAAAGGAAGGAGAATAGGAATTAACAATATGAGATCCTTTTGCTGTAATTAGATGTAAACTAGTTAAGATTTACCAGAAGATAGGGGAGTTGTGTTAGGGGAGCCTAGGGATTAGTCAAAGTGGCTTGTTTATAAACCCACTTGAAATATTAGGAATGTATTTTTGTAAGATATCACTTCTAAGCCATACAAAAAAGTCACTTGTTTCTGGTTATAATTTCTTTTAAATTCTTGAACCCAATTCTAACACATCGTGGGGGTGGGGGGGGGAGACTTGCCCACACCACCAAAAAGCAATTGTTAGACACTAGCTGGGTGTCCTATGATTCAATTCTATTCTGACCTCTCTACTGTGAGAAAGTATCTGATTCCACTGGGTAAGTGCTCATTTCTACAAGACTGCCCAGCCCTTCAGACAGATGCCACTGGCAAGCCCAGGCTGTTTACCCACACTTCTAACTGGCTGACTCTAAATTGGAGTGTCCAAAGACTCCCTCCTTGGACTTCACGTTCCAATCACAAGTACAGGTTTATCTGTTCTTGTGACCCATTGGCTATAATCAGAGGTTTCCATGACCTCCTTGGGTTCAATTAATTTGCTTGAGAGGCTCACAGAACTCCGAAACATTTTTCTTTGTGAATTACTGGTTGGTTATAAAAGGATATGATAGAGGATACAAATGAACATCCAGATGGAAGGATGCCTAAGGGAAGGTATGAGGAAAGGGCACGGAGTCTCCATGCTCACAATGGAACTATCCTACCCACAGAGTTCAAAGCATGCTGCTTCCTCCAGATCTCTACATGTTCACCAACCTGGAAGCTCTCAGAAACCAATCCTTTTGGGTTTTTATGGAGACTTCATTACATAGGTATGATTGATTGATTCCCACTGAGGATTGATTCAACCTCCAGTTCCTCTCTCCTACCGGCTTCTAAGCCACCTCATTAACATAACAAAAACACCTTGGCTGCTCTCGTCACTTAGGAAATTCCGAGGGTTTTGGGAGCTCTGCCAGAAACAGGAGTAAGATCAAACATATATTATAAATCACAATATCATATGATCTCACTAGTAAAGTAGTATTTCTTAAACAGTTAATTATAACCGTATAATTTATATGGTATGTTGTGTATACACATATATTTCTGTACTTTTAAAGTTCTTTTGATGATGATGAATTATCAAAAATATAAAAATGATAAAGCAATTCTGAAAATTAATTTTTGAGTCACACTTTTGTTGGAAGGAATATACCTCATATGATGGACGTATCATCCTGTGGAAAATAGAAACATTAGTTGTAGCATAAAATTTGGTATAACCATAGAAGAGTTGTTTTGGTAGATTTTAATGATAATAAAACAGTGCTCCAGCACCTGAAAATGGCCATCACTTGATGGGGTTTTTCATGCCAAAGTATTTAATATAGAATTTTTCACAAAAAGTGAATAAGCCAAATTGATCTTCAGGAAATACTCCCACTTCAATAATTATTTAGTAGGATGCTTTTGAATCTCACAAGGGATAGTTTATTTTTATTTTATTTTATTTTATTTTATTTTATTTTATTTATTTTATTATTTTTTAATGTTTATTTTTGAGAGAGAGAGAGAGAGAGACAGAGCATGAGTGGGGGTGGGGGGGTGGGAGCAGAGATAGAAGGAGACACAGAATCTGAAGCAGGTTCCAGGCTCTGAGCTGTCAGCACAGAGCCCGACGCCGGGCTTGAACTCATGAATTGTGAGATCATGACCTGAGTGGAAGTCGGACACTTAACCGACTGAGCCACCCACATGCCCCAGGAATGCTTTATTTATTTAAAAAACAATTTTTTTTACATTTATTTATTTTTGAGAAATAGAGTGAGACAAAGAGTGAGCAGGGGAGGGGCAGAGAGAGAGACAGACACGGAATCCGAAGCAGGCTCCAGGCTCTGAGCAAGAGGTCAGCACAGAGCCTGATGAGGGGCTCAAACCCACGAACTGTGAGATCATGACCTGAGCTGAAGCCAGACGCTCAACCGACTGAGCCACTCAGGTGCCCCAGGAATGGTTTATTTTTAAAAAAAGCTTTGAGTTTGTCCTCCTGATTTTTAGTGTTTGAGGCAGATAATTCCTCTTGAAAAAAGTCAAATAACATTAGTGTCAGGATTCTTACCTAAGTTCAAATATGTAGAATATTGCAGAGGAAAGATGTATAGTTAGAGTTATGGAAAATACCATAGTTTGTTTCATTTTTCAATTGCTTTACTATCCCAAGTGTCATATATATAAAACACACATGTACTCTCTGTGTGATGGTTAAGATGATGATATTTGTGATCCTATATAAGATAATTTAGGTATTTTACCTTTTGATACCCAAATGATCTTGACTATTTCACTAATTAGCTGGGTGACATAAGACAACTAATTTAATCTTAATTACGGGTTAGGACTTTTGTGCCTGTCAGTTGTGAACATTATAAGATGTATGGTAAGAAGGAAAAATGGAAACTCGGTAAAATTTCAAGAAAGTAATTTATGCTGGGTAACTTTTAGGTGGGGTGTAAAGGAGAAAGACACAGACACAAGATACATAATGATACATTTATGTGAAATATACAGAGCTAAAAATATTTTGTTGTGGTGTAAAATCATGTATTTGAAGCCTATGTTCTATAAACAAGAACAAAAGGAGAGCTTGAACTATATGGATTTAATCCTCAGCAAGATTTCTTCAGCATGCAGTACAGACACATGTAGCCTATAGTCCTCATTTGGGACAAAGAAACTTCTGTCCTGCCTCTAATCGTCTTTCTCCTTAAGAAGGCTCATGTCAAGGTAGAGGGGTGAAAGTGTTACCCAACCAAAGTTTGATCTGCTCACTGCATGACAGTCCGATAAGTCAAGTGACAAGTTGTTGAAGCCAAGAGTATGACTTTTTTCGAGAAAGCCAGCTAGCTGAGAAGATGGTGGACCAATGTCCCAAATAAACTTCTTACAATCTCAGTGCAGGCAGGGGATTTTAAAAGGGAATGGAAGGGGGAAATAAGTCTCAAATGTTAAGCAGAAAAAATCAAAAGTTAATTATAACTCTTCAGGGGAACTTCTAGACTCTAGTCGTGATTGTCTTTTGTGTCTTGAGCAAGACCCTGTGGTCATTTGACTGTCACCTGCTTTTGGTTTGGCCTCAGTTGCATCCTTTATGTTTCCTGTAGAGCTTTACACAATATTGATTATTATCTTGGTTACAAATTAAGCTTTAGATTGTGTTTGAGAGTTACAGGCAGGAGTAGTAACATCATTTGCTCTGTGCTATAGGTCAGGCTTTCTTATGTATAGATTATCTTACTTTCAAATAATTCAAGGCGGAAGAGAAAGGTCGGCCTTCAGAATGGCCTTAGTTCTGCAACAAATGAATCATGGGTGGACAAGTAAGCACCCTTGGGGGCTGTAACTAGAATGAAGGAACATTCATTTAGCTAACCCAAAACTCAGTATCAGGTAGGAAGGTCATCATTACTGTTTCTTTTTCAGCTTTGGGGATCCCTTTATTCAGCATTCACATTTCCATTGCTTTTTGGTTGGGCCTTGGGATATACCCTTCCTTTAATACAGGCTCAACTAAGAAATGGTTTTTATGAGTTATTTATTTATTTATTTATTTATTTATTTTTAATTTTTTTTTTTGCGTTTTATTTATTTTTGAGACAGAGACAGACAGATCGCAAGCAGGGTAGGAGCAGAGAGAGAGGGAGACACAGAATCGGAAGCAGGCTCCAGGCTCTGAGCTGTCAGCACAGAGCCCAATGAGGGGCTCGAACTCATGGACCGTGAGATCGTGACCTGAGCCGAAGTCGGACGCTCAACCGACTGAGCCACCCAGGCGCCCCGTGAGTTTTTTTTTTAAAGAAGTATTTGTTAAAAAGTATCTAGATACATTAACTCAATTTCTTATTTTCCAGCAGGAAACTGTAATTGGCATTGTAATCCTAATACTTTGGGCCTGTAAGAGCCAACTATTAGCCAATGTCTCATTTGTTTCCTGTAGTAGTCTGTCTGTCTCAGGGAAATCGCCCCTAGAAGGCCGATGTTCCTTCCTAGGAGCTAGGATAATCTGCAGAAGAAATTCAAGAACTCCTATTTTTGTTTATGAGTAAATGTAAGGCTAGCATGTAGACTGCAGGAGGGGTGGAAATGTATGTTGTTTTTGCTGTTTCCATTCTTTCTTAACAGGTGTTACGTTACTTGTCCTATTGTCCTAGGCTAAGCAGCCAAAATTCTAATGAGCCCCAGGGACGGACTGTAGCAGCCAGGAAAATAAGTTGCTTGAATTTCCTACTGGGACAACCGTGATGTGCTGATATTCCCAGATGCTGCGTCTCTGAATCAACCACTGTATTCAGGCTGAGGCCGCAGTTGTGATGGACTTCTGCCAGGCAATGGCTGAGCATTGTAGCGGTTCTAAAGCATGCCCGTTAGGGCGAGGTGGGACAACCTTGGCTCAGGATGTCTGCATTAAGCTGGCTAGACCTTTCTTGGCATTGTTCTACACTCATACGCTCCTCCCACCCATGTCTACCTCCTTCCCTTTCTTTTCTCACAGATACTAACTCGCATTACAGTCTGAAGCCTCTCCTCATCTGCTCATACTCTGTCCTGTAACACATCTCTTGCACTTTTAACCTTGGAAAAATCTTCTCAGACTGAAAATTAAGGCTATAACATAGAGCTTAAAAATTTTTTGCTTTAAATATGTAGTAGAATCAGGGTAAAGAAAACTCAGTACATATTTTAGACGTGTTAGGTGGGGAACTGGAGCCAATGAGTTCTCAAATCTCAGTGTCTTCACAAAGTTGTTGTTTTTTTTTTTTTTAATTTTGGTCTTAAAATTGTCCAGTGGCCTTTGGGTTGAGTCATGTCTTCCAGATGTTGGTTTGAAATTGAGTCTCTTCTATTTTTGTACTTGTCCATATTATGTGATTTAACCACATGAAATTTCGGTTTTGGTAGGTCAATTGTCAATACAATTGCATCTATTAAGGTAACCCTGGAAGTCATATCCACCCCCAAGGATGGCAAACATGGAGAATTACACATGAGAGATTATCATGTGATAAGCCGGCCAGTAGCTCACATAATTTCTACCTTTGTTTATTGGTCTGAAATCAAATACTTACCTAATTATAACTGCAAAGGGGGCTGGTAATTGTAGTCTGGGTCCATGTCCAGGAAGGATAAACAGGTTTGGTTGATTAGATGTCAGTAATAGTCATATTCTGGAAACAAATGCCATATTATCCTTCTTCCCACTCCCAGGGGCTATCCCTAATTCCTGCATCCAATCACAAATGAAAGATTTTAAAGGATGCTAGTCTTTTCCATCAGTCCTAGATAGGGAGCTTCCAAGTCCAGTGACCCATAAACTAAAGAGTTAAATTATATGCCTTCCCCCACCTTTATCCATATAAACCCAGTATAGGATATTAAACCAGGGGCAATGTAATTGAACTAAAAAGTTTTATTTCTTGTATTCCCTGGCCCAATAGTTTTTTTTTCTCAACTTAATGGCAGCTACCTTGAGGCTATTAGAAATAATGGCATTAGGTGAGAAGGGCATACTCATATATATGTCAAATGTGAATATTAATATGACTCTATCACTCCAAGCTGCTTGTGTCTTATCCCATACTTTTGAAGTATAGAGGCAATCAATTTTTCTAACACTTTAAAGCCCTGAATTACTATCTCTATTCACTTTCATTTTTTCATAAAAATAGACTGATTCTTTTCTGCATTTGTTTTTTTTCTTGTATCCCTTTGTTAAAGCAGAGAGTACAAGGCAAAACACATAATTGCTCTGAATGTCTAGTCTTTTCACTTAGATTTTAGACTCGATGGTCTGATGGTACTTCTTTTCCTAAATATTTTTGTGCTAATGCATAGCATGATTAACTGTATTTCCATCCACCAGTATATTTTATTTTTTAAAGTTTATTTATTTATTTTGAGGAGGGGAGGGCCAGAGAGAGAGGGAGAGACAGAGAATCCCAAGCAGGCTCCCCACTGTAAGTGCAGAGCCCAATGCAGGGGTCTAACTCATGAACTGTGAGATCATGATCTGAGTGGAAATCAAGAGTCATATGCTTAACCAACTGAGCCACCCAGACACCCCCCTCCACCAGTATCTTTTAAATTATGCAACTTGGTAAAGCCTCTTAAGTAGAGACCAGAAGATTTGTTAGATTTACCTGAAATTTCAACATATTTTCAGTTTTGAAAATTTCCCTTTGAACATCACCTTTTCTGTGTACCTGACTTATTCTAGTGTCAGTGGTTACAAAAAACAACTTACTAAAAAGGGATTTGTCTTCCAATCCTTGAAGTGTGAGAATTGTTTACAAGCACTGACAGCTGGGAGAGAAGTCAAAACTCTTGCTTTTAGTCCTGCCCTGGTGCTCCCTTCAGTCCCAGATCCTTGGTTTCCTGCAAAGATAGATTGTACAGAGATCTCCAGAAGGTGATCTGCCACATGTGACACATCCCATAAACTCATTAAATTTTTAAAAAATGTTTATTCAGTTTTGAGAGAGAGAGAGAGAGAGAGACAGACAGACAGACAGACAGACAGGGCTCCAGTGGGGGAGGGTCAGAGAGAGAGGGAGTCACAGATTCCAGAGCAGGCTCCTGGCTTTGAGTTGTCGATGCAGAGCCCGATACGGGACTTGAATCCACGAATTGTGAGATCATGACCTGAGCATAGGTCGGGTGCTTAAACAACTGAGCCACCCAGGTACCCTCATTCAACTCATTTTTATTACCCACATCATCACCATCAACAAAATCTGCTAGGGTAGAGCTACACTTGTGTCTAGTTAATCTAGAAGTTTTCCCTGTTCTGGAGATAACACTATTCGGCTTTGGGCAATATCCTCCAAAACTGTACTCTTAAGTGTGGCAGTTAAAAAAATACATACAAAGCTATGTATTATGAAAGCATTCAAATCTGAATGATCATTTCATTTTTGGCATTCTCTAGTTTCGTCTTGACTCTCAGAAAAATTAGTTTCCATCCATATTGTTAAGTCTCTAAAGATTATTTCACTTTTTCAAATTGGATTTAATCCGGTGACCAACCCCCAATGCTGCTTCCTTTAGGGCTTCTTCCCACTGTAGGAAGTTAGGTATCCATGCAGAGAACACATTAGGACCTGAGTATGTGGTCCATTTATGTGGACCATGTAGTGGATGTAAGAATGACAATCATTTCTATGTTACATTTATTCATTTCTTTATTCATTTCTACATGACACTTACATTTCTTACTATACTGCTACCCAAATCATGTTCTTGTTTTTGAGTGAAAAGTGACCACCTAATATTTAGCCAATGAAAAGCGTTTCATTTTAGTCATGAAAATATAAAAATAAGCATTAGTATGATATAGACATTAACATGTATATTTTCCAAGGCATATTTCTAACATACAGAAAAATAGATACAGGTATAGCTGTAGATCTGTCTGAATATATTTTTTAAAATTAAGAAAAATAAGATTCCTTTTGATAAGTACTATAGTCAATATAATATTGGAATGGATGTGGTTTAAAAGCCATACTCAAAACACTAGTCATTCATGGATAAATAGGTCAGGTTTTTTCTTCTCTGAAAATCAATTAGCAATATATATAAAAAGATCCCACAATAACAATAATGTAATTCTATAATAAAATAAGGAAATGAGATAAAAAAGACTTGTAATTATGTTCACATATATTTATGGAAGATTTTTTATTATAGCAAAACAAACCAGTCCCCCCAAATTATGCCAAAAAACAAAGTAATAGAGAAAACAAAGCAAAACATGCTCTATATGCAGAATTGGGAAATTATCAGTTGAATTATTTCCTGTAAAATTAAAGACACATTATACAGGTGTTAAACTGATGTTTACTACTAATTTCAACAATGCAAACCAAAAATATGTTATCATTCAAAATAGTCTGTTATTTTTCAAAACTGAAAGAGAGGCACCTGGAATTATTAATATTTGTTATTTCAAGGGCAGCAAAGTTATATTTTATTGTAATTTTTTCCTTTGTATACCTTTCACATATCTATAGTAAATGTCTCCTTTATACTTGAAACCAACAAACTTTGTTAAGGTAATTTAGTTGTTTTTATTTTGTAGCTTCCTGAATTAAAGAATTTTCATTTAAGGGATTAAATGAGAATTAAAAAACAGTTTTCTTTCTTTGTTTTCTAATACCTGTTTTTTTCACAATGTGTCTATAGAAGAGCACAATGTAGCATGTATGTTATTTTCCTCTGTTGTTGGACAGATTACAAAACCATAGTGAAATAATTGTAGCTTGTCTGTCTTCTTCCCCAGCAGGCCAGCACTCCACAAGCCTCTGGCCTCGTGGGGTCTCACAGCAGAGAGGACAGAGAGAAACACTTTCACACCACTGAGAGTTTCACCCTGGCGAGGGGTGCTGCTCCAGTGGACCCTCACACCTTTGACTTTCTGGGCACAGATTGCTTGCCCTGAACTGCGTTATCTCCTACTCTTTACTCCTTACTACTGTCTTTGAAGGTTCCGTCCCTTTGGGTCATTCCTCATATAAACCTTAAATCCTGCAAGTAAAATATAAAGATAAATCTTCCACGGATAAGCAAAGCCAAATCAATGAAATTTAAATAGCCAAAAAAAATGACACTCTTATTGATAAATTTGACTTAAGACAGATGCCCTAATTGTCATGACAATTAAACTAACTACTTAACAAATAAATAAATAAATAAAATAAGTATATATAGATATAAAAAAATAAGAAAAACTAAAATATGTATTTAACCTCAGAAACAACATAACTTTCTTGTCTACATATTTTAATCGTTTTGAGTGTTAGGTGTCTCTGTGTCCCCTTTCCACGTACAACTCGAGTGTCATTTCTTTTTTCTTTATGAACTATGAAGAGGGAAAATTTTACAGTCCAAAATGGAACAGAGGACATTGTCTTCACATTGTCACCCAGAAACAAGTGCTTAGTTTTCATATTAAATTTAAAAAAATCATAAATTAACTCTAAAAATTGTCATTTAGAGTAATAATGATGTTGAGGAAGGTGTTGCAATAGACTAAGTCTGTTTTTGGAGAGTGGAAGAGTGTAGTGTGAATAGTTGCTGGAGAAAAACAACACTAATGGAGAGAAATAGCTATATTTTACAAAACACGCGTCTGAGACCATAAAACAAAATTGTGCTAAGTATTTTCATTTCCAGTTTTATTTGGGACATTAAAAACATAATATAAAAGGTTATTCTAACTTATTATTTTACTGTTTTCTATGGTGGGTCAGGATCTTGCATATCACAGAATACCTGAAATAAAACTAATTGAATTCACAATCTCAATTCAAAAGTATCAAAAAAGCTTAATACTTCTTTGTATTTGAAACAATTTTGCTTTCAATTTGTCCAGCAAGTGTTAAGGAATAATAGAGGTACAGATTTTCCTCAACTTAATATGGGGTTTCATCCTGATAAACCCATCAGAGTTTGAAAATATTAAGAAAAAAATGTATTTATCACACGTAACTAACCAAACAACACTTACCTTAGCCTTATCTACCTTAAACACTTCCATGAGTCTACAGTTGGGCAAGGTCGTCTAATACTTTATAATAAAGTGTTGACTATTTCATATAATGTATTGACTTCTCTACTGAAAGTGAAAAGTAGAATGAATGTTGTTGTACGTGTTGTTTACCCTGTGATTGTATCATTGATTGGGACCTACTGGTCGGGCCATGTGGAGCATCAGACTATATATCACTGGCTCTGGAAAAGATCCAAATTCAAAATTCAAAGTATGGTTTCTACTGAATGTGTAACAATTCTGCACCATCATAAAGTTGAAAAACCATATGTGTAACTGTGGTAAGTCAGGGACCATCTATAAATAAATTGTTCCTCTTATTAGATACCTGAAGCCATTAGAGTCATAATAAATTGGTTATTTCCTATGTACCAGAGCATCTTATTTCTGCTATTAAGACACTATTTTAATGTGGTGTGAAAGTGAACTGGATTATTAAATGACACACTTTAAATTAATCAAGGCTTGTAGGACCTAACGATTATACTGATTTTCCTATGCTTCATTTTATCTCTCTGTTCTATCTTTAACTCATCACACACGCACACACACACACACACACACACACACACGTGAACACAATGTGTTCAGTTGGAATTAAGCACTGGTTTAATTAGATAGTTTTGAAAATCATAATACATTGTTCTTTAGTATTATTTTGTTTTCAGGTTTACATATTGTGCTCTGTGTCAGAATAATCAAATAAAACATTGTAATGACAGAAACATTTAAAGGGTTTAAAGTCTAAGTATGCCACACTTAAATTTTTAAACACACTACTCTTACTTTAAATCTGCATAAAATAAGCTGATTATGAAATTAGAGTTTCACTTTTTATGGTTAATGGCAATAATACAGACAAAATGAGAAAGTACTGGGAGACAGGAAGGAGCATATCAACATCCTTGACATTTTATCTATTATATGGTTAATATTTTCAATAAAATCAGTTTACGTATAAAAATATTTTGAAAGACAGAGCTTTTGATGTAAGTGCTAGCATAATGGGTCAGCAGAAGTATAATTTTCATGAAGGCAAAATTTTGTAGAGCTCTAAAATGATAGGTGTCAGCACCGTGAAAGCCCAAAGATCTCTTTGTATATGTAAGAGACTTACTGGTCTAACTTCAGTTCTCAGTTGTACATATAAGACAGAAATTTACATTCATCCTAGTCAGCATAATGAGCATTTCTCTTGCAATGACATATAAGGACAAGTAAGAGACACTGTTCTTTAAAATTGAACATAAGGGATAGTATCATATACGGTTAGAATTTGTTACATTTATTAACTAATATAGTAAGATCCAGTGTGCTATTAATGACAAGGACGTGGTAAATTTAGATTTTGACACTCTTCTCAAATGCAGTTAATAGGTTTTTAAAAGTCACCAATATGAAAATAATTGGGCTACAAGCATTAGTTACCACAAATCTTGTTTCTAACTTTAGATTCATGGATGAAAATCATCTCCACCTTCAGTTTTAATTCATAATGTGTGTATTCCTGACATGCGATTGATTAAGTTGTTTATATTTATATTGGTTTAGGTATTTTAGTCTTAAATTGATAGAGCACAAAACATGAGATTGAACTGTACAATGTTTCCTTTCTGCAGGTCTAAATACCCAATTATCAGCAATGCTCCATTATTGAAACGAATACATCATAAAATCAGAGCAAAATGATGACATTTTGATACTTCACTTTTAACGAATTTGCCAAAGATTATCGATCCGTTTTTGGTACTGTGTTTGGTACTTATTTTCTCATGCAATATCTACAGTCCATTAAAACCTATGGACTATATACCCACACTCATAAGAGCGAACAAACAAAGAAATAATCCAACATCTCAGAATGTTTGACAAGTAACTGCAAATATATAGAAAAAGATATTTTTTAATTTCTTCAAAATATTCTATACGAATGCTTTAATACTAATACTTTCTCAGTCTATTTAAAAAGATTTCTTCCAGACCTGTAAGAATTCCAACATCAATTATGGAATGACTTCTGTAGGCAAGTCCTGATTCACAATCTTACATCTTTTGTGTTATTTTATAACATAATCTAATAATTATGCACAGTAGGAGCCATTTTTGGTGGAATTGTGTTCATTTCTGATTGCATGTGTGTGTATGTACCTTTTTTGTACTTTTAATAATCAGTAAAGTGCTTCTGCAATTCTGCAAAGAAATATACTTTAAAAGACTAGATAATAGTCTAATAATGACCATTAGTTTATGCTGTTAGTAAGATTTCTTAAATTTTAAGATATTTTAATATATATTTTTATTTTCTAAATGGGTATCTTTATATTTTATATGTGTATCTATATCAATATCTATATTTGATCAACATATCTATGTATTTAGTTTTCATATGTAGACATTCGTATTATTAGCTATGATAGATAATATCTCACACTGACATGTCAATACAACTTGTCTTTGACAGATTGTCATCTTAGTCACTCATGTGCTTTATCTCCTTTTTTCTTTTTGATATTTTGTTGCTATATTTCCATACGATGTTTGAACTATAAGAAAAAACACTGCCATAATTTGAAATACAGAAAGCAGCCTTTTACCATTCTATTTAGTTCTGGAAATATTTTAAATTTCATTTAATTTTCTTGGTAGTCCATATCCTTTTATTACCTACCATATAACAGAATAAGAAGTGATGAGATTGTTAGGATTTGTTGTCCCTTTGAATTATAATACGATTTCCATTTTTTGAACAAAGAAGTTTATGAAAACATCTGTTACATTACATTATTTTCCCCTGAGATTTGTATTTTCTAATGGCAGCAGGTTAATAAGAGAAATCCATTGAGATCGCAATATTTCACATGAAATATAACTCAATTTTTACTGATGCCTGGATATTGAGATGCATGTCCTCTGCCTTTAGTACCAAATATTTCTTTGCACTATTAGTTTTCTGTTTTACTTCTTTGTCTTAACTTCCTCTTTCCTGCTTAAGTCAGATTTTAGGTACTAAATTCATTATCTACACTCTCACTTGAAGGCAGTAAGTAACTCCTTTGTAAGAGAAGTACCTCTTACTTTTACAAAGCACAATGAATGGTTCTGTTCCTCCAAACAGTTGTGGATCATCTAGCTCAGGAAGAACTGTGCTTTGCCTGTAACTCCTTCCCTCTGCTCACTACGCAATCTTGGCACGATCCTAGCAATCTAAAAGGGGGAGATGATACAAATATAAAGAACAATGAATAAAAAACGTAGTGGGGGGCAGGGTTGATTCAGTGCAGGCATAAAACGCCAGACTGTGCCTTTCCATAATGTGACCAAATTACATTCCTGACCTTGAGAAAGACTGGTCTTGCTTTCACCTTTGGAGAAAAGAATAGGAGAGGGGTAAAACTTTCAGTTTCTTCTAGAAACAGATGTCCCACTGACAACAGTGTCCCATCAGAAACCAGAATGATAACCTATATTTAATAATGAAAACAGATAAGAGAGAAGACATATGGGTATGTGTCCTACTCTGGTTATAGGACTCAATGTTTGAGTGTCTTCCTTCCAGTCACTTATCTGAGCAAGAACTAGCTTTGTCTTTGGGTTTATTTATTGAGAACTGAGACACGTTTCAATTATATCAAAATAGTGTGTGTGTGTATGGCAATTAAAGTTATCTATTCAAAGAATGATTGAAATTTTCCTCCAATGTGCTAGTGAAGTGAGATACTAACTTTGAGTAACCCTTCAGGGTAATAAAATAGAATGATATTCCAAAGACTTAAAAGTTGTACTTTTATTGTTTTACCACGGCAAGAGGGGTAAGAAATTATAAAGCATTAGGATGTATAAACATATTAGAAATGGAACTTTGCATTGATCAACAGTGAACAAGCAGCCTATTTTCACCCTGTTCCATACAACTCTTACACTCTTCTTTGTGTGAGGCATTCCTTTTACTCTGTAAGATGTTGACTGAAATTTTCTTCTCCCTTGCTTTCTGGATTACTTATTCCCCTCAGTTTTTCTACTCTACTTTTAAACCTATCTATTTCAGTTCCTAATATCAGTCACTGTATTTCCAGAGTTCCTATTTTATTCCGTATAGCATAACACTTTCTACTGAAATTCTTCTCATCATTTAATTTCTTGCGAATATTAGCTCTGTTATTTTAAAGTCCTTTTCTGACAACTTTGGTATCTGGGCTTCCTGATAGTCTGTTTCATTACCTCTTTTTTTTCCCTCATTTTTCAACCTACCTAGTCTTTCGTATGCCTGTTATCTCCTCCCTGTGTACTGGCCATTTTGATGAAAAATTTGAGAAGTGATATGATGCTCTATATGACGTTTCCATTTTGCAGAGAGGATTTACTTTTGCTTTGGGTAAGCAATTACTTAGAGGTAGATCCCCTAATCCACAGAGGACTCATCAGAGGTCGAGCAGGTGCAGGAGGACTAATTTATTTTTACTTTCTATTTACTCTCAGTATATAGCCCTTTGCTCTTCCCAAAGATGTGTACCAGCTCACAGTTCCAAAGGTATCTCTGTATCCCCGTGAGACAGTAAAAAGTTGAAGGGAAAAATTGCTATCAAATACTGGCCTCACCTTGCTGCACCCCTCTCTTATTTCAGATCCTTTGTGACTTGCAAGCTGACTAATGCCCTCCAACAGGTGTCACTCTGTGTGATTGTGTGTGTGTGTGTGTGTGTGTGTGTACACATGCACACGTATGTATGTATTTTGCCTCCTTTTCGACTTCTCTTTTGAAAGTTTAGTTTGAAATACACTGGCTCGCTTATCTCAATGACATAAGAAGAACTCGCTTATGAAGACTTAAGCTGTAGCGAAGCTGTATGTCTGGAATTGTGATAAGGCTGAGAGAATTGATAAGTTATACGATATTTTATCTATACTATTCTCCACATTGGCCTGCCTACTTGGGTCAGACTATTTTCTTTCACATTAATGGTAAGAGCAGAGGCTGCATTCTCCTACATTCAGAGACTGGAACAGTTTCCCAAACAACGCAACAAATTTTTGCATAAAATGTCTGTGAGGAAGAAAAAAAAAATCTACTTTCTTATCTATCTGGGCATTTCACAAATACTATTACTTAAAATTCTGTCAAACAAAATCATTCTGTTTCATGTGAAATAAAAGTACATTTCTGTAAATACACCTTAGGTAAAATTTGTGAAGACTTTCAGTTAAAAACTACACGTTGTGATGAGAACTGTGTTTTTTCCATTGTTAAAGATTGGGACTCTAGTGTAAAGGAGCCCCCACTTATCTGCAGTTTTGCCTTCCTCAGTGTCAGCCACCCATGGTCAACCGTGGTCCAGAGACAGATGACTCTCCTTCAAATGAATTGTCTAAAGGTAAGTAGTAGCCTAACACGACGTCACAGCGTCCACATCCTTCACACTTCCTCTCAAAAGGTAAGCGGGTTATCGTCTCACATCATCACAAGGTTAAGTACAGTACAATAAGATATTTTGAGAGAGAGACCACATTCACATAACTTTTATTACGGGATATTATTATAACTGTTCTATTTTACTATGAGCTCTGTTTGTTAATCTCTTACTGTGCCTAATTTATAAATTCAACGTTGTCGTAGGTCTGTGTGTATAGGAAAAAGCATGGTATATGTAGGGTTTTGTACCATGTGCAGTTTCAGGCATCTACTGAGGGTCTTAGAATGTATCCCCCACAGATAAGGGAGGAACACTGTGCACTGATTTGCAAAAGGGCTTTTGCTGGAAGGAATAAAGTCCAGAGCTGACATTGGGAGCAGCCTTAGGAGTAGGGGTAGAACTGATCAGGGGAGGACTATTGGATGAGGCACGGAGATACTTGGCCTGACTTTCCAAGGTGGTTGTCCTCACAGAATATAGGAAGTGCTGGAAATGAGCTGAGGGCAGGAACACAGAAAAAGGCACTATTCCAGCACCTAGGAGTGACGTTAAATCAGAATCCCTGCCAGTTTGCATTGCAGTCTTCTAGAAAGTGAGAGTCTCATATCCACTGCAGGAGTGCATGTGTCTGGAGACCCTGTGCCAGTAGAAATGTCTGCTCTTTCTGACCTAGAGCTGAGCAAGCTGAACATCTCTGTGAGAATTGTCGTAAGGAGAATGTTAGGCTAGAGGAAGAATCACATGGATGGGACACAGATATCCACGCTGCATGTGAATATAATCTGTGACTACTTCTGCATGTGACCCAATACATATTAATATAAAACTGAAAAGAGACAAAATGAACAAATTGATGATTGTATTAAGGCTAAAATATGCCTATTTCCATTTTGTCGTTTAAACAATAAAATGGTTTATTTGGGTTATTTATCAGTAATAAGTACCTGTGTATCTAATACACTATCACCCGTGGAGAGATTCTCTGGAATACAATAAGAATAATTTATAAAGCTCCGGTTAACTATGCAGTAAAGAATGGTTTGGTTTAATAAAAATCCAATTTAATTACTACTGTATCAGGATTGGTAATAAGGAAGAACAAATTCACTCCAGTGAGTACATATGGCAATTTTAGAAGCTACTCAATTTATACAAAACTAGGTTTTCCATTTGTATTTTTAAATCCTTAAGAGCATCATTAAAACACTAGAAACACTTTATTCTTAGAACAATATTGTTTGATGACTTCATTTAATAGATATTTAGTGAACACCTATTATATATTCCAGACACAGAAGATACAGATAAAATTACCTGCCCAAATGAAGCTTAGGAAGCTTACATTCTAGCGTGGGGAGACAGCGCACACACACACACACACACACACACACACACACACACACATACACACACACACACATAATAGAATCGACAAGCCTATTTCCCCAAAATATTTAGTAGGTAACAGAGTGGTTACGTCTGTTCAAATAAAGCAACGGCAGATGAGAAAAGAAAGGTAGAAGGGACATACTGCAATTTACACAGGAATGAGCTTAGTGATGGTACTTGGACTGTTTAAGGTCATAATCTTGAACCTCAGGTGAACCCCTCATCCTAAACAGCACCTCTTGATGTTTCCATACTCTAGGACTGTTTCATACCTTCTCTTCACAAACTTCCAACATCTTTGTCCCCATCCTCACATTTTGCTGGCCCTCTACCGTTCCTTCTTCACCAAGTAAACTGAACTTATCAGAAAATAAAGTCCATAGTCTCCCACGATCCCCCTCCGACAGCATCTGTGTCCACATATAATACCTCCCTTCTTGATACCCCAAATCTGGGCTGGCTGGTATGGTAGCTATCAGCTGCCTGTGGCTATAGAGTATATGAAATGAGGTTAGTCCAGGGGTGTCGGTTAAGCGTCTGACTTTGGCTCACATCATGATCTCGCGGTTCCTGAGTTCCTGCCCTGAGACAGGCTCTGTGCTGACAGCTCAGAGCCTGGAGCCTGCTCTGGACTCTATGTCTCCCTCTCTCTCTGCCCCTCCCCATCTCATGCTCTGTCTCACAAAATATGAATAAATGTTAAGAAAAAGAAAAGAAATGAGGCTAGTCCAAATTGAGCTGTCCCGAAACTGTAAAAGTCACACTGGATTTCAAAGACAATATGAAAAACTGGAAGAAAACTATCTCAATGAGTTTTTTAGATTGGTTAAATGTCAAAATAATCTTTTGAATATATTTGGTTAAATAACATATTATTAAAATGAATTGCCTCTGCTTCTTTTTACTTTTTTTTGAAACGTTGTCTATCAGAAAATTAAAAAGTCCCTATAATGTTTCTGTTATAATACTGTTAGTGCTTTTCTGCAATAAGTCTGGTCTTCTGTCTTAAGCTGACCTCTCCTCTCCTGTAGAGGATACGTACCTTTATCTCTTGGTCCCCAAATGGCCTCTCAGCTGTACTCTTTGCTCCTTCTCTTGCTCACCGCAGTGTGTTCTCAACACAGAAACCAGACCAATCCTTTTTGAGCACAAATTACGTCACACTGCTCTTCTTGCAGCCCCGCGAGGGTTCTCCATTCCACTGCAATAAAGTCCACAAAGGCATGCCTGTAGAACTCTGCATAATCCTCTTTCCCCCTCACCCCATTTTCTCTTTGGACTAATTTTCTACCAACTATTCTTTTTCCTAAATATGCTGAAACCATACTGGTTTCCTTGCTATTTCTGGGGAGAAACCAGGTACACCTCTGCTTTAGAATTTGACACTGGTTATTTGCTCTGCCTGAAAATGTTGTCCTCCAGGTTATAATGTGGGGTAATGTTTTAAACTACTTCGGGTCTTTGTTCAGATGCCAACTTCCTGATGAGGCCACTGGGCAAACTAATAAGAATCTTTTTGTCATTCCCCATGCTGTTGTCCCACACCTTTCTAATAAACTATTCTCTCACTAAGATATGGCAAGCCCATCTTTCAGAATCCAAATATGTGCATTAAAGCATTAAGGTTAAAAAATTATTAGTTGATCCTCCAGAGTCTGCCATCAGAGACAAGAGTTCTTTTTGCTTGACTGCCAACTTTCTCCTGGGAAGCTAGAATAAATAATGAATATTTTCAGTCATGAGGTTTCTTTGAACTTTCAGGGGGAAAAAAAACACCTGAGGAGTGGGAGAAAAGGGGAAAGAAAAATTGGGGATTTCATTGATAATGGCATTTGAAGAGAGAATGAAGATTGATTACACTATAAAGAGGCTTCTATTGGATTTTGTATTTTCTTTGTTGCCTGAAATGCCAGAAGCAAAGTCTGTGTTTCCCTGGTGGATGTCACTCTAGACGCAGAGTTGCAGACAGCTTGGACACAGAGTCCCTGGCTGAAGTCAGCAAGGTTTTTATTTTACTACTTTAAAAGGAAAGTATGTGGTTGTGAATACACAGTACTGTATCTCTAACAGTATAGGCTTTTGCTGGTTTTTATTAAGGTCAGTGTTAATCCCAGCAGGTTAAAAAGGCATTCTAGAGAGAGAGAGAGAGAGAGAGAGAGAGAGAGAAGAAAAGAAAAAGAAAAGAAAACTTGAATCAGGAAGCATGGTTCACTTTGTTTGTGATTAGCAAAAGTAACCTTTAGAACGTCTTGTGGTTCATTAGTGGAAATGTCCAGATCTGTAAATAATACTCACAACTTGCTTTCCCGCCCTGTTCTTTGTATCCTTTTGGTTTTAGTTAAAACGTTCTTATCTCATGTAGCTCATATTGTTGGTTTGAGGGTGTTTGTTTGTTTGAAGTCATAGTCTATCTCCTTCTAACTCTATAGTTAAAGCTAATTAAAAAGCATGCAATGATTTTCTTGGACTAATGGCAAGGTAAAAGTAACTTTTATATAATTCCTTTAAATTCAATGGTAATAGCCATACTGGGATCTTCAGAGATCTATAATATTTGATCGGATCAAATATTGAATCAAAAAAGAAATTCTCAAAATTCTCTACATATAAATAGAGTAAACTGATTTTTTTTTTTTGGTAATTATTGACTTTTCAAAAAAAGCTTATTATGTCAGCTCTTCCAATACTGGAAAAAAAATTTATAACATAAAATGGTAGTTAGCTTTTTCTACCTAATTTGATCATTCCTACTGGTGATCTGATCGTTTTCAAGAAAGGCCTTCACCAACTTCAACCTTGTCTGTATATTCTGGATATATTTTCTGTGTTTTTAAAATTTGTTTTATGGGCCCATGTGAATGTAGACAAGATTTTGGACACACTCTGGCCAGTGCATACCTTTCTTGGATTGCTAAATGGGGTACGCCACTGCCATAATAATTTCTATTACTGTGTTTATTTCAAGAAACAGCTGTATGGTTTTGGCATGGATTGTCTTTAACTCTCTATCACAGTGCTTCTGCTATAGATAATTATAATTAAAATTAATTGCAGTCTGAAAACAATTTTCTTTTAAAACAATATTCTACATTAGGAGTTTCTTTGAAGCATGAAACCAAAAATAATTTCTTTAATTACATTTATTTCAGTCTAAATGGAGATGTTTATTATTGGTTAGAACAAGGGGACAATTTGCCTATGTTTTCCCAAGTCCTTAGAATAAAATAAACAGTAGAACTTTCCTATGTGATAAAAAAATAAGAAGGCATATATCATTCTGTGCTTTGTTTACAATTACTCTGTTAACGAGATGCAAGTACAATGTGACTAAGAAGAGATGGTTTCAACAAGACAAAATGAAAGAAAATTGTGTATGTAGGAAACGGTCTCAGCCGCAGTATGTTTACATAGATGTTGGGATGGTATGAAGTATGTCTAAGTTCCTCATATACCTCACATTATCTCCCTCATATGTCATAGATTAATACATATTGTGTACATAGCCACATTTTAGATAGGTATTTAATAAGACATGAAAATCGCTTTAATGACAGAAATCTATTCTAGACAGCTTTGTCTTTTATAATGATATTTTCTACAATTATAAAATTCAGGGTTCCTTGGGGGCTCAGTTGGTTAAGCGTCCGACTCTTGGTTTTGGCTCAGGTGACGATCTCACTGTTGGTGGGTTTGAACCCCACATGGGGCTCTCTGCTGGTGGCACAGATCCTGCTTGGGATTCTCACCCTCTCTCTCTGCCCCTCCCTGCTCTTGCTCTGTCTCTGTCTCTCTTATAGAATAAATAAACAAACATGAAAAAATTAATTATAAAATGATCTATAGTAATAACTTATAAAATAATCATAAAATAATTTAGAAATTACACAGGGATGTAAAACCTAAGGTTCATTAATGCTTTCATGCATATTTCACTTTTTTGGCAATGCAGTATACTTTACTATGGCATTTTATGTAACTGTAGATTATGGGCGGTAATTCATATGTGTCTATCACATTAACGTCTCATTTATTATAGTTTCAAGTCTAGGTTCTGCACTGTTTACCAAGTCCTTCCTGATTCTGAGTTTATAAGGACATTTTCTTATTTTCTCCAGTAGTTTTAAAGTTTACCCTCCTACCTTTCATCCTTCGGTAAGTCTTGAGTTTATTTTTTTTGTATGGTGTCCAATCTGGCTTTTTTAAAATGTGTCATCAAATTCATGCTTTCCCATACTGTAAACATTTTCAAATTAAAAAAAACTTAAAGGAATTTACATACCACTTATTCTACAAGGAATATGTTAGGAAATGATTTGTCAGACGATATTAATTTATTGATCTCTTTATCCATTAAATATTTTATTTTTGAAAGAATTCAAAGTATATTACAGACATCAAGAGATACTTTGGTACCCTGAATATCCTGAATGTTTTCATATGCATATTAACTGGATGTCCATATATGAGTATAGATTTTATGTAAGAATGACATACAATGAATGTGCAAATATTGAGAGTATATATAATCACAGCTGTTTTAATGTTCCTAACTGATAATTACATCTCTGGGTCTGGCCATGCTGCTTATTTTCTCTTTTGGAAACAGGTTGTTTTCCCCTTGCTTTTTTGCATGTTCTATGATTTTTTTATTGAAAGCTAGACACTGTTTGTGGACTACTGAGGGAAATGGCAATTGTACCCAGAAGTGGGCCTACCTTTTCATCTGTCCACCAGTCAGTGTGAGGAACTGAGTGGATCTTGTCCGTTGAACCGGGTGCGGATTTTGTTTTTGTCACAGTTACCTACAGTGACTACACAGCCTTCTAATTCCCCCTGGGATGAGCTGCTATTACTTTGGGCTTACTGTAAGGTCTGAGATGCTTAGATGTTTTTTTGTTTTTTGTTATTTTTTGTTATTTTTCCCTGAGTCCCAGCTTCATCCCCAATTTTTATTCGTCCCTGAACACTTATCCCAAAGTAGATGTCTTGGCCATGTTCTTGCCGCTTCCCCAGCAGAAGGCTGCTCTTGATAGCACTCTGGGATAGATCATTGAGTGGTGATGTGGGATCCATTTCCACTGTGTGGACCAGCGGAACTTTGTACCTGAGTCTCAAGAGTGGGTTTTTCTCAGCATCCCCTTCTCAACCTGTATGGCATACAAGAACTCAAGACAGAGAGTTTTCTGCCTCTTCTTCACTGCTCTACATGAGATCAGGATACTGTGCCCAGGAAGATTCATACCTTTACTCCCCGACAGAAAAGTTTTGTTTCCACCTCCCACCAGAAGCAGTGGATCTTGTAGCATTTGTTATTTATTGAAAATAATGGGGCGCCTGGGTGGCTCCGTTGGTTAAGTGTCTGACTTCGGCTCGGGTCATGATCTCACTGTCCATGAGTTCAAGCCCCGTGTCAGGCTCTGTGCTGACAGCTCGGAGTCTGGAGCCTACTTCAGATTCTGTATCTTTCCCCTCTTTGTCCCTCCCTGCTTTCTCTCTTTCTCTCTCTCAAAAATAAACATTAAAAAATTTTTAAAAAAGAAGAAAATAATGGTATGAGTTCCACGTATGACCAAAGGGAATTAAAAAACAACAACAACAACAACAACAGAGACTTCTAACCTTTACTTAGCAAGACTATTATAATCTTTAAAGCTTCTTCAGGATATATTTGCCACATTAGCTTTAATTTATGAGAAGTATAAATTGAATTAAAGATAATTTGTAATGCTCTGTGTTCAGAGTCCAATAATTTATTTTACATATATCTTTCAAAGAGTATCATCTGCTATCAAATGTTCTTGTGTTCGTTTTTATTTTTGAGTAGTTTTAAGAAAATATCGGAAGTTATGACTTACGTTCCCCAACAAAGTGGTTGTGATAGCTGCCAAATCTAGCAGGTGTTCTAGTTGTCAATTACTTTCACTCTTCAAATCAAATCAAATCAAAACAAAACAAAACAAAACAAAACACCAAAGATCAGTTTATTTCACTAAGTGATCTATGTAGAAAACACACACACATCACACACACACACACACACACACACACTCACATTTCTGTGTCGTTCAAAAACCCAATTCTAGCCCTTTTAAAGATATAAACCCCTCCAGCTAAACTGACAAAGCCAGCATGCACATTTCTCCCCATGTGTATGTGGATAAGTTGTGAATCTTAGTAGTTCATTAAGTGAGTCATGACATAATGCAATTTAACAGTACTTGTCTGTCTGAAGTAAAATCTAGACCTTATTCTTTTAATGTTTATTTTAATTTTTTGAGAGAGAGAAAGGGCTCACGTGGGGGAGAAGCAGACAGAGAGAAAGACACAGAATCTGAAGCAGGATCCGGGCTCTGAGCTGTCAGCACAAACTCACAAACAGCAAGATCATGACCTGAAACAGTTGAATGTTTAACCAACTGAGCCACCCAGGTACCCCAAAATCTGTACCTTATTGACTCACTTTAGAGATTTCTTTATTAATTGGCATCTGACAAATTCTTCCTAAATTGTGTAGCAATGAAGTCTCCCTCTCAGTTCAGTCAGTATTATGAAATAGTGAATTTCCTGTTCCACTTCTAGTATTGCTGCTAAGACTCAGAACCTAAGGATTTCTTACACAAGACCCTGTGAACCCTTTTCCTCATATTCCAGATGGACAGTAGGACAGATAGGAAGTCTTTCTTAAAAATGTTCCAGGTGGGAGGTGCCTGAGTGGCTCAGCTGGTTGAGCGTCCAAATCTTGATTTCAGCCCAGGTCATGATCTTACCATTGTGAGAATGAGCCTAACCTTGGGCTCGGTGCTGAGTGTGGAACCTGTTTAAGATTCTCGCTCTCTCTCTCTCTCTCGTGCTCTCTCTCTCTCTCTGTCTCTCTGTCTCCCTGCTCCTCTCCCTTCCTCACACATGCTCACGCTCTCTCTCACTCTCTCTCAAATAAAAAAAATAGTAATAATTTAAAAAATGTTTCAGTTAGAACCTTAGAGACAGAATGTGTGAAGTCCAGGATGTAGTCCAAGGTATTATAATTCCTTTTTAAAACTAGCCCCATTTAAAAAAGATTTTATGGTTTGAGAGAAGTTTTAGGTTCACAGCAAAATTGAGGAGAAGGTATGGAGATTTCCTGTACTATCCCCTACCCCATCACACTCGTGTGATTATTAACACATGTGATGGTCACACTATTATCAACAAACACCAGAGTGGTATATGTGTCACAACTGATGAACTTACAGTGACATGTCATGATCACCCAAAGTCCACAGTTTACATTACGGTTCACTCTTGGTGTTCTCTATAATTACTTTTTGAATAGTATTATGTAAATTATACTTTTCGTTGTTTTATTTGTGTTGTGTGTTCAGAAGGGCAACCGGAGATGAGAAGTAGCCTCGGGTTTGACAGCAGGGGTCCTAGCTAGCTGATTGACAAGCAGGAAGTTCCAGGGCAGACTCTTTGAGAGTCCGGAAACTCTAACAGGGAGGAGCTTCCTGTCACTCAAGTTCAGGCCTGTGGCCACCCCTGATCATTGGAGAGGCTCTCAGGATTCTTAGCTGCCCACTTGAACAACATAAAAAGAGAGCTCAATTTAAAGTGATGTCGGGAAGCTAAACTAAGCCAATTTGCCAGGATGCTAAAGTGTTTGTAGCCAACATTCCAGCTCTTTCCAGAAGACTGGCCACTCAGCTTAATGCCTGTGGGACAATGTCATGTCAGAAACAGCTGGGAGAATCTCTCAGATGTGAGAGGAGGTAGTTTTGCTAATTCAGTCTATGTGCCATTAAGAATCCCATAGCATTGAACACAGACAATGTATCTTAAAGAGGATCAAGGTCATGTTTAAAACTGTGGACTCACCAGTAGTTCATGTTTTTTAAAATAAATGTTTCCTCAGTATTAGAGGCCATGAAGTTTTACATCTGAGATCATCTAAAACCTCAGTGCTGCCCAGCACTTTCCTTTCCCTTGGACATCTTACCCATCTTTCTGAACCTTAATTAGTTCCAATAACATTGATCATTCTAATGCAATTTATTAGTGGTTAAACCAAAATAATTTCAGTCATGAATACATAAAACGGAACAAAGCAAACAATTGAAATCTTACAAAATAACTCACTATTGGTAAAGCAACTATTAATGCTAGTAGTGACAAAACAGGTAGAATTTAGGGAAAAAAAATCATACAAGTGATTTATCATGAGGTTCCTAAACTACTTCTGGTAAAAATAAACATTACATTCAGACTTTGGAAATAACCATATTGAAAACCACTCAATGCATTATTATTATATTGTATTTATTGTTGGATGTTAATTTTAAGGTGGGTATTATGCATTTATTTCCTCCTAGTTATAATTGAGGAGTATCTGTCTCAGTTAAAGACAAATTATGTCTCATTTATTTACACAAACTAGATTTTCACTAATTAAACTCACAGCTTAATTATCAGATCTGGTTGCAACCATAAATAGAAGTAAAATCTATAAATACTATATGCAAGAAAAGATTTATGTGTTTTCTCTGTAAAGTTAACTAAGCTTTTTTAGGACATGTTACCTTGGCTTCCAGGAGACGTGTCCAGATTAGGAACCCCCAAAATAAAAGCCTTGACTTGCCAGGTGTCATGCAAGAGCCAGGCATTAACATGCATGTAAATAATTTACTGCTGAAAGTTACCTAAGTATGGTGACCAGTCAGGTTCATCACTACCAAGGTAATAGGATAATGTCCCTAATGAAAGGGGCTGTTATGATTCTCTACACAACATTATATATTGGAGCTACAAGAAATCTATCTGGATTGGACAAAAAAAATCTCTCTCTTCCTGGGAAGCTGATATTTCAAAGTTGTTTTCATGATTGCATTACTGGTGATTGACTGATTATATTCTAGGATAAAAACATTTTGAGTCGAGAGAATACTAACGGAAAAACTTCAATTAATTCTCCAGGATAATCTAGATGTCAAAGTCAAGTTTAGTTCTTTTGTGTGGGCTGGGTGGAAAAAATTGAAGAATTAATTGGTTACATTTTATTTTGTTGATGTTTGTCTTTCAATGCTCTATTTTTAAAGCTAAATTAGAGCTTTCAGTAAGATTTAAAACCTAAGTCAAATGCTATGAGAAGATATTTATAATTCCAAACATTCTATTTTTTTGCTTGTGCTAATTTATTCAAATGGTACCTTTAGGCAAGTGGTGTTAATTTAATTGTCAACAGCCTTTTTCTACTTTTGCTCTAGGGTATTGGTGCCAATGGACAAGACCTGTCCAAGACCTGAGAATAATTATTCTCATTCTGACCTGGATCAGGGCTAGCTTTTGTCTTGAATGTGATCAAATAGAAATTTGCTTTTCCTTGCTAGGTAGTTCTTTAAAAGAATCTTTTGCACTGACTGGTTAAACATGTTCATACGTATGTGTGTGTATACTTGGCTGCATATGTTCTATGAAAATACGAATAATATAAATTAGTAAATATATCAGATAATTATACCCAAATAAGGAAACCTTATAAAAGCCTCAGAAGTTACTTTCTTAGCTATATCCCTATTATAGCATATCTATCTATTCTTTGATTAACTGCAAGGCTCTCCTTGTATTTCTAAGGTTTTAAGTTTTGATCCAATAACCCAATGAGTTTAAAAGTATAATCCTCTTGATGGCTATCGGCCAGGGGCCCTGCCCAGCTCCCTAAGGCTGTCTGTTCTCCAATTCAGGTGTCCCTCAGCCTCTGATCCATCTTCAAAGAAGCCATGGAGTGCAGTCCTCACATTTCAAAATCCTCTGAATTTTCTGTCTTTCTGTGTCTTGTATGGGCAGCTGAAGAAGTCTCTCTACTTTCAAGGGTTATCTATCTGATTGAGTCAGATAATTTGTTTCTCAACTGACTTAGACTCCAGTTGTATCTGCAAAATACTTTACAACAGTACCTGGGTTAGTGTTTGATTATATCCTCAGGGGATGGGAATATTTGCCACGTAGGCACCCCTGAGATTCCTTTTGGATTTTGATTTGTGTTTTCAAACTAGTATCAATAATAGTAATGTTTCTCTTGTCCTTTTCTCTAATCCATTTACAATTTCCCCCATCCCATGGTAACCAGTGGTAATCATCTTTCTGAATTTTGTGATTAATCATTTTCTTGCTTTCTTTATAGTCCTAAAAAAAAAGTCTAAGTTCTTAAAGCATAGGAACTTTTTTTATAAATGGTGTCAAAAAAATAAATGGTGTCAATTTTTCATGTTCTTTGCCACTTGATTTTTTTCCACACAATATTATGATTTTGTGAAAAATTTAGTACAGTTCCTTAATTTTCAATGCTGTACAGTATTTCTTTGTGAGAATATGCCACAATTTATCCACGATTTTTCCTGATTAATATTTGAATAGTTTCTAGCTTTTGCTATTGTTATTTTGTTATTAAAAATGATTTTGCTCTGAATATTCTTGTGCCTGTCATCTGAAGCCTTTACAGAGACTTCTCTAGGCTCATAAAATCTAGAGAATGTGTAAGCGAAATTGTTAATCTTCTTTTTTACTGTGTTCAAAGTAATTGCACTAATTTTCACTACCATTACCAAGTATTTGAGAACTCCTGTTGCTCATAATAGTATTGACCAACTTTTAAAGTTTTGCAAATCAGTGAGTCCATAGTATCTTACGTGCTCTTAATTTCCATTTTCTTGATTATCAGTGTAATTGAGTATCATTTCACGTTTTATTAGCCATTACTTAATCTTCTGGAAAGGACCTGCTCACGTATGTTACTCATTTGTTCCTGCAGTGTTTGTTATTCACTCATCGGTTTGCTAGTGTCTTACATATTTTTTTTTCCTGATGGTATCTATAACATAGACTTTCCTCCAGATATGGCTTTTTATTTTCTTTATGGTTCCTTTTGATGAGCAAAAACTCTTATTAACAAAATAAAATTTTGTAACAACATAAAACTGTATAAATGGCTTAATATAAATTACATTAAAACGTAGGAGGATATACTGTATTTTCAGATTCGCATTGAGAAGTGAATAAATTGTAAAAAGTGAAAGTCTGTGATTTATGTAAGTAAACACACGATTTGATTGAGGGATTCTTTTACTTTCTTTTTAACAGATTTGAAAATTTGAAATATGTAATTCTTCTTTTAGTATTGCCCTAAATTTTAGCTTGAAATTTTAAATTGGAAAAGTCAACTTTGTTCTCTATTTCTTTCAACATCCTTCTAAAAATTATGTTACTATGTTTTCAAAAATATAGTTCTTGATAGACAATAATATCTTCTCAGAAGTTTGGTGATAATATTCAATTCTTTTCCAAACACCAGTGTTACCATTTAGAACTCAATGTTTAATTGAACTTTTTTTTTTTTGAGAGGGAGGGGGAGAGAGAGAGAGAGAGAGAGAGAGAGCGCGCGAGCGAGCGAGCTTGCAAACAGAGGTAGAGGGATAATCTCAAGCAGGCTCCGTCCAATGTGGTCTCAATTTCAGAACTGTGAGATCATGACTTGAGCTGAAATCAAGACAGGACACTTAATCGACTGAGCCACCTAGGCACCCCTGAAATCCCTTTTTGATTTTGATTTGTATTTTCAAACTATCAAGTTTCAGGTTTCCTCTATATTTTTACTTTTTTGAAGCATCAACTAAATTTATTTAGGTGCCATTTTATTTAAAGTTAATTAATTAACTAATTTTTACAGTTTGATTGTACTTCCAAAATCTGTGGACTCCAAATTATCTAGATCTAGAAATTTCTCAGGTATTCTTTCAAAGTTTGTCTATCATCTCTTGCACTTTCAATGGAAGTTCTCTATCATTCTTAAACTCAATTACGTATTTTCCATGTCTTTCACACTTTGTGTTATTTTCTGGATATTTTATTTAGTTCCTTCTCTGACTTAGTAAATTTGTGCCTAACTTTTTCTAATAAACCACATCTCATCTGCTGAATTTTAAAAGTTAAGGTATTTTAAATTACCTGTCTATATTTTTACACGAATTCTTTTTATTCAAATATGTTTGTTCGTGTTTATACTACCTCATTCCATCCTATACTTTCAGTTTCCATTTATGTTCTTAAATGTGTTACAGATGCTTATTTATTTTATATTCTGTGCTTAATAGGCCCAGTAAAATTCTCACGTTCTAATTGTACTTTTGCACATTTTTTTCATGGACTCTTGGTAATGTGCTTTATTTCTACGTGTTATAATTTTATACAGAGTGATCATTTGAACTTTATATTTAAATGATTCAAGGGGTGAGCCTCTCCAGTATATTACAGCTGAATTGCATTAAAAACATTCTTAGCTTTCTGTTTTTGTTTCAAATTTTATGCTTAGTGGATCATTAGGGTCCAAATCTGCATGAATGTTGGCTTGTGGTTATCAATACTCAGAAGAGATGCCTCTTCCATTCCATACTAAGGCCATATAAAACAGAATGTCCTATGGGTTTTGAGTGTCTGTTGTGTTAGTGTGTATTCTGAGATAGGGATTGTATATGTGGAAATATTGGGATACATATATTTCACCTATAACTGAGTGCTGGGTTCTGGCACAATAAAGAGATTTTGATCTGGTATCTCTGATTGAGAATGTTTTGGAAGTGTCTTTGATCTTTGACATGATTAAAAAGAACAGATGTAGCAAATTTTTCCAGGGCAACAGTCAGCTTATGTTGTTTCGTTTTTCTTTTTTTTCTTTTTTCTTTTTTAAATGTTTATTTATTTTTGAGAGAGAGAGATAGAGCTTGAGGAAGGGAGGGGCAGAAAGAGAGGGAGACACAGAATCTGAAGCAGGCTTCAGGCTCTGAGCTGTCAGCACAGAGCCCAACATGGGGCTTGAACTCACGAGCTGCAAGATCATGACCTGAGTCAGTCAGCTGCCCGACTGATTGAGCCACAGAAGTGCCCCATTTCCTTTTTCTTGGTTCATACTCTCTTGCTCTTTCTTCCTCCCTCTTTTTCTTTCTTTCCTTCTTTATCTTTGATTATTTCCCTGATTTTATTTACAGTTACACCATCCTATAAAGAGATTTATAGTTTATATAATTGTGTATCATATGTATATACATAAGACAGAACAGATAAGATATATATTATATATAATAACCAAAAAATACAGGGTCATATAAAACACTGTATAGCATATAAATGTACTGTATACAATATTTTCTATAATATATGTTCTATATTATATATAAGATAATATCATATACAAAATCTTATATAATATTTATGCTATACATTATATTATATACATTTTACATATTATATTATATTTCTATTTTATATACATAAACAAAAATATATTTATCACATATACAAATAGTATATTAAATATAATTATATTTATTATATATGCATTCATGCATTTATTAACATATAATATTAACCTGCATTTTTCAGATAGTTTTCTTTTTTCAACCAAAGATAATAATGTAATTTGCACATATATGTAAAGAAACTCATGCATCCTGTAATGTGGGATATAGTGAACCCTAGAATTGTCTATTAGGTTATTAAATTTATCTCTTTTTGTTTATCTTATTGTTGTTTTAGAGCCTTCTTCATTAACTTTTAGATTCTAAAAAAAAACCAGAGCAACAAAGCTGTTGCTTCCAGATAAATTAGCAATGTGGCCTGGTTAACTTCCTTTTACAGTAGTTTGTTTCAGAAATTTAATTGATACAGTCTCATTGGTATTTCCATTTTTTCAGGAATATTGACTAGCTAGGGCTATAAAATTTAATGTGTATAATATTAATAAAAGGATAATAGTACTAAATCAAAGAATATAGTATTAAAAATGTTGAAAGTGAAAAATCCACCTAAAACCATTAGTTCAGGCCTTAATGAGAACATTGCAAAATGAATACAGCTTTAACATAGAAGTTCTAAGGAGGAAAGGTATAAAAATTTTATGACAGATTGAGGAAGACATTTAATGTTTAGTTTTTTCTTGAGAACTGTTTTACTGTTCAAATTCTTGTAAAGTCTGGAGAAGCTTTGGCTGCTAGAGACACAGGATAGCTGAAATAAGCAGAAAGAGTGGAACCACAGTTTGTCAGACTCTGTTGGACAGGTTGGGTTTGGCCACCAGCTGGAGAGGACGAGCTGTAGGCAGTCTCTTTTTTTTAACACATATTTATTTTTGAGACATAGAGACAGAGCACAAGCAGGGGAGGGGCAGAGAGAGAGGGAGACACGGAATCTGAAGCAGGCTCCAGGCTCGGAGCTGTCAGCACAGAGCCTGATGTGGGACTCAAACCCACGAACTTGTGAGATCATGACCTGAGTCGAAGGGTGGCCCTTAACCAACTGAGCCACTCAGGCGCCCTGAGCTGTAGGCAGTCTTACCAGAAGGTCTCACCTGGGAGTCTTATGAGGGTCAGTAGAAGATGGTTGATTCTTCATTCTTCTCTCCCAGTGATATCTGTGAATCTTATGATAAGAAAACAAACACTGTACTGAATTTTACACAGCAGCAAATGTTCCAGAGCTGGGGATGGGGGGTGGGGGGGCAAATGGATATTCCCCTCTTAAGAGCTGGGATAAAAATCTATTTTGTGTATGGAGTCTGGAACTTTGTTATGGTAACTAATGAATATCCCACCTTTTGTTGGAAAACTAAGCTGTTTGCTATTTGAAAATACTGGGAGAAAAAGATCTAAAATAATAATTTTCAATTATTCAAATTATTTAAGGGGCAAGGGAATACAGAAGAATGAAAATTTTGGATTTAGTTGATAAAATATGATTGATTACACTTTAAAAATTTAATTTAATAAATTTGAAATATCACTATTATAAACTAATTCATAATCAGCATATTTTCAAATCAGAGAACACAGTATTTCAGAGGCAAAATTTTTACCACTAACTTAGTTATATGAACTTTCAATTAGGAATTCTGTGTACCCGTGGGATTAAAGTGTTGTTAAGACCATAATTTAAGAAATCAAACCTATAAGCAATTATATCAACTATAATTAATAAATTTAGGGAATAAAGTTGACTGATTAATCTTTTTTGTTTTACACTATGAGTTACTAAATATTTCATCTCCTCTGGTATAAACCTGTAAGGAATTAATTTCAATTAATTTTGAAATTTGTGTTTAATTTTCTACACAAGAGCAATATAGAATAAGGGAATTTTTAAAGAGGCCGAGTGTCTCAAATTTGATAAGAACCAGAAAAAAAGAAAACTACAATCAAATTCTCTTGAAATTTAATATTGTATTGTACTGCTGTACTCACAGTCTTTCAAACCATTTAAATTCTTACTTTTTAAAAATTCAAAAATTCAAAAATAAATAAACATTAAAAATAAATGTATGCTTTCATTTATTCACTTAAAGTATGAACTGATCTGGAAAATTCGTTATTAAATATATATTTCTACATAGATATTTTAGCTCAGAATTTTAAGTACATAAATTTTTATTTATACTTTTTAACATTTGTTTATTTTTGAGAGAGAGAGAGAGAGAGAGAGAGAGAGAGAGAGAGAGAGAGCATGAGCCCCAGAGGGGCAGAAAGAGAAGGAGATACAGAATCCGAAGCAGGCTCCAGGCTCTGAGCGGTCAGCACAGAGCCCGATGCAGGACTCAAACCTACGAACAGCGAGATCTTGACGTAAGCTGAAGTTGGATGCTTAACCAACTGAGCCAGGCACCCCAAGCACATACATTTTTAAATACCTAAGTTTGTCTAAATATATATTTTTGTCCAAACTGTACTTTTTTCCGAGGAAATTAACTTTTAAAAGACAAATTAATTAAAACTACGAAATGCTCTCACTGGTGTTTGAGGGAGGAGTGTGGTGAGGTGGGTGTGAGTATTTCTTTCCCTCTTCCTGTGTCTTTAATATATGTCGAATCTGTACCAGGGAAACCAATTCCATGTAAAACACCTGGCACTGTGTTTCTAAAACTTAATAAAGTCATCCAGACAAAATGTCATTTTATTTTTAGAAAATTCAGACTTCGAGATGTTTGAAGGCTGAACATGTTGTTTCTAGCAGCACGTTGTAGAATCACCAGGGCTATTCCCTCCTGTCAGTGGGTGGTGAGGTGACGCACGCTTGGGAGCTGGGAGGGACGAGAGGGACACCGGGAATACAGGCCCTCTGCTTTACATTTATGATATGATATTGAAAATGCATGGCATTATAGCAATCTAAAGTTTTGAATATTCAAACAATATCTGTATGTGCACTCTAACTTTCAGTATGTTTTTATCTGATATACTGAAGATTTCAGTATGTTGTTATTGGACAACATGTAAATGTGTGTGTGTGTGTGTGTGTGTGTGTGTGTGTGTGTGTGAAAATGTCGACTATAGAAAACACCTTTGGGGTTGTATACTTTGGTTGTTGTTTTAATTCTATTCATTCAGATCATATGTGCATGGTTGCGTGGGTCTATTTGGCCATTTCACTCACATGGTCATGGCCTTGGAGCTGTGATCTGTTCCAGCTACCTCTTACACCGTGGGTATCTTCTTGCAATCTGTGCACCAACTGCAAGGCTTTCTCCTCCTGATTAATTCTGAGGATTAAACTTTTTATTTACAACGTGTTTTCCTTCTTTTTAAAAGCATTAATGCATAGCTTAAGGCGGACTCTATTGCTGCCTTTCCAGCCTTTCATATGGATCAATTTGATATGATGTCAGTGTGTTACAAAGTGAAAAGTGTTTTCTTTACGATAAAGCACTGCTAGAAGGCCTTGCACAAACTATAAGTAGCTATTTGGTGGGTTTACTTCAACGTTTATTTATTTTTGGGACAGAGAGAGACAGAGCATGAACGGGGGAGGGGCAGAGAGAGAGGGAGACACAGAATCAGAAACAGGCTCCAGGCTCTGAGCCATCAGCCCAGAGCCTGACGCGGGGCTCAAACTCACGGGCCGCGAGATCGTGACCTGGCTGAAGTCGGACGCTTAACCGACTGCGCCACCCAGGCGCCCCGGTGGGTTTACTTCGAAAAGACCTGTGCATCATACATTTTGAGACAAGGCACTTAAAATTATTTTCTACATTAAAAAATTATACATTCGATAACCATGTTTTATCTTTTTTTAATTTTTAAATTTTTTTTAATGTTTATTTTTGAGAGAGAGAGAGAGACAGAGACAGAGCGTGAGAGGGGGAGAGGCAGAGAGAGAGGGAGACACAGAATCTTAAGCAGCTCCAGGCTCCGAACTGCCCGCACAGAGCCCTATGCAGGGCTGGAATCCATGAACCATGAGAATCCGACCTGAGCTGAAGTCGGATGCTTAACCGGCTGAGCCACCCAGGTGCCCCAACCATGTTTTATCTTGAAGTATCAGTGTCTTCATCTTGGAAGATGAATCACTTAGAAGCAAATCAAGTGGGCAACTGAATAAGCACTAATGTTAGACCATTTATTAACCTCTTGCCCTCACGGAAGATGATACCAAGAACTGCTTCAACCCTGTCATGCAGCATCAAGTCTAAGCACCTCTCTAAATCTTTACTGCAAAAAAGTAGATCTTTGCAACATTATTTGTTTGCTAACATATTACCCCCAAATTAGCTGCTGGTGGAACAGAAAAAGTGAACGAGTCTACATGTATTTCGAAGAAATATTAAACACTTGACATTTTCCTATCACGTTTCTTTTTTGTAAGTAAGTTGCTCTGACAAAATAAAATGTAAAACAATCACTTTAAAGATAAAATTTATATTCATTTTTATGAGAGTAACATGCAGAAAGTCATGTAAACCAGATGGTGCGGGTTCTTATTGAGAGGTTATACTTATAGAATGCTCCTGGTTCTTCAATTTTTTGGAAGAAAATTAACAAAACCCTTGGTTAATTTTTTTAAATTTTGTGTTAGTAAACTAATTTACTTGTGTGTGTGTGCATAAGTATTTGCTAGCGATAACAGAACAAGAAACAGTACATGGAAATTAATAGATTAAAATCTATATATTTGTGATTCTGCAAGAGGAGTAATCATCTGTTTATGAATCAAGAACCGGTTATCCAGAAACTTTCAATTAACATGTGAGCCTCCTTTAAGCTTGGTTTGGAAAAAGAGAGACAACGTGGGATAGCGAAAGTATAGAGGAATAAAGAAGAGAAAGAGAGAAAGAAAGAGAGTGGAGAAGACAGGGAAAAGGGACAGAAAAACAGCTGGGAGGGAGTAAGAGGAACCGTTGCTAGGAACCGCTGCTAGGAGCAGGGATCCAGGGACTAGATTTCCTCACCTCATATGCCAGTCTGGTTACTACCTTCTTTATGACCTTGACTTAGTAACTTAATTTCTGTGTACCTGTAAAATGGGACTATCAATACTTAATTAATATTGCATAGTTGTAAAATTTCATTGCATAAATTAGGAAATGCTATGCAAACGTTATTAGTAAAAGTGATGTTATTGTCCATATCCTTTGTGTTGGAAGGATAAAATGAGTTCACAGGTATCCAATGCTTAGGAAGAGTCACCTCTGAGTGGGAGATGCCCATCTCAGGTGAACTAGAGGAAGGTCTTGGTTTTAGTTGCACCACTAGGTGCATGATGTGACTAGCAGAGAGGTAGCTGGGACACAGTGACCAGTCACTACTCCATGACGGTGACCATCTTCTGCTGGGTCCAACCTGTGCAACCTCGCCAGCTGGCCTTGGGCTTTGAACAGTGTGCAGCACAGAGTAAGTGCCAGCTATTAGTTACTTAGGTGTTTATAACTTTGTGTAACACTCACTCCTAGGTGAAGGAGGTTTTCAGTATTTTTGACTTACCAACAAATAATGATGCCTCTTTCCTACTCAAATAGCAAAGGTTGTTTGTTTGGTTTTTATCACCCTTAGCCTTTTTCCTGGGCTAATTCTTCTCCCTTCTTGATGTCCTTGGAAGGCAAGGCCTCTTGTCCTCATCCATTCCTGCACCACCAAATTCACCCTTTTCTCCCTTCCCTTTCCATCTCCTCATCTTCTTTTTTCTGTCTTCATTTCCCTCCTGATTCAGCTCATCAATCTCATGACCAAACATTGGACACAGTAATTAGAATTCAAGAGATTGGTTGGATACTAAGCTAAAGGATCTTCAACATCTTCTGTAACGTCACCATATTCTGTAATGTCACCTCATTCTGTAAGGTCCACCATATTCTGTAATGTCACCATATTCTGTAACATCCACCATATCTGGAAAAAATGTTTGGTCATTTAATAGTTTAGAAATTCTTTTTAAAAAACAAGAAAAGACATGTTTTGATATCTGCTGCTGTATATATTTTTGCTTAAGAAGACCATATTGGCAGGGTAGCTGGGTGGATCATGTGGGTAGGCGCCTGAGTTCGCCTCAGGTCACGATCTCACACTCTGTGAGTTTGAGCCCCACATCAGACTCTGTGCTGACAGCCCAGAGTCTGGAGCCTGCTTTGGATTGTGTGTCTCCCTCTCTCTCTACCCTTTTGCATCTCTCTCTCTCTCAAAAGTAAATAAACATTAAAAAAGAAGAAGAGGAAGAGGAAGAGGAAGAGAAAGAAGAAGAAGAAGAAGAAGAAGAAGAAGAAGAAGAAGAAGAAGAAGAGTGTATTGACCATAATGCATATGACTACTAACTACACCATAGTTTCCCAAGTAAAATATTAAGGACACATAAAAATATTGGGAACACATACATTCTTTTGGAGTTCATAGGCTCTCCCTTCTCCAACATCAATACATAATTTCAAAACGCTGTCAGTAGAAATAAATGGCAACTATAGATCAGAATGTCTCCAACTATATCTATTTTAATTATGTCAATACTCATTAGAATAAAAAAAAAATTCCCTGGACAATGTTATTTTACTTTGGCAGTAACAAAAATGCTGTCATATCAGAAAATGCCCAGTACTTCTATATACTAAAGGAATACTGCAACACGTTTCTTGAAAATTTTCCAGTTGCCAAGCTGAGAATTTATGATTCTTTCATGTCCTGATTAAAATACATGTGAAGGAATAGGAAACAAATCAAGACTTTGAAATTTATACTCAGTGAGGAATTTACATGAAAGTTGAATGTGCTGTTAGAAGGATAAAGAGTGACCTTGCCTGTAAAAATAAACACAAAATTTCGGCTAGCTTGGTTCTTGTTATTGTGTGCCAAGGATTATATTTGATAAAATTGTTTTATGGATCACTGCGGGGGGCGTGCCTGGAGGGCTCAGTCGGGTCAGTGTCTGACTCTTGATTTCGGCTCAGCTTATGACCTAGTGGTTCGTGGGATCAAGCCCTGCTTTCTCTGTGCTGACTCTGGCTATGTGGAGCTTGCTTGGGATTCTCTCTCTCCCTCTCACTGCCCCTCCTTTGCTCATGCTCTGTCTCTCTAAATAAATAAATAAATAAATAAATAAATAAATAAATAAACAAACAAACAAACTTGAGAAATTATTTGGAAGTTAAAATAACTTTAATGTCTTGAGGCAATTTTCATTTGCTTCTGTCATGCATCTCTCGGGGAAAGTAGCGGCGTGTGGTCATCTAATCCCAGTTTCAGGGACTGAGATTTGAGTTTGGAAGGACATTAAGTTCATCCTTATTTCTGGGGTTCAGTTTTTCAGGGCCCCCATGTAAATAGAAAATTGTTTAACAGAGCCCCACTTTGCATGGCTCTGAATATCAACTTTTATCCTCCTGATGCTACAAGACCACCAAACATGCAGTTCGTACTTACAGAGTCTCAGGTACCTATTTCAGAATTGAAGAACAATTCTCTCTGGATTTCCATCCCTGGCCAGATCTTGGTCTGGCAATACTTCGTAGCCCTCTAAAGTCCCAGTGCTGTTTACACTTTGCCTCTGGTGCTTAGCAGGAGGGAAGTTCTGAATTTTCTTGTTCACTCTACTTGGAGCAAATGTTCCACATTTTCTATAATTTTAAATAATTTTTTAGTTCCTGGGGAGAATACATTTTTCTTGGAACTTTATAGCTTGTGAATGAGGGCCTGGCAAGTCAAGGTTACCCACATCAAATCAGCAAAGGAAACTGAGCTACTGTTGAACATTTCATTCGTTAGACTTGCACAGTAAGTATCCTGGTAATAATGACAAAAATGAGAGCAAAGTTAAAATATGAAAGAAAAAATCAGTCCAGATAGTTGCATGACAAGAAAAATATAACTATCTGGAGAAAACATTCATTCATTCATTCATTCATTCACTTGTTCATTTACTCAGCACATGTATTGAGTGAGTCACCTATGCCACATTAGGCATTAAGCCCGGCATGGGGATTTAGCAGGTAGCAAGAGTCAAATTACCTTTGCTTCTTAGATGGCTTAAAATCTGGCATGTGGTGAAATGTGTATTTCATTTTCATGAGTAGTAAAGAGTCATCAGTGATGGAGTTTCAGCTTTTACATTTAAATAGGCCTTAGAGATACATGTTAGTCAAATTTCCTCTCTTACTGCAAAAGAAAAAGCTACAGGGTGAGTCCCATTCATTTGCCCAAGGTAACTAACACAGGTTGCTAGCAGATGAACATAGAATAAAACTCTTTCTTCCAGTTCTCAAAAGGGTTTATTGTGCTATATCACAACAGCCTCTATAACCATCTGAGTGCATTGGACCATCTTTACAAATACATTTTAGACTTTGGAAATAATGAAGCAGGCTCTGAATTCATAGATATAATGACTGAAATGCCATTTTTGTTCATGTAACTTCAAAAACTAGAAGCAATTTTTAAAAAACTTTTAGATTAAGTTGGTCCATTATGGTCAGTCTAGTGTACTTATATAAAATTAAACTTGAAAAAGTTGTATCAAGCATGAATGATAATTTGAAACAATAATATATGTTAAATATTACCTATAAATCTCGATAGTTTTCTTTTCAGAAGTTATTTTCTGCATCTCTCAGTTCTGTTAGCACTTTCCCACTATTCCCATTATTTCAGGTAACATAAAATGGAAGTTTTACGTTTGTTTCCATCATGAATTAGCTATTTATGATGTTTAAGGAAAATGAAATAATTACCATAACCATTACATGCATTAAAATGTCATCTGTGTGTGTAATATTAAGATATAAAGCTGTGACATTTTTCTCAGTCTTTGTTTGATAAATCATTAAGTTCTATCAGTACATTCCCAGCTAAATTCTTATTGGTTTTACTTTTCTACTACAGGAAAGTTTTAAAAATTTTATCATGAAGGAGTATATTATAGTGTTTACATGAAATAAAATAGAAGTAACTATATTATCAAAGCCATTTTTTTTGAGAGAGAGAAAGTGGGGAAGTAAGGGGAAAAAGAGAGAGAATCCCAAGCAGGCTCCACACTCAGCACAGAGCTGGATGCAGGGCTCAATCTCATGACCCTGAGTAAGATCATGACCTGAACTGAAATCAAGACTCTGACGTTTAACCAACTGAGCCACCCAGGTGCCCCCAAAACCATTTTTTATTCTGATAATATTTGCGAAATATATTCAACTGCACTGTAACCAGTTTGCCAATCCTTGCTTGCAGGGAAGAAAGCCCTAGCATTTTTGTTGAAATTAACAATAACTCATATAATCAGAGAAGGCAAAAAAAAAAAAGTCTTACAATGACAAGAAGAGAGCTGTTAAATTGTTGAAAGAGTAATAACTCTAGCTATTCAGCAGTAGCATTATCTCCCTAGTACATATTTAATGAGAAGTTGTAATGATGTGTGCATTTTATTTCATAAAAAGGTTCACCGTTTGCTAAAATACAGAAAAAAATAGTGGCTCATCCTCATTTCTATCAAGAGAATGGGGGAGTTGCAGTGTTTGGCCTGCATTCATATCCTAAGCAGTATATTTAAAAAGGTAAGGGTCCAAAATTAACTGGGAGAATTGAACACAGTCTAAATTTAACTAGCTTTTGTGCCAGGGTGATAGCGGCTAAGGACATTTTAAACAGTGAGAGAGGTAAATGTTCTTTGTACTGCAATCCCTAGTGAAATCTGAAAAAGAAAGTACAGTTCTTATTATAATAATAAAAAAAATGAAAGCAAGGTCTATGTTTCCCGGGATACGATATGGGAAGAGCAAAAGGAAATAAATAGAAACTAGGATTTTAGCTCAAAATACAAAATTTATGTGAGGAGATGTAACAAATTATTTATACCTTTATTTTATGTACATCAGCAAGTAATCCATTCTTTGCTCATATCCTCATGACCTTCACTTATTTGGGAAAAGAAGTTGTGCCTTTTCTAGTGATTTTATTATTGAAACAATGAGGAAAATATTACAATGTCATCGTGCTTGATGAAAAGAATCGTGAGCTATGCATTATTGAGGATTTTTATTTTCTAAACCTCTCACCAGCCACTTGAGATTTCTAGCGTCTTCATTTCTTTCTGTTTGTTCTCTTTTGACATATCCAGGAACCTGTGAGCAATTCCTAGAGAAACTGTTTTTTTTTTTTCTGCACACACATCAAAGTGGCAACTTTTTAATGATCCCTAAGCTAGAGAAAGCCAGATAGTTTCCTCTGCCTTTGTAAAACTATGAAAAAGAGCACAAGAGATGTTTTATTTCTTTTCTTAATTGCCTACCCAAGTTCTCAAGGTAAGCAAAAGAAATTATATATAAAAAAAAGAGAATTGCCAAAGGTTGTTTGCTATGGTACAGACATTTTTACTTTTTAAAATATATTTATAAAAGTGTTATACTGCATAGAGCTTCAAGTAACAAGGAAAAGAGCAAATGAAAATTTTAAAAATATATTAATTTAAATGGAAGTTAGTAAGGTAGAGTAGAAAAAGCATGAGAATTTTAAGCCTTTATGGTTTGTGGTTTGTTATGAAGCATTATTGGGGCAAAATATAACCAATATACTTATTAACAGTGTGTATTGTCTTTCTTAGTTTTTGGGTGTTGCTGATCTTCTTTGAAAATGAAGCATTGTCAGCTCGATTAAGTTAGTTTATGTATAGGTTCTGTTAGTTTCCTTGGGGGGTTTTCTGACAAAACCACATCATTTGGACTTATTTTCTTCTTTAAGTGTCTATTAATGTCTTGTCACTAAAAAGGGTGTGTGGGTAGGTGTTTTTAAGCAGAGCTAAGTATAATCAGGAGCAGAGATAACGTATTTTCCATTTCAGGAGAAGGGATAGCATATTTCCCATTAAAATTTTATCCCAGGCTCTAAATTATTTTCTAGCTGTGAGGAGATAGAAGAATGCAGAAGAAAGAAAGTAGGCGCTGGAGTTTTGAGTTTGGATTTCAGGTGTAGCATTTAATATTTAGGTAATCTAAGACAACTCAGATTCTCTAAAATCCACTCTTTTTAACGCCAGGATGTAGAATAAACCATATGTAGTACCTAGCATAGTGCCTGGTGCATCGATAGGTGGTCCTCAACAGAGGGTAGCAAGTACTGTTAATGACAATACAGACTGTTAATAAGTGCATTAGTTATATTTTGCCTCAGTAATGCTGCATAACAAACCACAAACCATAAGGGCTTAATCCTACCATAAGCTCAACACACTGAGCCACCCAGGCGTCCCCCCTCGCAACTTCAATGGCATTTAGATGGTGACAGTCACTGTTTCATATTCTCATTCTAAATCTCCTGCAAATCCTCTTTTAATCTACCCCAGCCTTGAAACTTAAAGGGGAGGGGATTCTGGGAAATAGTATGCGATAAACCAAGCCTACCCGTCAACTTTGCCTCCATTCACAATTTCCTTATTTATTTATTCTTGTTTTTGAAAATAAATGATAAATACATAAGTAACACATTACAATTCATTTGTTTTGCTGTATAGTTCTGTGAATTTTACTACACGTACAGGTTTGTGTAACAACTGCCAATTAGGGAACAGCATATGTTTACGTCTCCACAAGACTTCTTCGCAGCTACACAATCATCTAGCCACATATACACCCAACCATGAGCCTCTGGCAAACACTAGAAACGCACTGAGACTGGATCCTTGCACTCCACATAATGCCTTTGAAATCCATGCAACTTATTGGGTCTATCAGTAGTTGGTCCACTTTACTACTGATTCATGTTCCATTATGTATCCATGTACCAACTGAATAATATTTGGTTGTTTTCAAATATGGGCTACAATGAGTAGACCTACCATATGCATTCATGTATAGGTGTTTTTTGAATGTAAATTTCTTGTTCTAGGGTAAACACCTGGAAGTGGGTTGCTTTACTATATAGTAAGTATATATAGAATATTACAAAAAATTGATAGTGTTTTCCAAAAGGGCTATACCATTTTGCATTTCCACCAGCGTCGTGTGAGGTTTTCATTTTCTCTACAGCCTCATCAGCTATATGCTATCAGAATTTTTATTTTAGCCATTCTAATCAGTCTGTAGTGACAGCCCACTGACATTTTAATTTGCAGTTCCCTAAATGATGTTGTTCATATTTTCGTATCACTATTTGTTATGTGTATATCCTATTTGATAGAGTGTCTCTTCAGATATTTTGTCCATTTTTGAATTGGATGATTAGTTTCCTTTTATTTGAATTTTGAGTGTTCTTTATATATTGTGGATATAAGTGCTTTAGAGATATGTGATTCGCAGACATTTATCCAAGTCTGTTGACAGTGTCTTTTGCAGAGAAATGAAAAATCTTCGTGAAATCCATTTTATCAATCTTTCTCTTTATGAATTATGCTCTTAGGGTCAGGTCTAAGAACTTTTTGTCTAATCACAAGTCAAAAAGATGTTCTCCTTTATCTTATTTCCTTTTAAAAGTTTTATAGTTTTAGGTTTTTACATTTGGATCTATGACCTGATTTGAGATATATATCTATATCTATATATCTATATCTACACGTCTATATCTACATGTCTCTCTCTCTCTCTCTCTCTCTCTCTATATATATATATATATATATATATTCTCTCTTTCTCTCTCTCTCTCTATATATATATAGAGAGAATCTATATCTATATCATCTCTCTCTCTCTCTCTCTCTCTCTCTCTCTCTGTCTCTCTATATATAGAGAGGCAGAGAGAGAGAGAGAGAGAGAGAGAGAGAGAGAGAGAGAGAATGTGAGTTTATGTAGATTGTGTTGAGGGTCTTTTTTTTGCACATGGTTAAGCAGTTATCCCAACTCTTATGTTGAAAATATCATGGTTTCTGCTGAAAAATCTGCATCATTCAAATATAGACACATTTGTCTGAATTTTACATATTGTATACTCTCTTAAAATTTTGAACAATGAGAAAAATATCAAATTATATTATATCTTAATATATTCCTTTCCTGACATTCTTCTTTAATCGGCATAGATCCAGTTGTCTGACCTATTTCACGTCCCTTCTGGCTGAAGAACTTCCTTTAACATTTCTTTATAGGGCAGGTCTGTTGGTAATAAATTCCCTCAACTTTTGTTTATCTGAGAAAGTTGTTACTTTCCTAAAGAAAATTTTCTCTAGATATAAAATCTAGTTGTCAGTTTTTTCCCCCAATACCTTGAGATTTCACTCCAGTATCTTCTTCCTTGAATTATTTCTAATGAGAAGTCTGGTGTAATGTTTGTTCTTGTTCATCTTAAGGTCTTCCCCACCTTCCCCATCTCTGGCTAATTTATGTATCTTTGTTTTCTGTGGTTTGAATATAATATACTGGATGTGAATTTTGTTTGTTTGTTTGTTTTGATTTGTCTTTATATTCTGTTTTATATGGTGTGTGCTACTTGGATCTGTAGTTTGCTGGCTATAAAAAATGTGTGAAGTTTTGGTAATTATTTCTTTAAATAGGTTTCCTGCTCCAATCTCTCTTCTCCATTGGCAGTTATGAAGCTGTGAATGTTACATTGTTCATTGTTTATTATCCTGAAGTTCTTGGGTGTTTTATTCTATGTGTTTGCCTTGTTATTTTTTTCTCCTGGAATTTCAATGTGAATAATTTCTATTGGCCAGTTTTCAATTTCACTGATTCTTTCCTTGACTGCATTGAGTCTACACATGAGTGTGTTGAAGGTATTTTTAATTTTTGCCATTGTTTGGTTTCTACTATTTCCTTTTGATTATTTCTGATGGTTTGCATTTCTCTGATAATGTTATTCATCTTGTCTTGCAAGTTGTTTCCTTTTAATTGTTTTAAATTTCCTGTCTGATAATTTCAATGCCTATGTCATATCTGAGTATGGTTTTGGCCATTAATTTGTCTTCACATGTTGTACATTTCTTGTCTTTTAGAATGCTGGCAATTTTTTGGAAATAGATACTTTGGTAGACAAGACTTTACTGTGGGAGATTTTGTTAATTTACCCAGAACTTGAGCTGTGTTTGGAGTCTGTTGTTTGTATGGGAACCACAGCCTTCAAATTCCTCTAGTGACCTTGTTTCTAATCTCCTTCTGGCTTTGGGGCTTCTGTTTTCTCAAAGAAAGTCTACCTCTTTTATCTCTCCTGGTTATCAATCTACTGTTATTGATGAAGATTTACTATAATGGTGACAGGATGCAGGAAAGACATTCTCAAATCTTCTAAGTCTCAGTCTTTGGAATACATGGTGGACCTGTGTTATGGGGATACCATTTTCACAAGTGTTCCTGTTTTTCTTCAGGGCTAGAGATTTTTCCCTCTGCTGTCCTAATCCCTTTCCTAGGAATACCTCCAGTATTCCTAGTCCATATCCTTTAGGCCATCCTTCCTGCAGATTATGGCTTTTTGTGTCCTTCAATGAGACTAAGAGGCTGGGGCTGTACTGAATTCATTTCCCCCAGCTGTAATGGAATTTTAACAAGCAGACTCTGTTGATTTTCTTCCCTTTGTAGATCCAGATTCTGTTCTACAAGGAAAAGGATTTCTGTGTATTTTACCCATCCTCTCCATGGGCTATGGGCACTTTCTATGCCATGGACAGTGGGTACATTATGTAGGTCCACAGCTTTGAGGTCTCTGGGGTTCCTGTAGGAAAGATATACAAGTGTGATGACGTCTTTGTGACTATTGTCTCCAGTTGCTTCTCATTTTTATGATAGCCCATAATTAGGCCCCAGAAATTTGTCCTAATTTCTAGTTTAATCTTCCTTTTGGCTTATGTGGGTCCAGTGGCTTCTGCCTAGGAAAGCAAATTGTTGGATCCTGTATCTCTCCCTAGAGGTGCCTGAGTTACTGGTGGTTTGTCCTAAGACCTCAGGGTTCATGACAAGTCATTGATTTTCAGTTTGTCCATCTTTTTCTTCTTAAAATGGTCAGAATAATTGTTTTCTTCCTATCTCTACATATTTGAGCTGTAACTGGAAGTCTGAAAGATACTTTTATTACTTAATTTGTAATCTCACTTGCTAGGCAACTTGATATATTATTTACTGTAATTCAAAACACAGACATGATCCATTTCTTCATATGGTTTAGGGAAAAAAAATAGATTAAAGAAATTAAGAGACACTTGCACACCAACAAATTACATATAACACATACCGAAGGTCTTAGATAATTTATTTGTGTGGTTTTTCTCTTTTTGCCTTCCAAATAATTGAACATTTTGGAGTCTTATAATGTTTTGAATAATAGAAGATAGATATAAATCTTCACAGACATGAATTCTTTTTTTTTTAAATATGTATTTATTTTTGAGAGAGAGACAGAGACAGAGAGACAGATTTTGAGCAGGGGAATGGCAGAAAGAGGGAGACACAGAATCTGAAGCAGGCTCCAGGCTCTGAGATGTCAGCACAGAGCCTGACGCAGGGCTCAAACTCATGAACCATGAGATCATGACTTGAGCCGAAGTCGGACGCTTAACTGACTGAGCCACCCAGGTGCCCCTATAGGCATGAATTCTTAAATACAAAGTTATAAAGCAGAAATTGTAGCAAAGTTGAGATTTTTGATGAAAAAATTAGGTTGTTGATGACACACAGAGAAATTATTATTATTATTATTATTTTTAGCAGTAATCGGCATTTTTCTAAATAATATTTTCCTTATAGGCTTTGGCAATTTCTCAAAAGCCATTGACAACTCCCTAATTTTCACTGTATTATTTTGCATATTTTGATTATCATCAAATTATTCATGATTCCAGAAACTACTACATTTTATTCATATAGATTTAGATTTTCTAACCAGAAAGCATTTCTTGAGTGAATTTCCCCCCAACAACTCCCTTTTCAGAGATTTATAATTTCAAGTAGTAAATTCTTGGCCTCTGTAATTTTATTAATAGAATTCAGTACTGTCAATAATGTACCCCTGCCAAAAGAGAGATTACTTTAGTAAAAAGAACAGATCACATGTACTCAGGAAAGAATCTTATTAGAGAAGGAAATATAATCCTTTTCCATGAGAGAAAAGAAACTAATTTCTTTAAAGCTAAGTAGAATAAAATAGTGCTGAAAACTAAGTCTACTGGGTAATAAATGGTTTGACAACTCTCTGGGTGATATTATGGACCAAATTGTGTCCCCTTCAATTCATATCTTGAAGTACTAGCCTCTAATACCTCACAATGTGACTGTATCTGGAGTTCAAGCCTTTGAAAATGTAATTAAGGTTGTATGAGGTCATTAAGGTGGGTCCTAATCCAATAGGACTTGTCCCTTATAAGAAGTGATTAGGGCACCCACATACAAAGAAACGAGCGTCTGAAGACAGAAGCAAAAGATGGCCATCTACAAGCCATGGAGAGAGATCTCAGAATAAACTAACTATGCCTACACTTTGATCTTAGACTGTTAGCGTCCCAGAATTGTAAGAAAGTGAATTCTGTTGTTTAAAACACCTAGTTCGTGGTATTTCACTATGGCCCCCTTAATAACTAATTCAGATGATTGCACATAACTAGTTTTGGGTTACAATAGCATGTGAATGAGGTTCATCTAAGCCCATTGGAAACAATCATCAGTTCCATTAATTCACTGAAGATAATAATAAACCAAAGAATAGGAATAGTGAAGTACTCTTATAAATGAAGAAAGGGAAATGTGAATGAAACTAAAGAATTTAGAGCCTCTTCGTGAATGAACGTCAAAAGCCATTATATATTTTTTTTCACTTTCAAAATTTGTAAATTCTAGATGTTAACATTAGCACACTAAATTATGTTGGTTGTGGAGCCTGTAGTCTATTTGGAAAGACAGTAAAGAGACACATTTGGACACTGGGCTGTCACAATTCTCCTATGGTCCCACGTGTACCTGTTGCTACCAATTCACGTGGTACCATTTCATTGGAGTCCAGATATTGTCCCCAGATTCCTTCTGAACACAGTGTTTTACACTGCTAATAGCTATTGGTAAGATTCATTTAATTTTGTCACTAAGGCAATGATTATTTGAAGATTCCTATGTGCCAGACACTGCTATAGGCACAAGGGAAGTAACAGGTGGAAAAGACGGAGTCAAGCAGCTGGCCTGCAATCTATTTATTTCTCTTTGCCATGAGGATGCTCAGAGAGAAGGCAGCTGGCATTGTAATGTCATTATAAACATGCTGATAATTAGTCTTCTAGTTAATAGACAACAGTATTTGCTAGCAGGAGCATCTTTATGTAAAAATATTTTTGATAACTTGTTTCTGGTTTAGCACTGCTATTGCAAACACATGATACTGTGGGGTATGGGTCCCTGAGACATTTCCTGTAAGTTCTAACTACGTAGGTGTAAAATGGAGGTATTTTAAATCCTAAAATGCTGCCGAATGTGTGAGGTGCCTACATCCAGGGACAGAGAGCACATGTCCAACAGAAAAAACCTGGAGGGTCATGTTCTGTGACTTTACACGTGTCAGATGTCTGTATACTTTGTCTGTGTTTCTTGATTCTTGTGTCTCTGAAATGATGAGTTTTCTTTGATTCTAGGCATAGACCCCAATATGTTAGTCTGATTTGATAGGCCTACGCATTGTGTTATCTTGGTGGTGTAGAAAACAATAATCCCTACATTGATGAAGTGTGTGCTCCAGTGGGTGATGAAGCAAATCAGTCATTCCTGAGTAACACCGTGGTGCTAATGAAGAGGTGACCTTTACAAGCCAGCCTTCCGAAATTTATAACTATTAGAGTTGGTTTCTAAAGTATAAATCTGCAAATCTGAATGCAGTCTTCTGAGCTACTATTATAATTATAGTTCTTCAATCCCTCATCTGAAAACCTTGGGGCAAGGTGTTACTTGGAATTCAGATATCTTCCAGGTGTTAGATAGGGGAAAACAGGCTGGTATTATAAATTTTATAACAGAAGCAATAGAGTTGAAGGTAAAACTCCATACTCAAACATTTTAATATCTCTTAAATAAAACATGAATATGTACAAAAATTATCACACAGATTATAATATGTTGCTTCTCATCAATACAGACTATGCTAACAAATGAGTTTAAAAAAACCTGTTTTCCGAGGACTTTGTTTTATATGATTTATAAATAAGACAAGGTACCATTGCATCATCCTTGTTATCTACATTTTTAAATAAATAATTTTCAAAAGGGTTTTTGACTTCTTGTTTTAAATTAAAGTGATTGTTTTTCCTGCTGCTATGGAGCTGTCATCTAGGGATTTCTTATACTATCTTCTGCATTTAATTAAGAGCATTGGTTCTTTGAGTCCAAGGGTTCTTCTATTTTTCTCTCTTTTTTTTCAGGTTTGCTAAAAGACATGCTCAAGCAAATTCATTTTCAAAATGGGTATGTGAAAGTAAATGTAGATGCCTTGGCAAGATCAAATATGTTTAATTTTTATAGACCTAAATCATAATTTGGGTTAAAAAATTCAATATTCAAAATCATTTTTCTTTTGAACTTTAAAGATATCACTTTATTGAGCTTTGAACCCAGTGTTGCTGACAATCTAGGTTTTATTTCTTTCCCAATAACTTAATCCTTCTTTTGAAAGCTCTTCGTATCTTCTTTTTAGCTTTCATTCTTTGAAATTTCAACATGATGTTCCAAGGTGATAGTCTTTTTTATCTCTACTGTTTATTATCTGGCAGGGCCTTTAATTACGAATGCTTTTATCTATTTTAAGCTTTGGGGAATTTTTTCATTAATTCTTTGGTTTCATTCTTTATGTTTTCTGTTCCTTCTTTCTAATAAAAAGATTTTGTCATCCTGATTTAGTCCCATATCCTCCTTAACATTTTATACATTATTTTAATTTTTGTCTTTTGTTTTGCTCTTTTGCTCTGCGTTATAGGAAATTCTTTTAATGTTATTTTTATTTCATTTCAAGCTTCTTAAAGCAGTTGCCCTTACTTTCAAGTGACTTATTTATATGACCTTATTATTTTTTTAAATATCTAATTGAGAGTTTATTAAGTGCCAAGTATTTTTTGAGATATAATTGACATATAACATTATGTAAGTTTAAGGTGTACATGGTGTTGATTTCATACATTTATTTATCGCAATATGATTAACACCATATTGTTAGCTAACACATCTATCATATCCCATAATAATAATTTCTCTTTTTGTGGTGAGAACATTTAATATCTAGTGTCTCAGCGACTTTGATGCATATAATATATTTTTTTTAATGTTTATTTTCAAGAGAGAGAGAGCGAGAACACACAGGGGGAGGGACAGAGAGAGAGGAAGACAGGGGATCTGAAGCGAGCTCTGTGCTGACAGCAGAGAGCCCAATGCAGGGCTTGAACTCATGAACTGTGAGATCATAACCTGAGCCAAAGTCTGACACTTAATCCACTGATCCACCCAGAAGCCCCTATAATACAATATTGTTAACTATAGTCACAATGTTGTCCAATAGACCCCCAGAACTTATTCATCTTCTAACTGTAAGTTTATATACTTCCACCAACATCTCCCTAATTCCTCCAACCCCAAGCATTCTACTCTCTGTTTCTATGAGTTTATCTATTTTAGAATTCACATATAGATGATATTATACAGTATTTACCTTTCACTGTCTGGCTTATCTCATTTAGCATAATGCCCTCAAGTTCCATCCATGTTTTAGCAAATGGCACGATTTCCTTCCTTTTCATGGCTGAATAGTGTTTGTGTGTATGTGTATGTGTATGTATCATGCCTTCTTTATCCATACATCTGTTGATGGACACATAGATTGTTTCCATATCTTGAATAGTGCTGCAGTAAACATAAGAGTACGGATAGTACTTTGAAAATGTACCCAGAAGTGGGATTGCTGGATCATATAGTAGGTCTATTTTTAATTTTTGGAGGAATATCCATACTGTTTTCCTAGTAGCTGCACCAATCGTCATTCTTACCAACAGTGTGCAAGGATTCCTTTTCTCTACATCCCCACCATTCTAACAGGTGTGAGGTGATATCTCATGGTTTTGATTTGCATTTCTTTGATGACTAGTGATGCTGAATATCTTTCCATGTGCCTGCTGGCCATCTTTGGGCCTTCTTTAGAAAGGCTCCTCTACCCATGTTTTAATTGGATTGTTTTCTTCCTGTGGATGAATTGGATGGATTCTTTATATATTTTGGGTATTAATCCCTTGTCAAGTATATGGTTTACAAATATTGTCACCCATTCCATAGGTTTCCTTTTCATTTCTTGATAGTTTCTTTCGCTGAGCAGAAACTTTAGCCTATTATTTATTCTTAAGGATATAATATCTTTTCATCTATCCCTGTGAATAGAAATTAAACCATTTTGAAAATTTGTTTTTGTTCCCTTAATTATTCCAGTTTTCTTCAGTATTGATGTTATTAATCTTGGATTGTTTTTCTGTGCAGTGAAGTTTCTTACAATGTTCTATGAGTTTTATTCTTATTCATAGATAGTAAGGACATCTTAGATAGTAAGGATAGCTGCTACCAGGTATCTCTTGCAATGTTTAGATCCTCACGTGCCATGTTACTTGTCATTTCCTGGCAAGTTTCTTCAAGTGATGGCTGGTCACATAGTTTTACTATGAGTAAAACTAAAAAGACTATAAGAAGAGCAAGGGAACAAGCCCCCATCCTCCATGCCACAGTTTTTCCTACAGCCACAATCGCGATTTATCATCTTCTTCCTCTAACACCCATTTTAGATTTTCACCATGCCAGGTGGGATTAGCCCGATCTTCATCTGGATTCTGTTTACATTGCCCTTGTAAGGTTGCAGCTGTTGAAATTCCTCATTTACAATTATTAGCAGAAACTCAGAATCCCAGAAATCCTTGAGTTCCACTTATACTCCTCCTTGGCCTCATTACCAGTAGCACGTCTATCACCTTATGGTAATCAGTCTGTTACCCCTGGAAGAACAGTTAATTCTTTCTTTGGATGCGTGAAGAACCAAAAAATTAGCAGGCAGTAATTGTAGCTTTAAATTGAGAAGAATCATTGCTCAGTCTCCTTGTGGAAGCATCTCTCACCTAGGGACAGAATTTCCTAAGAGCCTAAAATTGTAGGGACCAGAAGCACAAACTCCCCTGGGGGTCATTAGAATTAATGGTGAAAATCGCATTTCTACTTTCACACCTTGGTTCCCACGCTCATATATTCTATCTATGGGGACGTAGCGTTATAAAATTGCCATTGGAAAAGTGTATACCATTACTTTTTTTTTCAGTAATTCCTTCTACATTTATTAGCAGACATACTACTGAAATGAGGATCTTTCTTCCAAGTACAGTCATTTTTGTGCCTGTTGTTTCTTAATTTCACTATGATGTACATTCTTATCTAATGTGCTCTACTGCATTAGTATTATTATTCTGTTTTCTGCTTAGATATACCAAATTTGGCCAGCATGAAACTCCTCAAGCTGACTCCTGTGTACTTTTGATAGGTCCCCATTGTCTTTAAGCATATTTTTCTTCTTTTTGTTTTCTGCCATAACAAGCTATTCCAGAATCAACTTGTATTTTGTCTGCCTAGCCCTGGGATCAGCCATTCCTTAAGGACCTCTAGTTCCTTTTAGTATGAAATGTTATTTAAAAACCACGATCTGGAGACTAGATGTGCTTATTTCTACTATGAAGGTAGGTATGTTAAGTTCATATTCATATCTCCAATTCAAATCCAACATGTAAGGTACTTTCTTACTTTCTCTTTTCCGTATTTTTGTCTTCCAATATATGAGAATCTGGTTTCCAAAAATGTCAACATATTTATTCATCTTGCTGTGTCCTTTGTTCAAGGCATGGGACATCTTGATTTTGCTCATGAATGTCCTTGGGACTTCCGTTGTTTCTTTGTCTCTTTCCTCTTAGTCTAAATCTCAATCATTACTTCTACCATGTTTTGAGATCCTTTCTTTCTCTTCTCTTTCTTGTTTTTTTTTTTTAATTTTCTTTTCTGTTTGCTGGTGCTAATCTTTCTGGCCAGACACAGATCAGAGCTCCAGCGGCTTGAAGCCGAGATGCCGCGGCTCCATCCAGGGTAATATGGATGTTCTTTGGGTAATATGGATATTCTTTGGGTAATATGAGCCAAACAACATCCATGTTGTCTGCCCATCTAATCTCATTCTTAGGAATATCATGGTTTATTATCTTTCAAAGCACCTGCTTAAGATTAGGTCTTTGCATGATCTTCACAGAATAAAGGGCTTATAATCTACCAGCAAAGTGGAGAAGACAATTTCAGAAGTTAGGGGCTCTGAGGTTTCAAGTGTGTCTGGGGTTGAAGCACATCCAATAGGATGTCCCTGCTGCAGGGTTCTAGGGCACACTACTTCCTGGCAAAGCTTTAACTGTAGTGTAAGAGTGTATTTTCTACTGCTGCAATCAAGATACCAAGGACTTCTCAGTTTAAAACAATATTCATTTGTTAACTCTATAGTTCAGAAATTTGGGCAAGGCCCTGGCTGTATTCTCTGCTCAGGTTCTAACATGCTTAAAATTAAGGTGTTGATGAGGCTGTGTTATCATCTGAAGATCAGCTTCCTCTTCCAAGTTCATGTGGTTGTGGTAGAACTCATTTCTTTGCCATTGTAGGCCTGAGATATTGCTTTTTTTGCGGTTGATGGCTGGTGGAAAAGCTCAGCTCAAAGACATGGCATTTCTTGTCATGTGGACATCTATCTTCAAAGACAGCAGTGAAGAACTTCCCTTGTGTCGAATACCTCTTATAGTTTCAATCTCTTTTGTTAGGAAGAATTCAGTCTCATTAAGTGATTGCCTGATTAGATCAGACTCACCAAGAATAATCTCCTTTTTCAGGTCAACTTGTTTAGAATATTAAACAATCTGTGGATTAGATTAGTGTTTGATTGAGTAACCGTGAGGAGGTGTGTGCACATCAGGAGTGGGAATCTTGAAGAGCATCTCAGAATTCTGTCTACCACAAGGAAACTGGCCCGGGCTGTGAATTTAGCCTTCTTTTTAATTTTCTTCTCTCCAAATGCAGTCTTGGAATTTATTTCTACCACAGTCACCCTTCTAGATATGAGATGGGTCTTTACTACTGTCCATAGGAACTGTGCTGGGTTGAATAGTTACTCCTCAAAATGCATATGAACCTGGATCCTCAGAATGTGACCTAACTTGGGAAAAGGGTCTTTTTAGATGTAATTAGTTACAATGAGGTCATTCTGTATTAAAGTGAGTTCTAATCCAATGACTTGTATCCTTATATGGAGAGAAAACAAGAGAAACTAGGAAGAGGCAAGACAAGCTCTTTGCTCTAAAGTTTTCAGAGTGTGGCCCTAATGACATCTTGATTTTGGATGTAAGGCACCTAAAACAGTGAAGTAATTAATTTCTATTGTTTTAAGCCCTCCAGTTTGTGATACTTTGGAACTCATCCTTGGGAAAGTAACGTACAGGTTTTCTGGATTTTATATAATGGCTCTACTTTATAGTTGTTTGACCAACACAATTACTTTCTTCCATTAGCACTTTACAGACACATAACAGCAACAAAGCCATAAGACAGTCTTATAATTACATTGTCTTTATGGAGATACTGCAAAAACCAGCATGCCCTTTTGTACCTATACTCTACCCCATGTCACCATGGGCGAGAATTGTTCTAACTGCATGCTACAGCAAACCAGAGGATATTACCACTCTCTGGAGACCCAGGAAAGAGTTGATGTGTCAGCTTGAGTCCAAGGACAGTCTCAAGGCATAATTCCTTCCTCCCCTGGGGACCTCAGTCTTTTTCTCTAAAGGTCTTCAGCTGAGTAGATGAGGCGCACCCCCTTCATGGGAGGTAATCTGGTTTACTCCAAATCAACTGCTATAAGTGTTAATTTCATCTAAAACATGCATTCATAGAGATATCTAGAGTGGTGTTTGACCAATATCTGGGTACCACGGCCTAGAAAAAGCACATAAAATTAACCATTACAATCACCAGTAGAATTCTTTTTGCTATTTACCAGCAGTTCATCCAATGCCAGACATACATCTTTCTGGGCACCAACAGTGTTACTGAAATACTAATAAGTATAAATATTGTACCCTGGCCAGACTTAATGATCACTTTATTAATAGTTTAAAATAAGATTTTCAACATTTCTTTTGAACTTTTAAGCTATATGTGTTCAATAAGGAAATCAAAAAAGTATCGCAGTAAAATATTATTAATCTTGGAAGAGCTGTCTCATGGCTATTTATTCTAGTCCTTATTTCACAGAGAAGGAAACTCTGAGAAAGAAGATAACTAAGAATCAGTTATTGAAAGCTTTTAATCAGGACTTTGTCCATGTCTAGCCATTTTTTTTAAACAAGACAATTAGTATAATCAATAACAATGGCTCATTACTGGGATCAAATGGCTAGATGTGTTTTTGTTTTACATTTGTGTTATATTTATTATGATTCTTTTAACTGCTATTATAGAGCATAGAACATAATCCTGCCTAGGTCAGAAGACATGTGTTAAAAATTCTCTGACTGATTCTAATAATTTCCTTAGGATGCTTTTCTTCTTGTTTCAGCTCCTTCCCTCAATTGGCAGCCATTGGACTGTATCACAGTTTTCCTAAATGGAAAGCTTTTGTTTCTACCACATTAACTAAATCTGACCACTGTGTGTCTGTTCCAGTCGATTTTCTTAGCACTAAATACTCAACAAAGATTTACCAATTCCTTACTACATAATTTGGCAAAAAGAGTAATCTTGATTATTTAAAGCATTGATCTTGCCAAAAAGTAGAGAAAAAAAGGCAGTATTATTTATAATACTACTACTACTAATAACAAAATAATTATCGTTTAAATTAGTATTTTAAATTAGTATTTGAACAATATAAGTAACAAACAAAACATAAACTGCATATTGCAAAAGGGATCAAATTCAACAATAAACAAATAATTTCAAATTAATTCTGTAAAATTGATCATTTTCTCCTATGAGAACTTAGAAGAAATCCTTAATGTGTAAATAATAGCTTAAATGCATTTTTCCTGTGTTGAGGTTATTGTACAGTTAATTAACAGTAATATTGCATTTGTGTTGTTTAAAATTTCACAAAAATTAATTTGTTGAACTTCCTATTATCCAATTAACTGTATTCATATGTGCTTATTTTGAAATTTATTTATGCCCTAATAAATTGTTGTGTATGGATTAAGTCAATTATTGCAAGCTGTGTATATGTCAAGCTATATTATTTATGTATATTAGTTCTGATGGCAACATGTAGTTTGGAGCATCAGACAGTTCTTTTATTCTTTTTTTAAATTAATTTATTTATTTTGAGAGAGACAGTGCGATGAGGAGACAGGGGCAGAGAGAGAGGGAGAGAGAGAGAGTTCCAAGTTGGCTCTGCACTGTCAGCAAAGAACCTGACCAGGGGCTCGAACCCACAAACTGTGAGATCATAACCTGAGCTGAAACCAAGAGTTGGACACTTAACCAACTGAGCCACACAGGTGCCCCCAAGCAGTTCTTTTTTTCTAAATGAACCACAGTGGCTTAGTATATTGAGAAGAAAACAAAAGCATAGCATGCCTGATTAAAGAGGTTGGTGTTGGGGCACCTGGGTGGCTCAGTTGGTTAAGTGTCTGACTCTTGGTTTCAGCTCAGATCATGATCTCGTGGTTTGTGAGTTTGATTGGGATTCTCTCTCCCTCTCCCTCTCTCTCTACCCCTCCGCTGCTCCTACTGTCTCTCTCTCTCTCTCAAAATAAATAAAATAAAAACTTAAAAAAATGAGATCTATGTTATACATGTTATATGGTAAAGAAAGTGAAAGAATGTTTTACACCAGTGTCAGATGTGTTTATTAAATGCTTTTAAGCAACACAAGTTACAGCTAATGGAACCCTAGGAGATAAAATTACAAGAAATAATTGCCTGTGAAATATTGATAAGGGAATAAGAGTCTAAACTACATTTTAGGCAGAATTAGCATCTTGATTCACATTTTAAGAAATTAACGAAAAACCTGTATTAATTAAGGAAATGATTTTTTTTCATTTTAGAGGATTATTAGAGACAAAATATTATATCTGAAAGAGATTTGAAGATGAAGATACTAAGTGAGATGTATTCTAGAATGGAAAGTTAGTTGGAGGTTTAGAGATCAATTCATGTAATATACCATATTAGCAGTCACAGGAAGAAAAACCACATGATTATAGTAATTTATGCAGAAAATATATTTGACAAAATCCAACACTCACCTTGATGAAAAATCTGAACAAAGTGGTATTGCCGAACTTCTTCAACTTAAGAGCAGCTACGAAAGACCCTATAGCTAATATTATACTTAATGATGAATGAAATGGAGAAGGCCATCCTTCTAAGATTGGGAACAAATAGGAACTCACATTCTCACCACTCCTGTTCCACGTAGTGTTGGCCAATGAAATAAGACAAGATAAGGAAATAAAATGCACACAGAGTGGAAAGGAAGACAGAAAACTATTGTCTATCTATCTATCTATCTACACACACACACACACACACACACACACACACACACACCACAGGATGTTTTACATCAAAAACCCCAAGGAGTCTACAGAATCTACTAGAACTAATAAGTGATTTGTGCAAGGTTGTAGGTTGGAAGGTCAACATACGATAGTAACTCCTATATTTATATGTTGTCTTTAAACTAAAATCAACTTTATATGATTTATAGTCTTTTTAATAAATCTAACAAAACATGTGCAAGATCTCATATATGGAAAGCTGCAAACACTGACAAAGAAAATCAAAGCAGACCAAGTATATGGAATACTGTGTAATGCTGGGTTTAATTCATGTCCTGTCAAAATCCCAGTGGAATTTTTGTGCATATGGTTAATTCTAAGTCTACATGGAAAGGAAAAATAGCTTGAATAAGTAAAACAATTTTAAACACAAGAGAAAAATTGGCGGAATCACACAGTCTGATACACAGAGTATACCTTTCCCCCCAGACATGTGTGGTATATTCACCAGTGTAGAATATATGTGATATAAGAAAATATTATCGAATAATTTAAGAAGATTGAAAAATTACAGGATATGTACTCTTATCAAAGTAGAATTTAATTAGAAATCAATAAAAATATGAATTCTTGTATGACCCCAACTATTTGGAAATTAGCACACAGCTTAAGAACCAATGGGTAAAAAGTGAGTTTTAAGGTTAATGTGCTTTTCATTGATTAGTACTTGCATGATATATCTTTCTCTAACCCTTTAATTTTAATGTAAGTCTTTATACTTAAAGTGGGTTTCTTACAGACATTTTTTTTTTAATTTTTTTTTTCAACATTTATTTATTTTTGGGACAGAGAGAGACAGAGCATGAACGGGGGAGGGGCAGAGAGAGAGGGAGACACAGACTCGGAAACAGGCTCCAGGCTCTGAGCCATCAGCCCAGAGCCCGACGCGGGGCTCGAACTCACGGACCGCGAGATCGCGACCTGGCTGAAGTCGGACGCTTAACCGACTGCGCCACCCAGGCGCCCCATCTTATAGACATTTTTTAATCCACTCTGACAATGGCTGCCCTTTAATTGGTGCATTTAGAATATTTTCATTTAAAATGATTACTGGTACAATTGAGTTATTATATGCCATGTTTGTAAGCATGTTCTATTCTTTCCATTTTCTTTTTGTTTCCATTTATTTGTCTTTTAAAATAATTTTTAACGTTTATTTATTATTTTTGAGAGGGAGACAGAGTGCAAGAGGGGTAGGGGCAGAGAGAGAGGGAGACACAGAATCTGAAAACAGGCTCCAGGCTGGTTGCTGTCAGCACAAAGCCTGATACAGGGCTCAAACTCACGAACTGTGAGATCATGACCTCAGCCGAAGTGGGACGCTTAACTGACTGAGCCACCCAGGCATCCCTATTCTTCGTCTTTTTCTGCCCTTTTTTTTGCCTCCGGTTTCACCTGAGCATTTTATATAATTCCATTTTACTTTCTCTCTAAGCATGTTAATCATACTTCTTGTTTCAACATTTTTAGCCCTTGTCCTAGAATATCCAGTATACATTTTTAAGTAAAGAAATCCATCTTTAAAGAACGCTATGTTGCCTCACGTGTAATGCAGGTACCTTAGGACAGAGTACCCACATTTTCTTTCTCTTGCCTCATATAGTACTCTTGTCATTCATTTCACTTATTCATATGCAATATTCATCTAAATGTGTCACTTCAAATAAACTTATTTTGAAGAAAAGTAAAGGTTTCATTTCACTTTCATTTATTTGTTCTACAACACTTTCTATAGTTTTCAGTTTTTGTAAAAGAAATATTGCAACTGGACACGTGTTAAAATTAGGGAATACCTTTATTCAAGACTATGGCAATAGAAGAGAGAGATTGAACTCTATGAAGTTAAAAACGGAGAATATTATTTTTGTTTCTTACTTTATTTTTCTTGCAAGATTTTATTTAAATTTAAGTTAGTTAACAAATAGTGACGTTTTGGTTTTAGAAGTAGAATTCAGTGATTCATCACTTATGTATAACACTCAGTACTCATCCCAAAAAGTGCCCTCCTTAATCCCATTACCCACTTAGCCCATCCCCCACCCACCTCCCCTCCAGCAACCCTCATTTGTTCTCTATAGTAAACAGTTTCTTAGGTTTGTCTCCCTCTCTGTTTTTATCTTATTTTATTTGTCCTTCCTTTCCCCTATGTTCATCTGTTTTGTTTCTTACATTCCACATATGATGAAATCATGTTATTTGTCTTTCTCTGACTTATTTGCTTAGCATAATACACTCTAGTTCCATCCATGTCATTGCAAATGGCAAGATTTCATTCTTTTCATTGCCAAGTAGTATTCCATGGTGTGTATATATAATCCATCTTCTTTATTCATTCATCAATCGATCGACATTTAGGCTATTTCCATAATTTGGCTATTGTTGATAGTGCTGCTATAAACACTGGGAAGCATGTGCCCCTCAAATCTATATTTTTGTATCCTTAGTTTAAATACTTAGTAGTGCAATTGCTGTGTTGTAGAGCAGTTCTATTTTTAACTTTTTGAGGGACCTTCATACTGTTTTCCAGAGTGGCTGCACCAGTTTGCATAAAGGGGCAGATTTTTATTTATTATTATTATTTTTTAAAATATAATTGGGGCGCCTGGGTGGCTTGGTCGGTTAAGCGTCCGACTTCGGCTCAGGTCAGGATCTCACGGTCCGTGAGTTCAAGCCCCGCGTCGGGCTCTGTGCTGACTGCTCAGAGCCTGGAGCCTGTTTCAGATTCTGTGTCTCCCTCTCTCTCTGCCCCATCCCCATTCATGCTCTGTCTCTCTCTGTCTCAAAAATAAATAAACGTTAAAAAAAAATTAAAAAAATAAAATATAATTGATTATCAAGTTAGCTAATATACAGTATACTTGGCTTCGAGGGTAGATTCCAACGTTTCATCACTTACATACAATACCCAGTGCTCATCCCAACAAGTGCCCTCCTCAATGTCCATCACCCATTTTTCCCTCCCCCTACCCAACCCCACCATCAACCCTTGGTTCGTTCTCTGTATTTAAGAGTCTCTTATGGTTTGCCTCCCTCTCTATTTGAAACTATATTTCCCCTTTCCCTTCCCCCTTGGTCCTCTGTTAAGTTTTTCAAATTCAACATGTGAGTGAAACATATGATATTCGTCTTTCTCTGCCTGACTTACTTCACTTAACATAGTACCCTCCAGTTCCACCCACGTTCTTGCAAAAGGGCGGATTTTTAGCTGCAGGCCTGAGATAATGGACATTGAAGGGGAGGTTGGTCAGTGTAATTAGGCCATCTGTGTTTGTTACTTGGTGCTTCTCAAAATTAGGTTCCTTGTCTCCCACAGAGTGCGATACAGTGGCTGTCTTTCTTTCTGATTACATTTCAAAACAGACTTGCTCCCAGGTCTTCAAGAAGGACATTCTTCTTTTGTAGAAAATTTACATCTGAAAGAGACAGAGAATTTACAACAGCAACTTTTCTAAAATAAATGCTGTAAGAAAGGGAGGTCAGAAGCCCACCCTCAGAAAGATACCTATTTGAATTTAGCAAAGGTGATGGAAACTTAAAGCCACCCTGGTGACTTTCTAAAGTGTCTTCTCTTTCTTAAAATGTTCTTTTAACATTTCTTGCAGGCCAGATCTGCTGGAGTTGGGGGGGGGGTCCTTTAATTTTTTTTTCATCTAGGAAGTATTTATTTCTTCTTAATTTTTAAAACATAGCTTCATGGACATAAGTTAAAGGTTAGTGGGGCCTTTTTTTTTTCCTTTAGCATGTGCAATATTTCACTATACTTTCTTTTTAAAAACTTATTATTTCGGGCACCTGGGTGGCTCAGTTGATTAAGCGTCCAACTTCGGCTCAGTTCGTGATCCTGCAGTCTGTGAGTTCGAGCCACCAGGTGAGTTCGAGCTCAGAGCCTGGAACCTGCTTCAGATTCTGTGTCTCCTTTCTCTGCTCGTCCCCGCTCATGCTCTAGCACTCTCTGTTTCTCAAAAATAAATAAACATTAAAAATTATTAAAAACTTCTTTCTTTACTTTTAATAACAACTGTATACGGTGTATATGTTAAGGTAAACAGCATAATACATATACATATATACATATGCATTGATATACATATAGGTCGTGAAGTGGGTGACTAAGGTCAAGCTAATTACCATATTCATCTCCTCAGAAAGTTCCCCGTTTTGTGTGTGTGTGTGTGTGTGTGTGTGTGTGTGTGGTGAAAGCACCTGAAATCTACTTTTAGCAAAAGTCTTCTGTTCGTGGTTTTTGACAAGAGATTCGCTATATTTCTTATGCTTATTCCTTTATAAGTACCAGGTCTTCCTGTCTCCTTCCTTTACATTATCTCAAGACTCTTTGTCTCATGTTCTACAGTTTGAACATGATGTGCTTACACATAGTCCCCCTCCCCCATCCTCTGCTCCACCCCCTGCACTGCTTGACATTGAACTTCCTGAATCCATACTTTGGTGTCTGTCATTAATTTTGGAAATTTCTTTAATTTTTTTTAATGTTTATTTATTTTTGAAGGAGAGAGAGACAGAGTGTGAGTGGGGGAGGGGCAGAGAGAAGGGGACACAGAACCCGAAGCTGGCAGCACAGAGCCCGACGCGGGGCTCAAACCCAGAAACTGTGAGATCATGACCTGAACCAAATTGGGACGCTTAACCGACTGAGCCACCCAGGTGCCCCAATATTACCTGACTTTTTTAAACTTTTTTTAAACGTTTATTTATTATTGAGAGACAGAGAGAGACAGAGCATGAGCGGGGGAGGGAAAGAGAGATGAGGAGACACAGAATCTGAAGCAGGCTCCAGGCTCCGAGCTGTCAGCACAGAGACCGATGCGGGGCTCAAACCCACCAACCATGAGATCATGACCTGAGCCGAAGTCCCACGCTCGACCTACTGAGCCATCTAGGTGCCCCAATTTTGGAAATTTCTTAACCATTATTAGTTCAACTATTTCTTCTACTCTATTATCTTTTTCTTCCCGCCTAGTTCTCCTGTTCCAGTTATGCATATATTATACTTTTTCAAATTGTCCTGCAATTCTTGACAATTCTGTTCTTTTTTTTTCTCCGTTCTGTTTTTCTCCATTCTGTTTCATTTCAGATTGAAAAGTTTCTGTGCATTTTATGCATTTGTCAAAACACAATTAATGTACACTCAAAATGCATGCATTTCATTTTATGTAAATTTTACATTAAAGACAAAAAATTCATGATAAATACTGAACTCTCGTTAATGATAGGCATGTTAGAGTATTTAAGGGGAAGTAAATTTATTTCTGCTATTTAGTCATAAGTTATTGAAAATTAGTATGAACCGATTGAATAGAATAACATGTATAGTAGAATGTTATTTCTACAATCTGCCTAATAAATATATGTGTTTATTATTAAAAAAATAATTTTTCGGTAATATTTTCAGAAATTTTCCTAATAACATACTTAAAAAATGCTATAGAGGGGCGCCTGGGTGGCGCAGTCGGTTAAGCCTCCGACTTCAGCCAGGTCACGATCTCGTGGTCTGTGAGTTCGAGCCCCGCGTCAGGCTCTGGGCTGATTGCTCGGAGCCTGGAGCCTGTTTCCGATTCTGTGTCTCCCTCTCTCTCTGCCCCTCCCCCGTTCATGCTCTGTCTCTCTCTGTCCCAAAAAATAAATAAATGTTGAAAAAAAAATTAAAAAAAAAATGCTATAGAGGGGCGCCTGGGTGGCGCAGTCGGTTAAGCATCGGACTTCAGCCAGGTCATGATCTCACAGTCCGTGAGTTCGAGCCCCGCATCAGGCTCTGGGCTGATGGCTCAGAGCCTGGAGCCTGTTTCCGATTCTGTGTCTCCCTCTCTCTCTGCCCCTCCCCCGTTCATGCTCTGTCTCTCTCTGTCCCAAAAATAAATAAACGTTGAAAAAAAAATTAAAAAAAAAATGCTATAGAATCCCCTTGGGATCATTGTTAAACACCCTATTGCAAAGTGGGGCTATCAAGTAATGAGGAGACTATGGATCAGAGAACCCATGTCAAGTTAGCCCCTAGATAGACCATACTTTGTTTCCCCAGATTATAGGGAAAAAATGTTATTTGCTGTTAACTTCAACATCAGTTTAGGGTCAGGCTAACCAAAGCCACTCAGATTTGAAATAAAATAATATTAACTCATTAGAGTAATAGAACATTAAATGACCAGTGAGCAGGATAAAATATACATGCATTTTTTTAACATTTTATTTATTTTTGAGAGACAGAGAGAGATAGAGCATGAGCAGGGGGAGGGACAGAGAAAGAGGGAGACACAGAAGCAGCCTTCAGGCTGCAGGCTCTGAGCTGTCAACACAGAGTCCGACACGGGGCTCGAACTCACGAGCTGTGAGATCATGACCTGAGCCGAGGTTGAATGCATAACCTACTGAGCCATCCAGGCACCCCTATAAAATATGTGTTATATCAAAAATATCTGTAAGATTTAAAAAAAGATCAACAGGTGATTTTAAAAAACAGAATTTAAGGGCACCTGGGGGCCTCAGTCGGTTAAGCATCCCACTTTGGTTCAGGCCATGATCTTGTGGTTTGTGAGTTTGAGCCCTGCGTTGAGTTCTATGCTGATAGCTCAGAGCCTGTAGCCTGCTTCGGGTTCTGTGTCTTCTTCTCTCTCTGCCCCTCCCCTGCTTGTGCTCTGTCTCTCTCTATCAAAAATATATAAATGTAAAAAAAAAACCACAGAATTTAATTATGTGACCATTAAAGCTAATGACTTCACATTAGAGAGAACTCAATGATATAGCAGACTATTTTGTGTTCTTAATCACCTTACATAGGATAACAAACCAGAAATTGGAAAGGGAAGTACCCTTTTTGTTTTCTCTCCTTATCTATCCCACAAAACAGTGTGTTCCAATAATGAATACTTTCCTGTTGACAAAGTGACAAAGGAAAGTATTGAATTAAGTCTCAAAATAGAGCATATATCCAATGAAGCTGTGTCTGCCCTGCCACCCTTTGATTTATTATCTGACTGTTCTGGACCTAAGAAAACATGTTTTTGCTGACTCTTGTTTCTGTTGATTCTCCAATGCTCCAGACTTCTCTGCTGTTTAAGCCTCTCTAGCATTGGGTGCATATGACCACAGAATTCTCTCTGGCTCTTTTTGGTTAGTAATCTGTTCCTTCAGTTTGGACACAGCTTTGTTCTTCAGTATTCTATCTATCTGCCTAGAGATCATCACTGTTTGAAGATCACATGGTTACCTGCAATTCGAAATTTTTATGTCTTTTCTACCTCATAGCCTCTTTAACATCCCTTAAATCTGTTAGACTAGAAATCGTACAGCCATTTTCAGTTTTCCCTCTGTCTCTTGTTTTATTCTCTCCATCATATGTTCTTTTTTTACCCCCTTAGTTTCTCTGATATGTAAACTTCTATTCATTTATGATCGCTATGAAATCAATTCTATGCCCCTGAAATAAGCAATTACTTGAACTCTTCATCTAACACTTTAAACTTACATAATTTTGAAACTATATCCACTTAAGTTCTCCAAGATGCAGGACTATTCTACGTGAAGTAGGAACAATACTGATAAATGAAAGCAAATACTGTTCATGAATGGCAATGCAGCTTGTAATACATGGATCATAAATAATTTTAATAGCAAAATCTTCAACTGTGACCCTTAAGTAGGTACTTTTTTTGGATGGTAAGAATGTCTTGGCAACTGTCTTCTTTCTGACTAACGAGAGCTGGTACTATTTGCACATGAACCTAGTCAAACGTTTCTGGATTAGAACCATCCTTCTTACACTACACCAGAGAAGAGGCACAAAGAGATGTGTTCTCATGTGATTAGTGGGGAAAGGAGGTAAAGCCAAGAGGCAGCATTTTTTTTTCCAGTGCTTATAAAAGGAAACAATCTCTCTATTAAACCTTGCAAGCTGATTCTAGAAAAGTTGGTAATGTTGATACATACTAAAATTGTAAAAGGTAATCCAATCATACTTCCATTATGAAAGAGAATTCTTTGTATCATTGTATGCATTGTATTCTTTAACAAAATTGGCACATTACTGGAAACTTATTTGATATCTTGATCCTTTCATATTTAATATCATATACTAAGCATTTCCTATCCATTAGCCAACCTTCATAAACAGAATTTAATGCATCACATATGATAAATTGTGATCAATAATTAAATTGAACTTGCTAGTACTTTTATATTTGGGTTGTTATCATTTTTGTCACATTTAATTTAAAAGGTTTGTTTGGGGTGCCTGGGTGGCTCAGTCGGTTAAGCATCCAACTTTGGCTCAGGTCATGATCTCACTGTTCGTGGATTTGAGCCCCACATCGGGCTCTGTGCTGAAAGCTAAGAGCCTGGAGCCTGCTTTGGACTCTGTGTCTCCTTCTCGTTCTGCCCCCCCCCCCCACCGCTTGCATTCTGTCTCTCTTTTTCAAAAATAATAAATAAAAAATATTTAAAAATTAAAAAAAAAGATTTATTTATATTCTGGTACCTTATATCAAAAAAAATGGGCTAAATACAGACAGGGATTATATTCAACAATACTTAGAGTAGCACTTTATTACTCAAGACCTTATGAAAATAATACAAAACTTTAGTAAGAATAAATAGATCTAGGTCATGACATGGTATGTTTTGACACAAACTCTCAATTATTGGCACACGGACACACCAATGAAAATGCTTAGATTCTATATGTCATAGGCAAAATAATGGACTTCAAAAGTGTCACTTCCCAATTTCTGGAACCTGTGACTATGATATCTTACAGGGTAAAAAGAAACTTTGCGAAAGAGATGAAGGATAAGTTTGAAATGGAAGAGTATTCTGGAGTATCTGAGTAGGTCCAATTTACTCCTTAAAAGTGAAAGATGAAAGCTGAAGCTTACACAAGAAAAAAACAACAGAAGGAAAAATAAAAGGAGAGAAGAGAGATTCAAAGTGTCATTGTGATTCACCTGCCTTCGGGGCCCTGAAGATGGAAGAAGGGGACCATAAACCAAGGAATTTAATGGTCTCTTGGCACTGGGAATCGCCCTTGGCTAACATCCAGGAAGAAACAAGGACCTCAGTCCTATAATCACAAGGAATTAAACTATGCTAATAACTTAAATAAGCAAGGAAATGGATTCCCCCTTAGAACATTTAGAAAGAAACAAAGAGGTGCCAACACTTTGTTTTTAATCTGTTGAGATCTGCATCAAAACAAACTGATAATTTGTTATGGCAGCAATAAAAAATGAACAAACTGTCAAACTATATTAATGATAATCATAATGTAATTATAGTAATTATAATATGGTTTGGTATTTTTAATTAGCACATAGTATCTCCCAATATACATAGTGCTTTTATTAACTCATCAGGTATCTATAGTCTATGACTTAGAGTGAACTGTTAGTCACATTTTAGATGGGAGAAAGTACTAAGATACTGAGTAGTTAGGTGACAGTCAAAAACATTTCATTAAAAGCAGCAATGTCAGGATTTGTTTTTAATTTTTTCTTGACTTTGTTAATAATACGATGTCTTACAAATAATTGATAATGCAATATATTTCATGATTTGAAACATAATAAACATAAAAATTAATGAGTTACTGAGTGCATCGTCAGTTGAGGTGGATGGAGCTTTTAAAAATCAATTCATATACCCATTCCTTATTTTAATTTACTTATTTCTAAAATCAGACTAAATTTAGCATCTATTCTTTGTGTGTTCATTTTAGATTGAAATAGAAAAATTTTGTTTTGGAAATGTTCCCAATTCTCTGAACTTCTCTAAGAGTTGTATGCCCCAAATCACATAGCAGTCTATCACTAAAACATTATTTTAGAGGTAATAGTAATTGGCCACTAAATGAGGCCTTCTTCCAGTTCAGTTGATATCAAATAATCTCATAAGGAATTGGCCCACACATTGTGACACCTACATATTCACTTCATTAGAATTATGGGAAGCCAAGCCCCACAGAAGCTCATTGGCTGAAGTCCAAATCCTCCAAACAAAAGCAACATGACACATACTCTCTGTCAGAAAAAGTCTGATCCATGCTAGACGGGGGAGGACACAAGAGGGAAGGATGAGAAGAGCCAGCTCCTTCCCATGCGCTTTGGTTTTGTGGGAGCACAACTTCAAAAAGAGTGTCTCCCAGTACCCTGTAGCTAAACATTCAGAGGCTTGGAAGAAGGGGACATGTATATCGGGTATACGATTCATATTGCAAAATGGGGGTGCAGTCCGTCTACCCACATGGAGAGCGGTCATAGGACAACGCGGTGTGGCCAGAAGAGGCACCTGCCATTTAGCTTTGCTGAAATGTCCTTAAGGTTATAGTGGTGGAATTGGCAGGCAAGAGGGGTTCATGGCAGAGGTGAGAGGTCAGGGTGCAGGAAGATTGAAGGGTAGAGGAGGTGACTGGAGCCCAAGTGAACATGCCCCTGGTTGAAGCAAGATCAGTCTCTGCATTACAGCAGCTAAGCCTTCAGCTCAGTTGACCAGGAGGGCAAGCAGCACTCAGGGGAGAAAGGGATATGGCTCTGGAAACGGCAGATGCCTGCAAGCACAGGTGAGGATGAGAACGAAGTCAAGGACAAGGTCAAGAACAAAGTCGAGACCTCTAAGCCAGAGGACTTAGTCTTTTTCCATAGAAATTTATGCTTTCTTAAAGATTACATTTAAATAATCACATAAGACTAACTTCAAACCAACTTGGATATTTATTTATTTAGTTTTTTTTTTTCCTGCAAGTGAACTTTGCAACTCTCTATTGTATGATACCTGGAAGTTTGCTTTTTATCAGCTTAAGCCTTGCATGTGTACAATGATTACCTGCCCTGTGTTTAGACTTGCAAATGACCTTGAGGGAAATAATAGCTCACATTTTTCATCATTTACTGTGTGCCACAGACTATTCGAAATACATATATTATCTCTTCAAATTTTTACAGTCCCACAAAATTGGCAATCGTGTCATTCTTCAACTGTTACAAATAAGGAAGCTAAAAAGCAGAGATTTAGATAAATTGACGAGGACCATCCTTTTCACAGAAGGTGGAATCAGGATTCTACACAAGGGGGTTTGTATCTAGAGGCTGGGTTCTTAATATGTTATGCTAATGCCATAATGGGTGTAAAACCACATAGTTCAGTTATGGGTAGAAATTTTGGAAACAAGGAAACAAACTATGTAGAAATAACTATAACTTTTAAACTGCTTTTGGAAAAAGAGAGCTGTTGATTGACTCTTTCCCGCTCAAGGTTTTTTATCAAACATAGCTTAGCTGACTGGGTACGTAGAAGCCAGCTCTAAAATTGGTTCTATTTCTCCCTATTCACATGAAGCTCCTTAGACTAGTTTATTGCCAGCAAATCAAAAATTGGTCTTAGGCGGTCAGTTGGCCAGAAAATAATTGTTTTCCTAAAGCCAGAGTAGGGTATGGAATTCTCGCCCGGTATCCAACTAAGTCTTATGTGATGTAACAGAATTTAAGTGGGTGTCCTTTATATGAAATTACTGTGGCTCCTCAAGTGGCATCAGAGTCATTTTCACAAATTGTTAGGGAAAAGATATCCTGCATTACTACACCAGTAGCTCAACTGTTTCATAATGATTAGTATGAATCGGTTGTTTTCTCTTCCACAACAATTAGCGGTGTGTGACAGAAGCAGCTAAAGACCTTCCACAGCCAAATGCAGGAGCTGAGCTTTTCTCTTGAAATCTCCAGAAGGGGAAGTTGGCATTGGAGGGCGGGGGTAGGGAAAATAGGAAGGGAAAAAAAGAAAACATGAGATACCCTTTCTAAAAATCCTTTGTTAGGTCTCAGTTTGTGCTTAGTCTGAATCTTTTGGCTCTCTCTGTTCTGTTTAACTTGTTTATTCAGGTTAAAGACTCAGGCCAACAAGAACCATGATGAATTTCAAGATTAAATTCAGGCAGCTCAATCAGACCATATTGAAAATACCCAGGAGTAAAGGTATCTTCTTCAATGATATTCACATTATTTTATAAGGTACACTGCTTTCGAAGTCCTATTGTACATCCAAAAGATGTGTTCCTAATGTTAACACTATAATTTAACGTTATTTTGAGTTTAAATAATTAAAATTATTACAAGAAACTACCAGAGACATCATCTGATTCCTACTAAAAAATAAAATTGCAGATAAAAGCACTTGAAATTACTAGGTAAAGCTTAATGTTCACTTTTTAACATTATTGGTTATTACATTTAATGTTATAGTTTAAATATCTACTTTGTGGTGGATAAAACCATTAAATAAACACAGAAGTGATTTAAAATTTTGTTACTAGATAGGGGCACCTGGGTGGATTAATTGGTTAAGCGTCCAACCTTTAATTTAGGCTCAGGTGATGATCTCATGGTTCCTGCCTTTAAGCCCTGTGATGGGTCTGTACTGACAGCTTGGAACCTGCTTGGGATTCTCTCTCTCTCTCTCTCTCTCTCTGTCTCTGTCTCTCTCTGTCTCTCTTTCTCTCTCTCAAAATAAATAAGCTTAAAAAATAAAATTTAGTTACTAGATAAATTAATTCCAGCTTACAGGCTCACATTAATTAAACTGTAACAGTTAAGCAGAAGATAAGGTTTCCAATAGTGAAATAAATGAATTGTAAATGGCTAGGTGTCTGTAGGTTTACTCAAAAAGGACTTTTAAGTTTTCTCTTCATAACTTATTATGCAACTTTACAAGATGCATAAAGTTTATCCTTCTGAGACATACAAAATAATCACTGCTTGGATGACATTAGGCCAACCAGAGGGCCACAGGACTAAAAGACCTTTTGTGATCACAGATCCCAATTCATGCCAAGGCTTAAAGTCCCACTCGTAAACCCTTTGCAATGTCTGATACCTACAGCCAATGAAACAGTGGGATTTCAAATCTCCAGGCAGTTATAAAAATGCACCGACTCTAAAATAAGTGTTAATATTTGAAGAAAATCACTCCTGGCTGATTTCATGTTCATGTGCTGTCTTCTCTGGGTCATAACACCATCTCTTCCTGTGAAATGGAAGTTTGACAGAACTCAAAGATTTTATTTGGGACTTAACTGATTACAGGATAGTGAGATTACACATATAATTGAATGTAAAATTTACAATAAAAACTTTTTAAAAAGGCTAAGAATTGGATGGCTACACAAACCAAATTTAACCCTGAAGCAAACAATAGATTGAAATTTTTTCAGACTACTTCTGTTCACCCTTTAGTATATAGAACACACATGATTGCTTCTCAGTGATAATTTATTTTTAGATATCTAATATGGTACATAGATACATGTAGATTAAAACCTACTGTTTAAGTAAAGCTACCAAGGAAAAATAACTCCGTTACCAGGTATCAATCCAATATTTCTAAATTTTATATTAAATTTTGTTGCGGTTGACTATATGAATGAGAAATCTTCCACATAAAATATATTTAGACCAATGGTGTAACTTTGATTATATGTAATGGGTTCATTATTCTGGTGTGAGGCTGAATGTAATCAAACTTTTCCAAATGTGAAATAGGTCAGAACTTCAGCACTAAATATTGCATTAAAATTCTAAAGAGATCTTTTTCAGCATCCTCTTCCCAGAAAGTGTGTCCCGTAAATCTTAGAGAGATGTATAGAAGAGTTACTACCTCCCCTACTTACCACTAAAGCCCTCAATTATTTGGAAAAGGAAGCCAAGCACATGGTATCTATCTGTCTGTCTATCTATCATCTATCTATCTATCTATCTATCTATCTATCTATCTATCATTTTTCTGTCTACCATCTGTCATCTATCTATCTATCTATCAACTATCAATCTCATCTAACAATCTACCATTTATCTATCTATCATCTATCTAATTTCTTCCTTCAAATTAGGGTATCTGACTAGGACAGAGATTCTTTCTTAGAAAAGGCATCCTCAAAGATTCCTGTTTGTGGAAAAGAGCCTTTTGTACTTGACCCCCATTGTTTCATTGGCAGGATGAAACAGAAATCTAGTTGTTTCTGGAAAGACAGCAACCCTTCTTTCCCCCAAAACACTAAGCCCTCACCACCACCCTCTGCCTTGAGACCATCTGTGTTAGTCTCATTATGACCTTTAACCTTTCTTATGGTAGTCTCCACAGAAGCCTAGGACCTCTGGGTCATCCTGAGTGTGATCCACATGCTACTTCATACAGCCTCTATTGTGACCCTCCATTTCCAATTTTACCTCCAACTCTTCAAATCATCCTTATTGCTCTTGGGAACTTCTGGTCTGCCAGCAGCAAAATCTCCACAAGATTGATCTCTTCTCTCAATGTGCCCTTGACTTTCTAGCTCTACCAAATAACTGAAACTTCGTGGAGAAAGCTTCTAACTTTGGCAGTCCTCTCAAGTGGGACCTTTTCTCTCTCCTACATCTTATGACTTTGACCTGGGGATGAGGAAGTGTCTTCCTTGTTCCTCGTGGCCACTTCCAGACAGTTCACATGTCACTCCTCTCTAGCCATCAGCTTTGAATTTAAGAATATAAAATTATAGCACACAATTCCACTCCTTGCAGTCCTATTCCAAATCCTCATCTCTTCCCTACACTTCTAGAATATTTAGCTCCTGACTCATGGTCACATTAGCACTGCCCCTTCCACCACACTCAGGGATTTCAACATCCCAAGACTCTCAGTATTTAGATGTTCTTCCAGTATCTAAGCTTCTCCAGGTTCTAGCCTCCATCCTACCCTCAGCCCTTCATAAAGTTTCACCACTACACCTTTCCACCATCTATATTTGTGCTTAAGCTCAGGTATAGCTTATGGTATAGCATGGAAACACTGTTTAGGAGGCGCCTACACAGGCCAGCACCTCTGTTCCTGCACTCAAACACCCTCACCCAGTAATGCACATGGCACCAATGGCTCTCCCTGCTCTCCCCTGCATCGTCAGTTTTTTTTTTTCCTTTCTACTAGATCATTTCAATCAGCACAGACTGCTATTATATTCCAATTCTGAAAATATACCCATTGTTATACATTTTAAAAATTCATAAGTCTTCCCAGGGCCAGATCATACCAGCTTGACGTTTTCACAGAGCCAGGTGGAAAAAGTCCAGTTACACTGAAAAGAAACATGAAGCACACCTCTACATTTCCATCATTTGTGTCTTTTCTGAGACTGCTCTCTGTTTACATCACATCACACTCCCACATTTTGCTTGCAAGATACCCAAGGTTTCAGTCAGCCTGAAGGGGAGTGACCTGGTCAGTAATAATTTTATCAATAAAAATGGATAAGGAACCTCAAACATTTACCGAAGGAAAAAAAAAGTGGTATTATAATAAATCGTCTCAATGTCGGCTGGATTACAAATTGGATACACTCCAGATACACTAACTGCAGATCTTGACTTCATGTGCCTATTTTCTGCCACAAAAGGGCCAGTCTGTAAGGAAAATTGATGCTGAGACACAGACAAGTCTTGGCCACCTCTGAACATCCTGTTAGCTTTCTTCCACCTTCCTAAAGTTCCATTTAATCTATGAAGAAAGATATTTTCTGTAGTCATAACATGGAGCATCTCAAAAGTATTACATTGAGCCTCAGAAAAGGAATCCAGAAGAGTACATAACGTATGATTGCATTGACACACAATTCTAGAAAAAAGCGGGATGAACAGTGACAACAAGCAGATCAGTGGTTGTGAAAGGTTCTGGTTGTGAGGGAGGAGACTGGCTACAAAATGGCAGAAGTGGACTTTCTGGATTAGGGAAACGTTCAGCATCATGACTGTGGTGTTTGTTACACAACTGTCTACATTTTCTAAAAAAGTCATTGAACGATACAATTAAAATAGGTGCATTTTATTGCGTGTGAATTATAACTCAATGTAAATGACTCAAACAAATATTTTACAAATAAAATATTTTTTCTGTACAAAGTAGTTTATGCTAAAGAGATGAATTCTACTCCAGCATTCAAAAGTTTCCAAAGATCAGTGTCCCATAGTATACTACAAAACAATAACATTCCTTTCTTGATCAAATAGCAGATATATTTTTACTTAATCCCAAGGAGGATATTACAATTGGTTCATATTTTCTAATTTAAAATGTATTGTATAATCAAAACAGGTGGAATCTAGTATATAAAAATATACATTTATGATTTTAAGTTTTAATATATTTCACAAAAGTGTTTTCACTAGTTATGTCATAAAGCATGTTAAAAATAATAGGATTTGTCCTTGTGTTTTTCAAAAACTTAAAATGAAATATTCACACAAATAATATCCACCCAAATTTCTAAAATGTAGCTCCACTTGGTAATGCAGAAAAAGCCTTTGACAACATTCAGCACCCAATCATGATAAAAACTTTGAGCAAGTTAGGAAGAGAAGGAAACTTGCTCAACTAGATAAAGAGAATCTACATAAAAGCAGCAGCTAACATCATACTAAATGGTGAGAAAATAGATGTTTTTCCCTAAGATTAGGGATAAGGGAAGGATGGCCCCTCTCACCATTCCTTTCAACATCATAATGGAAGTCTTGGTCAATGCAATAAAAAAAGAAAACAGATGTTAAAGGTATATCGATTGGAAAGCAATAAATACAATTTTATTTACTTACAGATAATTACATAATTGTTTATGTAGAATATCCAAAAGAATTTACAAAAATAAACTCCTGGAACTAAGAAGTTATAGCAAGATTTTAGGATATAAGTTTAATATATAAAAGTCAATTGCTTTCTTATGTATCAGGAATGAACGATTTTTATTTAAATTGAAAACACAATACCATTTACAATATTAACAACAACAAAAACAAAAGGGAAATGTTTTGATATAAATTTAACAAAAATATATAGGTTCTCTGTTAGGAAAACCACAAAACTCCGTTGAAAGAAGTCAAAGATGATCTCAATAAACAGGGATATGTTCCTTGTTCGTGGATTAGAAGAAACAATATTTTTAAGATGTCAATTATTCCCATGTTGATAAATATATTCTACTCAGCCCCCCAAAAATCCCAGCAAGCTATTTTATCGTACCAACATACTGAATCTAAAGCTTACAAGGAAAGGCAAAAGACCCAGAATGGCAGCACATTACTGAAGAAAAACAAAGTTGGAGGACTACTGCTACTTGAATACAAGACTCAGCATAAAGCTACACTACCAAGACAGCATAGTATTGGTAAAAGAATTGACAAATAGATCAATGGAACAGAATACAGATCTCAGAAATAGACCGACACATAGAGTCAAGTGATCTTTTATAAAGGAGCAAAGTCAATTCAAATGAGAAAAGACAGTCTTTCAATAAATAGTGCTGAAAAATTGTATATCAATATGCAAAAAACAGTGAACTTAGACACTAATCTCACACCTTTCACAAAAATTAACTCAAAAAGGACTGACTGTAGATCTAAAATGTAAAATGAAAAAGTTCACTACTAGAAGATAGCAAAAGGGAAGATCGGGATCTTGGTTTTGGTTTTGTGTTTTTAAACAGTACCTAAAGCATAATCAATACAAGAAAATGTTAATAAGGTGCACTTTATTAAAATTAATTTCTTTCCTCTGTGCAAGACATTGTTATAATAAAAGGATAATCCCAGGTAGGGAGAATATAGTTGTAAAACACATGTCTGATATGGGCGCCTAGGTTGCTCAGTTGGTTAAGCACCTGACTTCAGCTCAGGTTGTGATCTCATGGTTTGTGAGTTTGAGTCCCGTGTCAGGCTGTGTGCTGACAGCTCAGAGTCTGGAGCCTGCTTCGGATTCTGTGTCTCCCTCTCTCTCTGCCCCTCCCCTGTTCTCACTCTGTCTCTGTCTCTCTCAAAATTAAATAAACGTGAAAAATAATAACAAAAACACATGTCTGATGAAGGAATAAAAAAACAAGCAACCAATTTAAAAAATGGTCAAAATGTATGAACAGATGCCACCACTAGGAAAATATACAGATAGCAGGCAAGCATATAAGGGAGTGTTCAACATGATATATTACTAGGAAATTGAAAATTAAAACAACAAGATATCTAAAACTGTTAGAATGCCTAAAATCCCCCAAAATGAAAGGGGTAAATGCTGACGTGATGGTGGAGCAACAGGAATCCTTTCATGGCTGGTGGAAATGCAAAATGATAGAGCCAGTTGGGAGACAGTTTAGCAGTTTCTTACAAAGGTAAACATAGTCTTACCATGCAATCCAACAGCTGTGCCTCTGGTATTTATTCAATTGATTTGAAGATTTTGTCTACACAAAAACTTGCATATGCATGTTTACAGGAGCTTTATTCATAATTATCAAAAAAGAAGTAACTAAGAAGTTCTTCAATAAATAAATGGATAAATACATTATGGTACATATATACAATGGGATATTATTTAGTGATGAAAATAAAAGATCTCTTAAGCCACAAATAGATGTGGTGTGATCTTAAATGCATATTACTAAGTTAGAGAAAACATACATACATAAACATAAGCATACATAAAGCCTCCATACTTTATGATTCCAAGTATATGATGTTCTGGAAAAGGCAAAACTATACAGACGGTAAAAAGATCAGTGGTTTCCAGTAGACTAGGGAGTGGCAGATAGTTTAGTTGAAAGATGAAGAACTAAGGCACAGGAGATTGTTAGGTTGGACAAAGACTCTCTCCTTAACCAAACTGTAATCAAGCCCGCTATCCCCTCTAGTCCTCAACCTTGACATCTATCCTACAGAACCTGCATTGCCTAGTTGTAGCAAGAATCCTATTAAGCCAGGTTAGAGAGAACACCCTACCTTTGATATCTGATCACCCTGGTCTGCCTTCACCAAGAATATTGCCAAATTGATTTATCCAGAATCCCTTCTGGCCTCTGATGTTTCCTCTTAGCAATTTTCCATCTCCTGACCACCACACTGCTTGTTGGCCACAAATCCCCATTTGTTCATGCTGTATCAGAATTGAACCCAGTTATATACTAGGTCTCTTTTCTCCTATTACAATAGTCCGTGAATCAAAGATGATTTTAACCTCTTTGATTACTGTCCGGTTCTTGTTTTCTTTAGTAGTTGATGAAGATATACTGTATGTTACTGTAATGGTGGACATATGACATCATGTATTCCATAAAGCTGTACAACACAGTGAACCTTCATGTAAGCAATGGAATTTAGTTAGCAATAATGTATCAGTATTATTTCATTAAGTGTAATAAATGTACCACATTGTTGCAAGGTGTTCATAAGGGAGTCATATGAGTCTGTGTATGTGAAGGGGTATATATGGTAAATTTGTGTACTACCTGCTCAATTTTTCTGTAAATTTAAAACTATTCTAAAACATGATGGTATTGTTGACTCATCTGGGAAAGGCTGGAGAAAGAACCAATGGGTGTTTTGATCAAAAGTTAAACTGTGGGTATATATATGCAGATACTGCATTGGCTTTGGCAGTTGGGTTCCAGAAAAGGAAGGTTAGCTGGGGATGTGTACCTGTGGGTTATTTAGAACAATGCAATAAAAATCCAAGGGTAAGATTAGAAAAGTAAAAGAAAACACACACACACACACACACACGATATTTTGGAACCAACCAAAATTTGGAAATTAGGAAAATGAACAAAAGCCAGCAAAGTATCAATATTATTGACTTGAGAAATAAGAGGAAAGTAAGAATAATGAGATATCAGAGAAGCTTATGCAAGATATTAGATCCAGGTTTTCTTTCAGTTGCTACAAGAAAACTCATATTATCTTGTGCAGCCTGGAAAACCCCCCCAATGTATAGGGGACTGATACTGTATGCCCAAAGTACTAGAAAGGCAGTCGGGATCTTTCTTCTTTGCCAAAACCCAACCCTCATAGATAATTTTGCCCTAAAAGAACACCAATCAAAGCTTGTCCTAAATGTTTTTTTTTTTACTCTTGAAACATCACTATTCTTTCAAATCCTTTAAATCTCTACTTGCAGGAAAATGTTGGTAACCAACATCCTTATTATAGTAAATTCTGAATTGAGGCCTTCTTAAAATTAATTCTATGGGTGGTTTGAGCCTTTCTTAAAAGAGCAACCAAGAGAGTGTGTGCAATTCTGCTGAAGTGTGTGTATTATGTTTTAAAGTAATTTGATGGGTTCATGTATCAGCCTGTGAAATAATAAATTCCCCCATACAATAGCCTTAGATGTATTTCTAATTGTAAGAGTGTATATTAGGTCTTTTACATGAGTTGACTATTTGTGCTTAGCTCTCTCAAGTCAAGATCACAGGTTAATTATTGCAAGGAGAGTATGTAAAAAATTACCTCCCGGGACCTATGCAGTAATAGCAGTAAGTGAAAAAAAAAAAACAAAAAAACAAAAAAACACTGTTAAATAAATATTCTAGTAAACAAATTCTTTAAAAATCACTAATTATTTATGGTATGTTATATTATTAATTATATATGGTTTGTTATTCATTATTTAAATCCTTTGAATCATTAAAAAAAAGCATTTCAACATTACAGGAAGTTTTCTTATCTTTTTTTAGTTAAAAGGCTCAAACAGGAACTTCTCTTGGTGGCAAATACAACATAATAGATACAGATTATCCTTAAATGTTTTTCTTTAAAAAAAAAACTGGTACACAATAGATACAGGATTTATTCCTTATCTTTTCTCTCTAAATAATGTAAAATATTGAACACAACATATGGTGTTTCCAAAAGGAATTGCACTGGTATTTTCACATCCTCATAAATTTCCTGAAAAACAATAAAATCAGAGACACTGTGTATTCTCTAGATTCAACTATACCTTTAATGAAACTTAAGCCAAGATATATGGGATTGATGAGAAATGATTTCCCATTACTGAGAAGAAGGCTTTAATTTGTCTTTAAGTTGAGCAGAGATGCTATTGGACTTCTACTTTCAGGAGAAATTTCAATGAAACAGGGGTTCCTGGTTTGGTTAAGCATTCGACTTCGGCGCAGGTCATGATCTCATGGTTCGTGGGTTCGAGCCCCGCGTCGGGCTCTGTGCTGACAGCTTGGAACCTGGAGCCTGTTTTGGATTCTGTGTCTCCCCTGCTCGCTGCCCTTCCCCCACTCATGCTCTATCTCTCTCTCTCAAAACTAAATAAACATTAATTTTTTTAAATAAATGAAAAAATTCAACGAAACAGAAGAAATAGAAGTTTAACTTATGAAGAGGACTGACTTGGGTATGAGGAATTGAAGCCTGCATGGTCTTTTTTTATATATAAATGTCTTTGCCTTGGACGTGAATGATAGACTGTTGGTGCGGGAAAGATTGCGGTGTCAAAAGAGAGTCCTGTTAAAGATGGAAGCTTCTTGAACAGTGTGAGGGCAGTGAGTCAGCAGAAAAATGACCTGGGGACGCCTGGGTGGCTCAGTCGGTTGAGCCTCCGACTTCGGCTCAGGTCATGATCTCGCGGTCTGTGAGTTCAAACCCTGCTTTGGGCTCTGTGCTGACCGCTCAGAGCCTGGGGCCTGCTTCAGATTTTGTATCTCCCTCTCTCTCTGCCCATCCCCCACTCATGCTCTGGCTCGCTCTCTCTCTCTCTCTCTCTCTCTCTCTCTCTCTGTCAAAAATAAATAAACATTTAAAAAAATTAAAAGAAAAGAAAAGAAAAATGACCTGGCCAGGCAATGTTGAAGGTCCATCGTGGCTGGGCAACTTGACTTTAAGGACAATAATCAATTCTACAGAATGCTTCATGCAGCAGTGTTCAGCTACTTGTGGGCCTGCCTATAGGATGTAGGTGGTTGGGTCACTTGACTGGGTTTTGAACATGCAGGTAATGGAAGAAGCCAGGAGACAATGTTGGAAGCATTCGATAGTTTGTTACCACAAACCCAGTGACCTAAAACAAAACAGATTTATTATCTTACAGTTGTAGTGATCAGAAATCCCAAATCATTTTAACTGGGCTGAAATCATGGTGTTGGTTGGCTCTGCCCTTCCTTTGGAGGGTCCAGGGGGAAAAAAATGGTTCCTTACTTACTCCAGGTTCTGATTCCATCAGACATTCGTGGCTTGTGGCCACATCACCCTCATCTCTGCCTCTGTCTTCATCTCCCCATCTGTGTGTATCAGACCTCCTTCTACTTTTTTCTTATAAAAATCATGCCAGTGCACTTAGGGCCCACCTGGATAATCCAGGATAAATATCCCATCTCGAGATTATTAAATCAGCTTTAATGGCAAAGACCTCTTTTCCAAGCATGGTAACATTTACCAGGGTTTGGACCTTATGACTTTGGGAGGTATCATTGACCTATACAGAGCACTAGAAAGAAAACTGGTTTTAGTGATGAGTGTCTGATGGACCCCAAGGGAGAAGAAAGAGGAATAAGAAGGAGGGTCAATACACTGAGAAAAGCAAACTGTTAATAGTATCGTTAATGTATTAAAGGAGTTAAAAACCAGGCTCAAAAGCATACAGATTATTTTATTTATATTTAAAAGTGTAGACATATTGATGTGTGTAGATTCATCTATAATATATCACACAAATATATTAATCGTGATTATTTCTTTTTGGTATTGTCAGGCTAATTTTTATTTTATATTTATTTAGTTTGTATTTCCTCCATATTTATCATTAATAGAGTTAAAATTTTTTAAAGCCTGCATTATGTTATGCTATTCATGTTCATGACTGTTTTTTTTTTTTTTGACTTCTCTCGGAATCAAATCATAGTTACTTAAAATATTTGGCATAAAATATGGCATTGTGGGTCAAACAATATCATAAGGCCAGAAACATAATCCCGATTTAAGTGAGGACTATGTCTTAAGTTAGAGCAACACTAACTTCTTAAACATAAGAGCTTGTTGTTCTAGGATTAAACACCATGTAATCCTGACTACCTGTGGATTTGAACATCAATAATCAGATATATAGGGAGCAGGTGTTAATGCTGTCAAAAGCTTGGCAATTTATTTTTCCTAACTTAAATCCTCCTTCAGTTGCTGATAGAAATTATTCTTCAGCTCCCTCTTGATCTCAGTGGGAGTCTCTGACTTGAAGCTTATGTGGTGATTATAAAGCACCTAAAACTCTTCAGATGAAAGGGATATTGGTACAAAATACTAATAAGCATTATAATTATAAGTGGCCTCAGCACTAACATCTTTGCTAGCATCAGAAGCTGGGAACAGGCCGTTCGAATACAAAACTGTCAAAAAGGTTGGTGACAAGGCATTGGCTTGAAGGTTTTTTAATCTAATTCTTTCTTAAATCATAAAGGAAATTAGGCAATGACCCAAAGAAAGCAAACAGATAAGAATGGTAATTTGGAGCTTTATCGATCCAAACAAATGGAATTGAATGACCAAAGTCTATATCAGGCAAAAGACAACATAATTAAGCTGATTTCTTTGGAGACATAGAAGATGGATTTTAGTGAAGATCATTACTGACATGCTTTATTTGGAAAAAAGACAATTGCATCAGTATGTTTCTCCATCATTATTACATATTAACGATATTAATTTATCTGATTTTTTACATGGTATCTATATGCCTAATGCCTGCCATTTAGCTTCCTCATAATTACCAAAAATATTTGCAGTACTAATTTTTATGAGCATTATGTGGTCATGATATAAATAGTTGCCATGAGGCAAGACGGTCAGTGTTCACATTATTTTTCTGTGTATTATTGCCCTTAAAGGTTTTTTATTTGTTGTTTTACAAAATGTTAACAGAACCTCAAAGTGACAATATTCCCATTACTTTTAAATAAAATGAAGGGCATGCTCTGATTGCTCACAGGCTCTTGTCTCTGCATTTATTGACATTTTAAATTCAAATGTCAAACTTAATAGTCATACAAGAGAATGTTTTCATAATGAATGGAATAGATGAACTTTTGAAAGCAGATTATGGTCAGTGGGTTAATAAAATGCAAGAACTCAGGGATGACTTTGGGCAATATAATTTGTATAAAATTATGAGAAAAAATAAATCCTGTTTTTAACATACAGGTGTAACTTATTCTCAATTAATCCTACCTAAGTATATTTTCTCTAAAATGATGTGGCTGCATGAGATCACTGTTACTTATTACTAGGTGAGGCATAAAGATCCCAGTGCATCAAAAATTTCAAGGAGGAACAGGATTTTTTACTTACACTTAGGCTGATGGCTGTATGTATGACACTTTAAGGTATATAGGAACAGTGGAGAGATCATGTCTCTGATTCAGTAAGCCTGGGTTGGGTTGGGCCCCATGATTCTGCAGTTCTGGCAAGTTCCTGGGCAAAACATCTGCTGACAATTCACAGATCACATTTTTGAGTAGCAGGGCCCCATGGTGGATCAAAGCCAGCTGTCTTTGCTGAACAGAGTTATCATCAAGACATGACAAGTATGACAGTGAAAACCTATGACCCTAGAAGGCAAATCAGGGAGCATAATCAGTGGGTAGGTCTTGTAGATGATGTTCACAAAAGCGATCTATTTAACAGACACATTATTATTATTATTTTTTACTGTTTTTGGCTATCATTTCCTGATAATTGATGCTTTTTCCTAAATTCTTTAAAAGCGATACCACTGGTAGAAATAAACACAGCCCAAAAATGTCAAAGAAATAGATTTTTTCTGTTGCTTGTAAAGTGCATGTATTTAGGTGTGAAAAAACACGAGGTTTCCATTCTACACCTGCCAAGGATAAGCTGGGCAATGCAAGACATAAAATTTAACTTTTTTTCCTTCTGGAAATTGAAAAAGAAACCCCAGATTATGTGTAATTTTTAAAAAGATGGCCAAATGTATCTTTTCAAATTATACCAGCACAAATATAAGAATTTTTTGGTATTTAAAAATGTCATGGAAATCAATCACAAAAAGCAATTTTAAAGGTCTCTAAATATACACAAATAAAATTATACTGTAATGATAACATTTTGGATGCTACTAGGCAAATACTATGATATATATGTATATGAAGGTGGACTGTTTTGAAATAAAAGAGAAACAAGTCATTCATAAAGAGACAACATAGTAGAGTTGTTAGAGATGTTAACTAGCTTTGTGTCCTTGGGCTAGTTATTTACCCATTGTGTTTTAATCTTTTTTAAAGTTTTTGTTTTAATGTTTATTTATTTATTTATTTGAGAGAAAGAGAGAGATACAGAATGTGAGCAGAGAGGGGCAGAGAGAGAAGGAGACACAGAATCCTAAGGAGGCTCCAGGCTCTGAGCTCTCAGCACAGAGCCTGACGTGGGGCTTGAACTCACGAACTGTGAAATCATGACTTGAGCCGAACTCGGAGGCCTAACTGACTGAGCCACCGTTTTGCCCCTTTAATCTTCTCATACATTGGTAAAACAGGGATAAGCATGCTTACTTCAAAAGGTTGTTCTGAATCTTAGCACATGTAAAATCCTAAGAGAGCACCTGGAAGGTAGTAATTTCTGGCTAAATGCTAGCTATTATTATTTGAATTTTTGCTAACATTGAAATTATTTTTGTGAAAGATCAAGATTTCCAAATGATATTTGGGAGTGCTTGCTGGAATATTGTATACAGCCTTCAAAATCAATGGGTTCAGCATTAACACTCTTTCTCTTCATGTTGACTTTCAAATCCTCTCACCTAACTAACATCCAGGAAAACTTTTGATCAAGCAAAGCTGTTTATTACACCTAATGCAGTAATAGAACACTGCTTTGGCAGAATCTCTATGAGATTTCAGAATGGACAGTTTGGAGGAAGATATTGACTAAAAGGTGGGAAACTGATCAAAGTTGGATAAAGTTAATGGCATGATAGTTTAGTGTTGATGGATACATATGGAGGAGGGAATGTTTCAAATGAACCATGATAAACTACTGCCTGGTAAGCAAGCTCTTTGCCCAGGTGAGCAATCTATTCAAAAAAGGGAGCTCTTGGCTCAGATGAAAAACTGTTTCTAAAAATTAATTTTCAGAAATGTTATGCAACAGTGAAATTGTTTATGGGTTGTAGGTTCAAATACCTGGCCAAGAGTTTCATGGATCAAGTGGTTAAGCCATTTTGACAAAAGTAGTGATATTAATTCTCATGCCTCAAATTCTGTATTAAATTAAGGATAGGTCCATCTTCTAGGTGACAAAGACGGAAGCAGATTATATCCCCAAGTTTTCCTCTTGTCCTCATTCACATGCTTTAATTTTCATTAGCTATTGGCCATGTGTTTCTTGAACACTTATCTCTTAACAGTGTTTTCAGATAGCATTCCTGGACTGCCAGAGTATCCCATAAAGTCCATTTAGTGTCAGAGCCTTATAGTCCCTAGGAGTGAGTGACTGGTGGATAAATTTACTCAAGAGTGGAAGGAAGAAAAGGAAGACAATGAGGATGGGACAGAGAGGCAAAGGAAGGAACATGTAGCTCTAAGTGCCAAATGAATCTGATCATCTAATTTTAACAAGTTGCATTGGTAAGAGTCTTTTCTGCTTGTGGAATGGGGGAATTGATATTATATCTTATGGTGATATCCCAATGTCTGGCTAGGAGTTAGAATGGCACAGTCACCTTCATAGATGAAAGCCTAGAAGATGATGGTCTTTCTCTTCTTTAGTACATCTCATAAGAAATGATAACTCACATCAAATTGAATATAGCAAACTTCAACTTTAAGAAGGTAAAGTGATTTTTGTGACTCTTTACTCTTCCTCATAGGGAGGACAAAAGTGATATGAAGTGGCCTGTGTGTGTGTGTGTGTGTGTGTGTGTGTGTGTATTCAACTTAGAGTTTTATTTCTCATCAGTTATTAAGTTTGGCTATTATTCTCTATCTCCTAGGGAGCACCACGTTTTTCACTATATTACACTTGAGGTCACCTGTAAAATGAAGCAATAACTAATGTGATGCTTTCCTTGGATTTCCTCTTGCTGAGATAAAAAATTGCCCTCTGTAGTTCTGCATAGGAACTTGAGGTTGGAATCAAAGTGAGATGAGTTCTTTAATAGGATCAAATTAATATGGGTTAACCAGGGGTCCTCTAAGTGTGCTGTCCCACCAGCAATGCCAGCTGCTAGATGTTTATTAAAAATGAAAATTTGTAGGCTCCACTTTAGACCTATCAAACCTGACTCTCATGTTGAGGACCAGCCTATGTGTTTTATTATGCTCTTGAGGTGGTGGTGATGACTACCAACATTTGAGAACCAGTGGACTCTTGCATCTATATCATCGTGCTATCCATGGAGAGAGGGTTGGAGTTGGCGAAGTAACATTCTCTGCATCATCTCTTAGGGGAAATGGAGTAGGATACTTAAGTCTCAAACCACATAGTATGTGATGTAATAAAATTTATTATGATTCTTCTAATAAACTCTCACTCCAGTAATTCTTTATCCTTTCACCAGTTCCTCCCTCTGTTTCCCTCTCTTTTTGGTGCATACGTGATTCCACATAAGTAGACCATCGGACCTTGAAATATCAGTTTATGGGAGTTTTCATCTAGTAAGTGAATATTCCCCTGAAGAGGTGCTGAGCATGAGAATTTCATAGTAGCTTCTGAAATAATTAGTTTTTCTCTACACAACCATTTCAAATCAGCCACATCAGAATGTTAGAAGAATCTTTAGTAATATTGCAAAGCAGAGATGGTGGAGGAGGAGGGCAAGAGACATGTGATAATAGCATGGCAAGGGGCATGGAAGAGGAGAGGGATTTAGGAGATGGATTGACTTTGGTAGAAAAAAATCTTAGGCACAACTAGAACCTGGGCATGTTAGGCAAATCTGCTTTGCAAATTGGCTTTCATCACTTTCTTGAGGAGCATTTATGAAAGCTGTAAATCTAGGGACCACCTTGTAGATAGCCATCCCTACCACATCAAGGGGTGTTCAGAAGGTAATGAATCCATCCACTTTGAATAATGAAAAGAAACTGATGATCTGGGGACCAAATGCCCACTGAAATTTTCTACTTCTAGACAAAAGTCTGTGGTGTTTCCTAGACTGTGTAGCCCTTTGTAGGAACTTTCATCATCAACTGTCATTACCTGCTTCAAGGGAATTCATGTTCCCCTTTCACTTGGTGATAAAATGGGCTCTGTGTGTGTGTGTGTGTGTGTGTGTGTGTGTGTGTGTGTGTGTGCGCGCGCGCAATAGATAGGATAGAAATGGGGAATGGGTACAAAACTGGATCACTAGGATTTGACCTGGAAAACTGGATGGTTAACCCTGCCTTTTACAGAATAAGGTGAAAATAACAAAGCATAGCTCATCTATTCATGTCAGTCTTACAAATCTTGGACAGTTTAAGATAAGGTGGTACTGATTATTATAGCTAAGATTATTCATATCCTTCTAAATTAGGAAGCATGTGCAATTTGCTTGAAATGTATCCACTGTATAATAAATTAAAAGAATCCTTGCATTGCCATTAAATCCTATATGAGAATGTGTAATGACTGTCAGCTTTATCACTTTTCCTTTTTTTAATAACCATTTTTCTCATGAGTACCAACCTAGGGAAAAGAAGGTCATTCATTTGACTCTTGAAAACCATCTAAATGTGAGATGGGTAGACTTTGGGTTTCACGGTCTGTAATAGGACCATGCTAATGATTTGTAGTGGTTTGAACTTTGTGTTGAGTTCTTATCATCCTTGTCTGACTATTTCTGAGTCTTTAATACAGGACAGTTTAGAGCCATATTAGGTAACACTGGTTTGAAATATGGACAAAAGAGGAATCATTCTAAGTTTGGGTCGTTGCATATTTAAAGCCATGCAATGATGTTTAATAATGCAGACATACTAGAGTTAAGATGTTGAAAATAGTGCTCCCAGTATAGCTGTAAACTTGATGACGCTGCACACACAGCAAATGTCTATGATTTAGGAAGCCAACTCTATATGAAATAACTATATATAAATTGTTATTAGAGACATTTTTATGGGAATTATAATTCTAAAATCTGGTGCTTGGATACATATAAATTCTCAACCACAATATTTTTTTTGTGAACTTCTTCCATTTAAACTCATGGAAAGGAGAAATCGTTTTTCTCTGTATCTAATGAAGTCCTCCAAATTATAAAGTTTTGATTTTAATACCAGGATAGAAAACAGGGGTGGACTTTGCACATTTAAAGATTTTAATAATGAGATAAGAGGTCAATCAACCAATCGAGGCAGCAAAATATAAAATACATTATTCATACTGACTTGCTATAAAAGTACTTTCATTTTGGGGGATTGTGAAAACATGGAGTCTTCTATTGATTCCTGATGCAACTATTCATCTAGGGAAACTACGGTATGAATGTTACGGTTCACTTTTCCAAAGTGGTGTGGAGTAAAGTAGTGGGAAGTGGCTTTAAAACTGATGCAACAGAAGATGTACAAAGAGTGCTATTAAATCTCATAAAATACACTTCAGAAGGCTCTCTATGATTCCAATATGTGGTGTTGCTTTGGCCATCTTAGCCATTTCTGCAATTATGCATGCAATCATTTTCAGAGTCAGCAACAGAACTTTTACTTTCCTTATTTTACTCAACATTTTCGGATTAAAACAGTAGATCTTAATTTTAGAAAATTTAGAGCATCCAGAGAAGCATAAAGAAATATTAAAAACTACTTACAAAATGTGCTTTGATGAATGGAGATAATGTCTGTCAACATATTCATGTATTTCCCACGAGTATATTTTGCGAGCTACTTTTATTAATAGATCGTATATAATATTATATATGTGGGTATATGTGTGTTCATAGGTATAAGTGTGTGTATGTATATAACACTTAGGTCATAGTACACATATATCCTGCTCATATTAACATTTTAAACATCTTTTTTTAATGACTTCGTAATCCAATATAAGGCCATTTATAACCAGACTTGTTGATTGATTCTAAAAATTTTCTAGTGTAATACATGGCTGTGTAGTCTTAAACATTCATTTTTGTATATATTTCTTATTTCCTTCAGACATTATCTCGGAGGGAAATTTAGGAGCGAAGTAGCATTCACTTTCTGCACGTCTCCTAAAACATAATACCACATGGTGTTTTGAAGGTTGCACTAAACTCTGCTGAGTGGTAACCCAAGACCTGTTCTCAGCTATCTTACATTAAACAAGGATAGAATGATTGCAGATATGACAAGTATCAGAAGGCTATCGGGGAGACCTACGTGAGCTGTAAAGTGGCCAGTCTTGACAACAGGAGCATCTGAAAGATCTCTAACAGAAATCATCTGACACACGATGAGAGAAAAAGACCCCCCCTACCTCTTGTAACTGTCTTTTAAGGGTCCTCTTGTCCTACCTTTTACCTTCTCATTTATTAGACAACTGAAATTATTTGTAACTCTTACAAAGATGCTTAGTAGGCGCAAATGATTTTTATTATTTGATGTGAAATAATAAACCTTATTTGGTATTAAGGCTAATGAATAATAGCAACTCTCATGTTAGCGAAAAGAACTTGGTTTGAAAGGTAGGCATAATTTTTCAATGGAAAATACATGTTCTCCAATACCCTCTAAACCACTTAGAAGTATTTTTGAAATAGAAGTTCCAGAAGTGTTTACGTTAGACTCCTAAAGCTAGCTGCTCTTTAGATAACCTTTCTCAGTTGGGATTTTAAATTCCAGGGATGTACTGAGAGAGAGACAGATGGAGAATGACAGATATAGAAAGAGAGAGATAGAGATAGAGGGAGAGAGACAGACAGAGACAGAGACCGAATCAGGCTCACACAGAGAGACTGAGGGTAAAGGACCATATTTTTAGTGATTCTGAAGATGTTATTGAAAAATAGTTTAGTTTTTCCATATCACCTCACATGATCTTTACTGCTGTAAATCATTTTCAAAGTCATGTTTCTCTTCTTATGAGAGGAACATTCTCCCTTACCTTAGCCTATCAACTCGCATAAGCCAAATAAACCCTTGACTCCAACAATTCACAAATGTACTAAGACCCAAAGTTTTCAAATCTAATTTTTTTTGATGTTTATTTATTTATTTTTGAGAGAGAAACAGAGAGACAGAGAGAGAGAGAGAGAGAGAGAGAGAGAGAGAGACAGCAAGGGAGGGGCAGAGAGAGATGGAGATAACAGAATTTGAAGCAGGCTCCAGGCTCTGAGCTGTCATCATGGAACCCCACACAGGCTCGAATGCATGAACCGGGAGATCATGACCTGAGCCAAAGTCGGACACTTAACCAACTGAGCCACCTGAGAGTCCCTCATATTTAAAATAAGGGAGAATTTGCTTCTTTTGCTGCTATTGAAACACGCTCTATTCTAAATGATTTCCTGTCCTAAATTCTAGCAATCATAAGACACTGATGCCATTCATCTGGAAAATGTAGAGAACCATGTAACTGAGGGACAAGGCAGAAGAGCTGACATAAAAATAAATCAGGCACAGATTTGTGCATCAGCACTTTTCTGTATTTAGATAGAAAACACTGGGAGTGCAAACTATTCCATAATGTGTAAACTCTTCATCTGAGCAATATTTTAGTTTTATTCAAAGAACAAGTCCATATGAATGTCCTTCGTGCAAATTATTACACACTCATCTTGGGATCAAGTCCAATTTCGACGTGGATTCACAATATCACTGCAGCCTCAAATCTCCTCCCTGGTGTTTTGTGTGCATCTGTCACAAAATATAACAAAACGTAACAGGTCTCTGTCCATCTAGATTCTTTTTAAATTCTAAACTCTCCTAACAGCATGGCTTCTTGAAAAGCCAAACAAGGTCTCAAATCACCTCTTTCTTTCTCTTGTGTACATCATTTTCTTATTTCTGAGTTCACCTGTCTTTTCCAGAAATGTCTTAGCTTCATTAACAACAGTGATGTCGCTTACACTCCTCATTTTCTCTCCTGTGCCACCTAAAAAGAAGTCATTCAACAAATATTTTCTGAATCTATTTATGGGTTAATTAATTTAGAAATTGACAAACACTGAGAATTCCAACAGTCATGTAAATATGTTAATAGCAAGAGACCATTCTCCCCTAACTTACAGTCTAATTTTAATCCCTCACATCAAATACTATAAATTTTGTATTACATTTTTGGGAGCTATTTCATACATATACATTTATAGATGCATGGAGATGACATTTATCTATTTACTTTTCTTAAGTTTAGCCACACTGTGTTTGTGTAACAATATATAATCCACTTCAATTTTTAAAGTGCTTTATAATGTTCTATCCTATGAAGGAACTGTAATTTCTTTAAGTATGTGCCTTATTAATGTACATGTAAGTAATTTCCACCTGTTGCTACTCTATGTGATTTTTCAGCAAACCCTCCTACATATGCATCTTTGCTTAACTTAAGGTAATAACTCTAAAGGTCAAAAAGAAAGTGCATTTTAAATTTTGATAAGTATTACTTAGTCTTGCTTCATTCTAGGAAGCTTATAACTCTTTATTCTTTCATTGCAGTGTCTGGGAGTGTTTGTTTTCCAATATCCTTTCTAACATGCTCTGTATTTTACTTACTAATCTTTATATTTTATTAACCATATGTGAAAACAAACACTTGACCCTCAAAGTCATTCTTGTGTTGGTAATGGCAACTTAACTTGTACCATGGTTCTTCAGAGGCACAGCTTCTATGTTGCCATCTTGAGGCAGAATTCTTGTCCTTGCTGTTAAAGATTTCAACTGATTGGATAAGGCCCACACACATTATGGTGGGCAATCTGCTTTACATAACGTCCACAGAATTAAATGTTAATCCCACCTGCAAAGTGGCTCTCAGTGACATCTAGGCTGGTGTTTTGCCAAATAATTAGATATCCTCTCCTAGCCAACTTGATGCATAAAATTAACCATCACAACGATCTATACCCATTGCTCATAATTAGACTTGATTGTGGCAATACAGTCTCCACTCTAAAAGTTTACAGATTCATTGCTTCATTTGCAAAAGTTGTTTCATTTAAACGCCTCTTTTTTGAATGAATGCTAATGTATGGTAGGCTCATGCTCAACTAATTAAACAAAATATTTTTATTTCATACTTCCAAATAGTTTGATGTGTATCTTTAATCTCCCTTGTATAAGTAGGAGGGCAGAATCAAATAATTTAACTCTTTGACTGTTACACAGCTAATAAGAGATAAAACTGTATTCAGATGCTGGGTTTTGTGACTCAAAGACTATAATAAATAAAAAGATTCCTTTTGAGTAAAATAATGCTACATTTATAAAATAATGCTTTTATCCAAAGGTGTCAGAGGAAATTCACATACACACACAAATTCTAAAGCGTGCATTTTAAAACTGTGTTTAAAATATGTAAAATCATCTGGACTATATACCCTGAAAATGATAGGACAATCATAAAAGCCCTCTGGAAGATAGAAGAAAGTGTAGGGAACTTGTCATTTGAGGGATGATGTGGTGGTGAGTTTCTTGGGCTTACTTTTATCCCTGTATTTCTGAGTGGGTTCCAGAAAGCTCTGTGAACTGCAACTGCCAACAGGCATAAACAAAAAAGCAGATAAAGAAAAAAAAAAGCCAATTCCATTCTCTCTGACCAAAGAAGTGCTGAAGGAGGAGGAGCCCTGTAGAGATTTAGTGGGGTAGTCCATACCCAGTGGCAGTGGTGACCCAATCTGCCTGGTGCTCAATTGGCACCATAACCTGGAGAGAATAAGGCATCTTTTGTGTCACGCCCAGTGGTAATGAGACATTCTGCCTCCAATGGTGATGCACTGGAAACAGTGACGGTTGCCAAAATCTACATTCTATACCTACAGAGGTTGACAGCCAGTTAAAACTGGCTGAGATTTAAATAGGATCAAGAGTGTCCTAATGTAATACCCAATATATGTAGGACCTATTCAACTATCGCTGATCAGACCAAAGGCCAGGAAAATCTCATATGAGTAAAAACCAGCTTATCCAGTCCTGGGATAAAATGGATATTGGAAGTACCTGGTGAAGATTTCAAAGACGCTATTATAATATTGATTCAGTAGATAATTACAAATTCCATGAAAGCAAGTAGAAAATGAGAGACATCAAGAAAGAAATAAAAATTATTTTAAAAAACCAAATGGGAATGATGGAACAGCCGCATTCAATAACCAAAATAAAAATTCATTGCTATGCCTCAATAGTACAGTGAATATGACAGAATTTGGAGTGGTGGACTTGTGAATAGACAATTCGAATTTACTCAGTCCGAAAAACAGAGGTATCAGAGTAAACCTAAAATGAACAAAGCTTCCGTGACCTATGTCATATTAACAGAAGATCTAAAATTCATGTCCCTGGAGTCCCAGGAGGAGAGGAGAAAGGGTGTGGGAATGAACAAGTACAGATCTTCTTCAACTTACAATACCGTACAGATAAACCCATCGTAAGTGAAAATATCGTAAGCCAAAAATGCCTTTAATGCACTTAACCTATGGAAGGTCAGAGCTTAGCCTAGGCTACCTTAAGCGTGCTCGGGACATTTACATGAGCCGACAGTTGGGCAAAATCATCTAACACAAAGCCTGTTTGTAATGAAGAGTTAATTATTTCATGTAATTTATTTTATACTGTACTGAAAGTGGAAAACGTAATGTTTGTGTGAGTACAGAATGGTTGGTGTAAGTGTATCGGCTGTTAGCAGCTGGGGGCTGCCCTGCTAGGCATCTCGAGGGAGGAGTGTGGTGCATATCACTGGCCTGGAAAAAGCTCAAACTTCAAATTTCAAAGTATGGTTTCTACCGAATGCCTGTCACTTCCACACCACCGTAGGTGAAAAAAATGCAAGTCGAACCACAGACTATCTGTATTTAAAGAAATAATAGAGGAAAACTTCACAGTTTTGGCTAAACAACTAAATCTACAACTTCTAGAAGCTATGTAAACTCCAAATAGGATAACTCAAAGAAATCTATGCCAAGATACGTCATAATTAGACCTCTAAAGACTGAAGACAAAAAAATCTTAAAAGCAACCAGAGTGACATGATATTATCTACCAAGGGACAGTAATTCAAATGACAGCTTTTCTCTCATCTGAAACCATAAAGGTAAGAGGAAGGGCACAATATTTTTCAAGTACTGAAAAAAACATTTCAATCATCAATCATCAATTCTATATTCAGCAAAATATTCTCTGGGAATTAATGGCAGAAAAAAAAAGCATCTGAAGGAAAATTCAGAGAATTTTTCTGTTGTTTTTCTAAAGAAATATTTCCTAGAGGAAATTTTCCAGACAAAAAGAAAATAACAGAAGAATTGGAATTTCATAAAGGAAAAAACAAAAGAATGCATAACATTTTAGGGAAATATACTGGGTTATACTTTTCATGAATTTCTTAAATTGTATTTGATGGGTGAAGCAAAAATAAAACAGCTGTTGTGATAATCAAAGTCTGCATAGAAAATACTTGAGATAATTATAGTTTAAAAATTGTGGAAGTTAAAGGAGCCAAATATGTAAGTAAGTTCTCAATGCTTCTCTTGTAGTGGTAAAATGTTGACACCAATGGGCTGTGACGAATGACTTTGCTATAATATATTACAGTAAACACAAATTAAACTATACAAAATGACACTCAAAAGAAGTATAATTAGAACAAAATGGGGAAAAATGTTCAAGTAATTCTAGGAAGACAAAAGAGAAACAAGAAGAAAAAAAACTCAGGAAACAAATGGAAAATAAATACTAAAGTGAAAGACTTAAGCTGTTATATATCAATAATTACATTAAATGAAACATGATAAGTATACTAATTAAAAGAGATTATAAGAAGCGGGTGCATGGTGGCTTCGTCGCTTAAGTGCCCACTTCGGCTCAGGTCATGGTTTCCTGGTTCAGTTTGTGAGTTCGAGCCCCGCTTACGGCTGTGCTGACAGCTCAGAGCCTGGAGCCTGCTTGAGATTCTCTGTCCCCCTCTCTTTGCCCTTCTCCCACTCCCACTCTGTCTCTGTCTCTCTCTGAAGAATAAATCAACATTAAAAAATTAGGGGCGCCTGGGTGGCGCAGTCGGTTAAGCGTCCGACTTCAGCCAGGTCACGATCTCGCGGTCCGTGAGTTCGAGCCCCGCGTCGGGCTCTGGGCTGATGGCTCAGAGCCTGGAGCCTGTTTCCGATTCTGTGTCTCCCTCTCTCTCTGCCCCTCCCCCGTTCATGCTCTGTCTCTCTCTGTCCCAAAAATAAATAAACATTGAAAAAAAAAAAAGAAAAAGCAGGATGGCTGTATTAATGTCAGATAAAGTAGACTGCGAAGCAAAGAAAATAACAAGGCCAAGAAGAAAACTATATAATAATAAAAATTTCCATCCTCCAAGATGATATAAAGATTTTAAACTTGTATGCACAAAACAAATTTTAAAATACCTTAAATGAAAAAAAATATAGCTGAAGGTGGAAATAGAGAATACATTTATTAGTAGGGACTTCTCTACCTCTCTCTTAGCAAAGGAGTGAACTATTGGACAGTAGATCAGCAAATACAGAGAAGATCTGACCAACACAGCTAAAGGATCTGTCACTAGAATCTAATAGACATGTATAGACCACTTCACCCCAAACTACAGCATATATATATATATATATATATACACACACACACACACACACACACACACACACGTATGTATACATATGTACACGTGTGTGTGTGTGTGTGTGTGTGTGTGTGTGTGTATATATGTATATATGCTGTAGTTTGGGGTGAAGTGGTCTATACATGTCTATTAGATTCTAGTGACATATATAGTGTATACATATATATATGTATATATATGTGTGTGTATACATATATATATACATACATATATGTATATATATATATATATGTGTGTATATATATATATATATACATATATGTATGTATATATATATGCATCCCTTTTTGCACACATGGTCCATTTACCATGATAGACCATATCCTGGGTCATAAAAACAAAACAAACGAAAAACCCTACAGCTAATATGGGAAAAGAAGGGATACTTTCTTCTATAATCAGGAACAAGGCAATGATGTGTTCTCTCACCATTCCTATTTAACATTGTGTTGGAAGTCCTCACTAGTGGACTATGGCAAGAAAATAAAATTAAAAGAACAAACAAACACACAGATTGGTAAGGAGTAGTAAAGCTGATGACACTTCTGTCTACATTGGAAATCCCAAGGAATTTGCCTCTTATAACTATAATTGAGTTCAATAAGGTCATACGATACAAGATCACCAAACAAAAATAAGTCTTATTCTATATACTAACAATAACCTTGTGGAAAATAAAACTTAAACTTGCATTTGCTTCGAAGAAAATGAAAAATTCTCAGGTATGATTATGCTTAAAATTGGTGCTATAAATTATAATATACTAATAAAATAAATCAAAGAAAACCTATATAAATGGAATGGTTTATGATGTTTATAGAAAGGAAGACTCACTATGGGAAAGTTGCCAATAGTCCCCAAATTGATCCATAGTTTTAATGCAATTCTTATAAAAATTCCAGCAAGTTTTTTGTGGACCTAGTCATGCTTATTCTAAAATTTATGTGAAAAGGCACAAGCCCTAAAATAGCTAACAAAGTAAGACAAATTAGCCTACCCAATATTGTGTCGTACTATATGACACAGTTATTAGGACAGTGTAGTCCTGGCCAAGGTTTAGACTATAGATCAAAGGAAAGGAATAGAAATCTTACAAAGACTTCTCACATAAATATGCCAATCTCATTTTTGGCAAAGGTGAAAAGGCAATTCAGATGTCTTACAGCAGGTGAATGATTAATCAAAGTGGTGCATACCATCATGGAGTACTACTGAAAATAAAAGAACCGATACACTCAATGATTTGGATGAAACTCTGGCAAATTCTGTTAAGGAAAGGAATCCAAATCCAAAATGTTACATCTTTTGTTAATTCATTTATGTAAAAGTCTACGGAAGTGGGTAACATATTAGTGGCCACCAGAGATTCTTAATAAAGGGGTGAGGGGTGAAAGACGATTTAATCATAAGAGGGCTACATGGGGAATTCTTAGACTGATGATACTGTTTTGAATCTTGAATGCTGCTGAAGTCACACAAATTCAAGTATGTTTTAAATTTAAATAGAACTAAATACACACACACGTAAACAAGCTCATGAAGTCTGAGTAAGTTGGATGGACTCTATCAATGTAAATTTCCTGATTGGGATAGTGGGCTATATCATACCAGAAGTTGCCTTTGGAGGAAACTGGTTGAAGGATATATGGGATCTCTGCATTCATATTTTAACTCTGTGTGAATTTTGATTATCTCAAAATAAAAAATATTAAAAAATAAATTAGAGCTGTCTGTGTGTTCCTCAACAATCCAATTCTTATCCCTCATGACCCTCTTGGTCTTAATCAGTTTTCTGAATTGAGTACTTAACAGTTCGTGCACTTATATGTTTTCTACGTTAAAATGTAAACATTAACAATGCATAGTATTGATTTGTATCCTTTTCAGCTTTATATAAAGAAAAACACAGTATAATGAAGCCTTCATGTTCAGTTTTGCTGAACATTATGTTTACTATATCCATGGATTTGTTTGTATGTAATTCAATTATGGATTAATTCAATTATGTGAATACACATTTGATGTATCCATTTAGTTTTTTGGTGAATTTTTAAATATTACAAATAATGCTACAAAAATCTGGATATTATCCATATAAGTCTTGATCTCCCAAAGTGAGAAAAATTATGTTTATGGGGTTATGGTTAATTTTACGTAATGTCCATGATTATCTTAGCCCCGGAATTCTTAGTATAAATTCTATATCTGTGATTATAATCCTTGACCATCCTTTACATCTACTATATTGTAGAACACTGACATCTTACAAATTTATTCAATAGAAAAGTAGAGGCTGGCTCCTGTGTGTCAACATCTAAAACAGAATTTTACTTAAAAGCACAGAGGTACGATACTTTGATTTCAGAGTCAGCCAGGGTAGCACCTGGACTGCTAAATTGTAAGAATTTAATATTGCAGTTGTTGAAGCCCGTGTCATAGGAGAACAGATTTAATCATTTCTGGTGAGCCCAGTTTTTCTCAAGAGACCAGCATGCAGGAAATACCCACTTATTCAAGGGAAGAGACTATTGAGGTAAAGTACTCAGAGAGTGATTCTTATAAAAGTGTATATCCCAGTAAGTATAGCTCTTGGCTTTAAACAGTCCTGAAATAAAGAAAAAGAAGGCACCAGCTTGACTACATTCTCTGACATTATTAGGTAAGTTGAGGTTAAATTAATATCATTCAAAGTAGTCTTTACTATTCATCTGTCTCCCGTGCAGGAGAAGGAATCTTTGTCCATGTAGTTTTCTTCTCACCTAGGTAGGAAAGCTAATTCAAGAGCAAAGAAGGGAGAGTCCCATTGAATATGAACCTGAGGCCGGCTTCAGAGAAAGTGAATCAGTAGTATCTTCTCTCTTTTGTTAAAGGGATACTTGCTTTCTCAAGGGAAAGTACATATTTACCCCTGGGATATCAAACTATTCACTGGAGATGATGGTGAGAGATTATAGGTCAATGAAAACTCAGCTCCAGTATTAGACATTCAAATTGAATTTAGCTAGAATTTCTTTCCAACCCTGGAAACTATTAGCTATCATTTCCTCTGGTGTTTGAAAGTTCAGAAACAAAAGAAAACAGACTTGCCAAATATTCATATCCTTCTTCACGTAGCATCTAAGAAATCAAGCTCTTCCACATCTAATGAACTGTTCTCTGTACGTCACGTCAACTATAGTTCCCAAACTATTTTTCATGAAATGTTTATGAGGATTTAGGAGACCTGCTTTGTTAAAATACATTTTAGAAAGAGTGTTGCATTAGATAGGTCAGGGTTTGATATGCTGTTACAACAAATAAACCCAGACAATTAGTTACTTAATGTCTACAAGTTAATTTACCACATATACATATTCCCCTGAGTACAAATTTCACTTGCAATTGATGAATTAGGCTGATTCTGTCATGGCCTTTTAAAGATTTGGCATAGAGGTTAAAGAGAACTGGAAGAATGTGCATAGAACTTTAAATACTTCAGCCTGGAAGTAACATGGGATACTATTGTCAATAGACACAGTCATAGGAAATCATGTGGCATTTTCTAAATTAAGGGGACTGAGAAATGTGATTTTTCTATGCGCCTATGATGGAGAGAAGAGCCGGATGTTGTGAAGGCAATAACAATCCCAACTATTTTGTGAACTTCATCTATTGGGCTCACGTTTTCCTCCTACACACAGGAAGAGCACATACTCATGCCCTCTACAAGGAAGACACCTTAAAGCTTCATCTAATCCACTGTGCCAGCTCATGGTCTAAATTCCCTGAGTCACTTACTGTATGTAGCCTTCCATTAAATCTGAATATAACAACTCCTGGTGTTCATACTTATGAATTAAAAAGACAAGACGTGTCCCTTAGGTATATACCCAGGCATACACACTATTGTTGTTAAGTGGGACAGGTAACCAATGAAATTCTCTCCTTTGAACAGAAGAAATAAAGAAAACAAGGAAGTTGCTTGCACAAAGCAATTCTGAAATCTCACAGGGCAGAGAATTGGAAGGCTTTCTACCCTCAGGGCAGTTGGCCCTAATTCTAATTTGTCTTGTCCTCTCCTCAATCTGGGAGGTCTCTTTTTCCCCTTTTTCTTTGGCCAACATTTCTGTGAAATTGGTGAATATATACAAATTTTTTAGCCCTGTTCTCACTTGAGTAAGGTTGGGGTACATTTTTGTTTTGATTCTTGAGCAAAGTACTTTTGAGATTTCAACAGGTAAATACATTTGTATCAAATGAATAATAGATTGCTTACCTATTTGTCTCTAGTAAACTCCATGTGCCAGTAAATACATCAAAATTTATTTTTAGATAAATGTATCTGCTTATTTCTTTGTTTTGTTGTTCCTTTTCTCCCCCTATATCTTAGTGTTGGCTATTTCGTAAGTATGGAGCACGAAGTGGGAAGGTATATCTTTAATCTGATCCTTACTCCAAGTTATTTTATCAACCATGGAGTTTCTGATGAACACCAAATTTTTAATCTGGCTTTTTGTTCAATTTCAACCAAATGAAATGTTTTGTTAGTTTTTAACACACATGATATTTAAAAATCCCATCTGTACTCATTGGAAGCTAAGACCTCTTGCGAGACCCTGAAATTCTAGTTTATATTTTATACACTACGTACTTTGTAGCTGTTTTTAAGTTAGGTCTGATAAAGGTTAATCCATTAGGACAGAACCAATCAACAACTACTAAGGATATAATAAAACATTTTTTGTCACTGTGTGGATGACTAGACTGGATGAAACTAAAGGTCTTTGAGAACTGATGTTTGCTATTAGATTATATTTGGACATTTACATAATAAGAAATTCAGAGTTTCAGTTTTCTGTTGAATACAGATTTAAAATTTCAAATAATTAATTCAAAATTAAACTTAAACCTACATTTGAAGAACCGACCCACAGGCAAAGTAATTTTTTTCTTTGGATTACTATTCAGTTTCCTTTTTTATAACCGTTGGTGTTTATATCACCAAGCATATAGGCATATTGATGGTGTTGCTTTGCTTTTATGTAGTGATTGGATGCTGCTATTTCCTGAATGTCTGCTTAGGGCACTCTAGCACTCGAAATATTTTCACACATAGATAACTTTTCTCATATATTTTGCAAGAAACAGGCATTGATTTCAGTGAACTATTTATCAGCTTATTAAAGAAACGAGTTTAAATATGCATATACCCTTGTGATTACTCTGTGTATATTCAAATTAAAAAAAATTCAAAATACTTAAATGGCAATGTGTGTCATTGGTTACTTAGGCCCTAGTAATGTGGCCCTTTTCTGGGAAAATGTTTTCCCATTATCTTTCTCAGTCACAGAAACTAATATGTTCATTCTCTTCACCTCTAACCCTCCTCACTTGCTATTGCTGTAAAATATTGTTGATAAGCAATACTTGGAATCTTTATTTTTTTTTACACCAGCGAATTGAAACATAATCAGTGAAGCCAATATATTCTGCTGTTCTCAAAAAAATATAAAAGCTCAAATCACACAGATATATTCATCAGTATCGGCTGACTTAATATTTCAAATCTATGTACTTAAGCAGAAACCAAGCTGTCAAGAGGCATTCCTTTGTTAGATGTACTTGACTTCTCTATTTTTAAAGCAATTTATCAGTAGTAATGCTGCCCGTTACCATTATTTTTAAACTCAATAAGCATTATATAAATAATATGCATTATACAAATAATGTAGATGTTTATGTAGTTCTCAGTCAAAATAAAATTTTAGTTTATTTATTTTGAGAGAGAAAGAGCAAGCATGGGTGTGTGTGTGTGGGGGGGGGTGGTATAAAGAGAGGGAGAGAGAGAATCCCAAGTAGGTTCTGCACTGTCAGCACAGTCTCATAAACCCTGAGATCGTGACCTGAGCCCAAACCAAGCATTGGATGCTTAACCAACTGACCCACCCAGAAGCCCCCCCCCCCCCCAAATGATTTTTAAGGACTTGAGGATAATAATTGGCAGAGAGTAATAATCAGCTTGATTTCCACTCAGATTTGGCAAAGAGAATTATTAATAGGTCTCGGGGGTTTTCCCCAGCTTGATCTCCATTTGCTGGTCACACCAGGAATGGAAAAGGGACCAAACGCATGCTGCTGCTGCTTTAAGACCCTTGTCACTAAATGAACTCTCTGTGAGCAAGCCGGACTGAGATTCAAGGAACTGTTTATTCGGCAAAAACAAGTTGTACAGGCGCAGATCTCTGAATATGATTTTGGTCAATAGAGCTTAATTGCCTGTGTTTAAAGTATTAGTGATTGATTTGTTCACATGTATTCAAATGTCCCCTGGCAGGGAGCGTGCTGAATGGGGGGAGATTGATGGAGACCAGAGGACACAGTTGAGCAAAGTGAGCGATACTGAAATGTACTTCTGTGGCAACAGGGCTGTAAAATTGTGCCCCATGCATTGTTTGAAATGTTTCAACATAAAAATAATTTGAGATTCTCTGGGCCGGGGGAGAATTGCAAAGATCAGGGAATATAATATGGTGGAGTTTAGCTTTCTTTTTATAGCAAGGCATAAAAAGAAAAAAATAAAAAATTTTGTAGATAATTTAAAGTTTTTTTAAACGTTTTATTTATTTTTGAGACAGGGAGAGACAGAGCATGAACGGGGGAGGGGCAGAGAGAGAGAGAGAGACACAGAATTGGAAGCAGGCTCCAGGCTCTGAGCCATCAGCCCAGAGCCCGACGCGGGGCTCGAACTCACGGACCGCGAGATCGTGACCTGAGCCGAAGTCGGCCGCCCAACCGACTGAGCCACCCAGGCACCCCGATAATTTAATGAATCCTTTAATTTTACTAGAAATTAAGAGTTGTCATGGACTGAAATTTGTCTTTACCAAAATTCCTATGTGGAAGCCCTTACTCCTAGTTATCTCAGAATGTGACTCTGTTTGGGGAAGGGATCTCTAAAGCGGTAAAGTTAATGAGGTTGTATGAGTAAAGCCTAAATCTGAAATGACTAGTGACCTTATAACAGGAGCAAGAGACACCAGGGATGCTCAAGGACATAGGAGATGACAGTGTGCAGGCCAGAGAGGTCTCAGGAGTTACAGACCCCTACTGGCATTTAAATCTTGGACTTCAGTCCCCTTATTATGAAAAAATACATTTCTGTTCCTAAAGCGACCCAATCTATGGCATTTCATTATGGCACCCCAAACAGACTAACACAAGGGGCCTCACGTTTCCCTAAAATGCCTAACATTTGGCTTTATTGTTAATATCCATTTACCCTATATGGACATGTTTTCAGACTGTCAGGGATCCTATAAACGTTTAATAATTCTTTCCACAAAATACGTGACTCTTCACATCATGGTATGTTTTTCTTCACTTAGTGAGGCGATGACTTTTTATTAGACTAACTTCAGTTTCCACACTCCGAAGCTGTTTATATACAGCAAGTCATACTTTTATGTATGAAAAATACCTTGTCAGTACCCTTCCCCAAGGTTACCTTCAGGTTTCTTAATGAAGGGGAGGATTTCAATTCTTTTCTTTGCTGTGCTTCATAGATTTCAATTAGGTGGAATAGTGGTGTTGACAGAAATACTGGCATTTATTTATTTTTTGTGAACATGAGTGTAATTTTTAAGAAATATCTTTTGTTGAATGTGTTAACATTAGATCTTATTGCCATCATTACAATGAAGGACATTATGATCAAGGCACCTGAATGAAGTATTTTATATTTTGCATCCCTTACTGGAGGGGATTTAAAGAAAGACAGCACAGGTAGAAAGCATTAGTACAAAGAACTGATTTTTTTTAAGGTTTATATTTGATAGGTTGCTAAAGATCTCCTTGCCAGAAAGCAAAAACCAGTTAAGGTTGGTTATTATGTTTTTAATCAGAGATTTTCTAATGTTCAATATGTTGAGATTAGGTGAAAGCAGATTTATTATTCTCTTTGAAAATAACTTATTAAAAATGTTTCAAGATATGCATATATTTGCATAAGTATATATGCACAATAAATTGTTCTTTGTGTCTCTAAAAACCTTGAACTGATTTTGTACAAGTTATTCATATAATTCTTATCTATGTTGTTTGTTCAGTATACATAAAAGGAGAAAAAGAATAACAGAAAACAATTTTGCCTAATTTCACTTAACATTTAGAGTAATCCATCCACTATAAAAATTATTTACTGATTGGCTCATGTCACCTGTAATAATGCAGAAATAAAACTCTAAGAAAATATCAGCTAAAGCTTATTGATATCACTTATATCACACTTTCAAAATAAATTTCTTTTAATGATTAATTGAAGCGAACAATATTCCTTCATTGGCATTCCAAATATCCCTTCATTCTTTCATATCAAGTTCATAAAATTTTCCTTTTAACTAAATTCAGTATTAATACAACAGATGAAATGTATAAAATTTCAAGGCATACATCAGAGAAGCAATTGGTTAAGAAAGTATTTTTTTTGTCACACCATTATTAATGTGAATCATAGTTGGGACATGTCTGTTCCTTAATATATAGCTATTGTGGGCATTTTTGTGTTCTATAGAATATATATATCGTTAAAATTTGACAGTTCCCTTGAAACTGATATTTTCATTGCCTTAGTGGCCTCAACTTCCTGCCTCCGTTATTTTCTGGTTGTTATACCTCTTTCTACACTGGCTTGATCTGTTACAAATATGGTATTTATATTTCACTTCCGTGGGTTATGAAGTTTTTCCCTTAAGAAGAGAAGATTACTGTGATAAGAGAGTTTCTTAGGTTGCTTTTAAGACACAATGGAGTCTTAAGACACAATTATTTGTCACCTAATTGCATTAAATTTAAATCCTCATTTTCAGTCTAAGGAGTTTAAAAGGTTTACTACCTCTTCATTTATTTTTCTTATATATCCTTTCCACATATATGTGTATGTTTGTGTGTCTGTGCGTGTGCATGCGCGTGTGTGTATTTCTCATGTTTCTGTATTCCTCAACCTTATCCTAACCATGCTATCACAAATCTCATAGTTAAGCTGCTGTCCATGACTGTACTATACCCTTTTTTTTTTTTGATAATGAAATTCCTCAGAGCAGCTCTAAAGAAAGGTGAGACTTTTCAAGATTTTGTTCTTATTGTTAGCACATGTAAGAACTTATTCCTCCAGAAGACTGAAATTCTGTGCCCGTTGAGAGATTTGACTCTAGAATTTCAGTAGTCTCTGCAAAACAAAGTAATTTAGGGCTAGAAATATGAGTTTCCAAATATTTTTTAGTCCAGTCCATTCCGTATGGAAAGAACAAACCCATCAAATTTTCTTCTACTTGCTGAGACAAAAGAGAAGTGCAAAGTAATCACGGCAAGCTTGTTTGGAAGCAACAATAATGATAATTATAATAACATCTTCCTTTTGTATATAGAGAGTATTTTTTCCAAGAATTATTTGAAATAATTTTAATGACCATAGTAATTTTATCAAAGGTTTAAATAATACTATACACTGATGACTGTGGAAATGAAATATTTTCTAGTTATTTTTTGCATGATCAAAATATTATTTCTTTCAAATTCATGTATTGTATCCACAGATGCTTCACATTTGCATTTCTAATTTATAGAGCTACATTTTGTTAAAAGTAGATGTCTTTGAAGGGAAAATATCTACTTTTAAGATCTACTTTTCTATTTATTTTGATGTATTTTGTTCCGAAAAAGCTTATCATATACTTGATAAAACACAAGCTAGTAAAATGAAAATCATCTTTCAGAAAAGAAAAAGCGTAAGTATATTTGATGATCACACTTTTTTTCTTACCAAGAAATTTGTATCTCTTCTATGAACTTTAAGAAACCTGTCAGATTTACATTGTTCTAAAATTATGATATAAAGAAGATTTTCTATCAGTTCTTTGAATATGCCATAAATACGCTTTATTTCTTTAAATTCTTAAGTGATGATTTGTAGAATACCAACTCAGTCTAAGACTAGAATTGTCATATTTTCTAACTACATGGTCATAAAGAAGCAATAAAAAATTTTATGAAAATCTGACTCATATGACCCAATACCAAATAAAAATCTAAGCCAAGCCAACAAGTATTTGGAAATTACCTAGTGGAGAGCCAGCGTTGTGCTGAACTTGAATTAACAAAGAGATTGGATTCTTAATTTAAGGAATCAATAATCAGGGAGATATGTATATATTTAATTAATTATCTAGAAAATATATATAATCAATTATATAACAATACATAATGATATTAGATGTAAATATCAAAATAAATTGGTATAATTTTATTTAGTATGCTTTGAAAGAACATAGGACAAGAGAGAGAGGAAAGAAAGATGAAAAGACAAAACTAGAAAGGAAGGATTGAAGCAGGAGCATAGGAAGAGTAGAAGGTCATCAAATTGAAGTCTAACAATAAACAAATGAAAACAAAGATGACTGGGATTGAGGGAAAAGTGGTTGATAAAAACATTAACATGGGAATGTTGGCCGGGTTTGATTTATCTTCTGTTTCTCCAAATTCCTTCTCCACCTTCTATGTCCTTCTCTTCTCTCCTGTCTGTCCTGGGAGACTGACTTCTGCAGGTTGTGTGACCTGTGTCAGGTCCCTCTGCAACTCTGGTGTGCAGTGTGGTAGTGACAAAGGACCAACAACAGGAGACAGGAGGGCAGGAAGGACAATCATTGGGATATACGACTTCCTACTTTCCCCTTGCTGGTTCGTGGTTTGGAAGTGCCTGCATTTCTCCACAAATGGCCTCCGCTGCTGTGAGGCCACAAAATTACAGTGATAAGTGGTTTCTAATAGCACTGCTCTCTCTCTAAGCACCTACAGACCCAGGTGGCTCTCTATTTTTGCTACTTTCTTAAAGCTGTACCATTCCTTCTTAATTTCCTTAATCTTGTCCATACTTTGTAAGCTGTCCCTTTATGAATTATTTGAATTATCTTTTTAGATGTTGTTTTAGATGTTGTTATTAATATATTCATATATTTTTGAATATATATATATATATATATATATATATATATATATACACACATACCCTAAAATTAATGTAGCAGCTGGTGGTAGAGTGGCCCCAAGGGAAAAACTCAGAAAATTAGATGATGAGATACAAACTCATTTTATGAATCCTCAGAAACCCTCCATGCTAAAAGATACTGGGAAGTAATAAAATGTGGCACAGAGTGATGTGTCACAGTGACACCCATTATCACGGATGACACCAGGGATGGAGTGCAAGTGAAGACTAAGGCATTGGGAAACAAATGTTAACTGTTGCTTGATGGCTATGGTAAAAGTGTTGATTATTGTTGTTGATTGCACTAGAGGGTATATATGAAGAGTGGAAACAAGAGAAAGCTCTGAATTCTTACCTCAAGACACAGGTTGACCTCTATCAGGCTACCTTTGTGGTAGATATAACCTTGGGGCATACATGGCTGAAGGTTGATGACAAGCATTAATTGTAAGAGTTGCAGACTTGCGAGCCAAATAAGTACTCAGCAGGGCACTGATTGAGAAGAAATGGAGAGTCTCCCAGGAGCAATATGTATAAAGGACTGAAGAAGCAGGATACACATAGGGAGAAAATGAACTGCAGTGCTTTGTTACAGAGATTTCAACAGATCTTATGGGGAGTTCTGAAGCTAGGATGATCTTTCAGAGGCTCTGAATTGAGGAAAAGGAGCCAGGTTTGTTATCCCAATATCAACCAGCTATTGGACTTAAGGTCCCCCTGGAAGGGGTTGTTTTTCAGTTAGTATATTTCTGAATAACAAACCAGCCACAAGTTTATAAGCTTAAATAAAAATAATTTAATGTTTTTTCATTATTCTGTGCATTTCCTGGTGATTCTTCTTTTAGTCTCACTTGATGTCACGTATGTAGTTGCATCCAAATGGTGGTTTCATTGTGGCCATTTGTTGTCAGGACTAATTTGGCTACCAGCTTTGGTGGATGGCCAAGATTTCAAAAGCAAAGGTCAATGTTAATATATGCTAGGTTACAAGTTCTAGAGTCCAAGGGTGTATGGACATAGTCATTGCTTTATTGAACTATTACTTTAATCACTTCTGTTTATTTATTTATTTTTAAATGTCTATTTATTTTGAGAGAGAGAGAGAGAGAGAGAGAGAGAGAGAGAGAGAACACACATGCACAAGCAGGGGAGGAGCAGAGAGAGGGAGGGAGAGAGAAAGAGAGAATGGGAGGGAGGGAGTTTGAGGGAGGGAAGGGCAGAGAGATAGGGAGAGAGAGAATCCTAAGCAGACGTGGAGCCCAGTGCAGGGCTCAATCCTACGAACCGTGAGATCATGACCTGAGCGAAAATCAAGAGTCATACGCTTAACTAACTGAGCCACTGAGGTAACCCTTAACTCTGTTTATTTTTTTGTTCACTGCATCCATAAGATAGCAATGAAAGGTATCATTATATTTGCCATGGCAGTTGGTTCCAATTACTAAGGGGAGTTTGGATTACTGCTATTTAATGCATGTAGTTCGGGAGACTTCTGGGAGTGTCCTTTAGATTTTTCCTATTCAATAATAATACCCAATGAGAAAATTTGCAGATACAGCACTGCTAATAGCTGAGAATGTTTTGGTTTGATTAAAACCATAAAAATAAGAAAATAAAATAGCTGTGTTTCTGGAAAGTGTTCAAAGGAAAATGAGATGGGTGTTATCCAATCTGGCCTTTTTCACATCTGTGTATGGATGGATTCTGGCAGCTACCGCATGTTAATTATTTGTATACCATCCTCTCCTTTTTCAAATACCTTATGTGAAGAGGGCTAGAGTATGTTTTATAATTGCTAGAAGGATTTGTGTATTTTTAGTACTTAAAATGTGACATATTCAGGCTTTGAGAATTGTAATTTAAATTAAAATTGGCTGATTTATTTTACATTTGTGATTTCGTACTGAGCCACATGAGAAAAAAATGTTCTATTTGTAACAATTAAAACCTGTTCAAGTGAGTTGGGCTTATATTAATAATTTTAATTTACTGAATTTGAAAGTTCTACTTAATATATTTTAGAATATTTTGCTGATAAACCTTAAAGCTTGACCAGTAGGTTCCAAAGAGCTTTAAATGGCTGCTGAATATCTTATGTTTAAAAATTCTTTTAAAAATGATTAATGAAATTACATTAAGTCTTAAATGTGAGTGGGAATTGAGAAAGTTCCATCAGAGTATATAGAACATTAATCAAATTTCCTGAGAAAATGTCCTAGAATTATAAATAGAATAAAGAAACTTGTATGCCAAGTGCAAATAGATTTTAAAACTTGTTATTACAATAAATTAACATGAATTTTACACCAAAGACACAAATAATGGTCATTCTGTGCACAAAAAAAGCTCCTGGTATTAAAATATAATATCAATTCTTCAGAGAGCCCAAAATGGTTTTTTTTCTTCTTGCAGAAGAAAACTGAGGCGCATTATCATAGCCTAAAAGACCCCATGATGCAAGGTTGACTATATTTCTGCAATTAGGTCTCTTAGTTGCTTCGTCTCTTGACTTCTAACCCAAGGGTCTTATTACCTTGGGCTCAGTTGCTGGCAGTTTTCTCTTCCTGGTGGGTGTTATCCTCACATCTTCATAGGACTTGCCCCTTTTTTTAATTTAGGCCTCAACCTGAAAGTTGTCTTTTCCTGACCCCAATGTTTCAAAGCACTTTCTCTCTCTGTCATGTTGTTTCCCCCGTCCATAAGAATGCCAGCCACTAGGTGGTCTTCTCTGTTTGGTTTTGGTTTATTGTATTCATCTGTCCATTGGAAGATCAATTGTGGGAGGGTTATGTTGCTGTCTCCCTATTTCAGGGCTGCATTTCTAAAAGTTAGTCCTTTGATCACAATATATACACAGTTAATATTTGTTAACTAAGGTTAACCTCCCCTCTCATTCCTTTTTATTAATATATCTTCTGACTCCAGAGTTTGAAGGTAAGAAGATATGTTATATGTTGTTTTAAATTATACATATTAGTTGATAATGTTAAACAATATAATTTTATAAACCCAGGAGGCTCAATTTTAGTCCACAAAAGAAAAGAACTATCCAGGTGATCAAGACCTAAAGATAAAAAACCTTAGCATCCTCCTTGTCTCTATAGGAAGACTGACTTTGAACTACCATCAAAGTACTGAGCATCTAGCTCTGTTTGCATTTGTGAGTCTACCAATGTACTTAATATCAGATTTTTACTATTTAATCTATAAGATACCACTAATTAAGTTTTAAACAGTGTTTTGGCACTGTACACAACACAATAAAATATGTAGGTTTATTTTTTGATCTCCAACAGTATTATTTGATTATTATACATGCATTGTAAGAAAAAAGTTTATACTCTCCTCATGTTTGTATTCATTTTTGTGACTTTAGTGATAGGTTATACATAACTTAATTCTATAAAACTTAGTTCCATAAAAGAATCCCAGCCGAATAGAATTTAATTGGCCATAAGATCCAGAAAGCCATGAAGAAATAATCTCAGCAATGAGCAAATGCCTTGTTCCATGTCATCCCTTGTCTACTTAAACCCTTATTGTACTGGGAGTTTCTACAAGGTTCTTTTCACAGAAACTTTCATGGAGTAATTTTCCCTCATTTCATATGATGGTTGTGTTTGGTATAAGACTAAACTATGAGCCAAATAACACTTTCAAAACTATACGGTTACTCATTTTCTAGTAAGAAATGGTGGAAGTCCTGAAAATTAAATCTGCACCCCTTCTTCCTTTAAGAACTTAAGCCATTTTGGAGAGGACATAGTCTGTGGTCTGCTTCAGTAATGAGATAGGGTAATCCCTGGTGAATCCTGTTGGAGGATACATCTCAGTTCTGAATCTCACAGACAGCTCATCCTTTCCTACTTTCTCTGCCTCAACCAGACCTGGGGCCTGTTGAGAAGAAACCATAGCATTTCTACAATCGGTGGCTTATATATTTGTAGCCTGATCATATTTTGTGGAGCACAGGGGAGATGTGTGGTGTGTAAGTGTGATACGTTTGAGTGGATGAAAAACCAATAAATAAACATGGGACAAGTCAGAACAGTCTTCACAATTTGATAGTTTCAGCTGCCGAGGAAGACCCAATGATGTCAGGTTTTCCCCAAATTTTCAATCAGGTGAGACGTAAAGGTTAGAGGAAGGAACCAGTTGAGTTACTTCAGTACATGTTCACATTATCAGTAGAATGGATTCCATTAATTGGGAAAAAAACCCCCACAACTTTCCCATAGTTATGTAGCAACATCTATCTGTTTTTCACAAGGACTGGCCTAAATTGTTAAATGCAAAAAAACAAAAACAAAAAAAACCCCAAAAAATAAAAATAAAGCAAACAACAACAAAAAAAACCAAGCACACTTTCTTTAACACCAAACATGATAGAACAAAATGTCAAAATGTGGAAACTTATTGTTGTTGATGGATGTAGGAAGCCTCAAACAGTGAATATGTATGTTCTGCATTTCCAGGTGAGAAACATAGTGGACAGAATACATGATTTTCATGAGTACTGGCTGGAAGATCCTTGGTTTTATGTCAGTAGAAAGTTCTTTCTTCAAGTATATTGCATGGTTATTTTGTTTTTGTTGCTGCTATGTGGTTATTTTCCCCTATACACATGTGGGTTTATAAATGATTGGTAGTATTGATAAAATTAAACATTTGAGTGATAGATTTTTTTAAGTAAGTATCAATGGCATGTTGAAGCATCATTTGTGTCAAATCATGTCATCTAGTACAAATCATTAACAGTTTTGCTTATCATGAAAGATTTGGAAACTTGTGGAAATGTCAAATATCAAAAAAATTTTCACTGCCAAGCAAAAGCTTAATTATGTGAGCATTGAAACACTTCTCAGTCTTGGGTATATGGTGGGCTTTGCTTTGTTGTTAGAAAGGATATTCACAGATAATATGACATGCCTTTCCATACGTGTTTGAAGTGACCTATGCTATACTTCCTAAAATACTAAGCTCGGAGAGAGGAAAAAGTAATTCACTTAAATCATCGTGCTGCTAACTTCTTAAGATTTGGGACAGAGAATGGGTGCCAACTACTTTAAGAACTTTAAATAATATTTTTGTGTTTAAATATTTCTTGTTTTGTTTTTGAGAGAGAGGAAAGAGAAGATGCTATTTAAAACAATTATTTGACATAAGGAGTTTATTCATGGCTTCCTTCCTTGTTGGATATTTTTAGCTACATAAATGAGAAAAATATTTCAAGGCTCAGCAGGTACCATCAGGTATTTCACTTGGGGAAAGCAAACAAAACTCTAAATCGCACTTTGGTCAAAGGGCACTCTTTAAAAGGGTAAAGTCAGAGGATGATGTAAACTTTCCAATACCTAGAGGATGAGCTGCTGCAGGCCCAAGTCAATAGTGATAAATCCTTGGAAATTTCTAGGCAGACTTATGATTGCAGGTATTGGAAATTACCACAGGATGTGTTCTTAAGGTCATTTTTTGTTTAATGTTACGTTTTACGTCTTCAATGCTTCATTTTATTCTGCCTTTTGTTTATATGAGCCATGTTTTATTTGCTTACCTTGTGTGTGCATGTTTCAGTTCTGGTAGAATAAAAAAAAAGCCATTGCATCTGTTTTTAGTCATTGTATTGTTTACCTTTATGCCTTGAGGAAATAAATGAAGGTCAACCAAATGAGGAAAGTAAAGGCTATTCTGAACTTGCTACAGCAAGAGAGTTACCCATTGTCACTCTTGTTTTGGCAGAAACTCAAAGGCAGGCAGAAGAGTTGGGAAAACTTTCTAGTGGAAACCAGGGGAGGCTTCTTTGTGCCCTATTTGGGGCTGCGGGCATGGAGGAGACGGAGGCCGGCTAAGTGGGAGCAGGATGTCCTATGTGTTTGTTTAGGGGGCACATTAGGCTTTCTCTGGTTAATCCTAAATTTGAAATGGGGAACAAAAAATGGGGAAACTGTCAGTTATTAACCATGTCCTGCCCATTTTGGCCAATTGTTACAGAGGACCTATTTTGGCTTCCTGGACTGTCATTAGAGATAGCAGTCCAGCTCCTGGGCAAGTCGCTGTAGGCATGGGTCAGAGTTCTAGCCTCATATACAGCCTGGCCATTGTCCACTCCATCTCTCAACTCTCATGGTATGTCTTCAAACCAAAGAGATCCTCTGTTCTCTGATCTTTGGTGATTCCTGCAGACTCACTTCTGTGCTGTTTTCCTTATTCACCGTGCCTGAGATGTGACAGCTTCCCTCACCTCAGGCCTTTGCATTTTTTGTTTTCCTTTAGAAACTTTTATTGCCAAAATATGTACATGGCTCTGTTGCATTCTTTATTTTGGTCTCTGCTCAAATATTACTTCTTCAGTAAGACTTTCCCTGATCATCCTACACAAACCACACCCAACTCAACTCAGTACTCAATTCACTTGAGTCCCCTTCTTGGAGATTATCTTTATTGTGAATTTTTTGGTTAATGTCTGTCTCTCTTTTAGAATATAAACTACATGGGGGCGCCTGGGTGGCTCAGTCGGTTGAGCGGCCGACTTCGGCTCAGGTCATGATCTCGCGGTCCGTGAGTTCGAGCCCAGCGTCGGGCTCTGTGCTGACGGCTCAGAGCCTGGAGCCTGTTTCAGATTCTGTGTCTCCCTCTCTCTGACCCTCCCCCATTCATGCTCTGTCTCTCTCTGTCTCAAAAATAAATAAACGTTAAAAAAAATTTTTTTTTAAATAAAAAAATAAAAAAAAGAATATAAACTACATGGCATCATGGGTATTGCCTTTTGCTCACTGCTATATTCCTTTTCTTAATAGTAAAATGTACAAAGTAATTGGCCATGTATTTTCAGTTGAATGAATAAAGCCTGTATTCTTTGATTTAACAAATTTAGAAATAATTTGTCATCACGTTAACCATGAAAATCTTAGCATGTTGTTTCTCTACTTTCCCCTTTCTATTTCTCATAATTTGTATTTGTTTTATCACCTTGGGTTTTTTGTAGATGCCAAGTTTCTATCTCACAATTATCCTGAATTTGATGTTAAGATAAGAAAAATTCAATAACATACTATCATTTTAAAAGTCAGGGATGAAAAAAAACACTGGTGGCAGCCTTTTATAGCTCATTTGGTCTAAGTCTCTGTGCCTGTTTCTCTGTTTTAGGAAAGTCAGCTACATATCCTGTTATTGAGGGTAATGGCCTTATAAAGAAGTGGTCCTGTAGTGCCCTCGTGTGTAGTGTTTCTGGTTCCCCAGGACATGGTGCTTCCAGGAGTGTCTCTAATGTGTGCTGCATGTGCTCTGCTGTTTTGTCCTGGCTGCTTTGTCCTTCAGGCCTGTTGTATGAAGAGGTTCTCTGCCTGTTGTGAGCAAATTTTGGTCCCTGGCCTGAATGTGGCATGTTTTAACTAAATGTGCTCTGGTATGTTTGTGAAATGCGACCTGTCACCACCACCACCAGAACCAAGCCTTTGCAAAACTCCCATATCAGGAGACATGGTGTAAGTAGGAGTCTGGGCTGGTCTTCTTGGGGTAGGAGAAGGACTTGCTGGGACCGAGGCAAGTGTGACTAGGGGTGTTGGTTCCACCTGAGCATAGGGGCATGGGGCATGGGACATGTGAGGAAGCTAGGCATTAGTGTTGGCATCGTGCTTCTTCCCACAGGTTGCACTGTGCTTATGCTGAAGGGTTGGAGAAGGAAATGGCTCCAGCCAGTTCCTTTGTTTCCAGAAGGGTCTCATGGTGAATGCTGCCCCTCTGGAATGCACTCCAAAATGAGCCAGTAAGATCCCTGCTGTGTGCCCCAGGCATTCTTCAGGCCACTGTTTTCATGCTGCATGTCTGCACGTTGTTTGCTTTCTCTCCAAGAACAACACAGTGCCCTCTGACCTTTAAAATTCCAAACTTTAACCCCTGCTGGTTACAAGAACTCATGAATGAGCCTGAATGGTTTTCAAAGTCAGTTGTGATGCAGACTCATTTTCCCCATATGCTCCACTATGTGCTACTCTGTCTTGTCTTTCTCTGTCACCTCAGCTCCTTCCCCACTGCAGCAGCCACAATCCATTTCTCTCCCAAATGGCACTTTTGCACTTCCTACCTTCTCTTCAATGTGACCTCTTCTTTACTTTTAGTTGTGGAGTTTGTTCGGCTGTCCTTCAGATCAATTTCTGGGGTGTTTAGGATGATTTGATAGTTATCTAGCTGTATTTGTGGGTCAAGGTGAGCCTAAGGTCCTCCTACTTCACTGCAATCTTTCAAACTCTAAAACACACATTCGAAAATTTATATAAAATTGACAAATTCTAAAGACTGACACAAGAAGAAATAGGAAATCTGAATTGCTGTATGTATGGGATAGAAACTGAATTTTATGTTAAAAGTCAAGTTTTAAAACTTTCAATATTCAAGTCTTGTTCAAAGTGTTTTACTTTTGTACATAATTGGAAATAGTATTTTTCCATTTTTTATTATCTTGTATTTATAGAAGTACATTTTTTGCTTATTGATCTTGCATTCTGACTTCTTAAAGTCTTCATTTATTCTAGAAGATTTTTTTTGTAATTCTGTAAGATGTTGTATTCACAGAAGAACATATTCACATATTTGGGGGAAAAAGGGTTTATTTCTTGCTCTACAAATAGTGTGACTTTTATTTCATTTGGTTTCTGCATGACTTTGAACTCTTGGCATAATCTCTAATTGGTCATGATGGTTTTTATTTCATGTATGTTGCTGGATTTTATTGTTTAATATTTTGTTAAGAATTTTTTTTTCCCATTGGGGCACCTGGTGAGCCCAATCAGGAGAGCATGCAACTCTTGATCTTAGGGTCATGAGTTCCAGTCCCCATGAAGCCTACTTTAAAAATTAATTAAAGAGCACCTGGGTGGCTCTGTCAGTTGAGCATCTGACTTCAGCTCAGTTCATGATCTCACGGTTTGTGAGTTCGAGCCCCACTTCGGGCTCTGTGCTGACAGCTCAGAGCCTGGAGCCTGCTTTGGATTCTCTCTCTCTCTCTCTCTCTCTCTCTCTCTCTCTCTCTGTGCCCCTCCCCCACTCACACTCTGTCTCACTCTCTCTTTCTCTAAAATAAATAAACATTAATTTTTTAATTAATTTAATGCAGCTATTAAAAAACTTAAAAAATTATTTTTCCCATTCATGTTCATACAAATATTCGTCTGTAGTTCTATTTTCTTTTAGTATATTTATTTCATTTTGGTCAAGGTAATTCAGGCCTCATAGAGGAGTAAAAGGTATTCTATTTGTTTCCCTAAGGAGTTACTTTGCTAGATGACATTTCCCTGTGGATTGTTCATTTAATTTATGCAGGTCACTAATAAAGTTCTAATGAGAAATAACATCCTTAACCACCCAATATAACAGAATTTCCTATATCAATGTCTGTTCCCATATCTGACATATTATACTTATATTTATTTATGTTACTAATTGTCTTCTGTCCTTAAAATTCACTAGAACAGAGGTGTGCATGTGTGTGTGTGTGTGTGTGTGTGTGTGTGTGTGTGTGTGTGTGTGTTTTCATTGCTGCATATACCTAGAGAAATCCCAGGCACATACTAATTGTTTAATAAATATATGTTGAATGAATCAATGAATGATCTCCTCCCGATTTGGCAATCTAACCTTAAGATTGAAAAATAATAGTCATTGCAATATTATTGGACTTAGCAAATTATTGGCATAATCTTATGCCCTGGAACATGAAATATTTTAGTAAACTTTTGGCATAGGCACATAAACATATTATACACATTGAAATATTTAATGGTATTATGAAATTAGGTCAGATAATGTTATCTATGTTGTACCTATAATATGACTGAAACTGCAAAAGTACATTGGGATGAAATGGAACACAAATATCACTAGGATCATGGAGAAGTAGGTGACAAATTTCTCCTTTAAACATTCCTAATATAAAAATATCACGTTTTTGAAATAATTACTAAGTAAGTCAACACTATTAATTAAATTGATCTGCAGGTAAATAAATGTGTTTTTTGTTGTTTTGTTTTGTTTCTAATCAAACATATATCTAATTCTCTCAAGGTTCTGTTTTCTATGCCCTTTTGAAATTATTTTACGACCATAGACAGTGCTTTTATGCTTAACTATACACCTCCCATATGTTCTTTTAGTTATGAGAGAAATTAAATTCTAAACTATGGATGAAACAGCTTAATTCTATCAGCGCAGTCACGTCAAAATTCATTGTAGGAATTCAATACATATCTTAGGTTTCAGACCTTAGGTTTTACCGAAAACACCACATCTCCACTTGTTTTTGGCATAAAGCTAATTCACAAAATGATTTACTAGAAATATATCTGAAATATACCAAATGTGGTTCATAGAGTCATGAGTAAGTTGTGTTTTGAGTACTCTGTATTTATCTCAAGTTAAGAAATCTATCATATATAAATTTATGCCTGTTACCCAGACGAGATTTGAAATTATACGATTTTCTTGCCTCGTAGCACAGAAAAGGCAGTGTGGTGCAGTAGATTGACACATGACCTCTGCAGCCAGATGCTTGAGACTGAACCCTGGCATTACTATGGCCAGTGATGTCCCCTCCTGTGTCTCAGTGGCTTCATTTTTATAATAGGAGATAAGAATAGTAACTATCACCTGGGGTTTTGTGATATTTAAAACTGTAAGTTATGTGTGTAAAGATCTTAGAGCAGTATCTAACATCACATTATAGTTTGTTAGTTTTATTCATGGTTTAATTCAGTCTTTCTGACTTACTGCTTGGTCCTTCAGATTTTCCTATTCTACTTGCTCCTCGTCAAGATGTCTAACAAATAAAAATAATGTTACTTATCTGTCACTGGGATGAGGGAGGCTCCAGGGCCCATGCTGGTCCTGGGATGTATCCCGCCTCCTGTCCTCCGAATTATAACCAGCGGTTAGCCACCTATGCATCCCACTGCCATGGTGGGCTGATTTCTGCAATTGGTAGCTTGTTGGCACTAAGTGTTTCCTGGAACCATATCCTTTGTGTGACACTAGCCTTGGCTGGACTTTCACCTTGTCACCACCCACTTTTCATCATCTGTTATGGACTGAATGTGTCTCTCCTTGGCCCAATTCATATGTTGAAATTCTAACTCCCAATGTGATGGTATGAGAAGGTGGGGACTCAGGGAGGTGATTAGGTCATGAGAGTGGAGTCTTTATGATCAGGATTAGTGTCCTTAAAAAAAAGAGATGCCAGAGAGATACCCCATCCCTTCTGTCACATGAAGACACAGCAAGAGGATGATCACTTATGAACCAGGAATTGGGCTCTCCCCAGACACCAAATCTGCAGGTCCCTTGATCTTGGACTTTCGAGCCTCTAGAACAAACAAATGTTTGTTGTTTAGGCCACTCAGTCTATGGCAGTTTGTTATAGCAGCCTGAAGTGACTAAGGACATCATTTATATCCCAATATGAAGAGGGAATAAAAGAAGTTATTTTGTATTTACTATTCTTTGCCCTCTCCCAATGCAACAATTCTGCAACCACATTCTTTAAAACCTGGAGAGAGAGATTGGGACACACACCTCCAGCAGTCTTAGCATCCCCATAATATACAGGCGCAGAAGAGAAAGTGTTCCCGTATCTTCTACTCTGAGGACCTTGTACTTTCCTTGAAAGTTTAATAGTGGATATATGAGAGGGTGTGAAAAGAGAGAAGCTATCATACAAATAAAATGTATACATAAGAATATACTGTAGGCACAGCATATCTGTTATGCATGCATTCATATCGCACAGAAAATCACTCCTCTGTCTTCCTTTATGCTACTAAAGCTGATATCTATCAACACTTTGCACACATGTCAAGCATAATCATCAGATCTATGTGTATGCAAGCTGTCCCTTAGCTAAGACCCTTAACTCATTGACAAATTCATATATACATTGTGCTATGAAAAACACAATGTTAATTTAAATGTCAGTTATCAATGCTCCGATCAAAATTTCCCTGTTCTCAGGGAAGAGTCCCCTGCTTATGCCTACCAGATAAGGATGTCCTTAAGATTCTGGAAAAGAACAGCATAATTTGCATGTGTTGTTCTTTATTAGTGCTTCTCTCATTCAGTAGTGATGTCCCTTTAAGTCATATATTTGCACTTTACTGCTCAGGCAGTTAGGTATACTTTGCACATATTCTAAAAATGGTACACGAATGTTTGTGTAGTGAATTGATTGAATCCAATTACTATCCTTGAATTTAGTAGGAACCCACCCTCTCTACCAAATTTTTGTAGGATGAATGAATTTTGTTAATACTTCTGATTGTCACCATGTTAGAAAAATAAATACAACTTTGCCGGTCATGATGCTATTTGAAGTTTACACGTGAACACATGGTAGAAACGTGGGATCAATAACATCCCACTGTTTGCCTGGAAATAAGTCTGTAAACATGCCCTTTCTGCTTTTAATATAGCCTCTAGAGATTTACTCCCAGGAATAAAAATTACCAAGTACTGTAGACCCTTTTCTGTGGGCTGTACCTATTGCAAAACAGTTCCCATTGCAAATGACACTGACATACCATTTCTGTTTGTTATGAGATTTATTTCTTCATGCTTGGCAATTATGAATAACCTTTGAAGGGAAAAGAAAACACCTATAGCTTGGCAAGTCATGTGTACCGTTTCAGAAATTCTCCCTAACTTCAAAGAACAAGTAAATATCACTGACACCTACAGATTTAAAATTCTCTCCCAAAAAATAAATGATAAAAGGAAACTTCTTCTGTTTTCATATCACAGATTGCTTTATATAAGGTGTGTCCTAAGGAGAATGGGAGAATTTATGGCCTCAAATTGCCTTAATTTCTTAGAAATTTGAGAGTTCTTCCATCAATTTCATTTCTTGCTGCAGTACTTGTTCAAATGTTTTAAACTGATCGAATCACTTTGATAAAAAGAAAACCATCCTTCTGATACGACTAAAGCTAATGGTGATGCTTTAGGTCACCGGGAAATGGAAAAATGCAATTCAGAAAAATAATCCAAAGCCCAAAAGACTGTTCTGTTCTTTCTGGGACATTAATTACACAGAAGCTGAAAAGAGTAAACATATTCTGTAATTACTTAAAGTACATTCAATATTCTTATAACTCAGAATAAGTATATAGAAAAACCTTATTTTTCCCAAGCTCAACATTGAGTGGAAATGACACATTTAACAGATAAGGCGAAGGAAAAAATCTGATATGTCAGAAACGAAAATATTTTTAGAAATTTGACAGAGTACCAAAATAAAGACCCATAATAGAAGTGTATCCATCAAATGTAAAATATAGAGAGAAATCCATTCCACTGACTTTCCAATTTTGTTCTCTATCAGGCTTATCCTCAGGCTTACTTGGGCACAATGCAGTGTATCTTCCTCAGGAGCTCCTGTACAACCCCTAGTTAAGGATACAAAGAGGTAAATCAGAAGCTGTAAAAACAGACTGTATTCCTTACAAAAGAAGAGATTTCAGTTACTTCAGCTCCAAATAGAGAAGATATAAGGTGCTTATAATCCTGATGACAGACAGATATTTATGTGACTGGAATTTTCAATTTCAAACCATTAGGTCTGAAGCCAGGTTATAAACTTTGTGCTTGTCAGTATGGTTAGAACATCATGCACAACCTAGCATGTGGTTTGTCAGCCAATATACTGTGATTTAGGAAATGCAACAAAGAAAAATGGTCTATTAAAAAAAGCATAGTGACATATGTGCATGCAAATTTGTAATAGTACAATGCATATGTCCAGATTTTATCTGTTTGCTTAAGAAACTGATTCTATATTTCTTTGTTGCTATGGGTATTTTCTTTTAAGCATCTTAAATATGTCGTCAGAGGGTGACAAAAATGCAGCCTCCGCAAATAACTTATTAAAATATAAAGATAATTTCCTGTATGTTGACTTTTTTAATCTACCTTATTCTTTTTTAAGGTTTATTTATTTATTTTGAGAAAGAGAGAGAGAGAGTATATTAGCAGGAGAGGGGCAGAAAGGGAGGGAGAGAAAGAATCTGTCAGCATGGAGCCTAATCAGGCATGCGTTGATCCCATGAACTGTGAGATTATGACCTGAGACTAAATCAAGAATCTCATGCTTAAATGACTGAGCCACTCAGGCATCCCAAACCTACCCTTATTCTTAATAAAATATAATCTTGAATATGCTATCTAAGAATATACTAATAGCATATATTGGAACAATGAGTTTATGCATAGCTCCATAATATTTGCTGTGTGTGTGTGTGTGTGTGTGTGTGTGTGTCAGAGAGAGGTAGAGAGAGGGAGATATGCGTCAATATTTCCATGTCTTACTGGTTTATACAATAAAAGTTATATTCAGGGAATTGTAGCAGACAAGTAAGTCACTAAGGAAGTATTTCACATTCCTTACTATAATATTTATAAAATCTTAATTTCTTTGACCAGTGAATTACTTTCATAAATCATATTCATCTTCGTGTATTTTCATGCATATTACCTATATGTAAATAACAATACTAAATACAAAAAGTTTTAAGGTGTATCAGATCACACTTATTCACCACTTATTTCCATGTGTATGTACTCACTAATGTCATACTAATATAATGATAAAAAGCATGGGATTTGCAGCCAGATGCTTGAGTTCAAATATGAATTTTGCCATGCATCACCTCTGTGGGGTGAATTACCAAATCTCTCTGTTTTCTTGAGTGTGAAATGGGTTAACAGCGATATCCGTCTCTTAAGTTTGTTATGAGAATGAAATGTGTTGATATATGCAAAGTACTTAAAAGATGGTTTGTCTTAGAGTGTTAGTTATAAGACCAATAATTATATGTTACATTTTGTATTCATTTTAATAGTAATTCTTAATATTGATCTCAGGTTTAAAAGTTGCATCAATTGAGAATTTACTTTGCCACCTTAATATATATGATCAATGTGAAAGAACTAACATTGTTGGAAGTTTTCTAATGCTAACAGCATATGGAATTGCATGGGATATAGCTTTCATCACTGAAATGCCATGTGAATTCATATACTTATTTGCCATTTGCTCTTCTCACTAGAAATTTTGTCATGAAGTTACTTCCAGTTCACCGAACTCTATGGTGAACATACGCCACTTAGTTACCCAGTTGTATTTGTTACGTCTGAGTGTGGGGTTCCTTAGGGGCTGTCCGCAGATCGCTACTCTTGTGGGTCTTACGAGGCAAACCCCATTGGCTTTCAAAGGTAGATGGTGTGGGGGCTCATCTCTCAGTTGCTGGTCCTAAAAGGTAAGGTTCTCAACGTCAGGTGCTAATCCTCTGCTTCTCAGGGAGGAGCTCTGGGTTTTGAGTTCCCTCCTGGTGGTGGGTTGATGTACCAGGAGAGGGGCTTATGGCAAGATTATGTCCCAGCTTCTTCTTCCACTTGGACATGGTTTTCTTCTCACTTGTTTATTATGTAGTTTTCACTCAGTCAGCCTTTAGTTGTTATTTTTTTAAGCAGAAAATTGTTCCATATATAGCTCTAAGCTTGTGTGTCTGTAAAAATGAGTTCAGGATCATCCTGTTACTTTCATCAAGAATAAATGGTGCTGGGAAAATAGGGCAGTTACATGCAAAAGAATGAAGTTTGACCACTATTTTTTTTTGACCACTATTTTAAGCCATACTCAGAAATTAACTCAAAATGTATTAATGGCTTGAACATAGGCCTGAAACCATAAAACTCCCAGAAGAAAGCATAGGAAGTTATCCAACTGACATAAGCCTTGGCAATGATTTTTTAATCTAACCACCAAAAGCAAAAACAACAATAGCAAAAATAAATAAGTGTGACTATATCATGCAAAAATGTTTCTGTGCAACAAAGGAAACCATCGACAAAATGAAAAGTCAATCTACTGAAAGGGGGAAAATGTTTGAAAATTGTGTATTTGGTAAGGGCTAGTATCCCAAGTATATAAAGAACTTATACAATTTGGGGCGCCTGGGTGGCGCAGTCGGTTAAGCGTCCGACTTCAGCCAGGTCACGATCTCGCGGTCCATGAGTTCGAGCCCCGCGTCAGGCTCTGGGCTGATGGCTCAGAGCCTGGAGCCTGTTTCCGATTCTGTGTCTCCCTCTCTCTCTGCCCCTCCCCCGTTCATGCTCTGTCTCTCTCTGTCCCAAAAATAAATAAACGTTGAAAAAAAAATTAAAAAAAAAAAAGAACTTATACAATTCAATTGCAAAAAACATCTGATTAAAAAATGGGCAGAATACTTCTGGCAAGTATATGTTAGTAAAACCACTTTGGAAAAATTGGCAACGTTTAGCAAATTTGAAGACTAACATAACTATACGTTAACTAACATAACTATAACTAACATAAGCATACGTCCCAATTATCTCAAATGGTCTAAGTTTAAACATTTCCAATGTTTTACAAATTTGTCAATGGTGGTTATTACTTTTCTTGTTTGTTTGCTAGTTTTATCAATCTTAGTGAGTGTAGTGGTTGCCTTTGTGGTTTAAATTTACATATACCTGATTAAAGACTTTGAGCACCTTTGGGGCGCCTGGGTGGCTCAGTCAGTTAAGCGGCCGACTTCGGCTCAGGTCATGACCTCGCGGTCCGTGAGTTCGAGCCCCGCGTCGGGCTCTGTGCGGACAGCTCAGAGCCTGGAACCTGTTTCGGATTCTGTGTCTCCCTCTCTCTGACCCTCCTCGTTCATGCTGTGTCTCTCTCTGTCTCAAAAATAAATAAACGTTAAAAAAATAAAAAAAAAAAGACTTTGAGCACCTTTAAAAAAATGGGCAAAAGATCTAAATAGATATTTTTCTAATCAAGACCTGTAGATGGAAACAAGTATATAAGAAGATGTTCAACATCATTAATCATCAGGGAAATGCAAATAAAAGACAATGAGATATTACCTCACACCCATTACAATCACTATTACCAAAAAGACAACAAATAATAAGAATTGGTAAGAATGTGGAGAAAACCTTGTGCACTGTTGGTAGGAATATAAATGGGTAAACAACCAATGTAGAAAACAGTGTAAAGGTTTCTAAAAAGATTAAAAATGCAACTAGCATGTGATCCGTCAATTCCACTTTGGGGTATTTATTCAAAGAAAATGAAAACATTAACTCAAAAATACATATTGCTATTTACAATAGCCAAGATATGGAAACAACCTAAGTGTTCATTGATGGATGAATGGATAAAGAAATTGTTACATACACACACTCACACACACTATGAAATATTACTCAGCCATAAAAAAAAGAATAAAATCTTGTCATTTGTAACAACATGGATGGACCTCAAGAACATTATTTAAGTGAAATAAGTTAGAGAAAGACAAATACTGTGTGACCTTTCTCACACGTGGAATTTAAACAAACAAAAGAAAACTCATAGGTACAGGAATAATTTAGTGGAGAGGTGTGTTGTTCAGGGTGGGAAACATGGATGAAAACGGTAGAAAAAATTCAGCTACCATTGAAAAGTTAAATAAGAAAAAGCTTATAATTTATTAAGATTAGAACATTATACCCTGTTCATATATATATATATATATATATATATATATATATACACATACACACATATATAATATGTGTATATATACTCATAAATATACCTTGATTAATTAACACAATATTGCAATAAACATACTATAAGCATGAAAAAAATACCCTAGTCTTGAATAAGATACTTGAAATACAAAAAAGAGACAAACAATAGAATCAATAATATAACACTGTCTAATAAATCAAGAATAGAATGATAATTATCCAGTAGAAAAATAACGGGTAAATGACATGAGAAAGCATTTCAAAATGGAGAAAATGCATGTAGCCAAAACATCAGGAAAATGCTTAAATTCATTTACAGGCTAATTCCAATTAGGACTACACTGATTCAGTTGGTAAACACTAAGAAATGTGACAATAGAGTATATATAGTATAGTAACGTACACTGCAGGTAGGGGGTTAGCACAATGCAATCGTTTGTGAAATTGTTTGGCATTACATTGTGAAGACCAAAGTTCACATATGCTATGATTCAGTAAATCCTCACCCATGTCTCTACCCCAGAGAATCTCTAGTACCTGCACCTCAAGAGAGAGCTACAAAGATACTTAAATTGGCACTGCCCTAGATATTAAAAAACAGGGGTGGGAGATCAACTAAAATCTTGACTGATAGGGAGAATGGATAAATAGCACATTGCCATAGAATAATTATCTGCCTTATTGAGATAATTGAGTCATAACTATCCCTAGCAATATGGATGAACTGCCTTAATGCTGAGTTGGAACAACAACAACAAGCCAATTACAGAAGAATATACACACTATGGTACTATTTTTGTGGACTTCAACAATGTGTGCCTGTGTGTGTGTGTGTGTGTGTGTGTGTGTGTACATATACATTATATTAAGTGCATGTGTAAATCATAAGATACATTAAGAAGTGAGGAAATGATATAATTTCATGGAAGGGGCAGTGAAGGAGACATGTAAGTTAGGATGGCAGGGTTGGTTAATGGACTTGAAGGTGTACGTTATACTATGGGAAGCATACATAAATGTCACTGTCTATAATTCAAGTTGTATCTCTTTCAGTATCAATTAATAAAGCATTCTGCATGTTACTGGTTGCCTCTTTTTGTCTGTTTTCTATTTCTTGCAACATCTAGAATCTGATTTTTCTAAACTGCAATGCAAAGCTGGAATAGACTTTAGTTCTTGACATGGTAAGAGAAAGTCCTGTAGGGAGGAACAAAGAAACAGGACTACTTTTGTTACAAAAGAAAAAGAAAAGAGAGAGAGAGAGAGAGAGAGAGAGAGAGAGAGAGAGAGAAAGAGAAAGAAAGAAAGAAAGAAAGAAAGAAAGAAAGAAAGAAAGAAGAGAAAGAAAGAAGAGAAAGAAAGAAGAAATAAATATTTTAGTACTCTTTGTCCCACAAGAAAATTTGCCAAAATTTCCTCAGAGAATCCAGCATTCTGTTGGGAAAATCCAGTTTTCTATCACAGACTTCTTCTCCCCCTCCTCCTCCCCCCACTTCTCCCCACCTCCTGCTGCTCATTCTTTTTCTTCTCTTTCTTCTTCTCCTTCTCCTCCTCCTCCTCTTCTTCTTTCTTCTTTCTTCTTTCCTTTTTCTTTTAATTTTTTTTTCAACGTTTTTTATTTATTTTTGGGATAGAGAGAGACAGAGCATGAACGGGGGAGGGAGGGTCAGAGAGAGAGGGAGACACAGAGTCGAAACAGGCTCCAGGCTCCGAGCCATCAGCCCAGAGCCTGACGCGGGGCTCGAACTCACGGACCGCGAGATCGTGACCTGGCTGAAGTCGGACGCTTAACCGACTGCGCCACCCAGGCGCCCCTTCTTTCCTTTTTCTAAACGAGTAGATTATGCTCCTTTCCATTCAGGGAGAAAGTAAGTGAAATCCTGATGAAATAGTCCTCAGAAAGTGTTACTTTATATTTAGGTGTAACAAGGAATTCCTAACACGTAAATATAAATTAGAAAATGATGCAGTGTCAAATGTGCTGTAAATGAGTTTAGACTTAGCAAGTAACTGTCATTTGGGATTTTTTTTTCTGACTTTTGAGGGACATTTTACCAAGTAGCTAAACAATCAGACCTCAGATTCAGTACTAGACTCTATGTTTGAAATCTAAGAGCTGCTACTTACAAGCTCTGTGATCCAAAGCAAATTATATACCTGTGTGTGCCTCAGTATCCTCAACCATAAAATGGAGACAGTAATACTCCATAAATCCCTTGGTTGTTTAAGGATTAAATTAATTAATGATGTAGACCACTTAAAACAATTTCTGCCAACCTAGTGTATACTATTCAATTATTTGCTATTTTTTTCTTCATAAATATTTTTTCACCCACTCAAAATTGTATATTAAATAATTAATAAGTGTTATGTGTCTTGGTAGATGCCAGACCCAGTGTGATGCAAAATTGATACTAGTCTCTCTACATGGAGATTAACTAGTAATGAAGGTACTTTGACCAGCAAGCAGCAACAGCAAAAAATAGACAACAAAAAATGAGAGATGATGGAATGTGTGAATTAATTTAGTTTGAGATGTGAGGTGAAGTTACTTTGAGCAAATAATATTTTAGGTTGCATCTAAATAGTGAAATAGAGTAAGCACCTGGGCAAGATATTTCCAATCACAGCAACTCAATGAGCAGACACCCTGATGGAGAGAAGGAAACACAGGAAAGCTGAAATTTGGGGGAAGAGGAATTCCTTTAGGAATAAAGAGAGGAAGATGTCCTTCATCTGGCATTCTTTGCATTATAATTTCTTCAAGACTTGGGAAGAGAAGGATGTTATTTAGTGGCCCTCCTCAGAATTTCCTCCAAAGAACCTGAATGTATCTTGGTTATTATCCATCAACTGAAAATCTGAAAATAAAACATGTACCTTCTAATGGTTTCAAAAACTTCATCAAGAATTTTCTAGTAGTGATTAGAAGGAAAGGAAAGTGAAGGGTGTAGATGAAGTTAGCTGATTCAAATATAAATAATTACAAAATACTGATTATGGAACAAAAGGATGGGAAAATTTCCTTATCATGGAAAATATTACTGATAAGATACTTGAAAACTTTGCTCTATGAAAAAGAAGACATTTGACAGTACATGGGTTTGAGGCATTAAAGATAATAAAATATGAACAACATGAGATAAAATAGCATTTAGAATAAGTTGAAGGTACACTGGTACAATAAAAAAAGAGCAAAGAGACAACAATAAAATGAAGAGATTTGATATTTGATATATTTACAGAAAAGAAAATTAAATCCTGCAAAATGGATTCTTCAGATAAAGTGGCAACAAGGAGAAACAATGAAGGCAGAGGTGAGAATATTCCAGAGCAGTGACTGTAAGTTCAAGATTATTCTTTTGGATACATGCACTACAGCTACAAAATGGACATAATTGATGTGTTTGAAAACTGATGTGTAGAACAGGAAAATTATATAGAAAGTATTCAGAATAAATACAAGAACTTTTCCTAAAAGAAAGAAAAAGAAGAAGTTCAAAATACTCACTGTATTTCAATGGCTCGAAAACCATTGACAAAGATCAAAAAGACAGAGATTTTCTGGTAAACTCATTGATCTTCCAAGGTTGAAGAAGAAAACCTGCAACTATTCAGGGAAAAGAAACAGGAGCCACTTTAAAAGGAAAATAAGATGATTTTCGATTTCTCAGCAACTTTAGGTGGCAAATTACAACAGAGAAATCTCTGGAATGATACTGGTGAAAAATGTCCATTTCAGCAGAATGATGTCTAATGAAGCATGGAAAACAGAAATATAAAATGTAATGCAAAAGCTATAATTTTTTTAAAGATCCTTAATATGAATAATAATTTAACCCTAATACACTGATTCAAAATGTATCTAGATATTTTACCCATCTATTTAGACAATAAAATGACTAAGTAATTGTGAACATATACTTATTCAAATATTCCTAAATTTAAAAAAATGCACTGAATGTCTACAATGTCTGGTACTTCTTTAGATGCTGAGAATACTGAAGTGAAGAAAACCAAGAATTTCTTCCTAACGGAGCTTACATTCTAGAGGAATGAACACATATTTTAAAAATTAGGTAAATATATAATATGTTAGATGACAATAAGTGCTACATAAAAAACACAAGTAAAAAAGAAGCATAGGGAGTGATGAATAAAATGGAGGTTGCAGTTTTAAACTGAGTTGTCAGTGAATATCTAAGTAAAGTGTTATTTGGGCAGATGGGTGTGCCTGACCTTCAGAATCCCTTGGGGTCAGGATACCCAGATCCCAGCTTTAATCGTCATTGTTTAAGTAGCTGAGGTTGGGGTGCAGAGGAAGAGGTGACTGGAGGGCATGGAGGGGGACAGCAGCCCCATGGAGGAAGCAACTTTTTGCATTTACTTTCAGTTCTGAATAGCTTCCCATTGGTGCAACTGTTTGTTAACTTTGGACAAATTTAAGCAGCATAAAGCAAAGAGTATGGCACTTCATTGTCATGCCATGTACACTTCACCTCCTGCACTGGCACTTAGCTGTTGACCCTGAGCAGAAGAGGAGAAGGTGGAGGGCTGGCTTACTTCTATGCAATGAGGAGTTCTTGGTATATTAAGGCATTAAGCAAAACCTAGATAAATAAGAGATAGGAACTGGTGAACACGTGTTTCTTCCTTCCACCTCCCAACAGGCTATCCCAACCATCATTTATACATTTTCTTAGAAGAGGGTCTTGCAAGATTAAGCAACCCATAGTGCTTGATACTAAGTGACAACCACTTGCATTGTTTGTCTTTTCCTTTGTCTCCCTCCCTCCTTCCATGTCTTTTTCATATTGGGAGTGCACTCCCTGAAATATAGTAGAATATGAGCCTATGCCACAGAATGTGCGTTTGGGGAGACTCAGGGAAAAACACTCTTGATAACTTTACAAATTGTAACAAATATAAATTCGAGAGTCACAACTAGTTTGTGGAGCATGCTCTTCCACATTGGCATCATACATAACTCCCTAAGGAGTCGAAACTGACCCTTTATTTTTCTGGGAGACTAAGTGTATATAGATCTATTAGACAATGGGTTATGTCATAAAGAAATTTCCTGGCGATAAGGGTGTTAGGATCTTAGCAGACATTCTGAGACAATCACCTGCATCTCACAAAACTGGATGGTTTATGAATGATGGACTGTCCCTGTTTGCATCCTGGATGGAAGCTGCTTATTTTCTCTCAGGAATTAAGATGTCTCCTTTGCTTCTTTTTGGTTCATGTGGTTCCACTTACTTTTCTTCATCTGGAGAAAAGAAAAATAACAAAAACAAACCAACAGTGAAAAAAACCAAATTGCCATGTATTTACTTAGAATGTTTTTTGTATCTATAGACTTTCTTTTCCAGAGTGGGTGTCTCATGTATTAGGTAGAGGGGAAAGTAGTGTAGACTTAGGAAAATGTAGTTGACACTGGGGTCTGAAAGAGGGTAATAAATGTACACACACACACACACACACACACACACACACACACACATGCTCCTACAAAAAAAGGATATAAATACCATTGTTATGGGTAGGGAAGTGGTGATCCAGATGAGACTGTACTGTATGTCTCATCTTCTCAGAATAACTCTGATGTCAACTGCTGTTGTAGGGGACAATTTTTGTGAAAGATCAGCCTGTGCTGATGGCATCCTGTCACATGCTACCTTATGAGTCTTATGACTTTCTACTCCAGAGCCCTTCCAAGGTATTTTCTAATACTTGCACATGTGACCCTGGAATGTAAAAAAAGCTTATATCCAGGGTCATCCTTTATCCTTATGGATAAATGCTCCAGCTACTCTGTATTTCAGGAGGAACATTTTGAAAGGCAATCTATACACTTCCTGGGAGATGTTAGCAGAATCAAGTCCAGTTGCCTACAGTTATGATCTGGGCAAAGCACTCCCTTCATTGGTTTTTCCACCTTCTGTGTCTCTGTCTTTTAGCTCTCTCCCTCATTCCTGCAGTTGTCTTCCCAGTAAATACCTCCACCTACATCATGGATTCAAGCTTTGCTTGGAAGGGAAGTTCTTTTTTTATGTTTATTTATTTTTGAGAAAGAGAGAGACAGAGCACGAGCAGGGGAGGGGCAGAGAGAGAGGGAGACACAGAATCTGAAGCAGGCTCCAGGCTCTAAGCTGTCAGCACAGAGCCCAACACGGGGCTCGAATTCACGGACCATGAGATCATGACCTGAGCCAAACTCGGACACTTTGAGCCACCCAGGAACCCCTGGAAGGGAAGTTCTAATGAAATAAGGTTTCTATTTCTTAGGGAGAGCCTCACTTTTTCAGGTTATGACCTTTATGTTGTAGAGAAAGGGAAGATCTGACGGCAAGGAAGCAATTAGAAGAAATGAAATGTTTTGCAAGGGAAGAGGATAGCAAATAAACCACTAAAGGCAAGCGTCAGCTTCTACATAGTTTTATGAAAGGATGGCCTTATTTATGAGATTCAGGGTATTCATAGATATTTCAAATTGTTTCTCTAATTGCACATTAGTTTTCATGACATAGATGATCAAAATTTCTTTCTATATGCTGAATAAAAGTCACTCTTTGGGGACAAATTTACTAACTCTTTAGACAATGTGATATGTGTAGGTAACTGAAGGTAAACACCCCCTACTACCTACCATGCAACCACCACTTGCACCATGGACTGGAACAAGGAAAGTACAAGTTTATACAAAGGGCTTCAGAGTAATGGAAATTAGTGGCAAGACAATTTTTTTCACAAAATTATTTTATGATCTAAGGACACCCAGGGGAGCAAGATTTTAATATCGTCAGACTGAGGGCATTGCACACAAAGAAAAAGCAATCCCCAAAGTCCACTCACTAGGAAAACTTAGAGAAGGAATCCCAGACACAAACCCCAAGGGCGGAAAACCATGTCTCACTTATAGTTTTAATCATATTGTAAAAATGAATACATCAGAATATTCTCTAACTCCTTTTATTTTTACGTCATGCTTAAAACATAGCTATAGCCTTGGGATTCAAGTGTGAGAGTAAACTGAGAATAGAACCAATTTTCCGTCATGAATCAGCAGACAGGAGATATTGTGTTACTACAGGGAAATGTGGAAAAATGTCCATAAATTCAACAATATAAATTTGTCAGACTTAGGTTGTGGTTTAATCTGTTTGAAAAAACAGAATTTTTATCCTTTTAGATATAAATGTGAGATATTGCATAACAAAAAGCAGAAATTATAGGCTAAAAATTAGTTGTGCTTAAGGGAATCATAGTTTATAAAGATCATAGATTTAGGAACCTCTTTTTCCTTTAATTTTTAATTTCAAGCTAAAACTCAAGTTTATATAAAATAGTCAATCACTTTATAGTCTTTGATTCATGTTCACATGTATACATTTCTCATAAATAAATTAGTTCTACTTTTATGCTTAATTTATGATCTTCCTTTAAGCATTTTCAACTATTTATTAATTTACAAGGCTTGATTTTATTTTAAAGAATTAATTGCTTCTGGATTGAACACATTTATAAATTCATAAAAAAATCTCTGCATACTTAAACAACATATGTCAATCTAGTAAGTTAAAGATATAAAAATAGTAAAAATACTTTCCTAAAAATCAAAACTCCTTATGCATTAATTAAAAATGTCTTATATCTTTCAAATTAAATTCAAAAGTCTAAAATCAGTTTCATTCTCAAAGATTGAGATCATAGGTCTGACTTACTGTTTTTTTTTAATAAGCTAAAATTTTTCAAAGGTAAGAAGTACTTCAAATAATAACCAGATTATGCCTAATTTAACAAAAAAATTGTTAGTTTGGTATATTTAATCTACTTATTCACCTCTGTATTTATTTCTCTGTTTAAACAAACCTGGAAACTCATTTATCCCCTTGGGTAATCAGATTTTTCCATATCAAATAGTTATGAGTTATCAGGTCAAATATTTAGGACCACATGATATTCAAGATGTGATGAATATAGGTTGAAGTAAGGCCCTGTAGGCTGCATTTCTTAGGGATAATCATTTCCTATTACACATGAACTTGCTGGGAGAATTTTGTCATTTGATGACAGAAGGAATATCCATTGCTAATGGCTCCATCACTACATTGAGATTGATTTCAAATATTCATTTTTCAGTTCAAATTACTTCCATACGTAATATGTTCATCTGATTAGGTTAGATGTAAATTTGCACACACACTGTTGCAGATAACTAGCTTTACAACTTATTCAGATTATTTATTAGATGAGAATTTAATATATTTTTCAACATTTAAAAAAATTTAATGACATTCTCTTGAATTCTAAAAACCCAATAACTTTATCTGACTGTTAATAATTTGAATGTCAGGCAAATGAAATAAAAAACAGAAATAGAATTGGAAAATCAAATTATCTCTCTGGGTCCAATAAAGCTGTATCAAACCATCTCTCAATCATTTTAGACAAGCTATATCTATGTTCTCTTAGTAAAATTAAAATAATAATTTGTATTCTCATGTAGCCTTCAAAAGGAAAAGAATAGTGGTATTATCATTGTCATAAAGACGTTAGAAAGGCAATTCACTTTATATACTTCAACTTACTGTGTGTTGTGCAGAATTTCCAAATATTTTAAGCAGATGAATTATATGGTCATAATTGCATACCTGAAAGAAAATCCTTGAGGCTATCTGGAGAGAAATGGAAGTTGTGTTGGCCCTGGAAGCAGGAAGATTGCTTAGGAGGCTCCTGCAGAGGAATAGGCATAAATAATGCACTTAAGTGGGTTTGGAACCCGTTTGGCAGATATTTAGGAGACAGAATTATTGGGAAATGTTTGAAAAATGGTCATTGTCCAGCATAGCTGTGAGATTTTGGTTTGAGTTGTGGGAATATTGTCAAAGAGAGTCATTTTAATTTTGTATTTCTTGTGACAAATGCAACTTCTTCTCAAAAGTGTTTGGTGAAGGGAAGGAAGGAAGGAAGGAAAGGAGGACAGAAGGATGAAACATGGAGAGAGGGAAAGAGTGGGGAAGAGAGGGAAGGAAGGAAATGAAGGAGAGTCAAACTCTAGATAGAGTAACATGGACATTATTCTGTAAACCACCAGTAAGAACTATTGAAGAAGCTATAAACTGTGACTTTCGAGCTCAGAGGGCAGCTCTCAACTAAAGAGGATAATTTAGGAATCACCAGCTATGGGCATAGATTAATTTCCAGAGATAACTCGTGGATTATAAAGAGAATACAGAAAATAGGCAGGGGAAGGGAAAATAACCATCATGAGTGATGTGGTAGAAACAGAGAGAGGAATACTTCTCACACCAACACTGTTGCACTAATAGACTTCTTTTTCTGTTCCACAAAAAGGCTGAATGGATGCCTTCTTTCAAAATGCCCATAGCCTGTCTGTTGACACCACACATCAATGCTGTTGCTGCTGCTGCTGCTGCATCATAGTTCACACAAAAAATAAAGGCGACGTATAATATACCTATTTCTCTCATCAGCAAATCTGCAAATCACTGTATTTGTCCTCTTTTCTTTTTGCCTCCTTTTGTAGTGAAGAAATCACTGTTCATGTACTTTGCCTTCTACGTTTTCAACTCCTTGCTGTCCAGGAGGTTGAGCCTCTTGTAACTTTATCTGTTTTGGATCATCATTCTCTCCCTTTCTGTTGGTTGACTATATATCCCTTAAATGCCCCCAAAACAAATAACCCAATTCCAAATGAGCAGAAGACATGAATAGACATTTCTCCAAAGACATACAGATGGCCAACAGACACATGAAAATAATCTCATCATCACTTACTATCAGGAAATGCAAATCAAAACTGCAGTGAGGTATCACCTCACACTCGTCAGAATGGCTGAAATCTACAACACAAGAAACAACAAGTGTTGGGAGGATGTGGAGAAAAAGGAACCTTGCGCTTTTGGTGGGAATGAAAACTGGTGTCATCACTCTTTCAAACAATATAGAGTTTCGTTAAAAATAGAACTACCCTATGAACCAGTAATTGCACTACTACGTATTTGCCCAAAGAATAGAAAAATACTGATTCAAAGGGACACATGTACCCCTGTGTTTATGGCAGCATTATCAGCAATAGCCAAATTATGGAAAGAGCCCAAATGTCCATTGACAGATGGCTAAAGAAGATGTCGGTGTATATTTAAATATATATTACATATATATGTATGTACATATATATGTAATATATGTGTAATATATATTTCAATATATATATGTTATATATAATATATAATATAATATATATCATGCTAAGGGAAATAAATCAGTCAAAAAAGACAAATACCATATGATTTCACTCATATGTGGAAATTTTAGAAATGGAACAGAGAAATATAAAGAAACAGACTCTTAACTATAGAGAACAAACTGATGGCTACCAGAGAAGTAGGTGGGGAGATGAGTGAATTAGGTGATGGGGATTAAAGACAAGATGAAAAAAAAGAAAAAATTTCAATGCCAGAATATATCCTACCTTAATAGGATTTTTCCTATTGGTGACAAAATCCGAGACTTAGAGTAAGTTAGAAAACAGTGTATTTTTCCAGAAATCAAGAGGACTGGAGACGGACTATTGCTGCAAGACTCCATGGTTACACAATGCCTGGGCCATTGTCTCTGAAATTGTTTTGGACACTCCTTAATTCTTGGATCCCTGTGATCCCAAGATGCATCACACAGTACAGAAACCATTTTTATGTATAAGGCATGACAAAGAGCAAAGGTTGGATTCAGAAAGCTGCCGTCGCCATTGGAGCTGTTGTGAGGATTTGAGGTATACAATTTGTAAAGCTCTTGGAACCGTGTCTGGCTTATCATAAATACCATTCAGAAAAGTGAATAAATTAAAACAATCAAACAAACATAGAAATAGTCTCCATTCCACTCTATTCCACTTGAAAAGCTTTTAAAATTATTTCTATGACTCATTTTCTGATCTCTTATGGACTAACGTCAAAAATAATTGCATAATAATTTGCATCTCGTCACCCCCCTTTTCTCTGTGCATTTCATTCCAATTGGCCTTCTATCCTAATCATTCAAAAATGTCCTTATCAAGAACTAATGGACACATTTCCCTCATCATTTTTCTCAGTCCTTCATTACTAACATTTGACTGAGGTGATAAAACTCCTTTCACACATACACTTCTTGGCTTCCTTGATAGTACACTTTCCTTCTGCCTCAAAAGTCTCCCCTCTTCAGTCTCCTGCACTTTTATATTTGACCACTAATTATAGATACTCTTTGGACTCGTCCTATGAGGGTTCAGTTCTTCTACAATTTCCTATGTATCTCCAAAATCTCAAATCTAAATAATTCTCTATTTCCCCAGTCTATTTCATACACTAATATTGATCAGAAGTTGAGCTCACCCTCTTTATTGACCTACCCTGTGCTAAATGTGGACACAGTGGCCTCCTTTATGCTCTCTAGACATGATTGAATCCTTATCAGGTAGGGCCTCCTCTCTTTGCAGGGCAGCTTCTTCTTATTACTAGACCTTAACTTAGATGTGCTTTATAAAGCATCTGCCCTTTCTTCATTTTGGGGTTAGCAACCTAATTGTTTCCTCCATAGTCTATGTCACCATTTTTTATTTGTGTATTTTTCCTCTGTAGACCATATGTTCCCTGAACTTATTATTGCTTAAATTCTAACTTACCTTAAACATGAAGTTCAGAAGTTATTTTTCTAGACTTACAATACTAGTTAATGGAAGACGAACACTAAGTTAAGGGTCCCTAACACCCAGTTTGTCATTCTCTCTACTCCTTTTTCTGTACCCACAGGTACTTAATAATTAAGGAAGTGGACACTGTAAAGATTTATAATGGATCATTCTAACTCTTTTAAATTTGATATTAAATTATTTAGATTTCCACAGGTGGACTTATTTGTAAGTCCAACATATCATTGCACTGGAGACAATGATATCGTATTCAAGAAACATACAAATGTTTCTCATTTTTCTCCACTGTTTTCAAACTTCCCTGTGTTGCATTTCCATTTGATTTCATTTGTATGTGACATCCCAACACCTCTCAGAAATTAACTTTCAACCATGATTACATTGTAAATATGATTTTGATTTTCACAAATCAAATTGGAATGGAACCTCAAGTCTCTGCAAAGAGGAGCACTTCCTAAACAAGTTATTGTATGCAAGTAAAACTTTCACACTATAGATCTTATGGCCATAGATATTGTTTATGTTCTACAATTGTATTTTGTATAAGAAAGAGAAAAGCTAATGTAAATATTTAAGGATAACAATACTGGAAAATAAACAAAGCTATTACTTCTTAGTTTTATACTTTTATTATTTTGTATATTGATTTAGAAAAATAAAACCCAAATTTTCATTTAAATATGTGAACATAAATTAGATGATGTGATCATTAAGGAGGTAATACAAAGAGTTGTTTATCTGGTTTTCCAAGAAAGTATAGTTTCTTTTTTCTGCTTGTCTATTTTGGCTATAATGTTCCATTAGGAGTCTCTGAGGATTAAAATGTTAGGTTTTATTAATTCTTTAGAGACTAGCATTTGAATTTCCAGATTATTTAATGGGAAATTAAATTTAAATTTCCATGTTAAATACTTCCAAGATTAAGACAACTGATTTAAAACAGTCATGAGAAACTTTTTTTTTTCAAATAGAGATTAGTACTAAATTCACAACTGCTTATTTGGAACTAAACTCACCATATAGTTGTGCAGCTCGATATCCATGGAATATTGTCGACTCTGAGATTAGAGGCTTGACTTCTGGCACAAAACTAGCACTGCAATCTCCCAGAAAAGAGAACTATTTATCATGAACCTTGTGCTTTGGATATCGTCTATGCTCTCAAAGATATTAGGTTGAATTTGATCAAAACTAAATACAAGATTGTGTTTAGTACCAAAGAGATAATGCACTATTGGTATCCTCATCATTTGAGCCTCTGTACCTGGCCCTCACCATGGGTATTTTTTACGTGCGTCCTTTTTTTGCCATTTGTCTTTTACCGTTTTGCTAGATATAGATTGGGTCAGGTATCTTGTAGCATGTAAACAACATCAACATGTACAAGCTCTGTAGGACCTTTTGTTATGCTAGGCAGGAGCCTTTTTTCTTTTTTGAATTGTATTTTGAATTTGGGAAGAGGAATGTATGTACTGGGCAGCTGACATGCACAAACGGAGCACAGACTAAGAAGATTCCCCAATGTATGCCAGAATCTCAATCCAGCACATCAGTGTCTATGGTATGCTTTCACAAAATTTTATTCTTTAAGCTAACATTATTACTTGCACAAATTTTCTTCTTACTGAGTTAATGTTGAGTTTCTGTTCTTGCCAACCAAAAGACCCTTGAGAAATTCAAATAGGTTGGTAAATATTTTCACCAGATATCCTGTGCCTGTCTCAGCTCATCCATAACCCCTGTTGTGGTTGGATCTGCCTTTGTGGTTCTTATTATTAATGATTAATGCAAGATACCCTCAGCAATAATCATCAGCAAACTTTGAAAACAAAAGATTTATTACTTACAAGTCCTGAAAATTACATGGCACACCAGAAATGTCACAAGGAGACAGGGCACAGACCTGGAGTTCTGCCTTATTGGGGTTGAGGATGGGGCCCATGGTTTTGAGGGCTCACTATTGCCGAATTTAAACGGTTAGAGTGAATACCATTGATTTCACTCATATGTGGAATCTAAAAAACAAAACAAATGAATAAACAAACAAAAAGCAAAATCAGACCTGTGAGTACAGAGAACAAAATAATGGTTGCCAGAGGGGAGGAGGTGGGGGATGGGCACAATGGGTGAAGGGGAGAGTGAGGTACAGGCTTCCAGTGGGGGATGAGTAAGTCAGGGGAATAAAAAAATACAGCATAGGGCATATAGCCAATGATATCATAATGACAATGTATGACAAGAGATGAAAGGTACACCTGAGGTGGGCATAGCGTCCATAACCTGTGGGGAATGCAAATCGCCATTTGCACGCTTGAAAGGAACGTGATGCTGCAGGTCAACTATATTCAGCTTTTTTTTTAATTAAAAAAATTTTTTAACATTTATTTTTGAGAGAGAGAGAGAGAGAGAGAGAGAGAGAGTGAGCGAGCTGGGGAGGGGCAGAGAGAGAGGGAGACACAGAATGTGAAGCAGGCTCCAGGCTCCAAGCTGTCAGCACAGAGCCCGACATGGGGCTGGAACTCACAAACTTTGAGATCATGACCTGAGCCGAAGTCAGACCCTCAACCAACTGAGCCACCCAGGGGCTCCAATTATATTCAACTTAAAAAAACACACACACACAAAATAAAACATAAGAGAGGGAGTTACGGCATAAGAAAGAGAAAAGAAAACAAAACAAAAAACAAAAAAAAAAAAACAGGTGGCCCCAAATCAACCATGATTTCTAAAAGAAAGGAGCCTCAGGTTGGGGAGGCAGCCTGGCTTTTTATCAAGTCCTGCAGCTGGGAGTGTGCTTCCTGGAGACAAACCTCTTTGAAGAGTATGACTCAGCGATCGAAGCTTAAATCAGGCACTTGCCTTACCAGAAAAGGGAAACCAACTGGCTGGGCTTACACTACACGGGGGCATTTGTAAAAGTCCTTGTAAATGAATGACATATGAATGATTACCTTTATGGAGAAATGGATAAAAGCAAGAATTAGGAAAATCATGGCTATAAAGTAAAACAATAAAATAAGATACACGAAGTGCATTTCCATCAAATCAGAAATACATAATAAAATATCTCTGCAGATGCTTATAATGGAAGTTGATGATGATTTGTGTTGATTCAAGCTAAAAAAAGACCAAGTTTTTAGACCCTATAGTATAAAAGTATGTGATTGTGATCTCAGGACACAGTCTGCTACTTGGAACAATAGTATTTTAGGGCCATATATGCTAATATAATCTAACTTTCTTCCTTGACAAACAATGAAATTAAAATTCTGTAATGTGACATGGCTATTACTAGAATTATTTTGTTTTATTTTATTAATTAATTAATTAATTTTTTATTAATTTATTTTTTAAATGATTATTTATTTCGAGAGAGAGCAAGCATGTGCTTGCGTGTGAGTTGGGGAGGGGCAGAGAGAGAAGGAGAGAGAGAATCCCAAGCAGGCTCCATGCTGTCAGTTGCTGGCACAGAACCCAGTGTGGGGTTAGATCTCAGAACCATGAGATCATGACCTGAGCTGAAATCATGAGTCAGACACTTAACCAACTGAGCCACCCAGGCACCCCTACTTATTTTAGACAAACCAATATTTAGTGTCAAATACTGGACTTTCATAAATACACGTTCTTTTGGAGAAAACCCAATTAGTTTTCATTGATACAATGACCACCACATCCCACTCCCATAATAAATTCGATATGAGGAGTGAACATACATATGACAAAGGGGCATCTAACAAAGATGTTTCCATATGACCATTAAATTATTTAAAACAGAGGGTCATATAAATTTTCAGTGTTTGTCAGATCATTCCAGCTACAAATATTAAGTGAGAAATTATCAGGTAAGTAGTTGATGTACAATAAATTACATCTGCAAGATCTATGTGTCACTTTTCAGACAGAAAATGGAAACTAAACACCGATGCTAATTTCATTTTTTGGCTTTGTTTTATCATTATACAGAAGAGAGACTTCTTAAATATTAATGATAGTTTCTCCTCCAAACCTATTTTGACATGATCTTGGGAGACTATAATGCCTTAAATTCTTTTAGGCAGTAGATAATATCTCAATTATTCATATATCTATTATACTGCACAGATGAATGCACAGGACACAATAACAGTTTTAATAATGCCAACCAGAAATATGTTTCTTATAATTGAAGATTTACATAAAAATATTTAACAGGTAGCTGATATTTTTATGATACTTAAGTACATAATTTCTATTTACACTTTAGTTTTCTAGTGTGTATTTTAATGTCTTTGTTTCATTATGAATTTAAAGTACATTGTTGAAATTTCTTAGAAGTCTACATAGGCACTTGTGTCTTAGTTAATATGTAAAATGAAGCTTCAACTTATGAGTTTTATTTCAAATGAATATTCATTATGAGGATACTGTTTGCAAATCTCAAAGACCTTGGGGTATTTCAATGATGCATTAGATAACACAATAGAAAATTATCTCAACCAAGAATACTCCTCAATATTGCTGAGATTTTCTGCATATTTTCAGTCATTGAGATGTGGATTGCTGGATGATAGAAGAAAGATAGGAAGGCAGGTATGTCTGTCCTGATGTGAAAAGCGTTTTCTAATTTGGAAGACTAAGTGAACTACGTGTGTTTTCATTTATTAATGATGATTAAAGTTTATTGTCACATGAGGCATCGATGATGGTTCTTCTGCAGAGACGGCTTGGTATGTATGCACTGGCCGCCAAACCCATATCGCTGTATTGACATTGCTGCTGTTCTGTCTGGTTTCAGTTCCTGCCTCTGCCACTGGGCTACTGAGACATGGATAAGTTACTCCAACCATGTTCTCTAAGATGGCGACCACTGCTTATATTACAGTATTGTATGTTAATATCTGAGCTGATATATATCAGTAACATTATTTTCATTACATAAAATGCATAATATGATTTGTCCTTTATTTTCAGAGTCAGAGATTTGCATTTTGTTTTTCAATTTAATTTTATTTATATTATTTTCTTCTCTACATAGCTTACTCTTGATTCAGCTGATTTGTTGTCGAAACAGCAACTCTTGCCTTATTATGCCTTTAAGTTTCTCTTAAGTTATTTTAAATTAAACCAAATGGGAGTGGATCAGGACATATATAGAATACCATGAGTGTTGTTTCAATTTTACTCTTATTAAGAGATTGGGAATGTTTATATTGCCACATATGTCATGCCTGATTGTCTAGTTACCTAAATTATGCTATATAAAAAATAATAACTTCCTTCTCTTGAGTTCTGAAATCTGTGCTCCTATAAACCTGTTAACTCGGAGATGATTGTGGTGATGATGATTGAGGGTATGGTTTGCAGGCAAGAAAATGCCATTCTTTTTTATTATTTCTAACTACAAATGCAAATTAACCCACTTCATTTTTATTAGATTTAATAACACCGTTATTATTGCTTACATATTTATACTTCAACCCAATCTATTAAATTTAAATAAGTATTCTACAGACCTGGGTTTATAGAATCATCTGTAGAATGTTAAAATTCTCTGATGTTACTTTTTTCTTCCTAATGTTACTTTTGAAGCTAGTTCGCAAACCCCAATTTCCTACTTAAATTCTTATAAGCCAGTATTCATGAATCATATAAATTTATTTTTTGACAAAGACTAGTACTGAGTTAATAAAGTGTATCTATCAGAAACTATCTATGAGTGGCACTTGGGTGGCTCCGTCGGTTAGGCATCCAACTCTTGATCTTGGCTCAGGTCATGATCTCACAGTTCATGAGTTCAAGCCCTGCATCTGGATCTGCGCCGATGATGTGGAACCTGTTTGGGATTCTGTCTGTCCTTCTCTCTGTCCCTCACCTGTGTGCTCTCTCTCTCTCTCAAAATAAGTAAATACGTTTTTTAAAAAAGAAACTATCTATGGAAAAATTTTACAGGCAGATGGCTCCCTAATTGTTAGTTCTGAAAGAAATCTCAAACCATCAACCCCAAATCACTATATACTTCTAGTACCTAGCTGTGCTCATCTTATAAGGGTATTGTGTGTGTGTGCATGTGACAAATAGGAATTATCTAAAACTTTCAGTGCCCTTTGGTTTCCAAATATTGACACTTATTTGATGAAAAACATGAAGGTGATTTTATTCTTTTATTTTAATTTTTTTAATCTAAAATTTTTTTTCACAGTTTATTTATTTTTGAGAGAGCATGCAAGTAGGGTAGGGGGAGAGAGAATCCCAAGCAGGCTCTGCACTGTCTACACAGAGCCCAATGTGGGTCTCAAACTCACAAACTGTGAGATCATGACCTGAGCCGAAACCAAGAGTCAGAGTCTTAACCGACTGTGCCACCCAGGTGCCCCCACAATAGTAATTTTAAATACTATAATAATTTCTCAAAAGTTGGATATTCACTTATAACATCTAAGTTATAGAGGTGTTTCTCATGCCTATGCACTGTTTTATGAATGTTATTATGTCATTAATATTATTTTGCATAACAAAAATAATGCTATCACTCTTCTGAGAAGATTAAGGGACTAAAAAATATTAAATGAAGTGAACAAATTTAAATGCTACCTCATATGGACATTTTTGTTTTTTAGCAGAAATTGCTTTAAGGAGTGAAGTCTTCTATGGGGAGGACCTTGGGGTCTCAGTCTACCACCCACATGCCCTGAGGTTCTATAGGGAGGACCTCGGGGTCTCAGTCTACCCCCCCCCCCCACATGCCCTGAGGGCCCTCTGAAAGGAGCAGCTGAGCAGCAAATTCTGGAAGAGACCAGGGAATGGAAATAGGAGAACCCAAGGCAAGGGGCAGGACACTGGCAGATGGAAGTGAAGCTAAACAGGGCAGGAGCAGCTGTGCACATACAGTTCTAAAACTCAGACTAGCTGGGGTGGTTGTGCTTCAGGCAGGGTGGCCCCAGGTGAGCTGAGGTAGAAGTGGCCACCTGGGATGGGGCTGGGGGTGGGGGGGAGAGGAGGCAGGGGGAGGACCCCTTAGGAGATGAGGCGACCATGAAGCTGGTGCAGCTGCTCCTGGGTCAGTACCAGGTGGTGTCACTGTCCAAGACCAACTGCGCCAAGAAGGTCACTTGGCCCATGTAGACGGCGTCTCTCTGATGCTCCTCCTTGGCCCTGAGGAAGTACTACATCTAGAATCTTGAACATCTTATTTTCTGACTATATTGACGAATCCAGCCCCCTTTCTCAACTTTATACTGTTTGGCCATCCAATCAATTTCTCTCTTTTCTCTCTCCTATTCCCACTTACATCTCTGTCCAACTTAAATTTCATGGTCTATTATTTGTATTGCCATTTCCAGAAAGAATCTTTGTCACTTCCTTCTGACAAAATTATAACTGTAGGAAACCATGTTACCTAAATTTCTATACAAGCAGCTAAGAGTTGGAGATGAGAATCATATAGGGACTGCCTGCTGCTATTGTCCCCCCCCACCCGTCCCCGCCCAAGATACATCCCATACTCTTTGGATTTCAGAGTTGATAGATAATGCCTTTTGGGGGTTATTCTCTATTTGTGCTAATGAAATCATTTTCTGTTTTTCTGTGCCATGCTCTCCTCTGCTTCCATGGAGACTGATTCTGTGGCTCTATAACCCAAACCACTTTCCCCTTGAGTTTGCAGTTGGCTTTGGAAAATGACAGGAGTTACTCACAGCATGTCAGAGACAGAAGAAGGAGAGAGAGTTTGTGGCGTTTAAGCCACAGTGACTTCCTACTAAACCGGTCTTGACAATGGCTCTGTGCATTTCTTAAGTGTACAGATCCTGGCTGATTATACTCCTCCTGAGATATAATTCTTGCTTGATTCAAAGAGTCCTACTTTCTATACCTACTATAGCCACTTCAAGGCTAAGATGTTGGAGACTTATTGTTGCTAGACCCTGAGTGTTTCGCCAACCTTTATCTGTCGTCTTTACTGGGATCTCATCTCTGCAAACAGTTTTCCATGTTAATCAATCTCAAGTTAGTTCTTTTAAGGACACTACTGTTTAATGTTTAATGTCACAACTTTGAACACAAAATATCCTTTTTTTTCTGCTTCAGTTGTTTGAGCAAGAATTAAGGAATGACATGTTATATTTAAAGCTGTTTTTCATTTGAGACATATCAAAACTGCTGAAAGTTTTGCAGATGTTTTTAGGAACATGTATATTTCCAGGGCTTTAAAAAATATGTTTTTCTTTGAATAACAGTGATGGGGTAAAAATTATATGCTCCCAATTAAAGATTGTTTTCAGAGAATTTGGAATTCTGTTAATAATGTGCCTCATTGAATCAAAGGTATCCAGTGCAATGCCTGAAGCCTCTCAGTAGGTCTATGTACAACCCAATCTTAGTAATGATAGCTTTATTGACATGTAATTTGTATACCATATAATTCACTTAGTTAATATGTCCAACTCAGTGTTTTTTAGAAAAATCACCACTATGTGTAAGCATCATCACAGTTTATATCAGAACAGTTTTATTAGCTCATAAAGAAACCCTGTACCCTTTAGTTATCACCTTCTTAAATCCCTGGGCCCTCAGCCCTAATTAATCAACCAGTAAGCTACTCTTTCTGTTACCATATATTCTTTTATTCTGGAGATTTAATAAAAATGGAACATGTAATACATGGTCTTTTGTGACTATTTTTTAAAATGTTAATTTATGTATTTTGAGAGAGACAGAGAGGCAGAGAGAGGAGAGAGAGAGAATCCCAAGAACACGAGTGTGGAGCCTGACTCAGGGCTCGACCTCACAACTGCGAGATCATGACTGGAGCCAAAATCAAGAGTCAGACGCTCAACTGACTGAGCCAACTAGGCGCCCCTCCTTTGTAACTATTTTTATGAAGCATGAAATTTTCAACATTCAACCATGTTGTATATATCAGTATCCAATTCCTTTCTATGGCCAAATATTGCATTGTATGTGTATATCACATTTTGTTTATCCATTCATCAATTGATAGATGTTAGACTATTTCCACCTTTTGGCTATTATGAATAATTTTGCCATAAACAAAACATACAAATATTACACAAGTTTTTGCATGGATTTCAGTTTTCATTTCTCTTGGAAATACACCTAGGTCATATGGTAACTCTACATTTACCGTCTGAGGAACTGAGCAACTACCAGACTGTTCTCCAAAGTAGCTGCACCATTTTACATCCCCACATGCAGTGTCTGAGAGTTTCTTCACATCCTAGCCAATACTTGTTATCTCATTTTATAATTATAATTATATAATATAATTTTATAATTGTATCAGTTATACAAAACCATCCTAGTCACACACACACATGCATAGTAGGTATAAAGTGGTATGTTATCATGATTTTGATTTGTATCCTCTTAATGAGTAATGGCATGCAGCATTGTTATATGCTTATTGGCCATTTATATATCTTTTACATTTAAAAAAAAATTTTAATGTTTATTTTGAGAGAGAGGAGGGGGAAGGGATGGACAGGGAAAGAGATAGAAAATCCGAAGCAGGCTTCTCTGCACGGTCAGCGCAAAGCCCGACATGGGGCCAGAACCCGCCAACCTTGAGATCATGATCTGAGCCGAAGTCAGTGGCTTGACTGAGCCACCCAGGGGTCCCCATTTGTATCTAATTAGATAGTTTGCTCATTTTAAAAATTGGTTTAATTTTAGGGGCTCCTGGATGACTCGGTCAGTCAAGTGTCAGACTCTTGGACCCTACTTAAGATTTTCTCTCTTTCTCCCTCTGCTCCACCTCCCCACTCGTGCTCTCCCTCTCCTTCTAAAATAAGGAAAAAATGTTTAAAAATGAGTTTATTTTTATTGAGTTGTAGATTCTTTAAATATTCTAGACACAGATCCCTTGTAAGATAAATGATTTGCAACTATTTTCTTCCCTTTGTGGGGTCACTTTCTTGATAGTGTTCCGTATAGTCCCATATAAATATTTGGGTCAGCTATAATTTCTACAAAGGAACAAGTTGAGACTCTGATAGGGATTGTGTTGAATCTGTAAATTAATTTGGGGAATATTGCCATTTTAATAATATTATGTCTTCTGATCCATGAATATCAGACCTTTTCCATTTATTTAGATTTTTAAAAATTTCTTTCAACAATGTTTTGTAGTTTTCAGAGTGTAAGTATTGCATTTTTATTGAATTTATTCCTGAATATGTTATTTTTGATGCTATTTCAAATGGAGATTTCATTTCATTTCCGCATTGATCACTGCAATGTGCGGAATTACAACTGATTATTTTATATTAATCTTTTCTGTTGCATTCATGCTGAACTTGTTTATTAGTGATAATAGTTTTTAATGTATTCTGTAGGATATTTTTATATACAAGGTTATAACATCAGTGACTAAGATAGTTTTACTTCTTCCTTTTCAATATGCAGTTTTTAATTTTGTTTTCTTGCCTAATTGCCTCAGCCAGAACTTCTAACACAATGTTGAGTAGAAGTGGCAAGACCAAATATCCTTGTTTTGTTCCTGATTTCAGAGGCAAAGTATCCAGGCTTTCACCACTAGGTGTGATGTTAGCTGTGGATTTTTCATAGCTGCCTTTTGTGATGATTACACCTTTTAATAAAGCATTCTTCTGTAATTTCATATGATAACACGCAGGACATGAAATTGCCCAGTTTGAAAGGTCAGCTTTTCTATTCCATTTTCTCTGAGGCCGCTATTGAGTAAATAAGTCAATCAAGATTTTCTCAGTAGAACTGGTCATTTTATCTAGAGAAAAAGACAAAAAAAATAACAAATACTTACAGACCTAGGCTACCTTCTCCATTGCAACACTTATTGGATCTCTAAATTGGACAGAGGAGAAGGGCTCATGTATTTTCCCAACCATGTAAGTAGTAAATTGTTCCCCTTTGAATACTGTTTCTTATGGAGATACTTTCAGTCAAGAACAGGTGGCCAAAGCATGAATAGTGAGATTTATCATTATAGCAAAAAAAAAAAAAAAAATGAACAGATCGATAGTAACAACGAATTTGAAAACCTCAAATCAGCCATTAAATAGCAAATATTTTGAATATTTTTGTGTTTAAGAAACTATAGAATTTGAATGTGCTTCGGTTTTGTCTGTATATATCCAAGAAGCCAGAGGATTTCTGAACTTCACTTTTTTTTTTACATTATAATGATATAATTTGATTTGCACATATTTTGTCCCACAGTGAAAGGAATTATATACCAAGCGGAGTAATGATTTCCATTTAATTTACGAACAATCTTTTATTCTTTCAAAATTTTTATCAGGGTTTTACAAGTTACAAAAGTTTACATTTAAGTAGTTTTAGCAAAAAATTGTGTTTTTTTGTCCTTTTTAAAAAATATGACACACATGAAAAATAAAACACATAAGGCAGATTCAATTTTACTGCTTGAGGGGAGAATTTTATACTCTGTCACTTTCTACAGAGTCAAAGAAGAGAATCACGATCATAGTAGGAGGTGAAAGTATTCTTAGAAATTTTATGGGTACTAAGGAGGGCACTTGTGATGAGAATTGGGTGTTACATGTAAGTGATGAATCATTAAATTCTACTTCTAAAACTAATGTCACTCTATATGTTTTCTAACTAGAATTTCAATAAAAACTTGAAACATTAAACAAATTGTTAAAAAAAGAAAAGAAATTTTATCTGAAATATTTGAAGGAGGACATGATGTCTGAATAAATATTTTATCGTATTTCTCATTAAAGCACACTTGTATTCATTGGATTATTCTAATTAAATTTTGTTTCCATTTGGGTAGATGCAATGCTATTATCAACAACGTGTATGGTCTCTAGGGATAGCAGAAGAATGAAAGATAATGATTCACTACTGTTAGGTGAATCAGCACAGTGTGGAAACCAGATTGCTTGTGTGCAAGGCACATTTCCTTATGAGAAATGATACATTTCTCATAGCAATAAACTTTCCTTTCCCTTTCCCACACCCACGTTATTCTCAGCTTCCCAAATGTAATTTCAATTTTAACGTTGTATTTTCAACCTGGTAGGAAAAAATATATTTCAAAAGAAATTCTTTTTTCTAACCTTTACATGTTTAAAATATAATATGACTCACATTCTGTTATTTATACCTCAAATAATAATTCAGAATGATTTGGAGCACTGCAATTTATTTTTAAAAACTTGTCTCCCATTGAAGCTCAGTTGTCATGGTTTAATTGCCACATCACCGGGCTTAACCAATTGTTCTTTAACATGTTAATTGGAGGCCATGTACATCTTACCATCCCAAGATCTCTTGAATTGAATTAAAGTTATTGGCATCAGGGACACCTGGGTGGCTTAGTCAGTTAAGCGTCTGACTTCTGACTTCGGCTCAGGTCATGATCTCACGGCTTGTGAGTTCCAGCCCAGTGTCAGGCTCTGTGCTGACAGCTCAAAGTCTGGAGCCTGCTTTGGATTCTGTGTCTCCCTCTCTCTCTGCCCCTCCCCAACTAGTACTCTGCCTCTCTCTATCTCTCAAAAATAAATAAATGTATAAAAAAAGTTATTGGCATCATCCACCAGAATGAAAATTTGGTGGGATGTAAAAACACGTGTGATTAATTATCACCCTACTAAATTCTCTTTTGACAAAAGACAAGAGCTCAACAAAAATTCATTAAAATTTACTGAATAGGACTACACCAAAAGTTTATTTCATATTTTTGCATGAATCTTAATTCTTATAATTTTGCCCAAAGGAAATTAATAAAAGTATAAGAAAAGCCTTAAGCAATACAAATAAAAATTAAATATAAAATAACTACTAATATTTTTCTATTTCATTTATCCTTCTCAGTTTTTCCAAAGCCAAGTTGGTGATCTAAATTGGGCAATGGGCATTGCTTACAAGCAGTACAGCTTGGATGTAGGCATGTTTAGACCTTTTTTTTTTTTTTTTCTTTCCTAGAGGGAGTAGGGTTTACATAGAGATTTTCCTCTTAACGTGGCCTCAGAGATATGAATGTTTGGCTTTGAATTTTACCCAAATGGTACCATAGACATTCTTTGGTGCCTTTTTTCTAATTAATATGTTTGTTAAATGTATTTATGTTCTTGCATAAATACATCTGTGAATGCTCATTGCTACATAACACTGCATTATACGAATACACTGCGTAATATTTTTTCATTCCTAAGTGGAACGTCATTTATGTTGCTATCAGGTTTAGGATGTTATAAATATATCTGTACTTTGCTATGATGAACATGAAGACAATCCATCTAGAACTCTCTTCAAGGAAGAGCTTTATGTCAGGCTTCAGGGAGTCCATGGAAAGTCTCCAGCATCAGCTCCCTTGGGGGCAGCCTCAGATGTAGAGAGCCAGCCTGCCGCAGGCTATAATAGCTTGGTGAATTTGTTCTGATGTGGGGCGAAGATCAAGGACAGTTTTAACCCATTGTCTCTTGGGTCGACAGGCGTTTTTTGGTTCTGCCCTGTAACCCAGGCGCTTTTACTTCATTCCCATTCTCTTTGCTGATGGCGAGGTTTAATAAACAAAACAAAACATCTTGCACTCTGACTCATTGCCTTCGGCAGAAAAACCATTTGTTTCTGAGGACAATTTGGTTTCTCACAGGGGAAGATAACTCATGAAACATGTAAACCTCTGGCACTTACTCTATCCCTAGGATAATCGAAAGATGATTTCTCCGTGGAATACCTTAAGAATCAGGGGCGCCTGGGTGGCGCAGTCGGTTAAGCGTCCGACTTCAGCCAGGTCACGATCTCGCGGCCCGTGAGTTCGAGCCCCGCGTCAGGCTCTGGGCTGATGGCTCAGAGCCTGGAGCCTGTTTCCGATTCTGTGTCTCCCTCTCTCTCTGCCCTCCCCCGTTCATGCTCTGTCTGTCTCTCTCTGTCCCAAAAAAATAAATAAACGTTGAAAAAAAAATTAAAAAAAAAAAAAGAATTAAAGGAACACCTCTTAATTCTTATATTTTGCCTCCAAACAATTGAAGTGCCTGTAACAATTAACTGATCACCACTTTCCTTTTCCATTCTTGATCCTATTGATTAGTAAATGAATCCAGTGTCAACCTATGTGCTTTTTTTCTTAGAAATTTTCGATATGATCCTTTTCCATTCATAAAAATAAAGCTTGGCAGAATTCACAGGTGATTCACTTGCCTTTTAATTTCTATTTCACAAAATACTCCTGGCTCCAGGCATTAAATAATTTGGATGATCATTTAAGTTACATAGTAGATGAAAAATGTTAAGTTCTGGGGTTTTTTTAATTATTATTTACAAAGTGGTCTGTGGTTAAATCTTTGATTCAGACGACTTCTTTGTTATCCCAGTGTAGACAGCATTAGAGCTATTGGTCATTGTGCTTGTCTGTAACTAATACTGCAGATTCCAGTGATGATTGTACTAGCTTATCAGCTGAGATTAAATGGACCCAATAGGAAAGTCTATCCTTGAACCTAATGAACCTAACGAAGTGTGTGATGCTTTGAATATTTTTGTAAAATCAAGTGCGTGTGTATCTGTGCACTTCGCTGATCAAAAGGGTCTCTGAACCTCAAAATGCAAAGAATCCTGTTAATACAAGATATAATTTGAGAACACAAAAGCAAAACCTTGTTACCAAATTTCAGGCTGAGCATTTTAGAATGTTAGTTCCTGTCAGGATCCGATGGGAAGAGAGGGCTCAAGGCAGTTGGGGGCTTATATCTTACGGAAAGACAACCATCATCCTACACACGTGTGCGCACACACACGCAACCCATGACAACCGTACTGTGGATTCTGGAGTTGTACTGGGGGGAGGGATTTGAATCACACAACTCCAGGGTGTGTGCACATACAGTCTTCTCATCTCTTTTCCAAATGACCATAGTCCTGAAATGGGAAACCTGTTACCAATTAGGGAAATGCGGTAATTACTGTTTTGTAAAGATTGGTATATGTGGGGGGAAATGTGAATATCAAACTAAAAGTGATACCACGAAGTCTGAAATGTCAAAAAGAATCAGAGAAGAAATAAGACATGATGATTTCCTGTGTCCTTAAGAGAAAAATATTTTCATTCGACACTAATATTTGCGGTACGATCGTGAGGTGGAATTTATGACTCAAAGGAAGAAAAAAGAAAAACAGCAAGACAACCTTTTGATGTATATACATGCCCATACAAATCATAAATGCATATACTTCCATGTGGTAGTATTTAGTATTTATAAGGCCCTCAATCTATATTCCATAATGGATTTTTTTTTCTTTTTATTGCAATGTGGTGGTAAAGGCAGGAGAAGAAATTATTTATTGTCCATGAAGTTTGACAACTTTAGATGACTACTTTTTGGGTAATGAAGAAATACATCCAAAGTAATAATTCAGAATTTAAAGACATCCTAATGACAACCAACACCACTAACATACCACAGATGTTGATTGTGCCACTTTGTTAAATCACCAGCTGGAAAGAGGCACAATTAATGCAGCGACTTAAATGTCCAAACAAAATATGAAGAAAACTACAAAACCCTTAACTGTTAAAGAGTTTGAGCCCTGCATCCAGCTCTGTGCTGACAGCTCAGAGCTTGGAGCCTGTTTCGAATTCTGTGTCTCCCTCTCTCTCTGCCCCTTCCCTGGTCACTCTCTGTTTGTCTGTCTGTCTCTCTCTCTCAAAAGAGACAGAATAAATAAATTCTGAATAAATTCAGAATAAATAAATAAATAAATAAATAATATTAAATAAATATTAAAAAAAATTAAATAAAAAAAGAAAAAGGTGATTTACTCACAAGTATGGCAAAGTTCTTATGCATGGCCTTTTCCCCCTGCACAGGAAATTAACTATGCTGTATGTAAATCATGTGATTCCTAAGCTTTCCTCTAACAGAGATAGACTTAATAGTGAGATCTTAGGTAATTAGTAACTCTTTGAATATTGTTGGAGCCCAAACTATAAGTCCTCTTTTAATATCAAGGAGATCCACGCAGACAGACCACATGTTCTTGCAGGACACTTTTATTCCTACATGCAAGAGACATATTGTAAGAGAATGATATTTTGTTTCTCTTCCCTATCACTTATGTGGATTGGAATGAACTACTATTCATTCTATTGTTACCATCATCCTCTGAATCCTTTTGTTGAAAATAGACTGTGACTTGTCCAGTTTGAGTTTTTAAATGTTAGTCTATTTGTTGTTATACCCTGCTTACTTAAATTCAATTAGTGGTAAGCCAGAAGCATTTTGAATTAAGAACATATTTGCCACATTACTCCACAGAAAATAAATCATCCTGACACAGAGGACATGTAAATCTCATGAATACCAGTTAATTATGAATTGTTATTTTGCAAAGTGGAAAGACTATGTATATATAGTCGGTAATACTCTGTGATGATTATAAATTTCAGGTTGGTTTATGCTAATTTTTATTATCTGAAAATACTCATGATAAATTCAGCTAGAATTCTACCCAGTAACTTCTATGAGTCACTATTCTCATGAGATGTGAATTAGAATCTAAATGTACATTTCCAGACTTATCTACAATTGGAATTCTCATAGGTCATACAAATTTGCTACAAATAATAGGTAGTCCATGCTGAGTGTTTTTTTCTGCTTCAGTGAATTTCCTCAGAACTTACTTATGTGATGAAAAATACAGTTTTGACCTCTCTTGAAACGGTTCATGCTCTTCCCATTCACAATCACTGATAAAACAATTATCAAGACAACCGACCAATTTTGATGCATAGAAAAATTCGAATTGCTTAAAATTTTTATTTGCTGACAGAAGATGTAAATAGCACAAGCCTTATTTCTCTTCAATTGGACCTTGCACTTGGAGGGATAATAAATAGAAACCACAATCAAAAGTTGTTTTTTTAATACACTTAAATATTGGAGACAATTTTTGATACAAAATTTACTTAATTTTCCAAAATAGGTCTTGTTGCATCCAATGGTGCAATTCCCAATTCATAAGACCAAACACAAGTTATCTGTGGTCTAGTAAATAATTTGTAAATTTCTTCTTTATAGGCAATGATGTATCTTAGAGGAATATGAGACATTTAGTTTTATATATTGTTAAAATTTAATATCAACATAATATCAACAACTGTCTCAAAACAATCCTAAAAGGGGTAAGCTGTTACCTCCAACTCCAGTTTTTATGCATAAATAGTACATACAATAACAGTACACATAAGAATTTTACTCATGTTCAAAGAATTGACTCAAATCCTACCTTATCCACAATGGATCTTAAATGTAAGGAACACCCAGGATATCTGTCCTGTATCCTTGTAGGATTTAAAAGAGTGCCGAGTTCCATATAGGAAAAAAAAATGATGAACATTTCCTGAATGATAAGCAGTCATAATTACAGAGTTTCCATCTGTAATGGAACTATAACCATGAAGTATAGTTAGGCTCTTATTTTGTTATACTTCTTTTTGATGTTAATGTTGAAGAAATATTGTTCTTATCAGGATCTATTGCAGTGTTTACCTATGGTAATGTTAGGGGTGCTTTTGCATTGAAAAAATTTTCTGAGGATGCCTGGGTGGCTCAGTCGGTTAAGTGTCTGACTCAGGCTCAGGTCCCGATCTTATGGGTCATGAGTTCGAGCCCCATATTGAGCTCTTTGCTGACAGTGAGGAGCCTGCTTGGGATTCTCACTCTTGCCTTTCTCTCTGCCCCTCCCCTGCTCACACATCCCCCTCTCTCAAAATAAAAAAATAAAAATCTTTAAAAAAAAAAGAAAAATATTTTTCTTCTACATTTGGAAAATCAATCCAACCTAATATAATTTAAACACTGAAAACAAAAATAAGGGTGCCTGGGTGGCTGAGTTGGTTGAGAGCCCACTTCAGCTTAGGTCATGATCTCCCTGTTCATGGGTTCAAGACCCACACTGCACTCTGTGCAGACAGCTCAGAGCCTGGAGCCTGCTTCACATTTTGTGGCCTCTTCTCTCTCTGCTCCTCCCCTGCTCCCACTCTGTCCCTCTCTCTAAAAAATAAATAAACATTAAAACATTCTTAAAAATGAAAATAAAAATAAATTTATTAGAAATGTATGCAAGTTTACATAGCAAAACCATTTATGGTTAAGTAATTATAACTAGATTGATGGAGCAATGAGTTCTACATTTAAATGTACAAATAAATTTTCTCTAACTCAGTTTTACTGCAGATATATACTCGCCCCTGACAAATGGAGAGGCCCATACAACATGTCAAAATTTTAAAGTTGTGAATCGTGAATACACAATCGTGAATATACAAATATATGAATAGAATATATGTCTCTTCCTGCCTTGGCAAACAAATAGTCATAATGTCCAAATTGAAAAATGTATGTAAAGAGATTTGTGCTTAAGAGTTTAAGAGTGCTGGTCAACCACATTTAAGGATGATTGAACTTAAATAGTATTGCCCTTGTCAGCCATTCTACTCGTTGACCAACGAGGATATAATTGATAGATCACATTATATTTATTAATAGATTATATTTTTATTATATTCTATTCCTTTCAGCATGAGCAGTAATTAGATTGCTAAATCAAGTCTATTTTCATATAGCTGTAATTCTATTCATAGCATTAATCTAAGTGATTGAAAATATAATTGCATAAAGGTGTATATAATTAATTTTTATCCAAAATATAAATTGAAAAAATATTAAAAATTAACATTATTTTATGTGTATTTTCATAAAACCTACTGTTAGTATAAATATTCTTAATTAACACTGAAATACAGTCAACTAAAGCAGGTTTTTAAAAGAAATTTAAATACCACTAAATATTTTTTCTAAATGAATCCCACTTGCTTAAATTTTGAAAAGTTTTTGAAGCAATCTATTTAAAGAAATATGTTAATGTTATGTGCATATTTAATTATCAAGAAAATAAATGTGGGATAACTACCTATCAATTACTTCTTTAACCTGATATGTTAGAGTATTAGCAAATTAATATGTGCAAATTAGCTTTTTAACATGATCTCTGTTTTACAAACCCTTCATGGGCATATCATTGACTGTACATGCAGGTCAAATATGAATGGTAGAACGCCAAAATTTCCAGTCAACATTATCACTTAGCAGAGAGTAAGCAAGTATAAACATAGGTTTAAGGAGGAGATTTCTAGCAAAATATATATGAGGAGACAAATGATGACAAGTGATAACTAGCCAGAGGTTCAGTTGCACTGGAAGGTATGATCCATGAGGATAGCTGAAAAAATTCTGCTGTTATCTTCTACAGGATCAAATTTATGAGAATATTTTAAACACATTGTTCTAAGATTGTTCACAGGCATCACTCTCTTTTTTATCTGAAAGTAACTATTTTGTGACTTTCAAATATAATAAAAACCCATCATCCATGTTAAAAAAATTATGTCAACGTTTGTAATGTCTCCATAATTTAGTAAGCTACCATTTTACAAATGGCCCAGGCATGATTTTTGTAAAATAATGTATGGCTAAAACATCCATTCAATGTACAAGAAAGGACATATCATTTTAACAGAGTTTACTAATATGATTTAAGATTCTGCTTTCAATTAATCTGTTAAAAAGTTCCATTTGTTGAGTTTTAACATAATATCAAAGAATATCCACAATTATCTAAAAGGGCTATTAAAACACCTGTTCATCTTCCAACTAAAGGTCACTGTTCTTCCCATACTTCAACCAAAAGAACATATCACAGCAGATAGGTTTCAAAAGAAGATATGAAATCCAAGTTATCTTTTATTAGGCCAGATCTTAGGAAGATTTCCAAAAATTAAAATCAACGCAACTTTTTTTTTTTACTATTTTTTTGTTTTTCCATTAAAAATGTCACGTATGTTCAAGCATGTAATAAGTTTGTGATACCTTTTTAGAAAAATATTTAATAAACATTTTAAAAGAAAAAAGGAAATCAAATATGATTTTGTACTCCACTCCTCTATGAAATAGATAATTTCTGCATTTGGTTGCTTCTTTATACATTTTTTTTTGGTAGTGTATTCGAAGCAGTGAAACTAATAGTAGATAAGTACATATCTAGATTCTTTTGAATTGAATTGAATCCTACTTTGACATAATTTTAAAATATCAAAGCCCCGCCTAAAAAAATAAGATAAGTAAAATAAAATAAAGTAAAATAAAATAAAATATCAAAGCCAGATATAGAATGCTATTAAAATTTTAACAATTTATTATAATCTGTTGATTTCAGCTAATTAGGGCAGAAATTATGCTTATTCTGTTTTTGTAATTTGAAAATATAAGATAATGTCTACTAACCCTTAAATGACTTGTAAATAGAGAACAAATAAAAAACAAGCAAATAGCAAAAAGTAATTATTACATTATCTTCTATTGAGATAGTAGTATTTTCCAAATTTTATTAATTTGACAAAGCATTTTTTTAAGTTTATTTATTTACTTTGAAAGAAAGAGAGAGTCCATGAGTGGGAGAGGGGCAGAGAGAGAGAGAGAGAGAGAGAGAGAATCCCAAGCAGGCCCCACACACCAGTGCGTAGCCCGATGTGGGGTTCAAACTCATCATGAGATCATGACCTGAGCCAGCCAAAGTGGGATGATTAACTGACTGAATCACTGAGGCACCCAACAGAGAATTTCAAATAAAAGCTCATTAAGATATTGAAACAGGATTTCTTGAGAGAAAAAATGAAAATGGTGCTGCACCTCTTCTGTTTCAGTGTCTGAGACCTACTGTAAAGGAATTATTTCTTCTAGTAAATTATCTATTCTAGGAATATTAATATCGCGAGAGTATAGAGTATTTTCTCTTGAAGCATGAAATATAACTCAACTTTCAACATTTATTTATTTTTATTTTTTTTAATGTTTATTTATTTTTGAGACAGAGACAGAGCATGAACGGGGGAGGGTCAGAGAGAGAGGGAGACACAGAATCCGAAGCAGGCTCCAGGCACTGAGCTGTTGGCACAGAGCCTGACAGGGGGCTGGAACTCACGGACCGCGAGATCATGACCTGAGCCGAAGTCAGACGCTCAACCGACTGAGCCACCCAGGAGCCCCTAAACTTTCAACATTTAACTTTATTTAATATTTAATGCAAAATCCTAATCAAAGGCTGTATTCAAATTAAAGTCTATATTAAGTAATAACATATTGAACAGGAAAATCAATAGTAACATAATATACTATGAAACATTTGCTCTTAATATATAACAGGCATGTAATATTTTTCATTTTTAAAAAATGCATGTGAATGGTTTCAGTCACTATGATGCAAATTTGTCTTATGAGACAATATAAGTGAGACATAGATGATGTTAAAATTTCTTAATTATGCACATCTATTAGAGCTATAGTTGTGAAACCAGAGCAAGATATGAAAATGAATGAATATGCAGAAACAGGTTAGAAAGCTGCCACAGGAATTGAAGGCACATAGTCTTCCCATGGTATGTGTAGAGCAGATTTAAAAAGATCAGGAGATAGGGAGGATATCCCAGAGAAAAATGTGACAAGACCTAGTGATTGACTACGAGACAAATAGAAAAGTGTGTAAATCCAAGTAACTTCCAGGTTTCTGACCTAGACAATTGGATTGTTGGTGGTATCATTCACTTGGGAATGTGGTGTGCAGGTGGAAGCCTGAATGCTTTTCACATGGGGTAGCACAGTCTAATTTTTAACAAAATTTATTAAAAAAATGGTTTAACATTGTAATAGCATATGCGACCTATAAGGAAGTATCAAATGGAAATGCTGGAAACACAGAACAAAATAAAAGAAATAATCATTTCTTCTGCCTTCTCATTAGTGGATTTGACATGACTATAGTGAATATATTAACTTGAAGATAAGATTAGAAAATATCCGAATGTAACACAAAGCAAAACAAGAGTGAAAATTATAAGAGAACAAAGAATAGAACATCCAAGAATTGTGCAACAATTTTAAGCTCTCTGATCTCTATGTATAGTAATTTGAATTCAAGAAGAAGTGAGAAAGAGAAAGGGCATTAAAATGGTTCAGTCCATATGGGCCAAGAAGGTTCCAAAAGTAAAACAAGATAGTAAAACAATGATCCAAAACTGACAACACAATGCAGCCTAAGTTCCAAACCAAACCAAAACATCCTGAGAAAAAACATATTGGAGGCATCACACATCCTGATTTCAAACTGTATTTATGAAGCTCTAGTCATCATAACAATATGGTCCTGGCATAAAAATAGACACATAGACCCATGAAGAGCCTAGAAATAAATACCCACATACATGGTCAAGTAATAGCCAAGAACATCCAATGTGGAAACCACAGTCCCTTCAATAGATGGTGTTGGGAAAACTGGATAACCGTATGCGAAAATGGAATTGGACCCCTCTCTTATTCCACTTACAAAAATTAACTCTAAGTAGATTAAAAAAAACAAAGAAAAGAAAAGAAAACCTTAATCTAAGACCTGAAACTATAACACTCCTAGAATAAAATATGGGCCAAAAAAAAAATCTCCTTGACATTGATCTTAGCCATGATTTTTTTTTCATGATCCCCAAAGCACAAGAAACAAAAGCAAAAATCAACAAGGGAAATCACATGAAAACCAGAAGCTTCTGCACAGTAAAAGAAACAATTACCAAAATGAAAAGGTAGTCTATGTAATGGAAGAAAATATTTGAAAAACGTCTAGCTAATAAGGAGTTAACATTCTAAAATATACAGGGAATTCAAACAAGTTAGCAACAACAACAAAAAGCCTTCTAAAATCTAATTAAAAATGGACAGAGAACCTGAACAAACTTTTTTTTTTTTAACAAGACATACAATGGCCCATAGGTACATGAAAAGATGCTCAACATCACTAATCATCAGGGAAAATGCAAATCAAAACTACAATGAGATATCACCTAACACCTGTTAGAATGACCATGATCAAAAAGACAGAAATTAACAAGTGTTGGTGAGTATGTAGAGAAAAGGGAACCCTGGTGTACTGTTGATGGGAGTTTGAATAGCTACTATGAAAAAAACAGTATGCAGTTTCTTCAAAAACATTAAAAATAGAACTAACATATGATCTAGCAATCCCACTTCTGGGTATATATCAAAAGGAAATAAAATCATTTATTACAACAAAAGGAAATAAAATCTCTATTTCAATGAAATACCTGTGCACCTGGGTGGCTCAGTAGGTTGAGCGTATGACTTTGACTTAGGTCATGATCTCAAAGTTTGTGAGATACAACCCCGCCTCGGGCTCGCTGCTGTCAGTGCGAGGCCGGCTTCTCATCCTCTATCTCGCTCTCTCTTTCTTCCCCCACCCTGCTCTTTCTGTCAGAAATAAGTAAACATTAAAAAACGAGAGAGAGAAATACCGGTGTTCCCATGTCCGTGGCGGCATTGTTTATAGTAGTCAAAATGTAGAAATAACCTAAGTGTTGAGTGAGGGATGAAAGAATAAAGAAAATGTGATATATATTTTATGTTATACGCAGTGTGTATTTGTATAGATATGCATGTGTGAGTGTAATGTGTATGTATGTGTGTGCATATGTACACAATGTGGTGTAAATATACATTATATATACATATAGTATATATAGTAGAATATATATTATATATATTATATATAGTAGAATATACAATGAGCAAGGAAATACTGCCATTTGTGGCATTTGTGACAACCTTGAAGGCATTATGTCAAGAGAGAGAGAAAAAGATAATTACTGTGTAATTTCACATATGTGGAATCTAGAAGCTAAGCTAATAGAAACAGAGTAGAATAATAGTTGCCAGTGGCTGGGGTGGTGGGAGGGGGAAATGTGAAGATGTTGGTCAAAGGTGACAAATTCCCAGGTGGAAGAGCAACCAACTGTGAGGATCGAATGTTCAGTATAGTTAACAATCCGGTATTATCACATGCTTGAAGGTTACTAAAGCCGTGAGTAAGAAATGTTTTCACCACAAGGGCACCTGTGTGGCTCCATCAGCTGAGTGTCTGACTCTTGATTTCGGCTCAGGCCATGATCCCAGGGTCGTGGGATCGAGCCCTGCATAGGGCTCTGCGCTGACAGTGTGGAGCCTGCTTGGGATTCCCTCTCACTCTCCTTTGCCCTTCCCTGCTTGCTCTCTCCCTCTCTCCCTCTCTCTCTCAACATAAATAAACACTTAAAATAAATAAATAAATGCTTTCACCACAAACACACACAAAGGTAATTGTGTGTGGTGATGGAAGTGTTAACTATTGTTTGAATCATTTCACAATATATACATTATCAAATCATCACATCGGATGCCGTGGAACTTACACAATGTCATATATCTTATCTCAGTAAAGCTGGGTGAGAGGAAGCTTAAACTTTTATTTCAAACTTGTTTTCTTGAATATATACATTTCTTTTAAGTAAGCCATGATCTAGGCACAATTACAACATTTTAAACATCTAATTTTCACTTCACAAGGTGAAAGAAAACTCGGATTTTAATTTTCAGGGAAACATTGTATTAAATGCAAATAAATCTTCATTCACCCTGTGGTCTAATTTATCCCTATCATTGTAAAAACTTATGTTTTCCAATAACTTCCACCAGATCATGGAAAAATTAAAAACTGCAAAAAGAAATTAGGAAATTTCAGAAAACATTAAAAGTTGCAGTATATTCCTGTGACTAAAAAAATCCCATTTTGTTCCATTTTCTCCTGATTTTCCAAGAAATTAAGTGAATTTAATTAGGAAAAGTATCTTATTAAATAGTCATCATCTTCTTGGGACGCCTGGGTAGCTCAGTCGGCTAAGCGACCAACTTTGGCTCAGGTCATGATCTCGCGGTTTTCAAACCCTGCATCTGGCTCTGTGCTGACAGCTCAGAGCCTGGAGCCTGCTTTGGATTCTGTGTCTCCCTCTTTCTCTCGGCCCCTCCCCCGCTTGTGCTCTGTCTCTGTCTCTGTCTCTGTCTCTGTCTCTCTCAAAAATAAATAAGATTTAAAAAAAAATGTAAATAGCCATCTTCTTTCATAAACATGCCTTGAGAGATTTATTTCCCCAACAGCAAGAACATAATACTAATACAATTTAAGAACTGATGATTGATATTTCTACTTTTATTCTAATTAATTATTAAACTTAATTTGTATCAATGTTTCCCATTTTTAATTGTTATATATGTGTTTGTGCTTTTGAATTCTCTTTAAGTTTGCTTTCTTAAAAGTAGTCAATAATTAAACACAATAAATTGATGACATCTTTGAGCATAGCATAAATGAACATAAAATACCAAAATTGGTTGCCTAAAAGACTGTTTAGTTTAGAAACAATATTACCATGCTGTAGATAAAATATTTCTGTGGGATAGCTATGCTATTATTATAAATGTCTTTATCTTGTTACATTTTGCTTGTATATCTAGGTATTAGATAATCCGCCAATGCCCGTGTTGTATGAATTTGTAAAAAGTAGCATAAGCTCCCCAAATACATATTGTCATGTATCTGTGCTTAGTGACAATTTATCTTGAAACCATTTCTTTCACTCATAGATTGTTAAGACCGTTTTACTTGAAGAAGATTCTTTTCTGTACTTTGGAATCTCCCATACAAATTAATCAACTGTGATTAAGTGATAATGACAGTCTGGTGGACGTCCTGCTTTGTCTTGACTCCAAGAGAAATCTGTAATTAATGAGGACAAACTTTTAACAGTCATTACAAAGATAAGCAGCATATGCTGAAGTGCAGACAGAAAGGCACAGATTCTAGATTTCTCTATGTCTTAATCCTGACAGTCAGATGCTCTACCCTGATCTCAATACTTCTCTCCTGTGAAGCTCCCCATCAAGTCTTTTGTCAGTCTGTCATTCTATTCAACACCTTCTTCTAAGTTTTCTAAGGTCTGTGTAAGCTCTGTATTGTCTATATTGCTCACCTGAGATTTCTTCTAGACCTGATTTGAGTTCCCATTAATCCCCATTTGTCTTCATTTGCAACAGGCAGAGAAATATACCTCCGAAATACTGAGTCTAAATAAATAGTTTTCTGAGAGATGTTTGCTTGGATATATGATATTTGCAATAGATTTGCTTCTGAATTTATAGAGAAGTATAGTTTGAATTAAAAATAAGGGTACGGATAATGTATTTGGTTGACAGACGATATTGATAAATCAATATTTATTTAACATGTGTTATTATACTTGTAACCATAAGTGATTCAAAATATAACTGTTCAATCCTTCCTTGCAGAGCTCATTTTCTAGATAGAAAGAGAATGTATACCTTTACAGAAGCAGCAATTATGTTACCAGTTTATACATATAAGTATCAAATTAACATGTGATGTTTAAGTGCTACAGATCTAAATAAGGAAGAAGCTACTATACATTTTTAATTCATTATTAAATTAACACATATTTATGATTATCACATTACCATTTACAGAGGAATAGAAGACACCTCCAAATTCCAGGCTTTTAAAATTGATTTTGTATTTTATTTTTTACAAATTCCTTAAAAACACTGTCCAGTAGTGTATAAAATTTCTAAAAATTTAAGGAATGAATGACCAAAACAGAGTTTTTTTTAAAATTTTTTTTAACGTTTATTTATTTTTGAGACAGGGAGAGACAGAGCATGAACAGGGGAGGGTCAGAGAGAGGGAGACACAGAATCTGAAACAGGCTCCAGGCTCTGAGCTGTCAGCACAGAGCCCAACGCAGGGCTCGAACTCACAGACCGCGAGATCGTGACCTGAGCCCAAGTCGGCCGCCTAACCAACTGAACCTCCCAGGAGCCCCGAAACAGAGCTCTTAAGACAAGAAGAAAGAAAGACCACACAGGAGTGGTGATTTCTAATTGCTGTTCCGGTGTTAAGTTTGATGCTTGCAAATATGCTCCCAGGGACATATGACAATCAGTAACAAAAATCTTGTACAAATAAGATTGGGAATAATAAGAACTAAATTTACTATGTTTTCTTATTTTCATATTAAAAAGTAACTTCAGACTATTGTAGTGATTTAGAGCACTAATTATGCAGCTAGACCACTGAGTTCAAAACTGAGCATGTACTGCCTGTGTGACTTTGGGTGAATCAGCTAACCTCTCTGTATCATGGTTTCCTCATGTTTAGATGGTGTTAATAATAATGCCAATCTCCTAAGCTTCTTGTGAAGTTTAATGAGTTAATACATGGCAAACACTTAGAAGATTTTGTGGCTGACCATGAATGTTCCATTAGTTCTAACAGTAGTAGTAGCAGTAATAATAATAATAATAATAATAGTAATAGTAATAATAATAATATATAACAATAATATAGCTTTCATAATCTGTGACATTGACAAACATTTGGGAGTATTTATTTTGGCTTGGGTTTAGAAAGTTAAATGGATTACTGTTTTTTTTCTGTTAGCACGGTTGGAACTTTTCTAATGCTAAATACGTAGTGAATAATGTGGAAAATTTATTTCTTTAGCAAAAGGCCATATTAATTCACAGATTGATTTGACATTCACTTTTCTCACTGCAAGTTATATCATGAAGTTATTTCACTGAAGTATGTAGTGAGCATACTATATTTAGTATTAATTCCCAATATCGGTCATATTAATGTGTTTCCAATATTGCAAATAATGTTTCAATAAATAACCACTTATATTTGACATATGTAAATATTCTCTATTATTTTCTTTTTAAAAACTCATGGAGGGGCGCCTGGGTGGCGCAGTCGGTTAAGCGTCCGACTTCAGCCAGGTCATGATCTCGCGGTCCGTGAGTTCGAGCCCCGCGTCAGGCTCTGGGCTGATGGCTCAGAGCCTGGAGCCTGTTTCCAATTCTGTGTCTCCCTCTCTCTCTGCCCCTCCCCCGTTCATGCTCTGTCTCTCTCTGTCCCAAAAATAAATAAACGTTGAAAAAAAAATTAAAAAAAAAAAAACTCATGGAAAATTGCTATAGAGCACCATTTTTTTTTTTTTTTTTTTACTTTTTGAAAGAAAGAGAATGCACACACCTGAGCAGGGGAGGGGCAGAGGGAGAGAGAAAGAATCTCAAGCAGGCTCCAGGCTCAGCACTGACTCCAACTCAGCCTTGATCCCATGACCCTAGGATCATCACCGGAGACGAAATCAGGAGTCAGGTTCTCAACCAACTGAGCCACCCAGGTACTCTGAGCACCATTTTATAATTCATATAGGTTGTTAAATCATCCCCCAGAGACTGTGTATCATCTTTTGTTACTTTCTTACTTTCTTTCCTTCTCCTCCCCTCCTCCTTCTTCTCCCTCAATTTCTCTTTCAGCTTCCCTTTCTTTCTCTTTCTCGAGAAAAAGAGAGATTGAGAATTAGTCACTGTATAAAACTTGAATGTTCGCCAGATTCTTACTAACTGGAATGTACTTAATCTACCTAGAGTTCAGTTTTGCTCTTATGCAAAAGGGTAAGGATAAAAGCTTTTCTAGAGAGTAACGTGTATGAAAGCTACAATCATTATTAGATTGGGCAACACGTTTAGGGAAATGGTCTGAAAAGTAAAAAATACTAGCATGTAAAAGATTTAATGATTTTGGGTAAAGGAGAAAATGTTTCTCACAAGAATTTTCCAGAAGCAATGAAAAGTAAACCAAGAACTCTTCCATGTTAGAAAGGTTCCAAAAATCCAAAAGTAATTCCTCTGGGCAATACATCACACGTAGTATATTGTGACACAAAAATCAATAAGAGAAAAATGAACATAAATTCCTTATGGCTTTAGAATACTATGTCAAAATTTATATATAGTTTATCACACACAAATTAAAGAATCACTAGCACCTCCATATGTCTTTCAAAATATCATAATAATGCACTATAGTTCAGATGCTTAATACATTTTAGAATGACATAATTTACCTTTAATATGTGTAACAAAAGTAGTAATTTTTGACAAAGTAGACAATGATGAGGTCGTATATCGAATTGAATATAACGGTAGCCTATGTTATGGACAGTGAAGTACTCAAATGCCTAGAAAAGGATTCTCCAATTGACAATGAGAATTGATAAAATGACACTTGGATATAATTTTCCAAGAATTAAATAGAAGTTGAGGTGGAGTCTCATTACATAAAAAAACCATGTGTGTCTTGATAAGCAGTGTAATAAGTCAGTAGTTGGGAGTCTCAGAAAAAACACTAGAGAACTTGCAGGGGAAAATTCAAGAGATAATACCCGTAACTCTAATGTGTCCAATGTCTTCACCTGGAAATTGAACACAATACGTGGAATGACATATGCTCCCAATTTCAGTTTTATTTATTTTGAGCAATGTTAGTTATCTTGAGTATACCATGGTTTTCAAAATATAGCAAAAGTGATAAAAGTCTGGTGAAGAAAGAAAATGAGCCATGAAAAAGTAAAAATTAAAAAACAACAAATAATAAGATCTATCAGTAAATTGCTCCCCTGCCCTGGATAATATAGCTTTAATTACTGAATAGGAGCAAGTATGTTCATTTATATTTATTTCCAACACCACAACCACAGGGATATTTTGGAGCAATGTTTTTGCATGGAATTTGCAGCTTCTTTATATCTGAAACAGACAGTAATTGTGTGTGTGTGTGTGTGTGTGTGTGTGTGTGTGTGTGTGAACTTAGATTCCTCCAGGAAAAGAGTGCTACTAAGTTTGAAGAAAAGTTCTGTCAAGGAGAGCAAAATTGTTAACAGAAAGTATGACAAAGGAGAAAAAAAGAAAAAAAAAGGCAGCCATAGGTAAAAATTTCAAAAGAACTTTATTAGGAAACATGAAGAAACAGGGTTTTAAGAATTGTGGAATGATTTCCAAAGTCCCATTAAAGCCTTAATTAGCCTTTAGGGGATATACTTACTACATACTTACTATAATGATATACTTACTACATTAAGAATCACTTTGGGGAGCCTGGGTGGCTCAGTTGGTTAAGTGTTGGACTTTGGCTCGGGTCATGATCTCGCAGTTCGTGAGTTCGAGCCCTGTGTCAGGCTCTGTGCTGATAGCTCAGAGCCTGGAGCCTGCTTAAGATCCTGTGTCTCTGTCTCTCTGCCCCACCCCTCCTCTCTCGTGCTCTCTCTCTCTCTCTCTCTCTCTCAAAAATAAATAGACATTAAAAAAAAGAGTCACCTTAATATTTTAATGAAACTAGTATGTAATTGTGGTAACTAAAGGCAGGCCATCGGGGCTTGAATTATATATTCAAGGCAATATTATATATTGCCTTAGAGTAAATAATGAATGAAATATATTTCATTGAAAAAAATCCATGAGATTTATAGGTTATATGAAATATAGCTAGTTATATCAAATTGACAAAATAATCTATTCATGTAAAAATATTTAGTGATTTTAGCTTTCAGTGTTGCATAATTTTTACTTTGAAAAAGAAGCTCTACATTAGAATTTTGAGGAGGATTTGAATTAAATAGTGATTCACAAATAAGTGGATTTTTTCAAAGATATTCTAAAATGCATTAGGGGAAAATACCCTAAAACATATAGGGATAAGAGAGTAATATTTATTACTTACCCATCTAAGACACATCACTTGATGTTAGCAAACTTTTGAATTTAGAACCCACAAATATGGAATCTGACTAATAAGACTAAATGTCTCCTGATTGCTTTGAGGAACCTCTTTATTTCATCATTATTAATTAATTAATTAATTAATTTAGAGAAAGAGCACAGGAGGGGAGGAGCAGAGGGAGAGGTAGAAAGAAAATCTCAAGCAGGCTCCATGCCGAACACAGAGCCCAACGCGGTGCTCCGTCTTACAACCCTGAGATCATGACCTGAGCCAAAATCCCGAGCCAGATGTTTAACCAACGGAGCCACCTGGGTGACCCAGAGGTACCTATTTTATTGGCCACATAAAGGAAAATGAAAACACTCTATGGTACAGATGAAATGAGTTTGCTTCTGTAATTCTGGGGCATTCTCAACATGTAGCAAACACACAGTAAGTATTTGTTCTTCTAATTTTGTTTTATTATAATAAACATTATATTTTAGAAAAATAGTTTACAGCATGGATTCCTTGAGTTGTCTGTAGTATTCTCTAAGTTAATAATTCTAGTACCTGGTAAGTGAATCAAATTCAACTGATCTCCTTACTACATTACTACAAGCTTCCTTAGAATATATATATATATATATATATATATATATACACACACACACACATATATATATATATATATATATATATGGAGAGAGAGAGAGAATATATATATAGTATAGTATATATATATGTGTATATATATATACATATATATGTATATATATATATATATATATATATATATACACTTATTTGAAGCCAGGTGTACACTATTTTTTTTACTCTGAAAATCTGTTGATATATAATGTAACATACACTCTCCATTGTACACTTAGAGTGCATTCCTAACTCTCCAAGTGCTTGTTATTAATCTCTGTGATCTTTTTAAAAACCTTTGAAACAAACGTTTAACGAAACAGTCTATATTCCTTAGCATTGCAAAGGTAAAAAAATTTAAGTTATAACCCTGATGCAATCACTTTAATTCTCAACCAGTACAAACTAGAGGCTATATATACTTTGTCATTTTTAACTTGAAAGGAAATGATTCATAATAGCTCTTTCAGTTTTTGGAACCTCAGTTTTCTTAAAGCCAAAACCAAATGAATTAAATAGCAATTCATTTTCATGAATATTGAGAGTTTTCAAAAGAATGATCAAGCTATGGATAAGGAAAAGTCTTTAAAATAAACCAGACGATGATCTATATCTAATTTCTGGGCTTAAAGAGGTGTATGGTAAAGGATTCTGGGTAGGTATCTCACCATCACTGTTCACATTAGAATAAGTCATTTAGAAAGGTATATTTGAGCCACTAAAAATTATGTAATCAGTCCAGGAAACTACTTTAATTTTTTAACTCAATTTCTTTGTCTGTAAGCACTTTAATTAGGACAGATTTTTTAAATCAATTTCAATAGGTTAAGGGAGCCATTATCTCATTATAAAAGATTACTTTTCTAAAAAGTATACTGTATCACATAATGTGATTATTGAATTGAATGTGAATATCACAGGGATATACACAGTTAATTTGTTGTATCTTTAGTTTTTAACCAGCCTCTTATCTTTATAATGCAATGTCATATTAAATACAACCAGATATTTTTCTAAGCAAGGAATCAGAAAATCAACAGTAGTATTTTGAAAAAAAAAATTAAATCATAGTCTGACTCATTCTCATCAATACCTGTCTGCAATTCAAAATTATTTTAAAAGCAACATACAGTTTTGTTGTCTGTATCAATAATTAGGCATTCAATGAGCCACTGCTTAGTTTTTGTTTCTAAATTTCCAAAATTGAATTAGGAAAACACAAGTGATTTTGCTCTGTTTTGTGTTTGTAAATGTTTGTGGTATTGTAAATATTAAATAGAACATAGGGAAGTTCTTAAAATACTTGCTCTGTTTTTCATACCCTAATAATTTCTTGTGATTCTGTCTTCAGTAGTCTTGCAAACATATTTAAATCTATAATATCAAGGTCAAGAAGAAGAAATACGGTAACTGTATCACATTAGATGAGGAAAATTTATATTCTTTTCATTCTTCATTTAAGAACATCTAGTACCCAGAACATGATAGGTGTTAAATTGCGTGGTGAGTCTAGAAGCAAAAGAATGAATCAATGAAACATAATTTTTTTCTGATTATTTGAACAAAGTAGTGTTGTATCCTTATTCATTTATGTTTCTGATTATACCTGCTTTATGTGTACATCTTTAATATATGTTAAATACCATCAGTCTTTTTTCTAAAACACTAAATAGTCAGGATGTGGGTTGTGCTGGGCTTATAAACTATGAGATCACTTAAAAATAAAATCATATCACATCCTGATTTTCCTCACAAGGAGCATGGCCACATCACACAACTATACACCAAGCCATGATGTTGTGTCAGCAAAACCACTTATTTTATTAAAAAGACACTCAATGTCTTCACAAAAATTGAAACCCTTAAATGGCAATGGAAAATATAGATTTTTAATATTTTTTGTCTTGAGTAAGAGAAGTGTGAAAAGATTTTATATTTTGTTTCTCTTAACAGATGCTTTGGATTAACCGATAAAGTAATTAATTTTTTTGAAGCACCTCCGTGTATTTCCATCTTATAAACTACTCTCTGAGGTTAAAAAATATCAACTTCAGTGCATGTCTCATGACTCTAAGGAGTATTTTATGTTCCTTAACTAGACACTGTAGATTCCATGATGTACCATTACAAGTAATGGCTCAATCATGCATTATAGACTTTCAGCTTAATGTCCTCATTCAACACTGGTCTGAGGAAATATCCACTCTGGTTTGATACACTTGTGTTGGCCTTTTCCATGTTTGAGAATTTCTCTCAGTCTGATAGATTCATGGTCATGGACTAGAGTGGGGAATTGTACACTGCCAAACAGTCTTGCTATTTCACTTTAAAACTTCACTAAGTTTTCTCCAACCTCACAGCACAATATATTTCCACTTGATGGATGGTTCTGCCACTCAGACCACATAGAAAAGAAAAAAGTGTGCAAATGCCCTGGGCTATTTCTTAGTCTCCATTGTGATGGGTTTGTATGGTTGCCATGAAACTTCATGTGGCCAGAGGAATTCTGAGGTTGAGTTTAGAATTGAGGGCACAGGGTAGTGCTATCCTCTGCACCCATAGCTTTGGGTTCCAATCCATCTGTTTCCAGGCCAGCTTGACCAGTGAGATCTGTAGTTTGAGGTGTAGATTTTCTCCTAATGACACTTAATGTTTGATTCCCATCACATCCACCACTTTGTCTATGGTTGGAACTTGCTTGAAAGGAGAGGGGGATTTTACTGAACAGTTACCAAAATAATTACAAATCATTGTCAAATCCCTTTAAAAATGCTGCAAAGGCCAAAAGGTAAGAGCTTCTGGAAAATCTTAAATCCCCTTTATGATCTTCAAGTACTTACATATATTATTATATACATTGGAATAAATCAACCCTAGAAATGGATCACTGCACAGAGATGCTTCCTTTTGTTTTTTGTTCTTTTTTTTTCTTTTTCTGTATCATTTTCTTGCTCACATCTGGAAGTAGGAAATATTTTACATGTGAGACTGTTTTCAAGAAGCTGGACAGGCTATTGACGAAGTGTTAGGTGGTCATTGTGAGGCTAAGTCTTAGAGACTCTCTTATGATGAGTATATATGAAGATGGGGCCAAAAATCCTATATATTCCAGGTTGAAAAAAAATATATAAAATGTGTAAGAAAATTTCTTAAAACAAACTCTGGTGGACCTGAAAAATCTGGGTCTCTTTACTGCTTTTGCATTTTTCTTGGAAAACAGATAAATCACCTGTAATTGTTTATTTCTAATTTGAAGGGAACAAAATCAAGGCCTTTTGAATTCCCATTTTTAAGGGTTCATTAGTGGCTTACTTGGAAAACCCATTCAATATTATATAAAATGAAAAGCACCCTCAAACCTCATTTGATATTGGTGCCAGTATCATTTTTTCTCAAGTACCAATTACATAGGAGTTTGAAAAGTTCTTGCTCCCTAAGAATCACAGTGAAAGTGTTTGAGGGGTAAAATGGGCTGGGATCAAAGCAAGGAGTTCTCAGCAGAGTGGAGACATCATGGGGAGGTGTTTACTCACCATCTTGGAGGTTCTGTTAAGGTCCCAAATAGCATTTGAATATCTCAATGGGTCAAGTGATTGTGAGGTTCTGGGTATGAGAAAATTCTTTAGAACAAGTACTGTTTCTACATCAGTGAATCACTGGTTGTAATAAGACTGGATTCCAAATGTAGCACATGATGTAAACCTCTGCTTTTCAGTGTCAGGGCACCAGAAGCTTGTCTGAGCACTGATGGTTATATGTTTTAATCTTGGATCTATCCATAATGCACCCGACACACATCCTCCCATAGCATTTTATCTACTTCCATACAATGTGATTTTACATATATTCCTTTCTCATTTTAAAATTTGCACTTTTGAAATAACATCTGGTTGTAAGTATGGCATATTGAATTTATCCATATCAAGTCTAAAATTAGATTTAGAATATTTGCACGTTGACTGTTTTATGATTTATCTGTAATTTTATATAATACCAAAAATATTTAAGTACCAATATTTGCATACCAATAAACTGCCAAGGATATTTTGCCTCTATCTGTGTACCATTTCTCTATTATTTCCCTAAAATTAGTTTATTAGATGATAATAATATGACACAAATTTTCAAGTATTCATTTTAAGATATATGCATCATAATACATGGTAGAGTTACTTCTTTAATTGAAACTTACAAAGATCCTTTCTTAAACTACTCATATTTCTTGTTTTTTGTGATTCCACACTCTCTTGGTTCTCATTCAGTTTCTTTTTTTTTCTTACCATTCTTTTCTATTTCAATTTTCTCTTCCTGACCCAAAATACATTATAGAAAAAGTTTAGTTCTGAACCCAGATCTACACTTTGTATCCTGTAATTCAAAAACCTCATTCACTCTGATGGCTTTGTCTTACTGCTTCAGATTTATATGTCTATATCTGGTCTCTCTCCTGAGTTCCATTAGCTCAGCCTGCTTGGGGGATGTCTCCATTTGGATGCCCTTCTGTCAATTTAAATCCATCTTTGTTCTCAAAGCTGTTATTCTTCTGGACTTTTCAATTTTCAGTTTTGAAATGATTATTTTCCCATGTCTCAAGTTTAAATTTCTCTGGCCATCCTTGACTCTTTCTACTTCATAGTTTTACATTCACGTATCTACTTACCATCCTTTCTGAGACTAGTCCCATGTAGGGTCCTCATAACCTTGCATCTGCTTATTCCATTATTCTTTGAAAGGCCTTCTTGTCCCTTTCTCTTGCAAAGAAATTTCAGAAACATATTACTAACGGATGGTGCTTTTGTGCATTTAGGTCTCTAAGCTCCTACTACCAAACATTCAAGAATGGCTTAGTAAATGTTTGATATCTATTGGGCTTGGTGTCAGTTGAGAGTTTGTCTTCTCAGAGCTCTGCCAATTTCCAATTCCAAGGAATTCTCAAGGAATTCTTGAGACTCCTTTGTTCATCTGGAAGTTGATAACAAACCTCTATAAAAGATTAACAAACAACTTCCCTAATACTTTCTCCTTCATTCTAGCAATTTAACTTTGATCTGTACTCTCTGAAGGGATCAATGGGGGTCCATTTAATCTTTGCAATCCATGATTAAGTTATTTTCTTTTTTAAACAAATATTCTTTATCATACAATGATATGCATGAGGATAAACAACAGTAAATAAAGAACAGGTCCTTTTTCTATGTTCTTCAAACTCTCTTTGCTTGGCATTGTATACTTCTTATCCTACCATAAGATCTTTCTTATTCTCTTCAGAATAAAATTTCCTTCAATCGATTTATTTTTTATGTCACTACAGTCTGAAGTCAATCCCCTCCAGTTTACTGAATTTATTTACTCGTATATCATCAGTAACCATTAAAACTGACATCATGTTCTAAAATAAACCTTGATTAATACTCATGTTCAAATTATGCTCACATCTATTACTCATTTTATTCTGAATACAATACTGAATATATAAAATGATAAAATACTATTCTACCCATTTTACATACGGAGAATATGAGCAATAAGGTTTCTTTTTTCTCTGGTATTTTTACCATTCTTATTCTTGTGTTTCGGTCTATGTGTGTACATTTGTGGATGTACATAACGATCTGCTAATTGCTATAAAATTTTGACTCTTATAACGATGATTTTTTTCCAACTGCCTGACCAAATAAACTTTTTTTTTCCTTTTACCCAGAAAAAAAGCACAATAACTACAAAAGATTTTTCATCTCAAGACACTGTTTTTTTCTTCTATGATTGAGAAAAGGTTTAATCTCAGCACCTTGAATATCAGATATGTAAGTTAAATTTATTCATATTATTTTTAAAATATACATTTGAAATTCATGCTGAACTCAGAGATGAAAATTAAAATACTGTGGATTAGCTGACAAAGATAACCTTAGTTAAAGACACAATGTGTGACTTTCTGTCCCACTGAAATTAAACAATTCAAAACTCACTTCTAAATTAAATGTTAATTCTGTGTTGTCAAAGAAAGATAATAATTCTGTGAAATCTTGATATCACAAATATTTAAGAACTCTAGCAGCAATTACAAGATCTGTGAAAAAACGATAAAAAAATAGAGTATTTTTTTGAAAACTTCAATAGGCATAAACATATTTGTTTTGAAATAATCTCTGTCACTTCAGACTGACTGGCTTACAAACAACAGAAATGTATTTCTCACAGATATGGAAAATAGAAGTCCAAGATGGGGACTTGGATGCATGATTACATTCTTGTGAGAGCCCTCTTCTGGTTTTCAGCTTGCCGGCTTCTCACTGTATCTTCTCTTGGCTAGAGAGGCAAAGCAAGTTCTTTCATGACTAATAAAGATGCTAATTGCATTCATGGGGGCTTCATCTTCATGACTTCACCTAATCCTAATTCCTACCACTGTCACATTGGGGGATAACATAGGAGTTTGGGGAGACCACAAACATGCAGTCAGGAACAATCACTACAGAGTTGGTCTTCCTACTTTGTTTAGCTGGTGATTAGATATTTAAAAAGTTTTAGAGCCCCTGGGTGGCTCAGTCGGTTGAGTGTCCGACTTCGGCTCAGGTCACAATCTCACAGTTTGTGGGTTCAAGCCCCGCATCAGGCTCTGTGCTGACCACTTGCTCAGAGCCTGGAGCCTGCTTCAGATTCTGTGTCTCCTTCTCTCTCTGCCCCTCCCCCACTCATGCTTTGTCTCACTCTGTGTCTCAAAAATAAATAAATGTAAAAAAAATTTTTTTTTAAAGTTTAGTAAGCATTGGCTGTGATTGTCAAATTGACAACATGTGTGTATTTTCTCTGCCAACTCTCCTTTTTGGGAAATGTCCTTCAATCTCATACATAAACCCTGTTTTATCTCCTTCTTTCTCTTAGAAATGAATAAAGTGAGTTGTCTTTTTCATGTCATTGAGAATCAAAACATTCATTGTTTAGTTGAGACATATTTGAGTAATGTTCAAACTTGGAAAGACATTTAAAAGGTAATAAACCCATTCAAATAAATATAAAGCTATTGCATAGAATGGCAGGAGTATGATAGATGACGTTACCAGGAGCCTCGAACCACGTATCCTCTCAAGTGATAGTGATAGCTACATACCTCACTACCTACTTGGATGGCAGTTTTCCTTGGAATGTTTCATCATAAGTATGAATACAACTAGATCTTGTCAGTCATTTGAGTCAGGAATTGTGCATTCTTTGTCAAATGAGTATCTTGAAAACACCCTACTCAGTGAATCTTATTTGTATTCTAAAGAGAAAATCAAATTGAATGCTGTCTGTGTAGAAAGGTTTTGCAGACACCCTTTGCCGATTTTGAGGTACCAGATCAACATTTGCAACCTCAGTCTCCTTTTGGTTTCTGGGTGGTCGCTTAATGCACACATGTAGAAGACTGGTCGTCTCTTTTCCATTTTCCATCTGTTTTCTGCCCTGTGTATTCTTGTGCGTTCCTGGATCCCATTTCAATGTGTTTGTGTATGTGTGGAAGATTACCTCCACATGCAACAAGCAATCCTCAGAGACCAACTGGGTGTCCAAGAATCCAACTCAATTCTGACATTACTGGATTCCACAGGGAGAGGGCCCAGTCCTACAAGGCTGCCCATCTTACCTCCACCCATCAGATGCCAGTTGCAACTCCAGACTGTCACCTGTGTTTCTGACCAACTGGTTATACACATCGAGGATTCCTATGAGTCTGTCCTTGGGTTTGATTAATTTGCTAGAGGAGTTTACATAACTCAGAGAATTTTACTTACTACACCACTTTTTTTTTTAATAATAAAAAAAAGGATATAACTCAGGAACAGCCAGATGAAAGCGATGCAAGGTATGGAGAAAGGACTTGGTGCTTTAGTGCTGTCTCTCAGTCACCACTCTCTGGGAATCTCTATGTGTGTTCACCAACCTGGAAGCTCTCTGAACTACATCATTTTGGGTTCCAGAGCCTTCGTTACACAGGCATGATTAATTAAATCATTGGCCATTGGCAAGTGATTCAACCTGCAATCCCTCACCCATCCCAGGATGTCAAGTGGCTGATGGAAAGTTCCAAGCTTCTAATCCCAAGGTTATGGTTAGCCCCCATCCTGAGACAGAGTTCAAAAGTTATCTCTTTAACATAACAAAAGACACCTTTATTGCTCTCATCACTTAGGAAATTCCAAAGATTTTAGGAGCTCTATGCCAGAAAAGAGCAGAAGGCCAATCCCAATATCACACATACAGACATGTTTAAAGCTAACGGTGTTATCCTTTAACAAGCATGAGAGAAAGACCAAGTAATAGCTCTACATTGAACACTGTTAAACTAGTGAGTCATCGGCTTCCACTGCCTCTGTCTATATATTTACAGGAGACAAATCATCACTTATTTAAGTTGCTGTTAATTGCTTTTTTTTTTTTAATTTTTTTTCAACGTTTTTTATTTATTTTTGGGACAGAGAGAGACAGAGCATGAACGGGGGAGGGGCAGAGAGAGAGGGAGACACAGAATCGGAAACTGGCTCCAGGCTCTGAGCCATCAGCCCAGAGCCTGACGTGGGGCTCGAACTCACGGACCGCGAGATCGTGACCTGGCTGAAGTCGGACGCTTAACCGACTGCGCCACCCAGGCGCCCCCTGTTAATTGCTTTTTAAAAATATTTGCAGGGGTGGGTCAGTCAGTTAAATGTCTGACTTTGGCTCAGGTCATGATCTCACGGTTTGTGGGTTTGAGCCCCGCATCCGACTCTGTGCTGACAGCTCAGAGCCTGGAGCCCGTTTCAGATTCTGTGTCTCACTCTCTCTCTGCCCCTCCCCTGTTCATGCTCTGTCTCTCTCTGTCTCATAAATAAACGTTAAAAATTTTTTTAATAAATAAATAAAACATTTAAAAATAAAAATATTTGCAGCAATAAACATTCATAGCAGATATTGAAGTGTGCTACTGTATATAGAAAATTGTTATTGTTTTCCATCAAAAATAACGTAGGGGGCTCCTGGGTGGCTCAGTCGGTTGAGCGTCCGGCTTCAGCTCGGGTCATGATCTCGCAGTCTGAGGGTTCGAGCCCCGCGTCGGGCTCTGTGCTGATAGCTCAGGGCCTGGGCCTGCTTCGGGTTCTGTGTCCCCCTCTCTCTCTTCCCCTCGTGCTCTGTCTCTCTCTGTCAGAAATAAACATTAAAAAAATTAAAAAAAAATAACGTATGGGTTCAGCTAAAAATATTATGAGATAATATAGACATAGCAGATAATTAATTTTAGATCTACAGCAGTCACATATTTTGTGACATGTATTCCTTATAAACAAAATATATAATTAATTGTACATATTTGTATTTACCAATAAAATTAACTGTAAAGTAAGATAATATTAGCCATGGTGAGGTTGGAGTTACTGTTTTTGTTTAAAATTTGGATTTTTCCTTAAAAAAAAAAACTCAGAAAATAAGAATTCAACCTTTCTGTACATTCTCACTCAAAATATCATATAAGGGGGACATAATTCTGGTAAACTATATCTAGGTAACCTCGTGACATATGACTAGCTATTCATAGTCTAAACTTCATACAAAGGTACAGTCATCGTAGAGAATTTAGGGACATACTAGATAAAGGCATCACCTCTCATTTGCTGTAATTGGTTTTATTTGATATGACAGCAAAGACAAATCATTCATGATTGACAGACTGGGAAATATAGCATTTACTTTAAACGTCAGAAAGGGAATATAATAAACCTGGCATAGGGGAAACTGGAAGAGGAAAATTCTGTGATTTTCTTTACAAGATACAAAAAATAATAATAAAACAAGCTGAACTCCAATAAATAACAATAAGGTAGTTTAGAAATATAAATATAAAGTCAATATAAACTTTTGCTGAAAAAAAAGTTTGCGAGACATGGATTTTTTTCCCAAATATATGGAAAAATTTTGTAACTAGAGATTTCTTTGTTACCATTAATAATGATACATTTGTAATTTATGAGCACATCTTCAAATGGATAGAGTTTAACAAAAGAAAATGGACATGTGGACACACATCTCCAGAGAATATTTACAAAGACTTAACTGAAAATATAAGTTAACTAATTTCACTGTTAAGCATTCATTTAGAAAATGTGTAGAGCATGTGAATACTTAAATTTATAAACTGTTATAACCAGTAACATGTGACAGTTACTGGTATCGTATGATTTTAATAAAGAACTGTGGAATGACTGCTTCTTTCTCCCAAATACAAAGTAAAAGTTTGATAAAACAGAAAAAATAAAACAAACAAAACAAAGAACCCCCAAAATATTTGAAGGCATTGGACAGCAAGGATCAATAAATGTTAAACTTTCAGAGCAAAGAGGAGCAAACAGTGGTTGTACCACATTAGCCTTCTGTTTTTCCCCTTGGGGCATTTGCCAATTCATTATTGGCAATTGTATGGGTCTGAGGAGACAAAGGTTAAGAGTCTGAAGCTGCCAAGTAGTTGAGAAACGCTGAGATATCTAGAAAAAGACAATCTCAGGGAAGTCAGCCCCAAATTCCATACATAATTTACTCCCGGGCTACTCCGTGGATGCAAAGATGTGAGACTCCTAGGAATCAAACACAAAAGAGCAGAAAAGAATCTAAAGAAAAACATAGTAGAGACAGCAGCAGGTATATAATACAGGGAAGGCAGAGATTGGAGATCATGATAAACACTAATGGAGTGAAGCTCTACTGAAGGGCTTCAACTGAGAACACAGACGGTTCAAACCGCTGGAGTGAGGGGCACAACTGAAATAGCCTTTAAAATACTTGTATAATTTTTTATGCATGATGTCCGGTATTCAGTGAAAATTTTTGTGCAAAGCAAGTAGAGAAACACAGAAAAAGTAAATCACAGACATAGGGGACACAGATAAGATTTCTAACATGTATTAACTTGAGTTTAAAAAGGATAGAGAAGATGATAGAAGCAATATTTTAAGAGTGCTAATGGATAATTTTCTAAGACTGATAAAAGATATTAAGCTAAAAGCAAGGTTAAAAATAACTCCCCGGGACCAGAACAACAACAGCAAAAACATAAATCTTAGAAAATGAGAGGGGGACCTTCAAAAAAAAAGAAAAGAAAAAAAAAAGAAAAACATTTTTAAAAAGACAGAGATACAAGGGCACCTGGGTGGCTCCATCAATTAAACGGCTGACTTCCGCTCAGGTCATGATCTCACAGTCCATGGGTTCGTTCCAGCCCCGCATCAGGCTCTGTGATGACAGCTTAGAGCCTGGAGCCTGCTTCAGATTCTGTGTCTTCCTCTCTCTCTCTCTGTCCCTCCCCTGCTTTTGCATGCTCTCTCTCTCTCTTTCAGAAATAATAAATGAATAAACTTAAAAGATGGAAAGAAGGAAAGAAAGAGAAATAACTAGAAAACAAAATAAACAGTACATTAAACCCAAATATCATATTTACCTTATATATAAATGGAATAAACTTGTGATTAAAATACAATTATCAGATGATACATAAACAAAAGACAACAGTATCATATACGAAAGGATGATATCAAAGTGATAAAAAAGAGATATAGTTACACAAACACTAACAAAACAGATAAATATGTTACTTTTTTAACAACAGAAAATGTATGTTAAGATATTTTAAGAGACCTAGAGAAGGATTTATCACAGTAGTAATAAATCTAAGTTCAAGAGAGCATGACAATGTAAAAAGAGCTAGTCCAGGTCTCCCATGTTGTGGAAACCTGACACCCTAGCTGCTCTGCCTCAGGGCTCAAACCGTGGAAATGGTCAGATCTGGACCACACTAAACACTATTGGCCAAGTGGACCAGACACCAGACACCAGCAGGTGGTTAATAGCAGCAGAGCAGAGCCTCAATGGGTGGCAGGTGTGTGAACCACTATAAGTATCGTGGCCCTATATCTATATATATAGATCTATATATATATAGATCTATATATATAGATATAGGGCCACGATACTTATAGGAACCATATATATATATATATATATATATATATATATATCCTGGCCCCTGTGTGTATAGTTCTATATACACACTATATATATATATATATATATATATATATATCAGAACTATATATATAGAAATATATAATAATACATAATATACATTATAATATATATATATAAAACTATATATATAACTATATATAGTTCTTGGCCCACTAGACTTTGATATTGGAGGAGAGAAATGGTACAACAAGGACCACATACTGCCCACTACCTTTTGGGATGATTTATTGGCCACTTATGGAAATCCTGTGCATGTAACATGAAAATGTTCCTGTCAAGTTCCCTCTACTCCCCGATCTTTTAAAAGGATACTTACATTGCAACATCTAATCCGTAGATGTAAAGGTGTTGCTGACATATGATGAAATAGAGTTATAAAATCACACGTCTTCTAAATGCCCTTAACAACAAAACAGCATGGAAAAGAAATGTCTCTGGGAATAACATTTAGATAGTGGAGCTGTTGGACCACCTCTAGAAATGAATCAGAAATGACACATCCAATATACTCATTTTTTGGAGGTGGAGAGAAAGCACAAGAAAGAGAAGAAGGTGCTATGCCATATAGGTGATATTTAGAAGATATTTCATGTTACAACCAATGTTTTGTGTGTACATTTATTTCTTGCTTCTGTATCTATTGACAATGCTACGTCCTAAATGCCCAAAGAATTTTAAAAGTAGAGGTAATAATATGACCTCTCTATAAATCTCTCTCTCTCTCTCTCTCTGTCTCTCTCTGTCTCTTTTTTTTAGTTTAGTTTATTAGGAGGCACCATTTTCAGGGAATGACCTGTGTTAATTCTCCTCTCGGAGCCAGACTCATTTCTGTACTTAGTCATGGGATAGTGAAGGAGGAAGTGGAGAATGAGTGTAAGGCAAGGCTTTCTATGTGCATTTTTAAAAACAAAGTGCTTGCATTTATTGTGACAAAGTTCATTCTTTATTTTGCAACTTTTAAGCTTTTTAAGTATCTTGAGTTAATAGCATGTGCTGAAATATAGAGCTAGTAAATAAACCAACTTGTAATTAATTAATTTTTAATTAATAGGAAAAAATGACCTTGGATATAGCATTTTTGAATTACTTCTGAGTAGTAGACATCAAGACTTGTTCACTGAGTTTCCAGAAGAGGGAGAAAAAGAAGTGCAAGAGAGAGAATCCATGCTGACCTGTTCATATTTACTTTTTGATTTTAACCATAGTTGTACGTGGCTTTATGATATGAATACATTGTTCAATAATTCACCAGAAACATATTTTTGCTAATACTTAATTACATATATTTGATAGTGAATTCTCTGGGAAGCTTTATACTTACTGCATTCTAGTTCTTTATGAGCCGTTTAAAATTGAGCATTATTATAGGCAGTATTTTATTACAACTCTGCCAATATTCTTGTCCAGAGACTTGTTGCTGTTCCAAGATATTTTTTCCCATAAAAGGCATAATGACATCTTTTCCTGATTGTGTTGATGTACCATAATTTTAGTTATCAGAATACTCATGGGTTTCAGAGTTTAAATAGGTAAATATTTTTGATGTATGGAAAAGGAATGATATACTTTCCCATCTTAACCACATAAAAATGAATGCTCAGTTAGTGGTGTCTCTATACATACAAGGACTTAGCCAGATAAACTGTTATGATCATAGATTATTTTTTCTTGTTTGTCCCTACAATGCACATATTAACTTCTGTGGAAGATCTTTTTAAAAAAAATTCGTTGTTTATTTTGAGAGAGACAGAGTCAGCACGAGTTGGGGAGGGACAGAGAGAAAGAGAGACAGAGAATTCCAAGTAGGCTCTACAAGATCAGCACGGAGCCCAGTGCAGGGCTCAAACTCACAAAAGCATGAGATCAGGACCTGAGCTGAAACCAAGAGTCAGTTGTGTAACAGACTAAGCCACCCAGGCACCCCATATTAACTTAAATTTTTTTTAATGTTTATTCATTTTTGAGAGAGAGAGAAACAGAGCACAAGTGGGGGGAAGGGAAGAGAAAGAGAGGCCAATACAGAATCTGAAGCAGGCTCCAGGCTCTGAGCTGTCAGCCAGAGCCTGATGCGGGACTCGAACTCACGAGCTGTGAGACCATGACCTGAACTGAAGTGAGACACAACTGACTGAACCACCCAGGTGCCTCTGTTTATTTTAGTTTTCAGAGAGAGAGAGAGAGAGAGAGAGAGAGAGAAAGCAGGGGAGGGGCAGAGAGAGAGGGAGACACAGAATCCGAAGCAGTCTCCACTGATGCGGGTTTCAAACTTATGAACCATGAAATTATGACCTGAACTTAAGTCAGACGCTTCACTGACTGAGCCATACAGGCACCCCAATATTAACTTTTTAAAGTTTGAAATAAAGTTATAAAAATAAAAGGATTATCAAAATTCTGTAACATTCCTTAATTTATATAAACTCCATAATGTAACCTTGAAATGCACAAAGAAGTGGGGCACCTGGGTGGCTCAGTAGGTTAAGCCTCTGACTTCAGCTCAGGTCATGGTCTCACTGCTCGTAGGTTCGAGCCCCACGTCAGGCTCTGTGCTGACAGCTCAGAGCCCGGAGCCTGCCTCAGATTCTGTGTCTCCCTCTCTCTCTCTTCCTCCCCTACTCATGCTCTGTCTCTCTCTGTCTCTCAAAAATAAATAAATGTTAAAAAAAATTTTAAAACAATGTACAAAGAAGAACCTAAAAAGTAAGAGGAGAAATAGACAAATCCCTAAATGTCACTGAAAATGAAATGCAGGACACCTTTCTGAGTATATGCAAGACAGTAGACAAATACAGCCAATAGCAATGGAGTCAGTAGGCGGAATAAAGAAGATCGCCCTTACTGGCTTGGTGGACGCTATTCAATCTGTTGAGGGCCTAAACAGAGCAAAATGACAAAGAAAGAACACATTTTCTCTCTCTACTTGAACTGAGATATCCATCTTCTGCCCTCAGACTTTAGCACTTCTGGTTCTTGCGTCTTGAACTGGCTTTCCAGGTTCTCCAATTGCAAGCAGTAGATCATGAGACTTCTCAGCTTCCATTGTCACATGAGCCATCCCTGGTAATAAATTTCTCTTATATGTGTTTGTGTGGAGAACCCTAATGCACATCCCATTAACAGACACATTTTGCTTTCAGACTCAGCTGTACCCTCCCCATTTGTAAAATGTATTATTATTATTATTATTATTATTATTATTATTTTGGCTTACATCTGTCACTTCTACATCTTATTTCTTAAATTTGTTCAAAAGACCAGTGTGGACAACTATGCTCACAGTGACTCATAACATAGGAAGTAGAATTTGCAGACTACATGACCACATAGAGAATCTTTTTGCAGAACCTCATGTACATGCCTTGGTCTTTGAGATGCAGTCAAGTGTTTAGACTTTGGTGGTTTGTGAAGAATTATGTTATGTCAGGCAGGACCTTACCTTGGTGAAGTTGCCTTGTTACTGCTCAAACCTTACAATAGGTCTTCAGCCTTATTAGGGTACACAATATTTAGACTTTGGCTGGAGGACAGCAGCTTGTGGCAATCTGATCGTTGTTACCAGCATCAGTCATCAGGAGTAGTATATCTCCACCCAGTCCCTTCCTTTATATCTGGAACATATCCCCCCTCCACTCATAGGTAATAGAAGAAGGAAATGAGAGTAGTAGATGGTAAAATATCAGAGAAGTCAAAGTAATGCAGAAATAATGGGTTTGAGGTTGAAAGTCAAGAAGAGAATGATGTGTCTACTTGAATTATGTGTACCCTACTGTTTTGATCACTACAGCTTTATAGTATGCCTTGAAATATGGAATTGTAATACCTCCAACTTTGTTCTTCTTCCTCAGAATAGTTTTGTCTATTTGTGGTCTTTTGCGGTTCATATAAATTTTAGTATTTTTGTTCTAGTTTTGCAAAAAAAAATGTTCGTATTTTGATAGGAATTGCATTGACTTTGCAGATTGCTTTGGTTAGTGTGGACATTTTGATTATATTAATTCTTCAATCCATGAACATGGAATGTCTTCCCATTTGTTTGTGTCAACTTCAATTTCTTTTATCAGTGTTTTATAATATCCACAGTATAGGTCTTTCATTTCTTTGGTTAAGTTTATTTTTAGGTATTGTATTCTTTTTGGTGCAGTTGTAAATGGAGTTGATTTCTCTCTCATGTTCTTATAAACTTCATTGTTAGTGTACAGAAACACTACTGATTTCTAGGCCTTTTGTATCCATCTAGTCTACTGAATATGTGTATTACTCTTAAGTTGGTTTTTTTTTGGTGGAATCTTTAGGATTTTCTAGGTATAATATGCTGTCTGTAAATAGTGACAGTTTAACTTATTTACCAATATGGATGCCTCTTATTTCTTTTTCTTGTCTGCAAAATGGGTGAAGGGGACAGGGAGACATAGGCTTCCAGTTATGGAATGAGGAAGTCATGGGAATAAAAAAAAAACGCAGAGCATAATGAATATAGTCCCTGAGATTGTAGTAACTGTGTAATGGGAGAGATGGTAGTGGTGCTTCACTGGTGGTGAACACAGCATAACGTGTAAATTTATCAAATTTGTCAAATCATGACATTGTAAACCTGAAAATAAGTAACATTGTGTGTCAACTATACTCAAGTAAAAAAAATTAACAAAAAAAGAAGAGGACAATGAATAAAATGAGAAGTAGAAAAATGAAGGATGAAAAAAATGAAGTATCTAACATTAAATATCTTATGAGGGGACATCTGGGTGGCTCAGTCAGTTTAAGCGTCAAACACTTGATCTCGGCTCAGGCCATGATCTCACCATCATGATATTGAGCCCCCGACATGGGGCTTTGCCCTGAACATGGAGTCTGCTTGGGATTCTTGCTCTCCCTCTCCCTCTCTCTCTGCCCCTCCCTTGCATATGTATGCACTCTCTCTCTCTCACACCTCAAAATAAATAAACATTAAAAAATAAATATCTTATGAGTATCAGGTGTACTCATAGTATCAGCTATGAGTATCCTTGCTATAAGGCTGCCATGCTAACCTCCAAATGATTTCATAGGAAAACGTGAACCAAATCATTTACTTGCAAACACAGCAGTATGAAATAGGGACACAAGCAGAGATACAACACTTCTACCTGTTTGATAAACATGGGGTTTATATTTCTCAAATGTGCTTTTCTTGGAAATGAATTGGCATCAAGATTTTTCTATCGCTTGTGATGTAGACTTTTCATCTTCTACAAGCCTATGTTTTTCATTATTATGAAAATAGATCTTTGCCATGATATGTTATGCTATTCTTAACATGTTGCTGTTGATGATTCCCTTTTCCACCATTTTTGTTCCCCTCAACCTTAGTTAGACCTAAAGTTAGAATAGAGACAGAGCAGCAACTTCTACAAAATACTGTTTTACTTTTGTAGTAACAAATGTGAGTTAGTTTGATGCAGTGGGGAAACTTTGAGACAGGTGTAGACTGCTGTTTAATATCTTAACAATGCTTTAAATTCTGATCTTTTATTTTATTCCTGGGGAGGGTTGTGGAAATAAGAAACTGTACATTTGGACGGTAACTTTCAAATCTTAAATTCTATTTTTAAATATATACTTGAATCAGAATCTTGTGTATCATCTTTCTACCTTTTATAAGGGGTACCCTTTGGAGTCACACTCAGTATTAAAATATACATTGTGACAAAATTTAAACCAATAGATACAAAAAGTGCAAGGTGGAGGTTTTGCAATTTGACTTTGATTTCATGATCATCTCCTTGTATCTTAAGACAATGCACTGTGGATTTTCCAGTGGAGAATTGATGTGAAAGGTCGAACTGGAAATTGCGCTGATAATATTCCTTCTGCAAGAATGAAACCCACATATATGTATTACCATCTGTGCATTTATAGTTTGTCTAGGAAAGGTGTTTGAGAAGAGACTTTTAGGAGGAAAAGAAGATAAGTGTCACCTTCATCAGAAGCCTGAGAACCTCTAGTAAGTGATTAAATCACAACATCGAGAAGTCTTGAACAAATCAGTGAATCTTATCAGGTATATGTGTGTGAGGGCTTCTTGTAATTGTTTTAATAAGACCACATGTCTTAAATTTATGAGATGGTCATGCTGATGATAATGACAATGATTCTGTAACATTTAATATGTTCCAGCCACTGTTATAATCAGTTAACAGATTTAATCTTTAGAAGTCCCCTTCTTTTAAACACAAATAATGAGAGGCAGAGAAGTTTGGAAATGTGTCCTAAGTTACAAGACTAGGACATTTTGTGTCCTGGTTTCGAGTCTAGTAAATATCCTATTTACCTCTCATGTTCTGATAAATGAGGATATACGGTAAGAACAGACAGTCAGTGCTTTCTATGTAAAATTTATCTGTTCTAGTTCAGCGGGTTACTCGTATTTTTTTCAGTTTTAACTTTTTCTGACCCACATATTTTAAGCTATCTATTGAGATCATGAACCAATATAGTTAACTTAAAGCTGTGAATATATGAATATTTCAGTATGAACTTATAGGAGGAAGAACTTAATGGGGCTTAGCAGACATCACATGTGGGTTTGGCAGAAACTCAGAAAAGTGTAGAGGACATTCTAGATATATGGTAATCATTTATGTATTAAACTATTGACATTGGAAGAGAATTGAAAGCCTTGAGTCAGCTCCACATTGAAGCTAATATCCACAGACGGATATTAGATACCATAGTTAAGGTGGAGTTGATGTACAAACAAAAAATAATGTTGAAGATCAGCCTTTACATGTATCATAAATTCTTCAGAAATATCAAAATCTGATCTTCTCCAATTGAGCAAACCTTGTTGTAGCAAGGAGATACCAAATGTCTTCTTTCAAAAAGTAGAATTTGGGCTGCATGTTCTGTCTGCCTGGTAAGGAATAACATGAGATGCGTTATCTGGGCCAAGTAGAACTCTCAGGCTCTTAGCTGTTTGAATCAGTCACCACTGGGTTTGGAGTGAATTAAATATCTTCTCGAATGGGGATCTCTTCCATCTGGTCTTTTTTCCAACTGTTTATGATTAATAAGGTTCAGGAACCAATGATTGTGGCCTGAATAGAACAGTGAATGGAGCATAAGCAGGTCTAAATAGGAGACTATGACCCAGATAACATTAACATGCTGACATTGCATGTTGGTTTATTGCTTAAAATTTTTTTTGACACATCCAGGATATTGTGAGACACCACCTGTACTATACAGATGCCCTGTAGGCATACTGAGAAAAAAAATGTGTGAATATATACAGGAGACTGTTTCGCTTTCTTATTAACCATCCAGGAATTTTGTAAAAATGTTATAATCAGCAGTATGACACATGGGCTGATTTAATTTTTAGTTAAAATAATAATGATAGCATATTGTACACAGAAGAGAAAGAGAATAAAAATTTTAAAAATACCTCTATGACCACAGACTAAATATTACAGATGTTAACATCCTTTGTGTTTGAATTAGTGTTTTTAATGAGAAGTTTACAGATTCAATGGAGCATTGTTTTCTTCCACTCTCTCTTTCCCTCCCAAGAGATAATCATAACCTTTAAATGTAAGGTTAAGTGTATCCTTTAAATGTATCCTTGGGGTGCCTGGGTGGCTCAGTCAGTTAAGTGTCGGACTTCGACTCAGGTCATGATCTCACAGTCTGTGAGTTCGAGCCCTGCATCAGGCCCTGTGCTGACAGCTCAGAGCCTGGAGCCTGCTTCAGATTCTGTGTCTCCCTCTCTCTTTGCCCTTCCTCTGCTCATGCTCTGTCTCTCTGTTTCTCAAAAATAAATAAACATTAAAAATTTTTTTAAGAATGTATATATAGCTTCATGTGTATATTTGTTCTATAATTTTCTTTTGTTACATTGCAAGTGACATTGAACATCTTTTCTTATGTTTATTGCCTATTTAAGTTTCCTTTCCTTTGAGTTAACTGCTCATTTCTCTTTTATTGTGTTGCCTAAATTTACTTATGGGTTTAGAGTGTTTTTTTCTATATCCTACATACCAATCCTTGGTCACCAAATGCTTGCAAATGTAGTTTTGCACTCTGTAACTAATCTTTTAACTTTGTCGAATATTGTTTTATAACACACAATTTTATAAAGTGTGCATTTTATTCAAATCTATTTTGATTTTCCATTCTTGTTTGAGTTGTTTGTAACATGTTATTATTCAACTGCAACACGATAACCAGATTATCCTGTACTCATTCTAAACGTTGTGTTCTTTGTATTTAGGTCCTTTTACCCATGTGAACTGCATTTTTGTTCATGGTGTACATAGAAATATAACCCTTCTGAGTATATGGCTATGTACACACACACACATACACTTTTCCTCAATGGAGAGAACCTGTGCTAGGACCACACTTTGACTAGCCCATTTCTTCTCCACTGATTTTTAGAGCCACTTCTATTGCAAAGAAATATTCATACAATCATATATTGATAATGTAGACCTCTAGTTAATTCCAATTTTGACATGTTTCCCTTGGATACAACAAAGGAGTAAGCAACAACAAATTTCAGTACCTTAAAATATCCTTATGATAAGGTACAATTTTATATATGAATCTGAAATAGACACAGCAAAGGATCAGTTATCAATGTTTCATGAAGAAGCCCTTCTAATTGAATAGATCCAGTCAAACCACCCCACTTAAAATATTGAAAAAATATATTGGTATGAACCTGAATGTGAGTGAATATTTGGAAAAATGCTCCAACTCATTGATCAGGAAATTACAGATTTTATCCAAACAAGATATAATGAGTGTGGACAAATTAGGACGACTCACGTATTTTGACTGGAGTGCAACTTTGTATAGCCATGTTGAAGAGAAATTGAGTGTTTATGGTAAAATAGAAATCCGCATGCTTAATACCCTAGCACTTCTAATTCTTGATAAATACCAAAGAGAAAGATGTGCATGTGAATGCAAGTAGCATGCACAGGGATGCAGGCCCAACAATGATTCCTCAATGGAAAACTCAAAACACCTTAATTGTTCATCTATACCATATAAATAGTTAGCAAGAATGTTATACAGAATGGCTTCCTTTCTGTTTTTCCCTCAAAACGTTTTGCAGGAAACTCTCGGCCTTGGGGCACCTGGGTGGCTCAGTTGGTTAAGTGTCCAACTTCACAGCTCAGGTCATGATTTTACAGTTTGTGAGTTCAAGCCCTGTGTCAGGCTCTGTGCTGACAGCTCAGAGCCTGGAGCCTGGTTCACATTCTGTGTCTTTGTTTTTTCTCTTCCCCCTCCCCACTCACACTCTGTCTGTCTGTCTCTCTCAAAAATAAATGAACATGAAAAGAAATTAAAAAAAAATTCTCAACCTGGTTTCCCCCACCCCTATTCCTCCCCTTCCACACCACTTCTTTACTTGCTTCTCTTTCTGGGAAATGACTTCAATGTCCATGACTCCACATTTCGCCAAGATGACTTAACCTTCCTTTATCTTTTGTGCTTCCCTTTCTTACAACAACTAGGTCAGTGAGGCTGGCTGCATTCTTACACGCACTGCACAGAAAACATTTCTCAGAGTTTGCTTTGAAGATATGAATCTCTACAAGAGAGAGCCAAAGTGTATATTTTATCATAGATCTGATACCTGTGCTCCAATTTTGCCAGAGAGTTGTTTATTGTCATTTTTCAAGCATCTGAGTCTTAAAATACATTAATGTCTTATTTTCCTTTTACCAGTTTCCTGACTTTATACACAATACCATGGGAATATGTCCAAAGATATGACTCTAAGTTCAGTTTGATTTACCCATTCTTTTTCAAGGAAATAATTGAAAGTAGTATCATTCAAGTCTTACCTGCAGATAACAATCCTCCATGTTTTTTCTGGTCCAAGACAGTTCCTTTCCTCGATATGCTTGTATGTGTTCTGTTTAGGAATATTTTTTAAAATTCTTTTTAAAAGATTATTTATTTATTTTTGAGAGAGAAAGAGAGAGTGCATGCGAGCGGAGATGGGTAGAGAGACAGGGAAAGAGAGAATCCTAAGCAGGCTTGATGTGGGGCTCTAACTCACAGACTGTGATGAGATCATGACCTGAGCCTGAATCGAGAATCAGATGGATACTTAACTGACTGAGCCCCACAGGTGTCCCTGGGAATATTCTTGGGTTCTTACTTTTCTAGCCTCATTATCATTCTGCGAGATATTTTCTTCTCTTTACTGTGAGTGTGGGGGAAGGATGGCACAAGAAGGCAAAATACAATGAGGGATTTTGCCAATATTCTGGAACCCCCACCCCTTTCCAGTTAAATGACATTATTGTCCTTTCTGGCTATCTTTGTGGTTAGGTTGAGCTGTGTATTCAGTTCTGCCTAATAATCTGGGAGTGAAAGTGAAATGTGTCACTTCTGGGCTGGTGTATTTTGTGCTGATGCAAGACCTTCTAAAGGTCCCTGTTTTATAAAGAATTGTCCAGGGTATTGATTACTCCATCAACCTGGGTCTTGAAGTGACGTCAACAACAACATGGGGGACAAGTTCTCAAATTATCTTTGAAGGATATGGCGTTAATGAGAAATAAGCTTTAGTTGTTGAAGCTACCTTATTTTTGGTTTAGTGTATTACTACAGTGTCACCTAGCATATATATATTTTGACTGACACACAGTGGCTGTGCTTTGAGTTCACTACCTCTTGCCTTTAAGTTAGGGTATACCTCAAAAAAGTCACCCTCCCCTTGGATGTCTTATGAAAAACAATTTCCCAAATTTCTAGATGTTGAGGCAATTTGTGAGCAGGTTTTCTCTGATATTCTTTCAAGTCTTGGACTTCAATTTCATATCACTTTGGGACAGACAGGTGTCTATCTGACCTACTAAGCCCTCTCTGTAACTAAAACAAATGGGAAAAAAATGTCAATCCTGTGACTACCTGCACCTGGGCTTGGAAATAAATATAAGAAAGGACATAGAAAGGGCATCTTAGTATGGCTTCCTTTCTTCCAGGTTTTCATCTTGTAAATGACAAATGTATTCTTTCTTTTTTTCAATCTTCAAACATATCTGCTTGAAACATGTTTATCAATTATGTCAAATTACAATTAGCATTCATGCACAACTTCTATAAATGATAGCTACGAACAAGAGTGCATTAATTCTTCAAAGGACTGTGTGTGGAGAACTAAAGAACTCTGATAAAAGATCAACAGGAAATGCCCATAATTAAGAAAAACTCTAATCAATACAGTACATTTAGTAGAACAAGGTGTTATGTTTCTAAATTAAAAAAACCCTTTTAATGTAAAAGTTATATTCATTAAATTTCTTCTCCCCCCACTGTGTGTGTGTGTGTGTGTGTGTATTTGTCACTCGCTCCCTCTCCCCACTCCCTCTCCTCCCTCTCTCCTTCTCCCATTCTCTCTCCGTCTCTTTCTTGGATCAATGCATTAACTGCTTTGTTAGACCCTCACATTTGATCCGTTGATCCATTGCTATCTAACCAGACCCCAAGGCAATGGAACCAAATCATTTTCACCACCTTTATTATCAAAACCAGTGCAGTCAATATGCTGCTACAGTCTTGATCATTAGGTTAGTTGAAATAATGATCTTATTCTTGACACAGATCTGTGTCATAGCAACAGGAGAGTATGTAGAGAGAGGATAGAAAACTATGCTTATAGAGATGCCTGGATATTCCGTGATTTATGTGTCAATTGTCATCAACCATAAATATTTTAATTGAAATAATTACTTCTTGTTCATGCTTTCAGTCACTATAAGGACTGATTTATAGAAAACAATAAAGAAAAACAAGTTATTGAATTTAAAAATAATGAATAATGAGTAGGAATAATGAAATCAGGGGTGCCTGGGTGGCTCAGTCATTTAAGCATCAGACTCGATTTTGGCTCAGGTCATGATCTCAGTGTTCCTGGGAACGAGCCCTGCCTTGGGCTCCGTGCTGTCAGCCTGCTTGGGATTCTCTCTCTCCCACTCTCTCTGCCCTTACCCCACACATTCTCTTTCTTTCTCTCTCTCTGTCTCTCAAAATAAATTAATTAATTAAATAAAAATAATTAAATAATATGGAGGCATTAAATATCTCCTACAGCTTGAATGCAACTTTCTATTCCTACTTTGAGATCAGGAATTGGTTTTATTTTTAAGGTTAATGATAATAGGTTTGCAGTATTGAAATAATGGAAGTGATTTTACATATTCATATTAAATCACTTCAGGCTAAGTGATGTAAATTCATTTATTACCCTCCATAGTGGTAATAATTGGATTTGGAGAAAACAGTGCATTTTGGGACCAAACTTTTTCTAAGAATGTTTCTAAAATTATATGATTTTTCTACAGCAAACATTAAAATACCTTTAATAGGTCACATAATATAAAGAATGTCATCCATACATAGAATTTTCAGTTTTTATTAATTTTCTACATTGATTCTTCATGAAAATAACAACTACACTTGATGTATAGGTTAGGATTTTACATACTGATTTTTTTTAACATAGGAAATGATCCAATTGGTTTGTTTAAACCTACAGACACAGTAATTTCTTTGGAAATAGAACAAAATACTTTAATGGTAAACTAGAGTGAATCCTTTCTGGAGTGATTCCCTCGAAATATAGTAATCACAGTTTGATATTTCTGTTAACCTTCTCAACAGGATATGACAGGAGTTCAATAGAAATAAAATATATTTTCTTGGGCCGTTCTTTGTGAGTTAGAAGACGTAATGGTCCCCAAAGTTCTTGAGGAAAGCAAATATCTATGATTGAGCAAAAACTATTTTTAAAGCCCTCAAGGCAAAACCAGTACATGCTCACAGTTAAACCATGGAGACCTGTCAGAGACTGTTTAATGAACGGCAAAGTAGACTGTACGTCTTGGTCAGAGGGCATCTATTCTTTTCTTTTAAGTTTATGATATCTTGTGCTGTGGCTTTGTTTAGTTTTAGGAGATCTTCATCATAAAAAATAGAGTCGTTGATGATTTTTTTGGAGTCAGTGTATTAAGAATCATAGGGACTCCAACAGGGAGAATTAGGAATACAAAGAGTTTGAAAAATTTATAATATCTAAAAACACATTCCAGAAATGCTGTATAAAAGTGTTGTCTAGGGGTGCCTGGGTGGCTCAGTAGGTTGAACAACCTACTTTGGCTAAGGTCATGATCTCACGGTTTGTGAGTTCAAGTCCCACGTTGGGCTCTGTGCTGACAGATCAGGGTCTGGAGCCTGCTTCGGATTCTGTGTCTCCCTCTCTCTCTGTCCTTCCCCCACTCATGCTCTGTCTCTCTCTATCTCAGAAATGAATATACATTAAAAAAAAGTATTGTCTAGATGATGAAAATTTATGGATAAAAGGATGCTTTCCAGTGTTAAGCACCTTCTAGACTTAACAGTGAAAACTTTAATTTTCCCAAAAAGTTTTCTTTTCTTTTCTTTCTGTTTTTTTTTAATGTTTTCCTCTTTTGAACACCATGGATGATGCCTGAGAGCCGGGACAGGGTGGGTGGAGTGTGGCATTTCCTAGGAAGGCAATCAGGGCACAGTAGGTGCCCACAGGCTGTGTTATGTGACTTTGGTTCCATGTGGGGAATAAATGCAGGACCTGCTGGCCATGCAGGGACAGGATGGGGCTGAGATGGACTAAGTGTCAGGGGCATCTCAGAGAACGTGGATTGGGCCCCAAGGCACTGCTGGCTGAGGCATTCTAAGAGGAAGACCCATCTTATGGGATCTGGAAAGTTCTATAAACTAGCAGGGAAATCTTGGCATGAGAGATACCTGGGTGCCCCACATAAGGGAGTCCCCTTTTCCTAGACTCTTCTGTAAGGAAGCCATCAATAGGATACATCGTGTGATTAGAATGTAATAAACATAGACCTTTCAGCACAGGAAGCAAGTGTAGTAAGCATAAGGCACTATGTTGTGCAACACATCTATAAACCTTATTTATCTTGCTCCTGAAACTTTATACCCATTGGAAAACTCCCGATTTTCCCCTCTCTCCAGTGCCTAGCAACCACCATTCCACTCTCTGTTTCCATGAGTTTGACTGTTTTAGATATCTGCGTGGAATCATGAAGTTCTTATCTTTCTGTGACTGGATTGTTTCACTCTAGCTTAATGTCTTGAAGATTCCTTTGTGCTATAACATAGACAAGATTTCCCTATTTCTCAAGACTGAATAATATTCCATTGTGTGTATGTACCACATTTTTGAAATCCATCTGTGGTTGAGGACTTGGGTTGTTTCCATATGACAGCTACTTGAATAATGCTACAGCGAACGTGGGGCGTAGATATCTCTTTGAGGTCATAATTTTAATTATTTTGGATACATATCCAAAGGTGGGACTGCTGGATGAGATTATAGTTGTATTTTCCAGTTTTTGAGGAACCTTTATACTGCTTTCTGTACGGTCTGCACCACTTTGCACTCCCACCAAGATAATTCTTTTCCATCTCTTCACAATGCTTATCCTTTTCTGGAGTGGAGGTGAGAGGCAAACAGGACAGCAGTGGGGTAAAGGACCCCCTCTGCCACTGAGCACTGATTAGAATCACACAACATCCGTCTTCACCCAGGTGGATACTGGTGGCACTTTGGTACTGGATGATGCTGTGCTTTTGCTTCTATGATCGGGACGTCTTTGTTGTCACTGCGGTGTGGGCTTCCGAGAAAGCCTGTTCAGCACCCACCTATGTGAAATCAATACAGTTAATGCCCTCTTGGGTGAACTCTTAGACAATAAGGAGCCAGGGATGATGGGGAAATACTTCCCCAGTTCTGTCTCCCAGTGCTGGATCCAGCCAGTATTCACCCAGAGCAGTGGATGGCTTGATAATGCTTCCTTTATTATACCCAGTCCCTCCTTGAATCTCTCCTCCTTCACCTCTGCTTCTGAGATCACATTCCTAGAAAAAAGAAAAAAAGATTTCTAAAGAAGGTTTTGATTCAATACTGCTTTCTTTTGATCCTAGACTGAGAGGTTAAGTGATTTATTTTTTCCCAGGATATAAAGATCACTTATCTAGATTACTTCTATATATAAACAAGGGAGATCAATATTTCTAAGGAAATTGTGTCCAGACCAGAATGTATTGCATTATATAGTAAATCCTTTTAAATGATGCCATCTTTAGTTAATTACAAAATAAATAATTAATTGCAATTGCATTATATTTTCTTAGACTTTTAGCTTTGGCAGTGTTTTCCATCTAATCCCCCTTATTACTTTATGACTTTTAACACTCCTACATTGTTATAAATCTTCCCTATGTAATATATTTAAGCATTTTATTTTGCACATGCTTTGGAGTCAATTTCATATTTCCTGGCATCAAATTTCTCCTATTTTTTTTTTACAATGATGAGTCCCATTCAAACTCCACTTCAGTTTATCTTTATTGACAGCATTAACGTTGTCATTTTTCCCTCACTAATTGTAATTCCTTATTAATTGTACTGGTTTTGTCTGACTGAAATTTAATTATACTGCACAATTAAAACAAACACGAAACAAAGAAGATAAAGAACAACTTTACTGAAGAGTGCTTATAGCTGGTTAAAATTCACTGATAGGCATCTCCTTTATATTGATACATGTCCAAATAACCCATTTGTATCTTGTTTAAATAGCAGAATTCTCTTCTAAAACTATTTATTGCTTTTGTGTTATTTCTGTATTTTTCTATCATCCTTGTATGCATAGTCTGCCTTGGAGTGTCAGTTTATTGTTAACAATTTTCTAGATGACTGACTGAGAACTTTAGATAGATTTGAAGTTGCTTCACCCTTTTCATGCAGTTGACTACCACCCAATGATTTCCATGTTCTGCTGACACAAGATATTTCTTGCTATTAGTCTATTTTTTCTCTGTAGCCATACACCGGGCTTTGCATAGATCATCTGCTTAAGTCCATCAAATAGAATGTAAAATGTGGCGTCTCAATAACTTTTCCAGCCTTCATAAAGTGGCATCATCCATCACACATAACAGCATCCTTTCAAGCAGTCAAACACGACATGTTTAAACAATAAATACATGAATCAAAACAGGAAGTTACTTAAAAACACTCTCCATTAAGAGCACACAGTTAAAATGGTTGGCACTATTACATAGTTATAACCCTTTACTGAAATAAATGATCAGCAATAACAAATTACATTTAGTTTTCACACTTATTCTTAGAATATTTCAGAATAAGAATATTCTTTGAAATATTATGCTAGACTTTGGTCATATCTTTTGTCTTTAATGTTGAGAATGGCACAAACCTAGTCATCGAAAACTATCTTTGTCTGCCCACACTCTTTCTACGATACTTTTAAAGTGTTCCCATGTTTACTTTCTAAATGACTTTATTGGAATTAGAACTTGGCTGCAGGTTGACCCAGAGATTGAATTTTTATGTCTTTAATATAATTATAGGATTAGGGACCTGAACACTTACAAAAGCTAGAAATTCACATGTATAATTAGTCTGTAAAAAAATTCTCAATACAAAAAAAAAGTCAAGAAAATCAAACAGAAAATTAGTGCATGTTTCAAGTATACCAAAAGAAAATAAGACATGTCACTACATGAAATAATAAGAAAGTATATTAGATGAAAACTGATAAAATAAATCACATAAATGAAAACATACTTATTACAATTAAAATATTAATAAATGGAATAAATTCTGATCTGAAAAAAACATTAAAGAATGTTAAAATTGTTCTGAGAATTCTCAAAGAACATGGCTCAGATCTCAGAAAGTTTAAAATATGTAAAAATATTAAGGCAAATGGAAGATATACATTTAATGGCTCACAAAAAACATCTAATGGGATCCCTAGAATGAGACACATGGGAAAATAGTGAAGCGGCACAATTTGAAGGGATAATTACAGAGAATTATTCAGATGTAAAGAAAAATCATGAATCCTAAAATACATACATATATATATATATATATATATATATATTAGATGTGAATACAAAGAAAATCTTTAAAAAATCCATATGTAGATGCAGAAGTAGAACTGCAGAACTTTAAGAATTAAGAGGTTTGTTAAGGATATCAGAGAAAAGTACCAGACTGTCAAAACAAACAAACAAACAAAAAGAATGACAATTAAACTGAGGTAGAATTAATGTCAGGGTCATCTTCACAGTGCTTGAGGGGAAGCTCTGCCATTCCAGATTTTCCTGCTCAGCGAAGCAATCACTTAATGTTGACAGTTGGATACATATATATTTCAATACGAGAAAAACTAAAAATCTTATCACCCTCATTAAAATATTATCCATACATCAAAAATCACACGCACACACACACACAGACACACACACCTGGAAAGCCTGTATAAACAAAATTGTGATCTAAGGAATGAATGTATTTGTGTAAACACGTGCCTATACAATTGATTGAAGTGAGGTAATTGTACGTATTATTTTTAAAGCAATACATGAATATTGTGTTTGGGTTCTGAAGATGAAGTTTATTTCTAGGTGACAATAAATCGTAATATAACTATGGATACTTACAGGTTCCTAAATTCCTTTTATTGTTTTCATGGTTACCGAGTTTGAAAACTTTAAAATAAATATATGAAATATCACAAAATCATGACCTTAAAACCAATAAAATAATCAAAAAATTATAGCATGATATTTATCAAGAGTAAATTGGCAAATAAAAATAATTAAATTCAGAATTCACTCATGAATAACAACAACAAAAATGCTCTTCTAGAAAGCCAAGAAGGGAGCTGAACCCGTGTGAACTGGTAAAATACTTTTATCAAACTTTTAGTCACTCTTTTCCCATGGAGTAATTTCCCTATAAGCTCAGGAGCAAAACAAGTATGTCTTCCGTAATTACTTCAGTTCAGCACAGTACATTTGGTTTAATTTCAATGCCATAACCTAGAGAAATAAAGTAAAATCATAGGGATTGGAGAAAAGTAGTAGCATCATATTTATTCAGAGATAATATGATTATGTACTGAAAAAAAATTAAAAGACTGTATAGGTCAACTAGCAATTTATAGTTGATTGTGGTGATTACATTCCAGATCAACATATAAAAAAACCTATAGTTCTTAAGTACAGATTTGAAATAGGACTGAGTATACATTCTCTTCAAAATACCAGAGAATATAAAGGGGATACATGAATCCATGTAAATATATGTGTGGTGAACTTATTTGAGTAAAAACAAAACACCTTAAATTACATAGAATACTTGAATAAATGTAGATATATACGATAATCATGTGTAGGGAGATGACGTAAAAGAAGGATATCAATTTTCTCCAAATTAACCTGTAATGTTTTGCCAAAACAGCAGAACTTCACAGAAACTTTGACATGTTGTTCCTAAAACTTACAAGGAAAAATAAAGAGTTAATAAATGTCAATATAACTGTAAAGAAAATAGTTTGAGGTAAAGAGATATCAAAATTAAATATAATGCTATATTAACTAGAAGGATATAGGACTAATAAAAGCACAGAAAAAGAGGTCAAAGAACAGAGATCAGAGACATAGACCATAAAGAGACTTGTAAAGAAACATAATATATTATGATGACGGCAGAAGATAGAATGTCTAGATGGACTTCCAAATACATGAGGTAGAGCCAATTGCTTGTCATCTGAAGGAAAAAAGACAGAAAACACTACCTTATCCTGTACACTCCAAAGAGTAAATACAAAGTTTAAATTTTTAATTCTATTTTAATTAATTTTTTGTTTTCGTTTTTACCAATCAGAGTCCATTCAAGAAAACATAATCCATTCCTGGTAGCTTAGTAGATGGAATTTAATATAGCAACTGGTGACAAAATTGATAGAAAACAGGGCACACGAGGGAGGGTGAGACAACCCAGATATCAGTAAGAGCAAATCAGGGTTGGAGGAGAGAACTGAGGCTTTGATTATCTCAGATGTGACCATGTGGAGTTACAGTGGGGCTTCCCAGTGGGAAGTATGACCAGGGAGGGAACAGCCACCTGAGGGAAGGGGGTAAGGGGCTACTGTACTGGAGAGGTCACTGCCCATTATCCAAATGTCTTATTTATGAAGAAATCAGGTGATCTGGACCAACCCAGAAGCCAGACAATTTGTTGGGGGAATATCAACCCTCTGTAAAACAAAACAAAACTGGAAAAAGGCGGTAATGAATATGATATCAAGATGACCCAAAACCAAAATATCAGAATACATTCATTAGAAGTAAAAAGTGACAGACATATTTAAAAGAAAGGCTAAATCAAATACTTAGCAATGGACTACATTTATATTTTGGAAGTTTTTATTGAAGTATAATATTCATAAGGTCAAAATGTTCTTAAATATACAATGCATTTCAAGATATTCATCATGTCTAGCACCATAAAAATTCAACTGAGTATATTTATGAACTCAAAAAAATTATGCCTTATGTTTCTTTTGCCTAATTTAATAAATAAAAATGCAAGTCCAATGTAGTTCATTTTAGGTAAATGTTTTCACTAAAATATGGGGGAATAAATTGGGGAATTACTCTCCTCAAAAACTACCTCATTTGCTGAAATGAACAATGGAGCAGTGCAGTTTAAAATGCAAAAATACAGGAAACTTTGGCAAAAAGAGAGAAGAGTACACACCTGTGACCACTGAGTTGTGTGAAGGTTTCATCTCCCGAAGTAAGATTCTAAAGCATTGGCTTTTGTCCAAAGAGCAAAACCAGCCAGATTTCACAAAAATTACACTCAGTTCTCCAGAGCTTCATGTCAGGCACTCCACACAACTTTTTGTATTTTCTAGTTAAGTAAAGTTTGTAGTAAAAGTTGGAAAATGTTTTTGATGTATCTTTCTGCAATTTTTAAAAATATAATTTATTGTCAAATTGGCTTCCTTTTAACACATAGTGCTCATCCCAACAATTGCCCTCCTCAGTGCCCATCATCCACTTTCCCCTCTCCCTTACCCCATATCAACCCTCAGTTTGTTCTCTGTATTTAAGAGTCTTTTATGGTTTGCCTCCCTCCCTCTCTGTTTGTAACTTTCCCCTCTTCCTTTCCCCCCACGGTCTACTGTTAAGTTTCTCAAGATCCACACATGAGTGAAAACATATGGTATCTGTCTTTCTCTGACTGACTTATTTCATTTAGCATAACACCCTCCAGTTCCATCCATGTTGCTGCAAATGGCAGGATTTCATTCTTTCTCATTGCCAATAGTATCCCATTGTATATATAAACCACATCTTCTCTATCCATTTGTCAGTTGATGGACATTTAGGCTCTTTCCATAGTTTGGCTATTATTTGAAAGCACTGCTATAAACATTGGGGTACATGTGCCCCTATGCATCAACACTCCTATATCCCTTGGGTAAATCCCTAGTAGTGCTATTGCTGCATCATAGGGTAATTCTATTTTTAATTTTTCAATGAACCTCCACTCTGACCTGTCTGAGGTAGTATCTCAGTGTGGCTTTGATTTGTATTTCCTTGATGATGAGTGACGTTGAGCATCATTTCGTGTGTTAGTCATCTGGATGTCTTCTTTGGAAAAGTGTCTATTCATGTCTTCTGCCCATTTCTTCACTAGATTATTTATTTTTCGAATGTGGAATTTGGTGAGTTCTTTATAGATTTTGGATACTAGCCCTTTATCCTATATGTCATTTACAAATATCTTTTCCCATTTCCTCTGTTGCCTTTTAGTTTTGTTGATTGTTTCCTTTGTAGTGCAGAAGCTTTTTATCTTGATGAAGTGACTCCACCAACAATCTGTTCCAACTGATACATAAGTCTGCTAGAACTGATACATGAATTCAGCAAAGTCACAGGCTACAAAATCATTGTACAGAAATAGGTTGCATTTTTTAAACAATTTTTTAATGTTTTATTTATTTTTGAGAGAGAGAGAGAGTGTGTGCACTAGTGGGAGAGGAGTAGAGAAAGAAGGAGACACAGAATCTGAAGCAGGCGCCAGGCTCTGAGCTGTCAGCACAGAGTCTGATGTGGGGCTCGACCTCGGGAACAGCGAAATCATGACCTAGGCCAGAGTTGGACGCTTAACCAACTGAGCCACCCAGGTGCCCCAAATAGGTTGCATTTTTATACACCAATAATGAAGCAACACAAAGAGAAATAAAGAAACTGATCCTATTTTTACAATTGCACCAAGAACTATAAAATACCTTGGAATAAACCTAACCAAATATGTAAAAACTCTGTATGCTGAAAACTATAGAAAGCTTAAGAAGGAAATTGAAAAAGACAAAGAAATGGAAAAACATTCCATGCTCATGGATTAGAAGAATAAATATTGTTAAAATGTCAATATTACCTAAAGCAATCTACACATTCAATGCAGTATGGTACTGGCACAAAGACACATAAACCAATGGAATAGAATAGAGAACCCAGAATTAGACCCACAAATGTATGGCCAACTAATCTTTGACAAAGCAGGAAAGAGTATCCAATGGAAAAGATGGTCTCTTCAACAAATGGTTCTGGGAGAACTGGACAGCAACATGCAGAAGAATGAAACTAGACCGCTTTCTTACACCATACACAAAAATAAACTCAAAATGGATGAAAGATCTGAATGTGAGACAGGAAACCATCAAAACCGAGAGGAGAAAGCAGAAGACAACCTCTTTGACCTCAGCTGCAGCAATTTCTTACTCAACATCTTTCTGCAAATATTGTAAGCTCTTCCGTTCAAGTCTGGAAACTACTCCTGTTGATATTGCCCAGTGATTTTCAAAAGTATTTATGTTCATCTATAAACATTACAAAGATTCTAAAATGTTTCCCCTCCCCCAGTGTTTTTTTGAAATTGAAATAGGAAGTCTTCTACTTATTTTTATTATTTTATTTTTGTTAATGTTTATTTATTTATTTTGAGAGGGGAGTAGAGGCAGAAAGAATACCCAGCAGGCTCCACACTGTCATCATGAGACCTATACAAGGCTCTAAATCACAAACCATGAGATCTTGACCTGAGCTGAGATCAAGAGTTGGAGGCTTAACCCACTGAGCCACCCAGGTGCCCCTATTTTTATTATTTTAAAGCAGACTCATGCAATCAGGAGTTGAAAGTATGACACTTAATATGACTTATAGCTAACAAATACGGTTATTTAACTTAATATTTTACAATGGGGATGTGTTACAATTTATCAAACTGGCCATCTCTCTTATGGGTGCTGATGATGTCTGAAAGTTGGTGTAACTCTTTACCCTACCTACTTCCTGCCTTACCTAACTAGCTTCATTATAGATATATACTTTCATTTAAGGAAGTTTAAGTTTTCTGGAAAGACCCGAATAAAGGACAAAAGGAGAAAGAAAGAAATGGATTATTTTATGTTTGGGGCATATTTTTAAATGTTTTAGTATATGTAACAGGGAAGTATGAAATATATTTATTGCTATGTCTTATGAGCTTATTGTTTTGTAATTTTGAAATGTTTATCTTTATGCTAATGTCTTTTATCTCTGTATATTTATTTTGGCTGCTTTTAAAGTAGCCACTAATGCCTTCTTATGCTCAATTCTTATCCATTATTTTACTTTTAACATATTGCATCTTTATTTTTAAAATTCATCTCCTATGGATAGCTTATGGTCTTGTTTTATTGTAAATCAAATGATAATCTCTGCCTCCTAACTGGTATTTTTAACCTATATTTAATTTAGTTACAGCTATTTTGGGACCTTAATACCTGATTCTGCAATTTTTCTCTCCTTCTGACTTATTTTTTACCCTTTGTTTCAAGTGTCTTGCCTTTTTTAGGGATGATTAATATTTTTAGTATTCCATTAAATTTTCTTATTAGCTTTTAGCTAAGCCTCTTGGCTCATTTTCTTGTTTGTTTATATTTTAGTTATTTTTCTGGGAATATAAAAAATCACCTTTAACTTATCATTGTCTCTTTAGAGCTAATGTATAGATAGTGCTTTATGCATATGTAAGAGTCGTGTACTGCACAACTTCATTTGCCAGAACTCCATCATTTGTGATAATATTTTCTTATAAGGTTACATCTATGTGTGACTCAATGCCCAGAGTAAAATATTACCATTTTTATACATTGTGCTATCTCATAAGTAAATTAATGAATGAATAAAAACAATATGCTTGGACTTCCATTGCTGGCAAAGATGGAGTAGTAGGGACCAGAATTCCCTTTCCAATTGGGATAAAAAACAAACAAATATAAGAACTTGGACAAAATAACTGTGAACAGTTTTCTGTGTCCTCAACATCATACAGTGAAAGGCAGTGACCCTTAAGAGATGCAGAACAGGTGATGTTATCTGAAAGTGCCTGAGTTTACTGCCTTGAGACTTTCCAGACTGCAGCATTGGAGAAATAACGTAGACCGTGTCCTGCAGATTCCTGAGTTGAGGACACAGAACTGAGATTCTAGGAGAATCAAGGCAGCCAGATATAGGACACAGTACCAGAGAACCTTTCAGATATATGCAGTCTCCTCCACCAAAAGTATTCAACACATAGATTCATGGAAGGAAACTGTCTGAAGGAAGTGAAGGGAAAAACATCCTCTAGGACTATACAGGGTCTGGAAAATTTCTTGTTTTTACCATCCAGACTAGAAAACTTGTTAAATCATGGACCACTTAGTAGAGTATTTAGAAGGTGCTGACCTCAGTAGCAAATTAAGTCCTAAACTAAACATTGTTCACGTATCATCCAACAAAATTTAAAGGCAATGGGAAAAGTGATCATGTCACTTAAATTAATCCCAGAGAAGAGCTAAATCATATATATGCATATGTAATATATAGAGATATATTCTTTCTCTTTATAGAAATTCATTCGGCACTCAAAAAAATAAAATTGATAATATGTGACAACCAATCAAAATTGAAAAAACAGGCAAAGAAAGAAAAATACGACCCATGGTGATGGGAAAAAAAATCAATCTGTTGAAACAGTTCCAGAAATAACACAGATGTTAGAATCAGGAAACAAGGAAAATAAAGTTATTATAACTCCATTCCATATGCTCAGCTGTTAAATATAGATCTGTTCATTATAAATAAACCAGAGTCAAACTTCTAGAAATTAAAGTCACAATGTTGGAGATGAAAGTTAAACTGGATCAGACTAATGGAAGATTTAACATTGCAGAAGAAAAGATTAGTGAGTATGAAGACACAGTGAAAAGCCATAAAACAAGAAATAAAAAAAAAATAACAAGCACAAAATCAATGATTGTGGGAAAACTTCATTAAATGTAATGAAGAATAATTGGCATACCCATGGGGAAGGGGAGGAAAAATAACTGGAGAAATAACAGCTAGAAATGTACCAAATTTGGTGAAAATTATAAACTCTTAGATGCAAGCAGTTCAATGAAATTTAAGCACAAGGGGGAGGAAGAGGAGGAGGAGGGGGAGGAGAAAGAGGAGGAAGAAGAAGAAAATTACACCAAGCGTCATAATAATAAGATTTTCAAAACTAGTACTAAAAATGAAACCTTAAAAGAAGTCAACTATAAAAGGCATATAATGTACTGTGAAACAAAACTAAAGATGTCAGCAGATTACTCATCAAAAACAACGCAAGTGAAAAAGAAAATCTGGCAATATCTTTAACATGCTGAAAGGGAAAAAAAATATCTGTCATCCTAGATTTATATAGCCAGCAAAGAAAAAAAAAATTTCAAATGAGGACAAATAAAAGACTTTTTCAGACTTACAAAACCAGAAGGATTCACCACCAGTGGACTTACAGTACAAGGAACTTGTCCTTGAAGGAGGCGCATAAGCTAGAAGGAAAATGACACCAGATGAATATACATTTTCACAAAGAATCGAGAGTACAGGAAAGAGAGCCACATGGATAAATATATACTTACACATTTTAATATTTAATATTTTAAATATTTCCAATTATTTAATATCTTTAAAAGTCAACTTACGAGTTGCGGCAAGATGGCGGCTTAGGAGGACGCTGGGCTCACCGCACGTCCTGCTGATCACTTAGATTCCATCTACACCTGTCTAAATAACCCAGAAAACCGCCAGAGGATTAGCAGAACGGAGTCGCCGGAGCCAAACGCAGACGAGAGGCCCACGGAAGAGGGTAGGAAGGGCGGCGAGGCGGTGCGCGCTCCAAGGACTGGCGGGAGGGAGCCGGGGCGGAGGGGCGGCTCGCCGGCCAAGCAGAGCCCCCGAGTCTGGCTTGCAAAAGCAGAGGGGCCGGGCGGACTGTGTTCCGACAGCAAGCGCGACTTAGCGTCTGGGAGGTCATAAATTAACAGCTCTGCTCGGAAAGCGGGAAGGCTGGAGGACAAAGGGAGGGAGAGCTGCTGAGTCCCCTGACAACAGAGCTCAGTTTGGTGGGGAACAAAGGTGCTCGCCAGCGCCATCTCCCCCGCCCATCCCCCAGCCGAAATCCCAAAGGGAACCGGTTCCTGCCAGGGAACTTGCTCGCTCCGCGCAAACACCCAACTCTGCGCTTCGGCGGAGCCAAACCTCCGGCAGCGGATCTGACTCCCTCCCGCTGCCACAGGGCCCCTCCTGAAGTGGATCACCTAAGGAGAAGCGAGCTAAGCCTGCCCCTCCTGCCCCCGTGCACCTTGCCTACCCACCCCAGCTAGTACGACAGATCCCCAGCATCACAAGCCTGGCAGGGTGCAAGTAGCCCAGACGAGCCACACCACCCCACAGTGAATCCCGCCCCTAGGAGAGGGGAAGAGAAGGCACACACCAGTCTGACTGTGGCCCCAGCGGTGGGCTGGGGGCAGACATCAGGTCTGACTGCGGCCCCGCCCACCAACTCCAGTTATACACCACAGCACAGGGGAAGTGCCCTGCAGGTCCTCACCACTCCAGGGACTATCCAAAATGACCAAGCGGAAGAATTCCCCTCAGAAGAATCTCCAGGAAATAACAACAGCTAATGAGCTGATCAAAAAGGACTTAAATAACATAACAGAAAGTGAATTTAGAATAATAGTCATAAAATTAATTGCTGGGCTTGAAAACAGTATAGAGGACAGCAGAGAATCTCTTGCTACAGAGATCAAGGGACTAAGGAACAGTCACGAGGAGCTGAAAAACGCTTTAAACGAAATGCATAACAAAATGGAAACCACCACGGCTTGGCTTGAAGAGGCAGAGGAGAGAATAGGTGAACTAGAAGATAAAGTTATGGAAAAAGAGGAAGCTGAGAAAAAGAGAGATAAAAAAAATCCAGGAGTATGAGGGGAAAATTAGAGAACTAAGTGATACACTAAAAAGAAATAATATACGCATAATTGGTATCCCAGAGGAGGAAGAGAGAGGGAAAGGTGCTGAAGGGGTACTTGAAGAATTAATAGCTGAGAACTTCCCTGACCTGGGGAAGGAAAAAGGCATTGAAATCCAAGAGGCACAGAGAACTCCCTTCAGATGTAACTTGAATCGATCTTCTGCACGACATATCATAGTGAAACTGGCAAAATACAAGGATAAAGAGAAAATTCTGAAAGCAGCAAGGGGTAAACGTGCCCTCACATATAAAGGGAGACCTATAAGACTCGTGACTGATCTCTCTTTTGAAACTTGGCAGGCCAGAAAGAATTGGCACGAGATTTTCAGGGTGCTAGACAGAAAAAATATGCAGCCAAGAATCCTTTATCCAGCAAGTCTGTCATTTAGAATAGAAGGAGAGATAAAGGTCTTCCCAAACAAACAAAAACTGAAGGAATTTGTCACCACTAAACCAGCCCTACAAGAGATCCTAAGGGGGACCCTGTGAGACAAAGTCCCAGAGACATCACTATAAGCATAAAACATACAGACATCACAATGACTCTAAACCCGTATCTTTCTATAATAACACTGAATGTAAATAGATTAAACGCGCCAACCAAAAGACATAGGGTATCAGAATGGATAAAAAAACAAGACCCATCTATTTGCTGTCTACAAGAGACTCATTTTAGACCTGAGGACACCTTTAGATTGAGAGTGAGGGGATGGAGAACTATTTATCATGCGACTGGAAGCCAAAAGAAAGCTGGAGTAGCCATACTTATATCAGACAAACTAGACTTTAAATTAAAGGCTGTAACAAGAGATGAAGAAGGACATTATATAATAGTTACAGGGTCCGTCCATCAGGAAGAGCTAACAATTATAAATGTCTATGCACCGAATACCGGAGCCCCCAAATATATAAAACAATTACTCATAAACATAAGCAACCTTATTGATAAGAATGTGGTAATTGCAGGGGACTTTAATACACCACTTACAGAAATGGATAGATCATCTAGACACACGGTCAATAAAGAAACAAGGGCCCTGAATGAGACATTGGATCAGATGGATTTGACAGATATATTTAGAACTCTGCATCCCAAAGCAACAGAATATACTTTCTTCTCGAGTGCACATGGAACATTCTCCAAGATAGATCATATACTGGGTCACAAAACAGCCCTTCATAAGTTTACAAGAATTGAAATTATACCATGCTTATTTTCAGACCACAATGCTATGAAGCTTGAAATCAACCACAGAAAAAAGTCTGGAAAACCTCCAAAAGCATGGAGGTTAAAGAACACCGTACTAACGAATGAGTGGGTCAACCAGGCAATTAGAGAAGAAATTAAAAAATATATGGAGGGGCACCTGGGTGGCGCATTCGGTTAAGCGTCCGACTTCAGCCAGGTCACGATCTCGCGGTCCGTGAGTTCGAGCCCCGCGTCAGGCTCTGGGCTGATGGCTCAGAGCCTGGAGCCTGTTTCTGATTCTGTGTCTCCCTCTCTCTTTGCCCCTCCCCCGTTCATGCTCTGTCTCTCTCTGTCCCAAAAATAAATAAACGTTGAAAAAAAAAAATTTAAAAAAAAAAAAAAAAAAATATATATGGAAACAAACGAAAATGAAAATACAACAATCCAAACGCTTTGGGACGCAGCAAAGGCAGTCCTGAGAGGAAAATGCATTGCAATCCAGGCCTATCTCAAGAAACAAGAAAAATCCCAAATACAAAATCTAACAGCACACCTAAAGGAACTAGAAGCAGAACAGCAAAGGCAGCCTAAGCCCAGCAGAAGAAGAGAAATAATAAAGATCAGAGCAGAAATAAACAATATAGAATCTAAAAAAACTGTAGAGCAGATCAACGAAACCAAGAGTTGGTTTTTTGAAAAAATAAACAAAATTGACAAACCTCTAGCCAGGCTTCTCAAAAAGAAAAGGGAGATGACCCAAATAGATACAATCATGAATGAAAATGGAATTATTACAACCAATCCCTCAGAGATACAAACAATTATCAGGGAATACTATGAAAACTTATATGCCAACAAATTGGACAACCTGGAAGAAATGGACAAATTCCTGAACACCCACACTCTTCCAAAACTCAATCAGGAGGAAATAGAAAGCTTGAACAGACCCATAACCAGCGAAGAAATTGAATCGGTTATCAAAAATCTCCCAACAAATAAGAGTCCAGGACCAGATGGCTTCCCAGGGGAGTTCTACCAGACGTTTAAAGCAGAGATAATACCTATCCTTCTCAAGCTATTCCAAGAAATAGAAAGGGAAGGAAAACTTCCAGACTCATTCTATGAAGCCAGTATTACTTTGATTCCTAAACCAGACAGAGACCCAGTAAAAAAAGAGAACTACAGGCCAATATCCCTGATGCATATGGATGCAAAAATTCTCAATAAGATACTAGCAAATCGAATTCAACGGCATATAAAAAGAATTATTCACCATGATCAAATGGGATTCATTCCTGGGATGCAGGGCTGGTTCAACATTCGCAAATCAATCAACGTGATACATCACATTAACAAAAAAAGAGAGAAGAACCATATGATCCTGTCAATCGATGCAGAAAAGGCCTTCGACAAAATCCAGCACCCTTTCTTAATAAAAACCCTTGAGAAAGTCGGGATAGAAGGAACATACTTAAAGATCATAAAAGCCATTTATGAAAAGCCCACAGGTAACATCATCCTCAACGGGGAAAAACTGAAAGCTTTTTCCCTGAGATCAGGAACACGACAAGGATGCCCACTCTCACCGCTGCTGTTTAACATAGTGCTGGAAGTTCTAGCATCAGCAATCAGACAACAAAAGGAAATCAAAGGCATCAAAATTGGCAAAGATGAAGTCAAGCTTTCGCTTTTTGCAGATGACATATTATACATGGAAAATCCAATAGACTCCACCAAAAGTCTGCTAGAACTGATACAGGAATTCAGCAAAGTTGCAGGATACAAAATCAATGTACAGAAATCAGTTGCATTCTTATACACTAACAATGAAGCAACAGAAAGACAAATAAAGAAACTGATCCCATTCACAATTGCACCAAGAAGCATAAAATACCTAGGAATAAATCTAACCAAAGATGTAAAGGATCTGTATGCTGAAAACTAAAGAAAGCTTATGAAGGAAATTGAAGAAGATTTAAAGAAATGGAAAGACATTCCCTGCTCATGGATTGGAAAAATAAATATTGTCAAAATGTCAATACTACCCAAAGCTATCTACACATTCAATGCAATCCCAATCAAAATGGCACCAGCATTCTTCTCGAAACTAGAACAAGCAATCCTAAAATTCATATGGAACCACAAAAGGCCCCGAATAGCCAAAAGAATTTTGAAGAAGAAGACCAAAGCAGGAGGCATCACAATCCCAGACTTTAGCCTCTACTACAAAGCTGTCATCATCAAGACAGCATGGTATTGGCACCAAAACAGACACATAGACCAATGGAATAGAATAGAAACCCCAGAACTAGACCCACAAACGTATGGCCAACTCATCTTTGACAAAGCAGGAAAGAACATCCAATGGAAAAAAGACAGCCTCTTTAACAAATGGTGCTGGGAGAACTGGACAGCAACATGCAGAAGGTGGAAACTAGACCACTTTCTCACACCATTCACAAAAATAAACTCAAAATGGATAAAGGACCTAAATGTGAGACAGGAAACCATCAAAACCTTAGAGGAGAAAGCAGGAAAAGACCTCTCTGACCTCAGCCGTAGCAATCTCTTACTCGACACATCCCCAAAGGCAAGGGAATTAAAAGCAACAGTGAATTACTGGGACCTTATGAAGATAAAAAGCTTCTGCACAGCAAAGGAAACAACCAACAAAACTAAAAGGCAACCAACGGAATGGGAAAAGATATTCGCAAATGACATATCGGACAAAGGGCTAGTATCCAAAATCTATAAAGAGCTCACCAAACTCCACACCCAAAAAACAAATAACCCAGTGAAGAAATGGGCAGAAAACATGAATAGACACTTCTCTAAAGAAGACATCCGGATGGCCAACAGGCACATGAAAAGATGTTCAGCGTCGCTCCTTATCAGGGAAATACAAATCAAAACCACACTCAGGAATCACCTCACGCCAGTCAGAGTGGCCAAAATGAACAAATCAGGAGACTCTAGATGCTGGAGAGGATGTGGAGAAACGGGAACCCTCTTGCACTGTTGGTGGGAATGCAAATTGGTGCAGCCGCTCTGGAAAGCAGTGTGGAGGTTCCTCAAAAAATTAAAAATAGACCTACCCTATGACCCAGCAATAGCACTGCTAGGAATTTATCCAAGGGATACAGGAGCACTGATGCATAGGGCCACTTGTACCCCAATGTTCATAGCAGCACTCTCAACAATAGCCAAATTATGGAAAGAGCCTAAATGTCCATCTACTGATGAATGGATAAAGAAATTGTGGTTTATATACACAATGGAATATTACGTGGCAATGAGAAAAAAGGAAATATGGCCTTTTGTAGCAACGTGGATGGAACTGGAGAGTGTGATGCTAAGTGAAATAAGCCATACAGAGAAAGACAGATACCATATGGTTTCACTCTTATGTGGATCCTGAGAAACCTAACAGGAACCCATGGGGGAGGGGAAGGAAAAAAAAAAAAGAGGTTAGAATGGGAGAGAGCCAAAGCATAAGAGACTGTTAAAAACTGAGAACAAACTGAGGGTTGATGGGGGGTGGGAGGGAGGAGAGGGTGGGTGATGGGTATTGAGGAGGGCACCTTTTGGGATGAGCACTGGGTGTTGTATGGAAACCAATTTGTCAATAAATTTCAGAAAAAAAAATAAACATTAAAAAAATTAAAAAAATAAATAAATAAAAGTCAACTTACATCTTCAAACAAAAATAATAGCTTCTGTTATTTATTTGCTAATCATATCATTACAGCCTTAGGTAAACAGGACCTACCAATTTAAATTTATAGAAATACAACTTAGCATAGTTGTTATTCACATTAAAATATCATTAAAAAGATATTATACTTCTCAAACAAATGCAAAAAAAATCCTTTAAGTAGAAATTTTGTTTTAAATTATCTTTAAACGTTTCCTTCCAATAAAGATGCTTAAAGACTGGAATGTCAAAGTACTAATTTCTGTTGCTATCAGCAATAAAGCCATGTATACAATCTGAAATTATTCTGAAAGTTCACATTTAAAATATGATCTTCATAAATATTTGATAAATGTTTTACTCTTCAGAGTTGTAACTCAATTACCAAGAAAATACACGTGTAGTTATCTTTAACTTTTTAATTTCCATCTACTTCTTTCTTTATCTCTACCACATTGACAGGCATTCTTTCCTTTACTGATTGTGCTATAAATTTCATAATTCAACTATACGGACAGTGATTCGCAAGTTTTTTTTTTTCCTTCAAGACACCTAGAGCCCACATCCCATACACTTACTCTTTCCTCACTGTTGTCTTCAGCATTTTCCTTTTAAAACATATTTTATTACATCATTTCTATCCTCGGAAGTTTCTGTTGATTCCATATCCTAAGAACACATTACACCTGGTCCCAGTTTAATGAGTTGTCATCTGCAGAGCACATGGACAGCATCTGCACAGGGTAGGCGTTCAACACATGTTAGTCCCTTGAGTAACTGTAGCCCCCGGTGCTTCGCCTTCTGGATCGCTGATTCCAAACACAATTACCCGAATATAATTCAGGGCATCCCTCTCAACCATTCATTCCATGCTTTTGTAGCTGTTCTCCCCTCAGCTTCCAACACCTTTGTTCTCTCTTGACATTAAAAAAACAATTTTTTTAATGTTTATTCATTTTTGAGAGAGAGTTGGGGAGGGGCAGAAAGAGAGAGAGAGACACAGAATCTGAAGCAGGCTTCAGGCTCTGAGCTGCCAGCACAGAGCCTGACGCAGAGCTTGAACTGACAAATGGCGAGATCATGACCTGAACCGAAGTCAGACACTTAACCAACTCAGCCACCCAGGTGTCCCACTCCTCTTGACCCTTTTAATAGAGTCACAGGAAATATCCACTGCCTTCCTGATTTGGAATAGTTAACTACAATCTCTGGACTCCTAAAGGCCTTTACTTGAATAATGTTAACACAGTAGTTTTATGGGTGTTGTTATTTGTATGTTTTCAACACCCATGAAAGCATTGCATGTGTTTAGTTAGGACTGTGAGTAATTTTTGAAATCATGGCATGGCATTAACACAGCAATTTATTTATGGAAGTGAGTAAATCCTGGCTAGGCTTCAGAAATGGTTTCTGTGGGCTCATTTATAAAACATAGTTTTACCCTTTAAATATTGACAGTCCTACAGCTGGCATTGTAAACAAATCAACAAAGAGAAGCTCGGTATTGGAGGAGGAAAATAAATGACTTTAAGATGTGATTTTGATTGTCTACGGTAGACCCAGCTGACATGCGGCAGGCATTTAAAAAGTGTTTGCACTGAAATGTTACCAAAACTCTCAAATACCTTAGAAATGACTTTACACAGTGTTGTTCCAAAGACTTCCCCCAGTGTGCATTAGAAATTGCGAGTGGATAATCCTCAATCCAGGTGACAGGCGAAGGACCTGAGGGGTCTCGAGAATGACAGGAGAGCAGATTTATGAAGAGGTACCTCAGGTGTCTGAACTGTAAACACTTCAGGAGTCTTTAGGAGCCCTTTAATCCACTCTTCTCAGAGAACTTGGGGTGAACCCTGTGTCCTATTTTTAGCGTTGAGAAATGCAGCTTCCAGATGTGTTTTGGGTTATGCCAAAGTTTTGCAGGGAACATGTTCACAGGCCGTACAAAGTGCAGAAACGTGACTAACAATTTAAATGTCAAACTTAGAATTCTACCGTAATATGTACGCTGTATTTTTAAAAATCACACAGTACTAAAAGTACGATATAAAGAGACCAGGTCTGTTTTGTAACCTGCATTTCCAGCGCTCCATTTGTCCATTGGAATTAATCACTTTTACTTCTTTATTTTGACCTCTCTCTTTTAAGGAATATGCTTATGATTTTTTTCTTACATGATCAGTTTTAGACAGTAGATATTGATTGGCCTTTAACCTATTGGTTAAAAGATTTCTCTTGTTTACACACCCATTTTCACCTCTATTTTTCTCATCCACCTAAAATGGTCTTTTGCATATCTGATTTTGCAATATTATCGTTTTACTTTAAAATCATTTTGAATATCATGTTCTGTGCCAGGCAAAGTGACCTCCTATGATTGTCAACTTTATTGTGCAATGTTTATTTTTCCTTTAATGCATAATGACTTTGCTTGTATTTTTTTTTCTTACTTTAACCTATAGTCGCTGCTAAAATCCTAAGAGAACTGTCAATCGCCCGGAAATTACTGTCCAAATATTGAAACATTTTATATCATCTGTCATTGTTTTCTTTTCTTTCTCTCTCTCTCTTTTTTTTTTTTTTTTTTTTTTTTTTTGTCATTTGCAGCAACTGCCTCATCACGACAGTCACCCTTTTTATATTATACGCTCTCTGGATTCGGCATTGGCTGCCAGTCTCTTGAGCTGGATCTTCTGTTGGGTGGGTCACAAGTCTTCCTTGTTTTTGATTTGCTCCCTCTTTTTAGGGGTACATACTCTCCAGCTACTTCCTGTTGGCTGTGGTTATGGGTAAGACCAAGTATCTTGCGCCGGTTGTGATGGGCTACATCACACAGCAGTAGGCTATGGCGTCCAAATATCAAAATTTAACAAAAAAATGCTTTTTAACTTAGGCTGCCTTTCAAACATGGGGCAGGAGGGGGCGCTGCTCACCGTCTTCTACCGGGGACCCATTCTGCTGCAGGCTTTCCTGCAAACTTCCGTTTATCCATAGCAAAAGGGAACAGAAATGGGGTGTGGCCAATCCCACTGCCTTTAATGCCAAGTATGTCTCTATATTGCCAAGTTAATGCGATCACTTGCTCCACTGTCTCACCTGGGATCTGAATCGGATCGTGGGCGGGTTGAAGTTCTTTCTGTGAGCAGCTGCACTACATCTTATGAGCCTAACTTTCTGATTTGATGACAATTATTGGGGCCACTGAGCATGCTTCCAATAATATCCCCAGATACCTGAAACATTATGGAACCATCCATCACCTGTGATAGCCATTTCCTTATTGAATCAATTTTCGATCTCATTACCAAGGTATTGATAAAAATGCCAAAAGGGTATTATAATTGTTGCTTCTTTCTCTGATTGACATTGTGCTATTAACTCCTCTTTAGCATAATCCTTCTATCATTTGAAAATCCACAAAGCTGCATCAGAGCCTAAATGATTTTTAACTTGATTGATGAGTAGATCATTTTAGACAGAATCAACAGCCTTTTTTACAGTTAATTTCACTCATATATTGATTCTTCTCAGTAGCATGGAACTGGAGGAAAGACGTTCACAATTTAATGCATACTGTGTGCAATGAATAATGCACATATGCCTGATGATTGATGATCTTTTTATCCCAAATTAGACATTTTGAAACATGCCCTTAATAGTGCAGTCTGGAAAAATCTACTCGTATATGTTAGAAAACGGGATATAATTTTATTTCATGTTTAGTAAGTTTAAAATGCATTCAAATTCAAAAGCAAAAAAGGAAGAATATTTCACCTCAGTAAGACAGACTTAAAATATCACTCTTAGTTTTTTAATAATGCAATTATAATTTAACCTTAAAACACCTAGCAACATGATACTTGCAAACTTTCATGAGCTTCAAACGCATAGGGATAAGGTTTCGGTTGCTATTTAAAGGCTGCATGATTGCTCATCAAAGCATATAGCATTGAAGATGGCTGAAACTTATAGCTTATTCCATTTTAACACATGCCTCTTTAAAGCTAATACTTCCTTTTTTTAGTTACAGATGATTGAGACTCTATATTTATTTTAAAAATAATTAGTTTATTTACTGAGGTTTCAGCCTCTAATAACCAGTCATGAAGAGAAAGACCTTGAAAGTCCAAAAGCCAATATTTATCATTAATTTATGTTAAAGTATTTCCAAGAACATATCACATTTTGGGTAGTAATGAAGAGGAGTGGATTTTTTTTCTTATTGTATCTTCATTTTGAGCAAGAATCATTTGTCTTTTCGCCTCTTGATTTGTGTACGTCCCTCTAAGAGTTTTCAAGATCCCCGTGGCTTCAACAATAGGGCTGTTAGTGTGTTTATACCGCATATATAAATTGAGGCCCCACATTCAAATGTGTCAAAGCTTTATGTATTTTTCATCCATCCATTCATTTACTTGGAGATTCACTTTTCCATCCTGGAGCTTTGTATAATAGGGAAATAAACTTTCTTGGTCCTTCCCTTGGTCAGAAAGAAGAGTTTTCTAGTCTTTAATGAACACAGCCATTTTCTTCCCAATTTTTATTTTACAAAAGCTAAAGTCAATTCTCCTTAATCGTTTTGATTTTGTGCCTCATGTTTCTGTCGACGACTCTGCTGCTTAACCCACTCTCCACATCTAGGAAGTTAACCTGATTTGAAGACCTCAAAGCTCTTACTTATCCCCTGCCTTCCTTTTGTATTTGGACAATGGAAAGTACTGTCAAGAGTTGAATGCAGAGTGGAGAACAAGGTCAATGTGGTTGATTGTATCCCCGGCTCCCTCTTCACAAGGCTGCCTGCCTACATCTGTAGGAGACTATCTCACCACCAGTAAGGTGGTTCTTTCTACAGAGTCTTCTTCATTTCTGGACACAGGTAACACAGCCTTTCCTTCCCTATGAGGCATAGGACTGCTAACAGTCCCACTCACCACCCTGTGTGAGTTGGCCAACCTCCATCTGTATTTATAAAATCAGTCTTTTTAATAAAATTGTCTCAGTCTCTTAATTTGGACATGCTGTATGTTTCTTGTTTAGACTTTAATTAATCCAAGAATCCTAATTCCTGGAATTGATCTTTAATGGGTGGAATTTATTAAACATAAGAATGTGTTTGTTCTTGGTTTTCTTTTAACTGGTCAAGCATCCCCCTCCACAAACACACACTGGCACCTGTTTGTGTGTGTGTGTGTGTGTGTGTGTGTGCCTTAGAAGAGAATGAGGACATTCCCTAGTGTGTTTTATAAGAGAAGGAGGACATTCTCTACCACACACGCACAAATTTACTACCATTATATGCATCTGGATTCCTGAGTTCCCCTGGCAACATAGGTGAGGCTTAGAAAGAAGAGGCTGTATTGTATTTTTCCTAACTATAAAGAATACAGAACAGAGCCACAGCTTGAACAATGGGCTATTTTAGGTAAATAAGAATGTGGCCAAATCTATCTTAAATTTTGAGGAATAAGCAATTACTTATTTGACTGATTTTGGCTTTCATTTTGAAGCAGGAAATGAAGCCTCTCAGAAAGTTTCTTATAGTTGTTTCTGTACAGCAATCTGGTTGAGATTGAAATATTTCAATTACCAAGGCCCAGGTAAATAAACTACTGATTCACAAAGTTCTATATAAATTGTAATTCATGGAAAGAAGATGCATGAGGCCAGGGCGATAGTTGAGGCAAGATCAGTGAAGATGACCAATGAAAAGAAAAGGCAGGAAAATGAAACAGACAAACACTGATTGGGTGAGAGTCGCTCAAGTCAGCTCCTACGGTCCACCGCCTCTGTGGCACTACCCTGCAGTATATACGATACGTAGGTCCACAATTACACTCCAGATTTATACAAGTAACATCTACTAAACATCCTGAAGTCTAAATTTTCCTGAGACAGGGCAGAATGCCCTTCTGCAGACAGAAATAGTTTTGTCAATACCAGGTACAGAAAAATGAATCTCACTTTCCTAAACCCTGCTTTAACCCCAATATTATTCTTCCCATGTCAAAACAACTTTTATCTGGTTTCTTCCAGGAAAAGATTAACAGAGCAGTGATTTTATTTACCTATGTAAAGATTTGCTATTTTTCTCCTTCAAGTAGGTTTTTTTTTTAAAAAATTGAGAACAGATTTCATTGAGGTAAATATACAAAAGAATTATATACAGAGATTTCTTTAAGTTTCAGTACAACAGGCAAAGAAATATTGGCCCACAGTGGAAGCATTATCAATAGTGGCATCTGATTCTCAGATGGAAAATAGAGAAATCTTGAAAGATCTAATAATGCTTAGTAACAGGTTAGCCTGAAGTGGAAAGTATCAGTCTGCTCAGAGCTGTATATTGAAAATAATAGTAATTATAGATGAAACAAACTGACTGCTTATAATGAGAGAGGCATTGTTCAAAGACCTTTCTCCATAACAATACCAGCTTTGTTTCAGACATTTTTTCACTTCAGTGACATAACTAGCATAGAGCATCATTTCTAAAAATTCAAAGTGGGTACAGACAAAATCCCCTTTTTTAATTCTAAGTTTTTATTGAACTATAGTTGATGCACAATGTTACAACGTAGTGCACAACGTAGTGATGTGACACGTCTATACATTATGCTGTGCTCTCCAAAGTGTAGCTACCATTGTCACCATGCAACACGATGACCATACCATTGACTCCACAGTATTCCCACTTCTTTTCATGGAGTTAGTGACTGCCATCCATTTGGCATACAATAATACAGCTATTTCAGCTATTTTCTGTGTCATATATACACACTTATATAGGTGTGAGCTATTGTAATATCTCATCAGGCAGGCACAGATACTTTTTTTTTAATTACGTTGGCTATTGATATTTTTATTCTCAAATTCCATAAAAATCCACCTGACATTTTCATCATCTGTGAATGTGTAGTATTAATTTATTTGGCTTTCCATTTTGTTTAGGGGGGAATAATAATTTTCACGTGAAGAACTTGAACAACAATTTTGCTTGTAAAAGAGAATGAGCACATCTTAGAAAGTCCTCTTTTAGTTTGAGACAGAATATCATACTGGTTTAGAATCTGGACTGGACGAGCAAATTAAGACCTACATTCAGGTCTTAATTCTGCCCCTAATTGGGTGGTATGAATATGTTTAGGCCTCAGTAATTGCATTATGAAATGAGCACAAAGATGGCATCCAAATCAATCACTGCTTAAACGTTATAACTCATTATGCAGTTAGATTAATAAGGGCTTGTAGACGTGAATATTTTTTATCACCATTTTGAGAAGAGTTCGTTTACATGACTTTTTATTTGGAATAAAATTATGTAAAGAATTGTCTATATTAGATTACCGCTTAAACCTTCAAATAAAAATAGAGTACTTTCCATTTTACTTTCTATTGTACTTTCTAAATATTCTGTGACCATTCAGAGATGCAGGGATGGCACTTTTCCATTGTGGAAGGATGTTTTATAAATAGACAAAGCAAGACACATTAAAGTAACAAAATCAAATTTTGAAAACAAAAAAAATGTATGATCAACCTGTTAAATAATGTAAACTGGAAAAATATGTGAACTATATTTGTAAAAATAGTATTTAAAACCACAGATTCAGGGTTCACAAGGCATTGAGAATATTATACCATTATAGGATTAGACATATTTGTAGGGAATGTTTAAAAAATTCAACAGTGACAACAAAAGCAATCCAAGAACTTATAAAGTCCTCTGTCATTTGTACTGGATGTTGAAAAAATATTATACATGAAGTGTGGCATCATTGTGATTCCTGAGATGCCATGCTAAAATGGATACGGAAATCTCACTTGGATAAGAAAAATGTATTATACATTAAGGAAAACAATGACTTTTATCTGAGAAATATAGCTCTTCTGAATAAGAAGGAGGTGGTATCTGTGAATTTCCTTATATTTGTAAGGTGGGTACAGTTGTTCCGTATCCTTCAGATACGCTGTAGCTGGTTAACAAATAGGCTGCTCAGGGCTTGAGTGGCTCAATCAGTTAAGCTTCTGACTCTTGGTTTTGACTCAGGTCATGATCTTATTATGGTTCATGGGTTTGAGCCCCACATGAGGCTCTGCTCTGACAGCAACTGACCCTGCTTGGGATTCTATCTCTCTCTCTCTGCCCCTCCCCACTCATGCGCTCTCTCTCTCTCTCTCTCTCTCTCTCTCTCTCTCTCTCTGTGTGTGTGTGTGTGTGTGTGTGTGTGTCTCAAAATAAATAAATAAACTTTTTTAAAAAAATAGGCTTCTCCAGGAATGGAAGATACACCTTATAAACGAGCAAGCTCATGATCCCTGTAAATGTTTGTGAAGAGTTTATTGTGAGATAAATCTGGAAAATTCCTAAAGTCTCACTTCATAATATGTATTTTTTTATTTTATGCCTATACCAATGACTTCTCACTGAAGATTATATGTTTAACTTGGATTTAACAAATAATCATGCTTTACAAAGTATGATTTTACAAACAGCTAAGCAGTGAATATAATCAGGGGTTAGTTAGGATAATTTTGGAATTAAGACACAAAAAACCCAACTCATATTCCTATGAAAAGCTAGGCTCATTCTGGGCTTATAAATTAATTTTTTATATGAAACAGATGTCAGAAAGGTTGCAAAGGGATCCCAGGGCCTTTCTGACTCTGCTTTTCTAGGCACTGTGCTATTTCCGTCCTGAGGTCCGTGTCTTCATGGTAGTGGGTGCTGTAATGACATGTAGGACATCAGGCTCCCTCCTAAAGATTGTAATGATGTTTCTGGAAGTTCTCCCAGAAGAAACAAGGAAACTTTTTTCTCAGAAAATGCAAATGTGACTCTCTTCACACATCATTGGCCCAAATGGACCACATATCTTTTCTTTAATCTTAAAAAAAAATTAGGGGCGCCTGGGTGGCGCAGTTGGTTAAGCCTCCGACTTCAGCCAGGTCACCATCTCGCGGTCCGTGAGTTCGAGCCCCGCTTCAGGCTCTGGGCTGATGGCTCAGAGCCTGGAGCCTGTTTCCGATTCTGTGTCTCCCTCTCTCTCTGCCCCTCGCCCGTTCATGCTCTGTCTCTCTCTGTCCCAAGAATAAATAAACGTTGAAAATAAAATAAAATAAAATAAAATAAAAAATTAATGATTATTGATTTTGAGAAACAGAGAGAGAGAGCGGTGGGAGAGGCACAGAAAGAGGGAGAGAGAGAATCCCAAGCAGGCTCCACACTCAGCGTGGAGCCTGATGTGGGGCTCTTTCCCAGGACCCTGAGACCATGACTTGAGCTGAAATCAAGAGTCAGGTGTATAACCGACTGAGCCACCCAGGTGCCCGTGGACCACATGTCTTTTTGAGTGAATAGTGAAACAAGGGTTATGAAACCAGGAAACCATCCTAGTGCAGTTTATGACAGTTTAGTCCTGGACATGGGTCTGGAACCATGTTATCTTAAAGTTCATGTGATAACATGGGAAAAGAGTGGATATCTGAATAAACCAAAGTTCTGTTTGGAGGGAAGAAGGGGGAAGGGAAAGAGTTGATCTGGGGGACACAAAAAACAACTTATACAATCATACACCAAAAATGTTAGTTTGTTAAGATAATGCATTTGATGTAAGCAAACCATCTATTCCCCTTATGAGATCCTATTTTTCTAGGAAATTTTAATATAAAATATCATAATGGAGAAAGACAAATACTATATGAGCTCACTTATACATGGAACAAAAATCTAACTCATAGATACAGAGAACTGTTTGGTGCTTGTCAGAAGTGTGGGGTGGAAAGTGGGAAATGGGTGAAAGTGGTCAAAAAATACAAACTTCCAGTTATGAGGTAAATAAGTTCTGAAAATATAATGTACAGCATGGTGACCCTATATATTTTAAAGTTGTTAAGAAAGTAGATCTTAGGGACTCCTGGGTGGCTCAGTAAGTTGAGCCACCAACTCTTGATTTTGGCTCAGGTCACAATCTCACAGTTTATGAGTTCAAGCCCTGCATTAGGCTCTGCACAGGCTCTGCACTGTCCATGTGGACCCTACTTGGAATTTTCTCTTTCCCCCCCCCTCTCTCTCTCTCTCTCTGCCCCTCCCCCACTTGCTCTTTGTCACCCTCTCCCTCTCTCTCTCTTTCTCTCTCTCTCAGAATAAATAAAAATAAAACTTAAAAAAAATAAGTAGATCCTAAAAGTTTTCATCACAAGAAACAAAAGTTGTAACTATATAAGGTGATGGATATTAACTAAATTTATTATGGTGATCATTTTGTGATATATACATATGTCAAACCATTATGCTGTATACCTGAAACTCATATGTAGTTATGTCAATTATATGTCAATAAAATTGGAAAAAATCTAAAATAAAATCAATTCAGATTATATTAGTGTTATTCGTAAACATTAATATCAACTCCTTCAAAAATTTTCAAAATGGCTATATTTGGATAGCTAAATTAGTGGTGGCCATTTGAAACTCCTAATTATGAAGATCTCCATACATCTCTACTAAATCTTCTAACATATTGTGCACACTACCTTAAATTATACAAAAAACCATATCTCTGCAAAACTGGAAGGCATGGAATCTTACGAAAGTTGAAAAATAAAAATTTATTTCTAACAGAAAAAAAAACCACTGTGGTCATGCTGCAAGTCTTTGTGGAGAGCTAGAGAATCAAAACAAAACAAACAAAACAAACCAACAAGTCAGCAAATGAGCAAAAAACTGTTTGGAGAGAAAGCACTGAGGTTATGACTAGATGGACAGACACAAGTGGGACAGTCTTTGAAGGCAATGCTTCAGAAAGAGAAGCAGGTATGAAGGAAGCTGCAGGTGAATTCTGGAACTGGAAGATGAAAGAAAAGGAAACAAGATGGAGAAGTTCAACATCTTGAAGGACAAGATGTGGGCAAAGGCTGTCGGGTAGACATGCAGTGTACCTAATTGCAGATCTAAGATTCACAGAAGGCAGGGATAAAGGCGGGAAAATAATACATAAATGTTTTACATACTTTTCCAATAAATAATGCAACTGAAACAATAGTAGGGGAACAACGTGGGAGACAGGAAAGAAGATTAAACATATTACCTGCATAGGCTGTGGGTGGGAGTGAAAGAAATCTCTACCATTGGCATAGTGGTAATAAAAGATAAAATAAGGAAACGATGGTGAGGGCACCAAAAAGTATAAGCTCAAAGGTAACCACTAGAATGAAACTCTGAACCTTTTAAAATTCTAAAACAATTTATAAAGAACAAAGACAACACATGACACAGAGAAAGAGACACAGCAAACATGATATCCACAGGATAATAAGAGAACACACATCAAGCTATCTTATCAATTAATGCAAATGCTATTAACCCACTTGATTAAAAAACATGTTCAGTTTCACTTACACAGAAAGGCCTAGGTGTATGTTGCATAGGATGCATGCACATTTAGGTCAAGATAGTTCAAATGGCAAAAAAAAAAAAAAAGAAAGAAAGAAAGAAGAAAAAGAGTGGTCAATGTCATGCCAAATAAAAGAAAAACAGGGCTTGTGATCTTAATATCAAACAAGGTACAATGCAAGACCAAAATCAGTGAAGCAGCCAAAGAAAGACATGTTTTAATGTTAGAACCACAGTTTACAATAAAGTTATTTTTCTTTCCCAGAAACAACATCACTTTACAATAAAGTTATAAACTGGAATATGTAATCACCAGATAACAGAACATCTTTAAAAATTAGAAATGACAGTATATTCAAGGAGCTATAAAATAAAATATCCTAAAAAAAATAATTTAAAAATATAAGATATTATGCCACCAGTGTCAGCATAAAGCAGATATGCTCACAAAATCTTTAAAAAGATAGAAGACCGAAATGCAAATTGGTAAGGTAGATAATCGTCACATGTGTTAAACTGCACACCCCACTAATACAGAATATACCTTCTTTTCATGTGCCCATTGAATAATCACAAAACAATGATTATATATAAGGTTATAAAGAGACAATCAGAAAGTATCATGGGATAGAAATATTTTTAAATGTCATTAATAACAATGCATCAAAAATTAGACATCTAATATAATTGCAAAGCAAAAAAAGAGCCATTTAACTAGAAATGAAATTAATAATCTTCTCTTAAACATCTCATGCTTGAAATGGGATATACACGCTAAAATTACAGTGTTATAAATAATAATAGTGGAGACAAAACATCACTATTTATGGGATATATTTAAAGCAGTGAAATGTATTTTAAGACTGAAACACAAATAAACAAAAATAAGAAATGATTAAAAAATGAATTCAAATCCAGTCTCAAAAACTATAAAACAAAGTAGAAGGATGGAAATCATAAATATAAACCCAGAAAGTCATGAGACAGAAGATAGGAAAACATGATCTAATTAATAAATCTGCCTTCTTTTTGATAAAAATAAGAAAATAAATAGCCCACTAACTAAACTAATTAAGACAAGAAAAAAAATCTATTGAAATAAAATATACTAAAAATATGAGAACAGTGATGGGCTCAAACCCATGAACCTGAGATCATGGCCTGAGCCGAAATCAAGAGTCAGACGCTTAACCGACTGAGCCACCCAGGCGCCCCCAGAGTAATTTCTATATGCATTATCATGTTCAACACTATTGGATTCTTTTTACATTGTCTTTTCTAATTGGTTATGAAGGTCCAAAAGCAATGAGATTTTCTTTTTAAATGACTCTTGAATCTGGCAAACTTGAAACTGGTTAAGATATCACAGGTAAACTACTTTGTTGTCTTGGTGGTTTTCCCATGTAGATGTTCATATAATCACAGTTCAAGGTGACATCAGGAGGAGGCATTAAGCAAAATAAATATGTACTTCACAGTTGACCAGAGTTTCACAACTGGGACTATTTTCTGTTCCCCAGTTCCCCACAACAAACATTTAGCAATATCCTGAAACATTTTGGGGTCATATTTCTTTTTTGAGGTGCTACTGTAAGTGTAAGTAGTCTAGGGATGCTACTAAACACAGAACAGATCCCCCAAAGAATTCCCCAGGCTCAAATGTCAACAGTGCTAAGACTGAGAAACTATCATATTGTCTGTATTTAAAGAGCATACATTGCACACCATGCATGGAAAAGCTTTTCCCCAGTTTCTATATTACAAGGGAATTGCAAATATATATAAGAAAACTCACTTGATTTAGCCCTACTTTCTTCACACTACATTTTAAAGGATTGGCTTCAAGAAATTGAGTTAGTAATTAATCCTTCTATCAGCTTGACAAATTCTATAGTAATTCATTTCTACCAGGTGTTGCTAAAATAGAGCCCCACAAAATACTGAATTCTATAGGCAGAGATAGAGTTGAAAAATTAGGTAAGTAAAATAGCTTGACAATACTTATTTTAACATGGCATACTATTATAAATGTATGCTGCAAATACACAATATAAGCATTTAAAATATAAGACGCGCCTGGGTGGCTCAGTTGGTTAGGCGTCCAACTTTGGCTCAGGTCATGATCTCACCCCTTGTGAGTTCCGGCCCCGCACCGGGCTCTGTGCCGACAGCTCAGAGCCTGGAGCCTGCTTCAGATTCTGTGTCTTTCTCTCTTTGCCTCTCTCCCATTCATGCTCTGTCTCTCTCCACCTCTCAAAAGTGAATAAACATTTAAAAAAATTAAAATTTAACTTAGAGTACACAAGGATTATATGTAGTCCTCAATTTCATACAACTATAATTCTAAATGTACTTAATTTCTTTTGAGTGCTTTAAGTAGAAAATATAAGAAAGTAGTGAAAAAAAGCTTTGTTTTTTAATTTAATAAATTATATTTTATCAGCTGTTCTTTTTCTTCCCTTTTTATACATATAGTATTTTACTTTTCTATAAAAGAATACATACTAAAATATTAAGTGAATATTAGGATTTTAAATTTGAATATACATTTTTTTCTTAAAAGACTAATATCCTGGTCTGGTTATAATGTAAGGATTCCTCACAAAAACTCTTAATTGTAGTATGTCAAGTCAATTTCTATACTCTTTAGAATTTTTCATTTGTATAGAAAAATGCATCTACCATCATTAACCGCTTTTAGTCTAGGAAGTCAAAAAATCTGCAGGCAGCCAACACCAATAATTTTGAGAAGCACAAAGCTACTCAATTCAGTATACATTTCACGGGGTGGAAATAATTCCTTATTAACCTGTGTATGTGAGAATAAAATGTTTCCATTCTCCAAACACACACAAAAAAGGTCATTTGTTCTTTGGCCATCGTCCTGGTCCCACGAACAAGTAGCTGCAAAAGTAGTATTAAATTGGTCCTGGCCCAATTAGTGAAGGTTCATCTCAGTTTGTCTCTGAGTCAGCCAGTCAGCGAGGAACTAACAGGCACTGGTGAGTAGCTTCCGAGAGTGGGTCAGTGAGATTCACACCCCAGTCACGTCCTTCCACAGCTGAAAGTCAGCCAATTTATAAACACTCCAACTTGGTCAAGTCCACCGCTTCTTGAATTCAGTGTTCCCCCAGATCCCATAAGTACAGCACTTGCTATTTTCCAAGAGTCTGTATTTTGCAAGCACTGCTCTCCCATACTTATGAAGCCATAAATTCAGCGTTTTGTTCATCCGCTGCAAGGGAGTAATGAGTGCTTCCTTTGACATTCGAGAGATAACTTTACTTGCTAAATAAAAGCCACAATTTGAAACACATTTATTTTCTTAACAAAGAGAACTGTCAATACTAATAAAAAAAACTATAAGTGAAAGGAACTACATTATTAACTTATTTTAGATTCGTATAAAATGGAGAATAAAATAAAACAAATGTAGAATTTTCCATAAATGATCATTACAACTATTTTCAAGTTAAAGCATCTGGTAATTCTGTCCCTGTTCCCAGCTCTTTGATAATTTCTATATTTGTTACACTAATTTTATCTCACGTAAGGTTTATCTTGAATTGTTCACATTTTTATCACTCACATGCCTTAGACATAATCATATCTCAATAGATATTTGTTGAATAACTTCTAATTAACAGTCATCTCTATCCAAGGCCTTATATGAATTCTTAACTACGCCAAAAATGGATTGGTCTAATTCCGGTTTCCAAACAGCCTAAATTCACTGACAGTATCCTGCCATCTGCACAACATACCCCATGTGGACACAGGGAACTATTGAATGTGCCTTATATTCTCCAAGCCCAGACTGGCTCCATAACTTTTTTATAAAAAGAATGAAATCTATCATTACATATATTGTAAAGCAGTTGACAAAAAAGATAAACTACTACTGTCAGATGTGATTGTTTTTGGTGATGGTTTTGACGTGCCATTGATTGGTATGTCTCTTCTATTGAATCTTATCTCTCTTCCCAGATGGGTGACAGGAGAATATGATAGTCTCCTGCCAGACTACCATAGGACATGGATGCTAGGTTGTTGTTGACAGAAAAATGCAAGCTCTTCAAATGCTGACTAGAATTGTTCTGGAATACACTGTTACATGTTTCTGTTAAACATGTATTGATAAGCTGAAAGTGAGGGGACAGACGAAGATATTCCAGGCAAATGGTAACCTCAAGGGACTTGGGTGCGTGCACTTGTATCAGACAAACTAGATTTTAAGTAAAAAAGCTATCATAAGAGACAAAAAAGATCATTACATAATTATAAGAGGATTAGGAAGACATAACTTACAATATCTTCTGAAGGAAGGAACAGCAATACAGTGATGGTGGGGGACTTCAGCACCCTACTTTCAATAATGGATAGAGAACGTCCAGACAGAAAAGCGGTAAGGAAACAGCAGGCGTGAACAACACCAGAGACCAAACGGACCTAACACAAAACAAATCTTAACACATTTAAGGAAATGGAAACTGTACCAAATACCTTTTCTGATCGTAATCGAAGGAAACTAGAAATCAAACAGAAGGAAAACTGTTTGGAACACCCACAAAAGATGTGGAAATTAAATAACACACTTGAAACAACCAATGGATCAAAGAAGAAATCAGAAAAGAAATGAGAAATGATGATATATTTATTCTCCAAGCCTTTTTTTTTTCCTTTTCCTATTTTCCTTTTATCCAAACGAGGATTATCAAATAGAATAAAATTGTTTTCTGGGGGCACCTGGGTTGTTCAGTTCGTTAAGCATCTGACCCTTGATTTCAGCTCAAGTCATGATCTCATGGTTCTTGGGTTGGAGCCCCACGTGGGGCTCAGTGCTAACAGTGTGCAGCCTGTTAGGGATTTTCTCTCTTTTTCCCTCCCTCTCTCGTTCTCTCTCTCTCCCCTCTCTCTCTCAAGAAAATAATTAAACAAAAAATATTTTCTAATATAAGGGTTATACATGATCAATAATCTTGATTTATCAAATGTAAGTTAATAGATAACTATTTAGAGCATCTAAATATCAAAGACTTTCATTAGGCTAATCTCAATGGGAGGTGCTGTTTTGCATTCTGTCGTTTTAATCCTTATACCACCCTATGGCATATGCATTCCTATTTTAGTATTTCATTGCTAAGTCACAGAGGTTAAGTGATTTGTTCAACTATACCTCACAAGGGGCAAAGCTCTCATTCGTGCCACACTATCCCAGCCCATCAGCTGGCAAGTTTATGGAGGAAAACTTGCTGGTGCCCCCACATATCCGTTAACATCTTGTAAAATGGTAATGATTGAACAATAATCACTATTTGGGATCATGGTGCTAAATATACTCTTTTTTTTGCTACAGAAATAAAGCAAGCTTTTGACATGAAAAAGTAATTTGGTTGCTTGTTAAAACAGAACACTTTCAGAAACTCCACTTTTGTTTACAGTAACCACTAAATATTCAAGTGTTCCTAAGTCTTTGAAGGAAACTACAAGTATCATTTATGTAAGAATATTGTTTAAAATATAGTAATATTCAAATGGAATCATAGTGTCATCTTATCCCTTCTGTTAGAGATTAAAGTTACTTTCTAGATAAGCAAGTTTTATAAAACAGCTCCATATAATGAAAAATAGAAATTTTTAGATTCAAAAATGTGATTAAAGGGAGAATGATTTTCGGTACTTACTCAGGGGAAGAACAGATACAGGTAGATAAAAAAAAATATTCTATGTTGATGAAGCAAAACATAGTGCAACATAAAAAATTATTTGTATGCACTTTTAATAAATTTTGAATTCATTCTTATGTTCTTTTGTTATATATTTAAATTATAACATTTATTAATGTTACTAACAATCTATTACATTAGGTAAGGCAATGAAATGAATGATTATGGTTCATTCTGTAGTAAAGAGAGGTATACTAGGGTTTTGGGATCTATAGATCTGTTCTATAATCTATAAAAGCAAAAAAAAAACAAAAAACAAACTGCAGGTATTTGAGTGATCCATATAAGTAGACAACAGTGATTGAACTTAAAATTTGGTGTAATAGTGAATGATAGAAACCATCACTGAAAGAAGTCAGTGAATGTGGATGGGAGCAATGGTCACTCAGACAGTGACACCAAAGGGACCCCATTCCTTTATTTCTTTTCTGGTTTCTACTCTTGCTAAGACCAATGCTCCACCCCATTCTACACATGTCATGTAATACCAAAAGCATTGTCTTCCTTATAAGGGACAAGGAGTTAATGACTAGAATAGAGAAGATCTAAGGAAAGACCCCGGATCTCCCAGATGGTCCAGATCCATCTGTATTTGCTTTCTCTATGTCTTCAATAAACTCTGATTCCATCTCCTGCTGGCATCCTGTTTGAAGCCAACCACCCTCTTGGTTGGTCCTGCTGGACACCTCGGGGCCCTTGACCCTGACCTCCCTGCATCACCTCCATTTCAGCATGTAGCTTACTTTGATAAATAATATCCTTTCCAGGTTGCTAGTATTTTTCTAACAAATTATTAACACATCACTTAAAATTCCAAAGTCTAAACCTGTTACCAAGATTCATTCCAATATATATTTTATAGACCATGATTTACCAAAGCGTATCCCAAGGAATCTTGTTCTGCTGGATAACCTTTAAAACAAATAAAGCAAAAAATATATATAATAATAATAAATAAAAATCCCCCTAATGTCTGAAATCATTATATTTAAAAAACGCAAACTACATTTTCTTTGTTAGGCAAAGTTCTAAATTACTTAAGCATAATAAAATTCTGGAAAGTTCTACAGTAGTAAAATTATGCCAACTTTGCTAGAAAACCCATAAAAGTACAACAGGAGAGGAATAGTCCTAGAATGTGGCACTGTGATTAGTTACCTTCCTTTCCAATTTATAGATTTTCCGTCTTTAGTGCCATGATTAAAATTTATTTTTTTGTTCTGCTTTTCTCCTGAAAAGAAAAACCGAATTCATATTTTTAACTATGAAATTTTCTAATGAATAAATACAAATAAACCTGTACATTTTATTCTACACCTTGGTTTGACCATCTGACAAGATCAAATACATATCAAATTTTCAGCGTCATTAATCCAATCTCTGCAAAGGCTCATGATGCCTACTTCCCGTTTCAATAAAAAGTACTCATTCTTAGTGTTTGATGCACATATCCTTGCATACGTATGTATACATGAACAACAGCAGAGGTTAGATATTGCACGTATACAATTTAATCTGAGCACATCTTATTCCGCAAATGTCATTCTATGTCCTATTCTTCATTGACTCGTGTGTTTTCAAAATATGTTCAGGATTATACAGTTATGGACCTTGGCTTCCCTCTGGTGCATAGCATACCATACAATAATCAATGAGGTTTTACTTCTTCCCCTAGTGTTGGTCACTAAACCAACCTGGTGTTAAATCCAGCTGACAGCTAGCATAATCGTGAATCAGGTGATTGGCCCTGTGCATGGGGCTGTGGCTCTGTGTGAGCATTTCTTTAAAAAGAGGCAGATTCAGAAACGGCATTACCTTGTCATAATATATAGCTATTTAATTTTCATAAACAGTTGTTTAATTTTTATTATTTTATGCCTAACCTTAATAATTCCCCACCTTACTGTATACTTTATTTAGTCTCTGTCTCTCTTTTTCTTTCTCGCTGTTCAATATTAACCTAAATCCATATAACTTCATATTTTAAAAGGATGTGGTTTTAAAGGAACAGGTGGTTTAACAGGCAACCAAAATTTCTGTCCTTTCGCGCAATGGACTAAGGATCAGTCATGCTCCAATCTGGAAATTGTGCTGAGTGACAACCTGTGTTGTAATGTAATGTGTTTAACAGATACAACCTGCCTCCGTGCCAGCCAATGGCACACGTGCACAGTAAACGTTGGAATGTGGCTTGTGTGAGTGGCTGTGCACTAAGGATTTGTAATGAGTTGCTTACATGCCATGGAATAGTTTTGCTCTTATCCTCATTCGACTGCTCGAAAATACATGCAATATATAGCTATCTAGCACATAGTTTGCCATAGATTCGTAGATTCCTGTGGCAATAAAGCAATGCTCATGTATGAAACATCTGGGTTTAAATTTTTCATGTGTCAATCAAAATGTTGCTGACTCTTTGGTTGATGCCATTCTTTAGAATTGAAAAATTATAGTGCCATAGTCAACACTGACCTTTAAATCAGTCTGAAGATTAATGTATGCGATAGTTCGCCTATAACTGGTCGATGTGAGCATAATTTTTTACACGCTGTTAAAAACATAAGTCAGTTTGCCCAGTGATATTTGTTTACCTTCCCTAAGCACTTGTAACTTTGTCCATTTATTGGGTTTCGTCCTTTTCTACTAAATGCTGTGAACAACATAGAAAGACATTACTATTTTCTAATCTATAGATTTCCTGCTATGGCTGATCTCTGAGGCAATCTTCTCCTATTCAAATTTAGTGTATTATGCTGTTATGTTCTTTTTATTTTAGCATTTGCTGTTCCTGCTGTTTTTTGAAGCTCTTTATTTCTATGTTTACATATTCACTACTTAGATTTTTCCCCCTTCCTGAGTGTATTTGTTATTTAAATAACCTTCCTTCCCCGCAGCCCCCCCTTCCTCCCCACCATGGCTGCTCTCTCATTTTAGTTTTTGACAACTGGGGTTATGTCTTTAGGTTATGTATATGCTCTGGACCTCAGCTGGGATTTCTCCAGGGCTATTCTGCCTCTTTGTGATTTCCCGGATGGATTACATCCTGCTTGGCTGCTGTAGAGTTCTTCCTTCTGCTTGTTTGTTCTCAGCCTCATTGGAATTTACTCATAAATGTGGTTGGGTTTTCTTTTCTAAGGGAACTCATATTTTTCTTTTTGGGTAGTTACCATCCCTGTATCCACAGATAATTATTTCATAATCTTTTTTTATATTGTTTTTTAAGGTTTACTTATTTTTGAAAGAGAGAAAGAGACAGTTTGAGCAGGGTAGGGACAGAGAGAGAGGGAGCCACAGAATCTGAAGCAGGCTCCAGGCTCTGAGATGCCAGCACAGAGCCCGATGGGGGGCGGGGGGGGGGGGGGAGGCTGGGACTCATGACCCGTGAGATCATGACCTGAGCTGAAGTCAGATGCTTAACTGACTGAGCCACCCAGGTGCCCCTCTTTTATTTATTAGAGGTTTTCAATTACTTTCACACAGCTGAGTCTAAGCCTTGAGGTTTTTCAGATTTGGGTTTTATCTTATTTTTATTACACCTGTGTCCTTTATAACAAATTTTATTATATAGACAATATTGTATGACACTAAAAATCACTATATGAATCAAAGGCAAAAGCAAATACGAGGCAAAATCATCGTCGTCTTAATGATAATTATGAAAAAGTAAACATTGTTTCATGTAAATGATGTTATCATTTTATGTATTTTGTTGTTGTTTGGTTTTGTTTTTATACACGGAGCCCAATGTGAGGCTTGAACTCACAATCTTGGGATCAAGAGCTGACATGGCATCAGGAGTTGGAGGCTTAACTCACTGAGTCACCCAGGTGCCCCTCCTGCAACTTTCTTTTAAAGTAGAGTTTATATGATTGTTCTACTTAATACTATTTTCATCACAATTATTTTGTACATAATTAAAAATCAAGTAATGCTATAAACTTACCATTAAAAAGAATACTCCTTATCTCTCATCTCCCAAATGACCAGACACTATAGTTTTAAGTATTATGTAAAGTTGTATAAATATGATGCGTATACCAGTATTTACATATAAGCTTTCAAATTTACGCAGTATCTGTTGATCAAAAAAACATTAGAATTTAGAACTTAAATATAAATTTCCATTACAGATGCTCCTTTTTCTTAAGCTAACTAGGTTCTGTGCAATTCTCTCTCTCTCCAATTCTCTCTCTAGATAGATAGATACTTAGATGATATATAGATAGATAGATAATAATAGATATACAGTTATATAGATTATTATTAAATGTTTGTATGATTAAGATTACATGAATGATATTTTCATGTGAACCACACATTGTAGAACACTTATATTTTTTCAGTATATATTTTTTTGCGTTTCATCACTGTATCATGTTCATTTTATGTGTTTAATTACATGTATGACTTTCACAACAACCAAACTCTGTAACTGAAGTCTAAAACTCAGCAACGTTCAAATATAACACACGGCATTATCAGCTATAATCATCATGTTGTCCATTATATCCCTGGTGCTTATTATAACTGGAAGTTTGTACCTTTGACACCTTCTCCTAATTCTCCCATCCCCCCACCCCTCCCTTTGCCAGCCACAAGTCTGATTTCTCTTTCTATGAGTTTTGTTTGTTTTAAGTTTCTACATATAAGAAAGACCATATAATATATGTCTTTCCCTGTCTGACTTATTTCACTTAGCATAATATCCTCAAGGTCTATCCATGTTGTGACAAAGCATAGGATTTCCTTCTGTTTTATGGCTAAATAGTATTTCATTGGATATTAATGGTACTGAACCTAACAGGCATGAATTGATATCTCCTTGTGGTTTTGGTTTGCATTTCCCTAATGATTAAAGATGTTGACTACTTTTTCATGTTCCTTTTGGCCATGTGAATATCTACTTTGTCAATAGGTCTGTTCAGACTCTTTACCTATTAGAATAGCTAAAATCCCAAACACTTACAACACTAAATGTTCGTAAGGGTGTGGAGCAGTATGAACAATTTTATTAATCGCTGGTGAGAGTGCAAAATGGTGTCCATTTCGCCGTTTGTCACTTTGGAAGTCAGTCAGGCAGTTTCTTGGCAAGCTAAATATCAGGTCATCATATAATCCTTCACTCAGTTTCCTAGATATTTGCCCAAGTGAGTTGGAAGCATACCCACCCCAAAACCTGCCCATGAATGTTTATCACAGATCTACTCATAATAGTAAAAATTTAGAAGCAACCAAGATGTCCTTTAATAAGTGAATGAATTTAAAAAAAGGACATGAGCTATCAAGCTATGCAAAGACATGGCAGAAGAACTTGAAATGTATGTCACTATATTAAAAGTTTGTACAGGTGGCATGACAAAATACCACAGACTGGATGGTTTAAACAACAGATATTTATTTTTCCAGAGTACTGAAGGCTGGAAGTCCAGTGTCAAATTGGCAGGTCTCGTTTCACGTGAGGCTGCTCTTCTCGGCTTGCAGAGGACTACCTTCTCTCTGAAGCCTAATCTTTCCTCTCTGCTCGCACACCGCTGGTGTCTTTTCCTCTTTTAACACACCAATCATGTTGGATTAGGGCTCCATCCTTATGACTTCATTTAGCTGTAATTACCTCCTTAAAGGCCTTATCTTCAAATACCATCATACAATATTTCATTGTATTGTATTTCATACAATATTTCTTATCATTCCTCTTAAGTCCATGAGCAAACATCATCTGCCCACACCAATCATTTCTATCCACCATTGTAGTAGAGGCAACAATCAATGCAATTAGAGATTTTAGAGTTTTCAAATAAAAATGGGATTTCATACGAAAATTATGTTTGAAAAAAATATTGTCCACATAGAGAACCAACTTAACACACAGTCTATAAGAAATAATAGAAAAATTGACTAAGAACATCATCAACATTAAAATTTTAAATTAAAGAAATCAATAGCATTATTAGATATCAATAAGAAAAATGCAGAAGAAAAATATCACAATAAATACTAGGGAAATAAATAGATATTTAATTTACCAAAAAAGGATCTTAAGTGTTTCCACTACAACTATCAATCACTCAATTAACTAATTTAAAAGGTTACTATATGAGGTGATAGATGCATTAATTAATTTGATTGTAGTAAATATACCACAATGTATACATATATCAAAACACCACGTTGTATACTTTAAATATGCACAATTTTTTCTTTGTCAGTTATACATCAATAAAGCTGTAACAACACCAAAACATGCATTTGAAAAAAAAAAAATTAGCTATCTGCTGTGTGGCATTTGGGAAAAGGCTGGCTACCAACCCAAAGACAGAGCTCATTTGAGTTGTGAAGGCAGGCAGAAGCCCTGCTCCTATTCTAGTAAGTGCATGAAATGAGATGGATTTTCATGCCCCTGTGTATGTTTGTGGGTGTATGTATGTGGGAGTGTGTATGTATGTGTTTTTTTTTTCAAAATGAATGCATCAGTAGCAGTAGGATGTAAATTTAAAAAACATGTAAGTACTTGGATTATTTTCAGTTTAAATGTGTTTTCTCTCTATAGAATCTGATATGATATGTTGTGCAGAGTACAAGAATAAGTATCCAAAAAGTAATCATATTAATCAGATAAATATTTGTGAATATTTATCTTCATCTAGTTCCTCTTTACATTTGGTTAAATAACTTATGTTAAAATGGAGACATAAAAAAAATTAATTTAGTGGCCTTCTAGCTGCAGTTTTTAATTTGGAGTGAATACATAAAATCATGTTACATCTCACAAAATTTTGCATGTTCTCGAATAGAGAACTAAAAAGCTTTCTCCAACATCAAAGGGATGTGAGATTTTTTTTTTAAGAGGGTAGCCTTATTATCTATTTCTCAGTTTATTCTACCCAGACATGTTTTTTCAATGCCTACAGTTATTCCAACATTGTAGGCTTATGGGTATAAATGCAAACAAATCAAAGTTTAATTTTTCCCCACCTTGAAATGTCCTTGGACTTTTTTATAAAAGCCTGAAGAGAGTTTCAAGACTATATCTGTCCATTTCATATTTTCTGGGGAAAATAAGAACGCATCTACTTTAGCCCATTGTTCATTAATTTCTCTACATCTATTTGCCAAAAACGTGCACAAAGTGGAACTGATGTAGTTCTCTATCTTTCCTTTGATTACTCCTTGCTTTCAAAAGGAACAGCAGTAACAAACACTTAATGTGCCTGGAGAATGTTAAAATGTGTCACATCATCAGCTTGCCATTGTCTTATTTTTACTAAGCTGAAATCTAAATGGAATGTAATTTAACATGACGAAGTAAAACAATGAGAAACTGGAAATGGAAACATTGATTGATCTTTCAATATAGTTCTCAGGCTATGTTTCTAAGACTCATACTGACAGGATACGTCCTGCAACACTCTAGCCACTTAAGATGCTAGAGTTCAGATATAATAAATATCATTTTAAGAGAGGGTAAATATAACATTCAACTTGTTGAAAGATGCGATTCATGAATTACATTGCAATTATCTCCACTTTACTGTTCAGCCAATATGTACTTCACCTCTAGTCCCTGGAGACAGAGCTAAAACCTTCTTATCAAAACACTATTTGACATTGGAACGTATTTATTAAGAGTTATTTCGATCAGCTTGCATTAGTTCATTTCTTTTCTGTATTAATTAAAATGCTGCCAGGTGACTACGCTTTTCATTGATTGAACCCTAACAAGAACTCTATATTTTGGGGTGCACTCTGGTATCCATGATTAGAGAGGACTACTGGGGATCAGGCTAGCAGGTAGAAGTTGTCTTCCTTTATTTACCTGGAAAGTGTTACGTCCATTCAGAAGAGAATTCTCATTTTTAAGATATGCCTCATAGAACTGTAAAAGCCTTAGTATAATGAAAGATTAGACCATTTTCTCACGAGAGTGTATCAAAATGTAGTTTCATGTTGAATTTTAAGATAATTAAATCTGCGGATGGTATGTTAAATCAATCAGCAAAGCCCTGCAGGATCTCAGGTGTATTTCATGAAGAACTTTGAACCTCACAAGCTACAAAGCACTGTAGTCAGTAATATGCCCTCTAAAGAATCCCGAAGCGTGTTATACCATGGGGGGTGTAAATGCACAAAGCAGGGCCTGTCATATATTTGACTAAAGAAGAAGTTCTAAGTCTTTCTGAATTTACTGCAACTCCTGTCACTTGGCTGCATCATTCACTTTTTGTGACTCTCTTACATCTTTGACTTCTGTCTTTGATATTATTTATTTTGATCTCGCCTTTTGTCTCTGGCATGCAGCCTTATTCTTTGTCATGATGGTTTCCTTCTGTTATAATCTGTCAAGAGGGTGGGAAATGATTATTTAGAGCAATGCACGGAGGGAATGTATAATTCATTTGGAAAGCCTTCATGCTGAAGCAGAACTTTAAGAATCATATTAAATGAGGGGCGCCTGGGTGGCGCAGTCGGTTAAGCGTCCGACTTCAGCCAGGTCATGATCTCGCGGTCCGTGAGTTCGAGCCCCGCATCAGGCTCTGGGCTGATGGCTCAGAGCCTGGAGCCTGTTTCCGATTCTGTGTCTCCCTCTCTCTCTGCCCCTCCCCCGTTCATGCTCTGTCTCTCTCTGTCCCAAAAATAAATAAACGTTGAAAAAAAAATATTTATAAGAATCATATTAAATGATTTAGTTAAGCAAGTACAACTTGAGCCAATACAGAGTGTCCTTTCAAGTAAAGTAGGTGACTGTGACTATCATCTATGAGGCAAATGTGGCACATTAATGTAATTATAAAAATTATAAATAGAGATGAAATTCAACCAATTTTGAATACTGTTTCTTACATTTCAATTTTGACAATAAAATGGTTACAGTAGCAACAGCATGATATTTCTAGGAAGATATACCCAATTTAAATAAAGAATAAAATTATTTTCTCCTGAATTCCCATAGTTTTCAATTTCCTCCCTCCTTCCTTCCTTCCCTCCTTCCTTTCCTTTATTTTTTTCCATCAAAAAATTACTGAATGATTACTTTATGCCAGATACCATTCTAGATACATAAGAAAACAGTAAAATAATCACACTGATTTCAACAACAACAACAACAACAAACACAATAATAATAATAAAAGAGCTCTGCCTTTGTGGAACTTCTCTTCTGTTTGGGGTGGCAGAAAAATCTATAATAAATATTTAAATGATATGGTATATTAGAAGATGATATGTGCTAGTGAGGAAAAGCAAAGCAAAGCGGGTTCAACACGGTTGTCATTGTGTGATGCGGGAATGGCTGTGTGCACTAGTGAATTAGGAGGTCAGGATAAGGTTCCTGAGAAAGTGAGATTTCTGGAAATATCAGTGAGTCATCCAGGCGAGTCCTTGGGGGATACAGTGTGTGTTAAGGATGCCATACATGCTGGGGATGTGTGAAAGAGAACCACAATCTATCATTTGGCTGTAAATGTTTCTCCCCTTCGATGTTAATCGGGGCATTAATGGGTGGCGGTATGATACAGTGGCAGGAATGTGAACTTCTGAGTCAGAGAGTCTTGGGTTCACACACCCTTTTTCCTACTTACCAGCCAATATATGTAGACAGTTGTTCCATCCGTGTGAACCTCAGTTTCGTCATACCTGCCACCATAAGACCCTATTTCTTGGGCTTTTATGACAACTGCATGATACAGTGTATCTGTTTAAAACACTCAGCATGCAATATTAGTGGCATTAATTTATGCTAATTTAAATGTACATGATGCTAACTCATGCTAGTGGGAATTGGAATAGATGGAGTTAACTCTGCTATTTTTCTTCATGGTATTTACTATCCAAAAATTTATACGCCCTGTATTTTCCTCGCACAACATTCATCGGTTCTTGGCATTCCTGGGATATTATGTGTAATCACTGCTATGATAAAATCACTTAAGTCAATTTATTTCATCTATTTTCCAAATTAATAATTTCAAGCAATATTTTTAGGTCACTATTTTCCTCTTCAAAACTCTGGAGAAATGGAGAATTACAGGATAATTATTCGTATCAAAAATTTATTGGTGTTTCTCACCTGCCAAAGAATGTCTCACGGAGACCCTAGAACTTGGACTCCTACAACCTTTGCACATCCAGAGACAACAGATACACCCCGAAATGCATGGTGCTAGTTCATCTTTCTCTGAAGTATTTGTCTCAGTGCACCAATCGTATCCTTATTGCTATCCCTGTTGGGTCCCACCCCCATTAAAAGAGCATCTCCAATTTTTGTTTTACAAACAGATGCACAAAGTGCAGAGTCCATCGACAACCCTCTGAAAGAGCATCCAGCTGGCTACAAATATCAGTGAATTCTGGGATAGTGGTGGCAAGGCTAATTAGTCAATTTTCAAGGAAACTTTTTCAAATTTATGGAGGAAAATAATAACTGCATCCATTTCCTTAATGGTGACCTTTTTAATTTTGTTTTCAGTTTCTCATTTTAAATTTTGAACTAATAAATATTTCACCTCTTTGTTCCTGTCTCTGGAGGCTTTCATGTTTAAAAAAAATTTTGTAATCTTTTATTTTATTTTTTGAGAGACAGAGACAGAGTGCAAGTGGGGGAGGGTCAGAGAGAGAGGGAGACACAGAATCCAAAGCAGGCTCCAGGCTCTGAGCTGTCAGCACGTTACCTGATGCAGGGCTTGAACCCATGAACATGAGATCATGACCTGAGCCGAAGTCAGATGTTTAACTGACTGAGCCACCCAGGTGCCCCTGGAGCCTTTCTGACCACTCAGCTCTGCCAGTGGTTCTTCCTTCATGTAGTTTTTTGCATCTTTATTTAATTTTGTTTTAATTATTTCTCTTTCTCATTCATTCTTTCTCACCAGTTACTTTGCTGAAGGAGCTACAGTAATTTAATGAGGAAACGGCATTCATTTTAACAAGCTGCATAGGAACTACTGAATATCAGTATGGAAAAAAATGAACTCTAAAAGTCACTTCATACCATAGATAAAAAATTGTTGAAATGGATCATAGACTTACATATCCAAACTAAAATGTAAAACTACAAGAAAATTCAGGAGAAAGTTTGCAAGACATTTAGGCCAGCAAAATTTCTTGTATAAAACACAAATAACGTGAGCCAATAAAAATTGGATAAACAGATCAATATAATGTCTTCTCTTTAAAGACACCATTTGGGAAATAACAAATAAAAATACACAAATTGGGAAATTATTTTGAGATTATATAAACTAATGAGGACTTGTACACAGAATATATTAAGAACCTTTAAAATTATTGATAATAAAAATGAAAAAACAAAAATGGACAAAATATTTGACTAGGCACCTTGCTAAAGAACTTTTATGAAGGCAAATAACCATGTAAACAAGAATTCTACCTCATCGTCATCAGAGAAATACAAATTACAGCTTCTATTATATACCAATACATAGTACTCCATGCATAATGATTACAGTTAAAGACTGATAATGTTTAGAGTTGGCAGATTTGTGGAGCAAATAGTTATACATGGTTAGTGGAAATGGAAAATATTTCAACTTTGGAAAATAATTTGGCAAGTTTTGAAAACTTAAAAATACAATTTCCCCACATTACTTTGCAATTTGTCCAAAAGAACAGAAAATTTAATTCCATACAAATTCTTCTATATAAATGTTGATAGCAGCTTTATTCCTAAAGGTCAAAATTTGGAGGCAAGTCACATGTCCATTAACGAGTAAATGGATAAGCAAATTTGGGTATATCTGTAAAATGGAATACTACTCATCCAGATAAAGAAATGAACTATCGTTGCACAATATGATATGGCTGATATCAAAAACATTGCCGAGCAAACGAAGCTGGCCAAAACTATACATACTCTATAATTCCATTTGATTTCTTCCCCACAAGAGCAGATCTGTCCCAGAGAGAGATAGCAACTTCATGCTGGACCCCAGTATGAGGACGTATATGGACAAGAGCCAAGCAAAACAAAGCAGACCCATTTGCCATAGAGACAAAAGCATAGCTGCTGCTATAAACTGTTAATAATAAATACAGTTCTTCCTCAGCCTATGATAGGGCTACATCCAGATAAAGCCATGGTAAGTTGAAAATATCACTAAGTTGAAATTGCATTTAACACAGCTAGCCTCCTGAGCACCGTAGCTTAGCCTAGCCTACCTTAAACAAGCCCAGAACACTTCCATGAGCCTATATTGGGCAAAATCATTTGACACAAAGCCTATTTTATAATAAAGTGTTGATTATCTCATGTAATTCATTGCATACTGTAATGAAAATGAAAAACAGAATGATTGAATGGGTACAGAAGGTTGTCAGCATCTTGGTTGCTGATGGTTGTTGACCTTCTTATTGAGTGGCCGACTGGGAGCTGCCCCCGCTGCCCAACCTCATGAGAGAGGATCATCTCACATATCACTGCCTGGGGAAAATATCCAAATTTAAAATTCCAACTACTATTTCTACTAAATGTTTATCATTTTCACACCACTGAAAAATCGTTAAGTCAAACAATTGTAAGTCACGACCATTTGTAAATCCTTTGTGTAAGTCACTAAGATTTTGAGGCTTTTGTTATCACAGCAAACCTGACTAGCACAAGAAAACACAGAATATTCTTGCAAACTGTATATATTTTCGGGAATGATTTCTTTGGGTTTACGAGAAAGGGTATGATCTACTACACAAATGCCTGCCTCTGCGGAGGCCATAATCCAGCAAAGAGATGAATGCATGCAAAAATAATAGATTGCATAATATAATTATAGATATTGACACGTAGTAAGATGCAGTGACACGTACATTTATGCCTTCCAGAAATTAATGGACTGAAAAGTTTACTGCAAATAGTTAGAACACCTGATCCTTTAGAAATGTAGAAGCCTCCCGAAAGTTCCCACTCTTTGACCTCATTTTTTCCTTGTTAGTTGCCATTTTATTAACATTTTCTTTCTTCATTCAGAAAAACTTGATGAGATGTCTTACTATAAACTTACAGTCTTACCTCTATATACTTGGGGTGCTTTTTAAATTTGTATGTTGAGTGGTAACCCTCCTCCTAAGTAAAACATTGAAAGGCAATCTCAGAATCATATTAATAACACTAATACGATGGGCTCCTCACAATACTTTACTTCTTAGAAACCACAGATTCATCATTTCTGTATTTTTGCAATAGGGCAAAACAAACATAATCTTAAACAACAATCTGGGGCACCTGGGTGGCTCAGTTGGTTGAGCGACCGACTTCGGCTCAGGCCATGATCTCATGGTTGGTGAGTTCGAGCCCCATGTCGGGCTCTGTGCTGACAGCTCGGAGCCTGGAGCCTGCTTTGGATTCTATGTCTCCCTCTCTCTCTGCCCCTCCCCTGCTCATGCTCTGTGTCTGTCTCTCAATAATAAATAAACGTTAAAAAAAATTAAAAAAAAAACAATCTAAAAAAGTACTGCTGTATTCACAGAAAAAAAAAGTACTGTAGTATTGTTAGAAAACCAAGTGAAGATATTTGGAATATGGGTAGTTACCCTGATCTGGAGTTTTGAATGGAATTTTGGAACACTATAATTTACTAAGGGACTAGTATCTCTTATGATGGACATAAATGCAGCCTTTGGACTTTTTTGAGTTTCAGACCCAAACAGTCAAAAGATTTTTGGTCTCTCCTATCTAAAATGGCCTGTAGATAATCTAAATACACCCCAGACTGAATTCATAATCTCTCCTAAATCCTCTTTTCTCTTCTTGTGGGGAAAATCTGGAGATTACTATAATTAGCCTAAACATACATCTGAATTTAAACCCCATCATCTTACATTATGCAAATGCAATAGATCCCTAAGATATGCCCATTTCCTAAATAATTTCCAGAAATTTTCTATTTTTTCATCACTGCTAGCTCCCGTAATTTTTTTCAGTTTTTCAAATAGTGTACATTCCCATGTATTTTCCTTTTCTTTGTCTCATTTTCCTATAATTTTCTCACTACTACTGAAATAATGTTTCTAAAATAAGAATTGGATCATTTCCTTAAAATACTCAGTGGTATCCTATAAATTCCGCACTTCCTACTGTAGCATTTAAGTAATGAGTTATCTGGCTCCTATCCACATATAGAGAATTATCACTAATTATACCTCAGTACTTGATCTACACTTTAACTATTTATAGCTAACATTTATTGAATGGTTCTTTGTGATAAACTCTCTTCATTGCATAGAACTACATTTAAAAAAATGGAGTGCCCGAGTGGCTCAGCAGGTTAAGTGTCAGACCCTTGATTTCTGAGTTGAAGTCCCCTCCTCCCCCATCCCCATCAGGCTCTGAACTAACAGCCCAGATACTGCTTGGGATTCTCTCTCCCTCTCTCTGCCTCTCCTTTGCACGCACATGTGTGCACATGTGCTCTCTCTATCAAAATAAATAAATAAACATTGATTTTTTTAAAATCACAATTCTATTAGATAGAAAACATTAGTATTCTAGTCTTGCAGATAACTAGGCCCAGAGACATTAAGAAACTTAGGCAACATCACACAGTTAATAAATGTTAGCAGTTAGATGTCGACCCAGCATGGTCTGCTTCAGAGCCACTATGTTCTAACATGATTGGGGAATAATTGTCCCATGACCTGAGTGTTCCGTACCTTTGAATGTGACATTTCCTCTGCTTGAAAATGTCCCCTCCCCCTGTATACAAACAGAAACTTCATTTTCCCTTAATATTTCTAGCGATGTTTGCACATTATTAACTCTCTGGCATTCTATCCTAATTCTTTTTTTAAAAATGGTAAAATGAAAATTTAGTGATTTCACTGCCTCAATACCTTGAAGGACTAGTATGTTCTAGCAAAGTTTATATTTTCACTGAATATCACATAGGATGTGTTTTGCACATGCTGGCTGAATAAGTAAATCAGATTCATGCAATAGTACTGAAAGCCAGAAGCCATAATAATAGGCATGGTGTTGGCAACAGAACCATTGTGGAGTAAAGGCTGGAGTTTGTAAGGACTGAATGCAAGGTCTTTTTCTGGCAATCCATCCCACACAGCTGGGCATTATGTGTCACATTACAAATATTTCCCGTCCAATACACGGAGATAAGCACGTAACTTTGGGGAAATGGGAAGATTTTATGTTCTTTCTCTCTCAAAATTAATATGTGCTTCTCTTCTATACTTCATTCTTCACATCCATTCTCCATTTGTGTGATCCCATTGAAAAAAATGATCCTTTATCTGATGCTTTTGGTTTTAACCAATATTTGGTAATCTTTGGTTATCTATCCAAATGTGTATGTGGAGAAGTCTCGTCCTGAATTCTATGCTTTTCCCTAAAATATATTGATAGTCGTAGGCTTGAATTAAAAGCTCTGTGTGGATCTTCTCTGATCTATATATATATATTTAATATTTGGCAACAGTTGAGGAATTATATATATATATATATATATATATATATATATATATGATGTAAAGACAACTTTATTATAATATTTGTTAGATGTCTATTTACTTCATTTTTTCATTGCTTCTCAAAATCCTAAAAACTTAATGAAACTAAGTATAACTACTAAAAGGCTTGTAGTTCTATTTTTTGAATGCCAATTTTATAAAATAATGACTTATGCCCAGTATATATGTGTATAGGCATACACACACATGCCCATACATACACACACATGTGAAATGGTCACTTAAAAATATTTTTATTTGGGGTAGGTCTGTAAAAGAAGGTCTAATTTTGTGCTCCTTCTATCTTCGTCTGATATCTCAAAGGATTATATGTGTTAACCTTGATTCATTTATGAGAGTGTACTTTCTTTAAGTTTTTATTCCAATTCCAGTTAGTTACCACACAGTGTAATAGTCTCAACTGTACAAGTTAGTGGTTCGACTAGGATGGCACAGTTTCATCACATATTAGAAGCTTTCTCTTCCATAGGTTGCCTAGTAAACATGCTAATGATTCTACTATAATTATGAATTCCCATCAAAACTCCATTTAAGTATACATTTTTCTATAATCAATCATTAAGATTCAATTTTTCATATGGCCTTAACTAAATAGACTAGTCCTATATTATACATGCACAAATGATGTTAAAATATATCACAGAAATGACTGAAGAACTTTCAACATGATAGAAGCCATCACTAAATCCAATTTCACCTCCTGCATGCTATTAAGAAGAAAGTAGTTATGGGTCCCAGGGCTCCTCTTGACTAGGAGTTCCTCAAGATGGGAAATCTATCTTATTCAGCCCATTTTCTCCTGTACCAATTATTTGCTTTCCATAACAAGAGATAAATAAATGACTTTTAATTAGTTGCAGTTTCTTAAATTATGTTTTTATCAGAATACTGTGAATAGAGCTTAAGGAATTGGAAAAGAAAATATTTATTATCACCTAAGAAAGGCTATTTAGCTGTTGAAGCTTCATGTTTCTCCTTTATAAAGGACAGGAACAATAATTAAATGCTATTACCAATCTCTTAAGGCTGTTATAGGAGATAAATTACCTAGCAGATGTTGGTAGTTTCTTATTTGAGATGTGATATACAAATCTTGGGTGTTATTGGGGCGCCTGGGTGGCGCAGTCGGTTAAGCGTCCGACTTCAGCCAGGTCACGATCTCGCGGTCGGTGAGTTCGAGCCCCGCGTCAGGCTCTGGGCTGATGGCTCAGAGCCTGGAGCCTGTTTCCGATTCTGTGTCTCCCTCTCTCTCTGCCCCTCCCCCATTCATGCTCTGTCTCTCTCTGTCCCCCCCAAAAAATAAATAAACGTTGAAATCTTGGGTGTTATTAATATCACTTTGTATGCCATGCTAAAAGCATTCCTAACCCACAGCTATAGGATAATAAGAGTGGTTCTCATTTTCTCCATAGGGAGGTCATAAAGAAATAACTTATAATGAGAATTCATAGATCTAGAGACAGAAGATTAGAATCATTTTGTTATGTTTATTTCTGGTTTCCTTTACCTTTGTAGACATTGCATTATAATTTTCTAATGTAGACGTTGCATTATAATTTTGTAAGCTAAGTAAATGATTACTCACTCCGGTTTCATTTTCAATCTTGGTTGTAGCAAATACACTCTTTTGTGAAACTAATTACTTTGAAGTATTTAAATTGGTATTAAGGCGAATACTGAAGTTAATTAAAACCTTATACTATTAAAATATATATATCAGGTACCTAAACTATGTTTATACTACTAAATAAATAAATTTAAATACTTTGCTTAGAAAATTGTTTTTTAGGGGCATCTGGCTGGCTCAGTTGGTTAAGCGTCTGACTCTTGATTTTGGCTCAAGTCATGATCTCACGGTTTGTGAGTTCAAGCCCTGCATCACGCTCTGGGTTGACCGCCGTCTGCTTGGGTTTCTCTCTTACTCTCTCTGCCCCTCTCCCACTCGCACTCATTCTTCTCTCAAAACAAATAAACATTAAAGCAATGTTTTTTTTAAAGTTTACTTTGTAATGAGCTCATTGAAATCATGATCTGTAGAGTAGTAAGAGTGACCTGATAGAAAGTGCATTCTTATATTTAATTTTAAGGAATCATTTACTAATACTATCTTAATCTTTACATTTGCAAATATTTCTATTAAATGATGTTTAAAGCAAATAATCAATTTGCTTTTTTTATTTGCTTTCTTAAAGTGTGAAAATAAAGTAAGGAAAGCAATTTAGTAATTAGTTGGGAAGAATAGAATATATGTAAATCACATGATCATCTCTCATAGAGACAAATAGTTTTCCACAATTCAATATTTATTAAAGATAGAATGAAAACAGCTATCTTCATATAGTAGAGAGTTCCTTAGAGAAACTTAGGGAAGTATTCAAAGCATGGAAAGTAATTTGATTTTATGTACTGGAATTCAGGAAAAACATCTGGTTGCCCTATACATTTTAGACTCAACAGCAATTAGGTGATATTTAAAATTATGAGATTTCTTTAGACAGATGCTATGAGGTCGAAAAGATGAGGGGAAAGTGGCAATGTAGACTCACAAGGCCAATTAGTTATTTTGGAAGAAAACCAAGGAGGAATGTTCAGCCACTATCCAAGTGAAACACCAGTTTAGTTGAGAAAAAAAAATGTCAAACGATGTTGGCAACTCATGTAACTGAGGAATAAATTAATATTAAATTGGAGGAGGATTGTATGTAAAATACTGTACAGTTATTTGAAAATCAAGATTAAATCAACACAAAATCAAATATATATATATGTATATATATATATATACATATATATATATATATATTAATTTAAGAGGTACAAAAGAAAGGTTGAAAACCAGAATTGATCAATAAGATAAAATATAATAGTGATCAAAGATACTCTCATAAACAATACACTAAGCCCATTTGGGTCTATGGTTGGACCCAGAAAGCCTGGTAACAATTATCTTTTTTTTTTTTAATGCAAAGAGTTCTTAAATACAGCCAAACAATCATGGAAAACATCTCAAGTTTTATCACTGGACTATCAAAACATTGATAATAATACTGGAGAGGGATGGTACAGTAGAGAAAATTTTATGAACATTTTTGTTAATATGGAAGCCATCATCTTTGGAAAATTTTAAATAAAAAGTATTAAATAGTTTATGGTAAAAAAAACCTAGGTTCCATAAATATAAAGATAACTGAAGAAGGCCAAAGTATTCATAGTATTGGTGTGTATGCATATGCCACACTAAGAAAGAGATTCATATTTCTTACTACAGTAAGAAACACTACTAAGAAACTATATTTTCTCCTCACATGGTCATTGATTATAGATGGAGAAAATAATTTTCCATAATTCAATGCCTATTAAAGATAGAAAGGATCAATCACACCCAGTGTATCTAATAATCCTTTATTTTTCCATTGGTTCAGTAGCAAGAAGACACCCAAATTCACAGATGTTACACTGAATTTAAGGAATAACTGTGAGTTTGAGAAATGTTCCATTCTTTATAATTAAAACATCAAAAGCAATAACATGGAAAATACTGGGGAAAGAAAATTTTCAATGAGGATATTGTTAGGCAGAGGAAGAGTCATTCCCACTTGGACTCCTGATTTCCAAATACATGTGCTCTGCTTTGGGAAAAGCCAGGCCAAATATTACTATTTGATTCAAAGCATTTATCACATTCTTGGTACAACCCAAATCTCTGCATTTCCCACTACTGTAAAATTATTTTCTTGTTTGAATTAATGTTGTGTAGGGAGTTCAGAGAAAATAACTGGAACTCTGGGAAGATGGTGGTGATATAGAGGTCAATTTAAATCTTCCCAAACAAAGTAACTAGGAAAAGAAAGCCAAAACTCCATAGAAAACATTTGCAAAAATAAAAAATAGATCTGTCCCTGTTATGTTTTGCCATGCAACAGATTGCTTTAGACATCAGTGCCTTAAAACACACTTTTGATTACAACTCACACTTTTATGAGTCAGGAGTTTGAGTAGGGCTCTGGTTGGCAATTCTATTTCAGGTGGTATTGACTGAGGTCTCTCAGTAGTGTTCAACTGACAAGTGGTCTGGTGTACAGGACAAAACAAAGCATCTCTTGCAGGTCTGGAACCTTGGATAAGATGGCTAAAGGGGTGAAATTAGTTCAAACTACCAATCAGTTGACCTACTTGAGGATGCTCCTATATGGTGGTTGAGAAGTAGTAAGATTTCTTACATGGTTGCTCAGGGCTTCCAGATAAGAGTATTCCAAAAGACAGGACAGCTATCTTCATAGAATAGAGAGTTCCTTAGAGAAACTTAGGGAAGTGTTCAAAGCATGGAAAGTAATTTGATTTTATGATACTGGAATTCAGGAAAAACATCTGGTTGCCCTATACATTTTAGACTCAACAGCAATTAGAAACTTCCAGTTCTAACAGCACTGGTACAGTGTCATTCTACTGGGTGCTATTTATCGAAGCCACCATGAAAACGTCCCAAATTTAAGGTGTAGGGAGAAGGCTCCATCTTTGATGGAAAAATTGTTAAGAATTGGCAGCCATGTTTAATACGCCACATTAAGTGACAACATATTCTAAGAAATGCCAAAATATGAGCAATTGAGAATAAAATAGAATCACAGTAATCCTTACATTGTTTTGAGAAAAGAAGCACCAGAAAGGCAGTTGCTTGTGATAGCCCAGAGGAAAAGAGGGAGCCCAAACTGCTGTTGGAGTGTTACTAGACTTTTTGGAAGTAGGAATTGGGAAGGCAAATTGCTCTTCTCCCATGATTACGTTCCTCCAGGAGTCTCTCTTATCTCTCTGAAAAGCACCACTATCATTCTTCTGTTTTACTTTTTTTTTTCTGCCTGTCCCAACACACGTTCAATCCATACTAATTCTATCTATTCTAATTTCAAAACACATCCAAAGACTGAGTGTTCTCTTTACCTCCTCTGCTATTACCCTGTTGAAGCTGCCATCATTTCACGCCTCTTTGATTTTAGTATATGTCTTATATGTCTTCCCTGCATCCTCCTTGACTATCTATACTCAAGTCCTCAACCTTCCCTTTACATGGCAATTCAGATGCTTCCAGAGGTAGCCAGATTAAGGCTCCTTTGAAAAGTAAGTCATATATTTTCACTCTTCTGCTAAAACCTCTCCTAATCTCTCCCATCAAACTGAGGAAATGCCAATCCCTTTAACACAAATGACTCCAACATCCTATAAAATCTAGTTCCTCCAATGCTTTATGATGCATTCATTCTCTACTGCTCTTTCCCTAGTTCACTCTGATGCAGCATGGAGGTGTCTTTGCTGTTCTAGACCACGCCTACAGAGCCCACCTCACACCGTTATGCTTTGCTCTTTTCTCCTATATGCACATGTTCCTTTCTTCAGCTTTTGTTTTTACTTCGCATACCACTTTTTCCATATGTGAATCTCTGACCACCCTACTTATATTTGCAATCCCCTTCTAGACTAGCAGTCCCTAATGTTATCTTTTGCACTTAAAATAACATGCTATATGTTCTACTGATCGTGTATATTTTCCAACATTAGAACGTTACACACCAAAATGTAAGCATCGTGAAGCCAGGGCTATGGAAATTTTTATCTCTTTCATTCAATACTCGAAGTTCATTTACTAATACAGATTTAGTACGGTATGGTATAGATGCAGAATGTTGAATACACTTGTGGGTGAATGAATGAGTGACAAAATCCCAGTGACTTTTTTTATAAAATTACAGAATCTCCGCTTTTCTATTTTAATGTATTTCCAAGAATGTATTTGGTATTTCAGCAAGATATTTTTCATTTTGAACTTTGATGACAATGCAGGGGCAATTATTTTCTAAGAAGACAGTTTTTAATCAGTATAATTCATATTTATTGTCTGTGAGAATTTTTAGCTAATCCTGTAAGGAGCACAGAACTAGATATATTTGGGAATCTAATTTCACTGATTTGTTGTTAATCTGACTTTTTTGGGGGTCTATGAATGCATGAGAACTAGTTTCTGCTATTTGCAAAGCCTAGAAAAGTAGTGACTTTAGTTCAGATATTTAAATATGTTTTCTCCAAATTTACCTATATATTGTTATCTACTGAACAGTCCTAGCATCTTCCCTTATTGAAAAAAATAACATTTGGCATCATGTAAAAATACAGCTTTGCTATTTTGTGGCAATCTATTTTTTTAAATTGCTGACTTTGAAATTAGACTAATAACTGAAAAGTAGAACTTTGATTATTATATTGGTTACCTACCTATATCTATAGAGTATCCTGATTAAAAACACAGGATTGGGGGAAAAAGTTTAATATTGAAATTTTTAGAGTTGATACATATTTAAATTTGTATTTATACAAGACAATACAAATTAATTTCTTGTCTACTTGAAGATGATTTCTGGTAAAGAAGCCAGCTTGTTCTAAGTATATTCCCTCATAATAATCATTAAACATCCTTCATAAGAGAATATATATTTTTTATCTTACATTAAAAATGTTTTCAAAATGTGAGATATGATTTTATTGGTAAAAATTTCATATAACTCAGTGTATTTTAAGACATTCTTTCCTTTTCCTCTCCTTTTGGTACATGACTGCTTGAACTATACATTAAGAAATGGTCTCTTTTAGTCTTTGAAACTAGGAATTACTTGCCATTTTCAAGAAAGTGAAAATTATAAGTCTCAATCATCCTTTTTTAATATTTCCATATAGCTTCATATTTGGAAATTAGAGATTTTTTTCATGTTTTTGTGGATTTTGGAGACTGATCATTCTTGCTTAGTTCACTTTTGAATTTAATTATTTGCACCCATGTATTGTGGTTTTACAACAGAAAATGGGCATAGCTGCAACATGCACCTCGCAGGAGAGTTGTGAACAATTATGGGAAAAAATATGTTGAAAACTTGGCACAGTATATGCCAAAAGCAAATTCTCAATAAATAATGGCAATTTCTATTTTTGAATAAATATTTAAACTTTCAGCTGAAAAGTTTGCATTGATTATATATTACTTATATTGTGCAATACTAGTAAACTCTCATTTGGTTTTTTTGTGTGTGTTGTGAAATACATTTCATATTTTAAAATATTTTATGCATTGTTTATATAGTTTAAAAGTTGTTTAAATATATTTTTCTCAGGGCACCTGGGTGGCTCAGTTGGGTAAGCATCCGACATGAGCTCAAGTCATTATCTCACTGTTTGTGGGTTTGAGCCGCACGTCGGCCTCTGTCCTGACAGCTCAGAGCCTGGTTCAGATTCTGTCTCCCTCCCTCTCTTCCCCTTCCGCACTCGCACTCTGTCTTTCTCTCTAAAATAAATAAACATTAACAAAAAATTTAAATATATTTTTGTTTGATTTTCTAACAACCAAAAACAAGAAAGGAAAGAAAGTTAATGTCCAATCAAGTTGAATGAAGTATTAAAATATCAGAAAGAAATTTCCTAAGCAGGGACTAGATTATAGGGATTCTCACTGCAAATTTACTACTTTTTCTGCCATACAATTTTCCTCTTGTAATAATTATAAAGATTTGACTAATTATTTGAACTGTGTAAAAGCTTCATTCTATTGGAAATATAACAACATATTTTAGTATGAATTATTTAACTTATTTATAATGATGTTAAGGGGAAAAAATCTAGTGTGATCTAGAAGCAACCATCAGTGCCAGACATGAAAAATATAGTAGTAATAATAACAGTTTTTATTATTATTGTAACTGAGAACTTTGAAAGATGTGGAACAGGGTTTTTCTCAGCTCGTAATTTTTCCCTCCATAGGGCATTTGGAAATGTCTGGAGACTTTTTTTAGTTGTCACAACTGGGAGTGAGGGTGCTAATGGCATCTGGTAGGTAGCGGTCAGGGTGGCTACTAAACATCTGACAGTGCGAATACATGGGACAACCCCTCACTAGAAGAATCATCCAGCATAAAATGTCAATAAAATCTAGGTTGAGAAACCCTGATGTATACAAAAATAAAAATAAAATTAAAACAAAAACATGTTCAGCTGTTACAAGGAAAATATACCCAATGTTACTCAAGAGGTAAGATACTGAAAAGCTCAAGCAAGCCAAAGATGTGGAGAGATTATGAGAGAAATGTTTGTTCTTCACTAGTTCTTTTTTAAGACTTTTTTTTTTTTTTAATTTTTGGGACAGAGAGAGACAGAGCATGAACGGGGGAGGGGCAGAGAGAGAGGGAGACACAGAATCGGAAACAGGCTCCAGGCTCCGAGCCATCAGCCCAGAGACTGATGCGGGGCTCGAACTCACGGACCGCGAGATCGTGACCTGGCTGAAGTCGGACGCTCAACCGACTGCGCCACCCAGGCGCCCCTGTTCTTCACTAGTTCTATAGGGACACCAAATTCAGCAGTATCCATAGCAGCTACTGAGACACGAAGGCAAGGTTTACAGTGCAAATAATTTATGTGGAAGATGATCCCAGGTTTTCTTGTGAAGGAAACGCAATAGATAAGGGGAAGAATGTATGAAGCATGTAACCACTGAGAGTACCTGAAGCGAAATCCTTCTGGAGAACACTATCAGACAGTGAAAATGATATGCCTTAGAGTTATCACAAAATCAAGGACAAGGAGCTGAAGTATTTATTGATACACCAATACCCATGGGTCAATGGATGTGGTCTGTTCCTCTTGGAAAGACTTCCTACACAGGTGGAAACCTACCTTTAGTTACTTTTTCCCCTAATCGATTTAGGTCTACTTTGGAACCATGGAGGTCACATTCAATCCCTCTAGGACATTATGACTTTATAGCTCCTGAAAGACAACAGGCAATCAGTTGGAGCTTACTGTGAGAGCCTATGAGAAGAGCCTATGAGACCCAACTGTGCGTTTCTTGGCAACGCCATGGTTTGGAGCCAGGTTTTAGTTATTAGACAACCCTGATAATTGCTCCCACCTCCTTAGGTCTTTCTAGCAGCTAGCGAAATTCACTGCCTGGAGAAAAGACTCAGCCTGATCTGAAAACATATGCTAGATTCACCTGAAGTTGCCTCTGACTATTTTTCCTTTAGTACTATAAAACGAGCCGATATTGCTCTCAAACAGCACTTTTACCATCCATCTTATGAATCTTTAAATAAATTTCCTTATAGGAGTATCAAAAAGAAATTGATCACTACGGGACTTGCTTTGTATCACCTGCTTAATAATTTAATCTGCTAACACAATTACAAGTTAATGCTTCGGTATGATACGAAGGAGGAAATACTCATCATTATCTTCTTTGAAGAATGACTAAAAAGTTTCAACATGTTTTTCCTTGCTATGATCCTGGTGAAATAAAGCTTGAGTAGAAGAAAAAATCTGTTGAAATGTAACTTAACCAAATTTGAAAATCACTCACCCTTAATAAGCAGCAAGAGCCCCGCAGTGTCTTCTTTAATTCCTTTAAATAATTTATCATTTGAATCTCCCCTGTGTGGGGAAGTTAAGGCATTTTTTTCTTCGCATGCCCTTTAGCTTATAATGACATCAAAGATAGATCTGAGCTGCTCAGAATAAATGTCTCCATTTCAGAATACGTGCCATGTTATATTTAAAGATGCTACATTACAAAATGGCTTATTTGACAAGACCACAGGATTTATTTTAAGAGGTGAAAATAGTACATTCAACATTGGCTTTGATTTTTATTTCTGCATTTAGCATGGCTTTGATAGAATAAGCATATCAATTTTGGTTCACTTAAAAAATTCATAAGCAATTGCTTTTCTATTCAAAGCTATGACATAATAAGAAAATTGAATCTTTTCCAAAAGTATGATGAAAATGTCTATAACAGAGAAACCCCAGTCTCACATGTATTCATGAGTGTTGCTGAAACGCTTCAATTTGCAATATATAATAATAGAATCTTCAGTTATAGAATTCACATTTTTGTTTTACTTCTTTACTTAGCATTCATTAAAAATTTTTTAAATATTCAAAAGGCAAACATAAATCATAAATGAAAGTATAAATCAACTAGCATTTCAAGTTTATTAAAATTAAAACCTCAACCATGAGCATTTATTATTTCACGGGTCCTGAAATTCACTCTGCCAAGCATCTGGGATGGTACCATTTGTGATCCTAATGATTTAAATTTTTGATGAATTCTAATATAAGTAAGAAAAGATGGTGTATCTCCTCATCTCCTCACTCTCCTCATGAGTGTAACCTTCAACATAAGTATCATTCATTTTTCCAAGAGACAACATCCCTATTTCATTCAGTTAAATATCAATGGGTATTTTGTGATAAATTTGTTTAAAAATTAGCTTAGCAAAATAAGGAACAAGTATCACTTGCTGATACAAACATCATCTTTGTAAGTAGAATAGAAAGAAGAAATTTAGGGGTGCCTGGGTGGCTCAGTCGGTTGAGCCTCTGGCTTCAACTCAGGTCATGATGTCATGATTTGCGAGTTTGAGCCCTGTGTAGGGCTCTGTGCTGATAGCTCAGAGTCTTGAGCCTGCTTCAGATTCTGTGTCTCCCTCTCTCTCTGCTCCTCCCCCCCCTCATGCTCTGTCTCTCTCTCTCTCAAAAAATAAAAATAAACATTAAAAAAAAGAAAGAAGAAATTTCATAAGCAAAATATTATTAGAGAAGCTTCTAAGAATGACCATGAAAATATGATATTAAACCAGCATAAATGTAAGACTTCAGTGTTTTCCTCTTTTCCTTTTAAAATATGAACTTGTCAATGTGGATCACCAATCCAATGACTGTATGAACTGTGCCAAAATATTAAATCTTATTTAATTTTCAAATATATCAATTTGCTTCCATATATAAGAAGTTTGGTAGAGAAAAAAGAGAAAAGCAACTCTACTATTGTATTATTCTTGCGTTTTTTTTTTTTGTTTTGTTTTGTTTTTTACTTTAACTCATAGGTAACATTTTATAAGGTCCCCACCAGTTTGGTGGTTTGTACTATTTCAGTGCCATTAGGATGCAACACTCTACCTTTACATCAAATAGCCTGTGTTAGTTGTTATGTCAAAATTTTAGTTATGTACATGAACAAATTAAGATGCATCATGGACTGTCTGCTAAAAAAATAAATAAACAAATAAGAAAAGCATTACCCGAGATCTATTTTCTTGTATATTTTGAGGATGCATATCTTTCCAATTCATCAGTGATGAAACAACTTAGAGAGACAGCGCATGAGCGGGGGAGGGGCAGGGAGAGAGGGAGACACAGAATCTGAAGTAGGCTCTGGGCTCCCAGCTGTCAGCACAGAACCCAACACGGGGCTGGAACCCATGAGCCTTGAGATCATGACCTGAGCCGAAGTTGGATGCTTAACTGACTGAGCCACCCAGGCGCCAAAGACTCATTTTTTTATAGAGATACACATATCTACATACATATATTGTTTTAGAAGTATTTTTACTTTCTTGAAATAAATTTATTCATAAAATAATTTAATGTAAAGTATTATATTGACAAGACTGTCCTCAAAGTATTATTTTAGCAGGCATTTCACATAATATTAGTTAAATATTTTCCTAGCGTGTTAACATTTAATTGAATCATTTCAAAAAATCTGTTATGTAGGTACAATCGTTAATATTTTATTATTTTTTACAGATATTTAACAAATCAAAGAATTTTTTCAGAGTAACTGCAATAGCGTGTCTACATATTTCTCTAATGTGACTTCCATCGTACTTCAATGGTAGTTAAAACAAATACTTTTTCTTTTGAGTCTCTAGAATTAGGGAAAATCAACCTACACATTATATATTACATATTAAATTGCAAATGAATAAGAATTATAATACTTATAATTATTGATTTTATAAACATTAATGTATAATTAATGATAAGTAATTATTGTTTTAAGTGTATTTATTTATTTTGAGAGAGGGAGACAGAAAATCCCAAGCAGGCTCCAGGCTCTGAGCTTCCAGCATAGAGCCCGACATGGGGCTCAAACTCATGAATCATGGGATTGTGACCTGAGTTGAAACCAAGAGTCGGATGCCTAACTGAATGAGCCTCCCAGGTGCCCCTCCAATTTTTAAAATACTTAAATTTCTATTGGCATTTTACCAAGCAGGTAGGTTTGGGTTCTATTTCATGAGATTGCCTCTTTCTTCATAAATCTATTGATTACCATAAGCTTTTAATACCTTAGGAAATCCTTGGACAAGTGAAGTGAAAATCAGTGATGAGTACAGCTGAACTTGGCCAAGATGAGGAGCACAGCCAATGCATAACTAGGACCCTATTCCTTTATTTAGAGAATAGTATTTTCTCTCTAAGGATATGTTCATTCCCAAATATCTGGCTCCACTCAAAACAAAACAAAACAAAACAAAACAAAACAAAAAACAAAAAACCCGGCAACTGGATAGCTCAGTTGGTTAAACATCTAGCTCTTGATTTCGGCTCAGGTCATGATCCCAGTGCTGTGGGATTGAACCTGTGTCAGGCTCTGAACTATGCATGGAGCCTGCTTAAGATTCTCTCTCTCTTCTTTGATTCCTCTCCCGGACTCACTCTCTGTCTGTCTCTCTGTCTCTCTCTCTATCTCTGTCTCTCTCTCTCTCTCTCAAAAAACAAAACAAAAAAACTCCATCAAATAGCTGCAAGCATATGGCTGCACCCAGCAGCATATGCTTAAGACTCCTTCATAAGTATCATGTCACTGAAGGGATATTTGTAAACATTTGTACCATGTATTTTTGCATATCTTTGTATGTTCTTTTGTACACTGTGCTAGCCAAGTGTCCCATGGAAGAATTGTGTCAGCTTTACTGTAACAGGATTCCTTTTCTTTTTAAAATTTTAAAGCAACCAGTTTATTTTATTGGAGTAAGAACCCCAATTTTTAGGTGCAGAATACAATATTATTTTTTTATTTTTATTTTTTTAATGTGTATTATTTGAGAAAGAGACAGAGAGCAAGCAGGAGAGGAGCAGAGGGACAGGGAGACGCAGAATCAGAAGCAGGCTCCAGGCTCTGAGCTGCCAGCACAGAGCCCGATGCAGGGCTCCAACTCACAGACTGTGAGATCATGACCCGAGCCAAAGATGGCCGCCTAACCAACTGAGCCACCCAGGCACTCCAATATACATTATTAACTGTAGTTCAGCTCTTGTCACTTCTCTACCAAAAAGCGTATTATTTGATACATTGTGTCTTAGGATTCAAGTCCTGCTCCTACTTCTAACAAGCTATATAACAGTGAACAAATCAACTAACATTTCTGAGCTTCAGTTTACTCACCATTAAAATGTTAATAATATTGCCTGTTTATATTCACCTGCTAGTAAATATAATATCAGAAGAAATATCACTCACATGATTAGATGGTAAACACTATGATTCTATGAATATAAAATCTCAGTATCAATTCAAATTCTTATGTATGGAGTGCATCTCTACAGAAATAGCCTCTGAAACAGTGAACAATAAAATATTTAACCTCATGCCAGTATTATTTCTCTTAAAATAGATTAAAATGTAGAAAAATAACAAGAATTACCGATTTTCTTCATTCAATTGTTAAAATTCTCTAGAACATTTAAAAATATCTCTTGGCTAGACTCACAGATTCATGCCCTCTGCTTAATTATTCCCTATTCAAGGGAAATAAGAGAATTTCATTGCATTTTATGTAGAGCCCTTCAACTACTAAATTAGAAAATTTTGCACACTTGCCTAACACAGAAGAGAGATATAAATAGAACACATTCAACTTCTTGGAAGCACAGTCTCTATAAAGAGAAAACAGCCTGTATTTACAGCTATCAGGAGACAAATGCCTGATAAGATGTAAACTTCTTGTTTTGCAGTTAATCATTTTGTTCTTCTTACAATAATGCTTATTTTGTTGCCAGTCAACCAAAATGTGTCCTTGAGGTAATCAGTTTAAAAACGAGGCAGCTCTCGCTAACACTTCTACTTCATACTGAGAATTTTTCATATTATTTGCACAAGCAGCTTGCATCATTCTAACAAATTAGTAGATCAAATATACCATATTGTAAGTACATTAATAGTTTGATAACAGACAGCCAAGTTTACCTGGGCTTTAATAAATGGAGAGGGTGGCGTCTCCAAGATGGCAGAGTATGAGTCCCTAACCCCTGTCCCCTGACAAAGATCAATAATCAGACTGCTATCCACAAAGAGCACTCCAGAGTACACTTAAAAGCCTCAGCAACACAGTTAAACAAAAAACCTGACAATAATTACACAAAAAGGGGAGGGAGCTTCATTTTTGCCTTATCACAGCACCTCTAAGTCAATGTTGCTCATTGCCAAGAAGTAACTCTCTAACTGGAAAGAGTCTCCTTCACCAGGAAAGGGAAGGCAGAGTGAGGAACCAGCATCCCCCACCTTTAGGGACACCACATGAAGGGCCCACTTCAGTTTTACCCTATCTAGAGAAGGGCAAGGCTGAGATGTAGAGATTCGGCTAGCAACAAGGAAGAAAACAGGGGATATCAGCATCAGCCAATGCATCAGAGCAGTCTTAATAAGCAACATGTTGAATGATTAGAATTCCAAATCAGATAACACATGGAGAGTATCCACGGGGCTTTCAGACAGAGGATTCTAAATAGATACTAAATTCCTCAATACTCATCTCAACCTTCTCGTTCTTTCTTAAGTCAGCATCGCATACCTTCTTCATGGCAGACAATATTATTTGCTTATCGAGAGGCCATTTCACATTTTCCTTATGAAAACAAAATAAAATAAAGCCAAAATATTTTGCTGGGTGACAATGATAACCCTATGCAACTTTCCCAGATAGTTGTTTTCTCAGCTTAGTTTGCAAACTAGACATGGCTATGGATATACATATATATATATTTTTTTTTTCTTTTAGAGAGAGAGAGAGCAAGCAAGCCAGCAAGTGTGAGTGAAGGAGAGGGGCAGCTGGAGAGGGAGTGAGAGAATCTCTGTGCTGAGTGCAAAGCCTTACACAGGACTCGTTCCCATGCCCCTGAGATCATGACCTGAACTGAAATCAAGAGTCAGATGCTCAAATGACTAAACCACCCAGGCGCCCCAGCTATGAATATATTTCTATCTCCCATAAGGCAATAAGCCAGGCTTCTGGTGGGTTTCTGAGAGAGAAAAGATCCATGTGAAGAAAAGCCCCTTTGCTTACCATGCACACTGTCTGAATTTGCACGGAAGAGTGCAACTGAATGACGAGACAGCATAATGAGATTCAGGGCAAAACACTGAGAATGGTTGAAAAGAGGGATAGGTTAATTTGTTGACCTTCTGTAAGATTCCCTGGAAGCAGGATAATTAAGTATTTATTTCTTTTAGCCACTATTAGTTGGGTGTTCTGATATTTGCAATTGGTATAATACTAAACGAGTAATCAAAAAAATTGCTCTACCTGTACATACTAATTTTCTTCTAAAATCATGGTTACTAATGTGCTGCACTTTAATTCAATGGTGTTACTATTAACTATTCAATTTATGAAGCCAATACTGCCTGGCAAATCTAGGAAATGAATATATACGTCAGGCTGATTCCTTCCCTTCAGAGGTCTTTCAACACATTGCAGAGATAAGAGCAAGATTGTATGTCACCTTTTGGGCAAGACTTTCTTACTTCTCCTCAAACTCTCTCCTTTCCTTCTGATTCTGAAGGATCATGTAAATGCCTCTAAAATGGCAACCTGTGCATATTTCAGTGTGCTTACAATAATTTTTTTCAAGAGACAATATAACTTAGTAACACCATCTTATTCAATGCCCTTCACAGAATAGTGCCCACTCACTTTCTTCATATACTCATACATTAATTTATTATTATTATTATCATTATTATTAATTTGTTTATTTAATAGACATTTCTTTTTTTAATAATTTTTTTTTAATTTTTTTTTCAACGTTTATTTATTTTTGGGACAGAGAGAGACAGAGCATGAACGGGGGAGGGGCAGAGAGAGAGAGAGACACAGAATTGGAAACAGGCTCCAGGCTCTGAGCCATCAGCCCAGAGCCCGACGCGGGGCTCGAACTCCGGACCACGAGATGGTGACCTGGCTGAAGTCGGACGCTTAACCGACTGCGCCACCCAGGCGCCCCTAATAGACATTTCTTGAATAGTAATGATGGGAAGATTCTCGATGGGGATAGGCATATTTTGAAAGGTTAGGAAGACATGCTTCTTAGGCTTCTAGGAGCTCTTGGTTTACTTTTCCAAATAAAGAAATGCACAGTATACATTTAGAGTACATTAAAACAAATGCATTATTAAAATAATAAACAAAAGAAACCACCACCATGATGAACAACAATAATTAACTCTGCCATAAATATTTGGAAAGTAATTCAAATTCACACAAAAAGATATATATAAGCTCAGCTGTGAAGAGCGTGTTGTGTTTGAAAGAAGGAGGAGGAGGGCATCGTGGAAGTATGAGGACCGTGGTGACCTAAACAGCTTGGAGTTTTCAGAAGAAAAACACATTTCTTGATGTGTTACTAGTTTGGACAGTGCAATAATCTTAGAGATTTTTGACATTAATTTGAAGATGTGTATATAAGATGTAACCAGTGAATGACTATGGTATCTACATCTGAATCTCATACACTGTTTTAGACATTAGAGGTGGTTATTGTGTGTCTGGTTTTCTTTTCTCTCCAGGAACATGGGGAGATCAAACTTCCATGTTCCCTTGAAGTTTAATATGGCTGTGTAGCCACCCACAATTTGTTGGGGTCTTTCCTATGTTCCCCAAATCCCAAAGTTGCTTTCACACTGCCAGGATGTTGTATCTCTTCTCAGATTTAACAGGGTAATTGTACATTACATCATGTTTAATGGAAACATACCCTCTTTCCTAATATTTTGACCTCTTACTAATACTTTTTTTAGATACATGACAGTGCCAACTCTTTTCCATCTTGAAAGAAAACAAAAAACATTAACAAAACTAATAACAAAATACCCTTCCTTTCACCCTCTATGCCTTCCAATGACTGACTCTCCTTATCTTTCAAAGATCTTACTTAGCCTATACGAAATGGTTATTGCAAATGGTTATTCTATTCAGTTTTACATCTAAGATTCACTGAAGCCACTATCACCTGCGGTCTAGGTGTTGACTTGATCAAGCTCTCATCATGGCATATTATATTATACTAATAATTTTATATTTTTTGATATGGGCATTTATTGTATCTACATACACATTTTTTTGAAATTTGGCTATAATTAAATTTTTGTGTGCCTTTACCAACGAGTATATGATTTAGCCAATTCAAAATTTGGGGGGAAGGTAATACAAACTGTTGGCATTCTCATGGAGCTGGAATGACAAAAATTGGTAATGATGGGCTATTAAGAAATGGTATGTGGTAAATAATCTAGGATTCCATTGAGGCATCCAAAACACAGTCTTTATTCTAGAAATCATGGTAAAGTACATATAACGTCTTCTCAAAAATTAAAAATCAATTTAGAATCATTTAAATCCCTTATTAGATTAATATTGTCAGCTAATACCTTAATTGATTTGCAGATTCAAAATGTATTCTACTTTGAAACTAGTTTACATTTTTCAGAATACAAATATTACTACAACTTCAACAATGTCACAATTCTTAATGGCGAAAATCAAGAAAAAATGAGAAAATAACATATTGCTTTGAAATACTGCAATAAGTTAGTCACTGACATTTGTAAATAAATGACGTAATATGGAAAATGATGGATTCCCTTTAAATTTTTGAGAGAAATGACTACTGGTCCACAACCCTATGTCCAACCATTGTATCCCCCAAATGAGAGAAAAATAGACATTTGAGCTAAACACACGTTGAGAAATTTGACACCAAGAGAACAGCATGAAAACAAATGTTTTCAAAGTTCTTGAAGCTTGTGGATAATGTTCACTGATAAAAGAGCAAAGACTGAACTTTATTTTTTTTGTTTTTACTTTTATTTTTCTCTTGCTTAATTTTCCTAATGTTACAAAATCTTTTCAAGCAGGAAATGTTTAACCACTTAAATTTGTGATTAGTGAAAGTGGCAAATTGACATATTTCCTTTATTTTATTTGGTATTGTATATTTAGGCAGATTATTCTTTACTTCCTCCTGACTCTTCTCCCTTCCAGCGGACTATTTTTTAAGCTGTCATTTCCCCTTTAGTTAGTTGAAAGCTCTATAGTATAGGTCTACTTTTTGACATATATACTAAAATATATCTCATATGTTTGACCTAAAGTTAAATAATAAATTTTAACAACTTAAAGAACTTAGTATGAATGAACTATATTCACAAGATGAAAGTAGCACTCATTTATATGGCATTGTAATTATCAGAAACTATTCTGCATGCTTTAAATATAAGTATTTATGCATTGTCATGCATTTACTTTCCAAATATTTATATTCCTAATTCTCCATATTTTACATTAAAGATTTTACATTAGAAGAATATTTAAGTCAGAGAATAAATTATAAATTCTGGGTTTCTTTCCAAGAAGTATGCCTCAGTTACTAGAAGCCATTGAAGGCCCCAATCCTATGGCAAACACTTAAAATACAATTAAGGAAAAAATATATATAGGGGCCTCTGGGTGGCTCAGTCTGACCTTTGATTTCAGCTAAGGTCATGATCTCATGGTTCGTGGGTTCGAGTTCCATGTGGGGCTCCACGCTGATGGTGCAGAGCCTTCTGGGATTCTCTCTCTCCCTCTCTCTCTGCCCTTCCCCCACTTGCTGTCTATCCCTCTCTCTTTCTCAAAAATAAATAAGTAAACATTTTAATAAAGTAAAAAGAAAAAATATATCTAAAAGGGTCATTCCTAGTGGAACTGAGATATTTGACCAATTCAAACCTGAAGACATTTACTGAGTCTGAATTTATGTGTGGTTTGTGCATGTTTTAGGCTCAAGGACTCTACTAGGCTTTCCATAGGAAGAGGAGAAGCTTGTGATGGCCCTCTGGGCTGGCAGAATTAATCATAATGTAGAAAAGCAATCAGTTTTAATCATGAGACATTTACAGAAGATGGAGCAGTGTATTGAGCTGGAAAAGGATGGAAGGGTCCAGAAGAGTAGAATTAAATCTTCTATACATAACCCTTTGCTATCTAAGACACAAAGTCCTAACAGACAAAGAAACTGATATCAAAAACATGACATGTCTCACCTTCAAGTCATTCAAAACTAAGTAGAAGGGCACTATTATAATTAAGCTGCAGACCAGACCATCTCAACACAGCTAACTCCTTGCTCCTTATCCTACAGTTCTTTTCAAATAATATCATCTTTACAAACAGGAGACTCAGTAATACCCATGGTCCATGCATATGTGTGGCTGATGCTTTCTACAGAAACAAAGTAAAATTAACAAACTCAACCCCTGTATATAGCATATAAAATGCCTCTGGATCTACTTTAAGCACTTAATAAAACTCTTCAAATTTTCCCTGTGAAATAGGTTATATATAGTCTTGGCTAAGCTTATATCATCTTGGCTAACCCTTGTGCTACAGTCTCTGACTCCATATTTTACCTCCCTTCATTCTCCCCAGGCCCGATTATCACTCTGCCTACAGATGGAGGATGAGTAGGGCTGGTAAAGAGACAGAGATTTAGTCCTAAAAATCTGAATTCTGCAGTCCTTAGGGTGCATTTCCACAATAAAATAATATAATAAAAAAAAGAGTAAGTTAATTTTTAGGGTAGAATACAGAAGTCTTTGACGTATGCTATGGCTGACTAGCTACTTATCTATATATATACACACACATACACATTATACATAATTATATATTATACTTATAATTTACTATGTATTAATAATACTTAAATACCTATAATTGTAAGTATATACTTAAAATGAATAATATACACTTATAATTTAATGTTACACTGTATATAATGTGTAATTTATAGGTTGATTTTTCTCAATTCTGGCTACAGGAAAGAGAATATTTAAGCTATAATCGAAGTACTACAAAAGTCACATTAGAGATACATTTAGACACACTATTGCACTGTCACTCAGAATAAATTCTTTAATTTGTTAAGGGTATGTAAATAAAATGTACTTTAAAGATTTCTTGAAATGGTTTAATGAAGTGTTATTTTAAAAGCACTAGGTACATATTTAACTAATCTTATGTGAAATGCAGCCTAAAGTAATACTTTGAGGTCAGACTTGTGAATATAATGACTTACATCAAATTATTTTAGGAAGAAATCTATTTCTATTATGTAGATTTTCTGAATTAATTAATTTTGAATGGTGAAACCTAAGATAGATAGATATATATATATATACATATATATATATATTCATTTATCCATCTATCTGAATGAAATATTAGTCTTAAAAAAGAAGGAAATCTTGCCTTCTTTTATGAATAAACTTGAGGATAAACCATTTATCTTTATCAGGATAAATGTTGAAGATACTACACTAACAGAAATAAACCAGTCATTGATGGACGCATACTATATGATGCCACTTCTGTGCGGTACGTACAAGAGTCAAACCCAAAGAAGCAGCGTAGAACGGTGGTTGTTATGTTATAATCTAACATAGATTCCTAAATGCATTATACAGTGACTCAATCTGAAAGTCTACAAGTTACTTTGACAACGGAGTACATGAGATCTCAATGCAGCAGAGACATGCATGAGATATTTTTCGAAAGTTTTTTTTTCTTTATTTAAGTAGTCTCTACACCCAACAGAGAGCTCAAACTCATGACCCCAAGATCAAGAGTTGCATGGTCTTGTGACTGAGCCAACCAGGACCCCTTGCATGAGATATTTTCATGTAAACTGCATATGTCGTGAAGGTGCTTAGATTTCCATTTGTGGACTCCGCATTTGAACAAGCTTGCTTTGAGTGAAATGGCATCTGTGAATGAATCTGAAGTCTACTTCAATACAGACCACAACATCAACAGTTAAATGAAAAATGTATTCTGGGCATCACAGAAGTCAGTCACATGACAAAAGGACACTAGAACATTTAATAAGGAAACTTAGTGAAGTACCTTCTCACACCACTGTATGACTCACAGTGATAGCAATATTGCAATGGAGATCAAATGAGCTCAGGCTCCAGTGCAGATAGAAGTTGGGCTAGTGAGTGTGCGGGCTGAGATTGATTGGATTTTTGAGGTGAAATGTAACTCTTTTATTATGACACTGTCATCTCTATGCCAAATAGAAATGGACATAGAAACTGATAATATTCTTTATGATATTATAATATAAATTCCCAGCTGCAGTTTGTGGGCTCTCCCTCAAGCTTAACCCAATGTCCATGTGTTATCCCACTTTGGGAAAGGCATGGAGACATAGATAAACAGATAGATGAGAGATAGTCCATGGTATTTTGTTAAGGTAGACATAGCAAACTAGGATAAATACCTTGATCTGAAGTAGGAGAACCAAGAGTCCAGATGGAAATGACTATGATGAGATGGAAATATGGACTTCATTAGGATACACAACTCGGACACACATCAGCAGAAGTGCTAGGGAGAAAGTAGTGAACAAGACGGATGTAATCCTAATTCTCATTAACAGACTAGTCTGTTAATAAATACAACTCATTATTTTTAATGTAAATACATACAGATTAACTTGTACCCCAAATCCCTGCTTTCACTTAACCTATCACAGGCCTATTCTAATTTTAATAAATGCATGTATGCATTACTATTTTAATTTTTTTAATGTTTATTTATTTTTGAGACAAAGAGAGACAGAGCATGAAAGGGGGAGGGGCAGAGAGAGGGAGACACAGATTCCAAAGCAGGCTCCAGGCTCTGAGCTGTCAGCACAGAGCCCGACGTGGGGCTCGAACTCACCGACTGTGAGATCATGACCTGAGCTGAAGTCGGTCGCTCAACTGACTAAGCCACCCAGGCGCCCCATGCATTACTATTTTAATAGGATCCTAATCTTTCATTTTATGGGTATGTAATAGTTTTATTAAAAATACTACTTATGGGCAGTTAGGTTCTTTCTAAGGATCACTACCATAAAAGCTCCACAGTGCAGTGTTTAAGGTGTTAGATTTGCCTGGGATTAAAATTTTGCCGCTGAAGACTTACTGCCATCATATACGTGTGCTTTTGGCATATTAAAATGGTACTGGGAAAAGTTTCAGAAATCATCAATAAGCCAACTCATGCAGTCTGAAGAGGGGGCCAACCTTTTCACAAAAATTCTTATTATTCTACTTATTATATAAGGGAGTAACACTACCATGAAAACAAATTCAGGCAGGTATTGTATTTGTTATTGAAATACCTTAATAATGCTTATTTAATATTAAGGTTGTGAGTTTTTGTATTTTGTACAATAGTATAAGTGTTTATTCCTCATTAATTAGTATACTGAAAGTCAATACCAGTGCAATATATTTCTGCAATTTTTAAAAAAAATTTAAAATGTTTATTTATTTTTGAGAGAGACACAGAGCATGAGCAGGGGAGGGGCAGAGAGAGAGACAGAGAGACAGACAGACAGAACTAAAAGCATGCTCCAGGCTCTGAGCTGTCAGCACAGAGTCCAACGGACTCACAGACAGCGAGATCATGACCTGAGCTCAAGTCCGACTGAGTCACTCAGGAGCCCCTCTGCAACTTTTATTGGAGTTTATCTTAATATTTTATATGTGATGAAATGTTGACTGGTACATATAAAACATGCCAAAAGTCTTAGATAGGAAATAGTTCTCTGCAACAGTTTCATAAAATGCCTATACATTTATTACAAAATCAAGAAACTTTTTTTTTCTTTGTAACCATTAACAAAGGCAATTTTGGCCACATTTATGAAAAACCATAAAAACAGATTTCATATTACAAGTTGTTTCTAGATGGATCAAATTTCCTCTCTTTTCTCTCAGTTTTTTTTTTTTAATTTTTTTTTTTAACGTTTATTTATTTTTGAGACGGAGAGAGGCAGAGCATGAACGGGGGAGGGTCAGAGAGAGGGAGACACAGAATCGGAAACAGGCTCCAGGCTCTGAGCTGTCAGCACAGAGCCCGACGCGGGGCTTGAATTCACGGACCGCGAGATCATGACCTGAGCCGAAGTCGGCGGCTTAACCGACTGAGCCACCCAGGTGCCCCTCTCAGTTTGTTTTTTAAAGCTGACTAAATTTGGGGCACCTGGGTGGCTCACTTGGTTGGGCATCCAACTTCGGCTCAGGTCATGATCTCATGGTTTGTGAGTTCAAGCCCTGACAGCTCAGAGCCTGGAGCCTCCTCTGGATTCTGTGTCTCCCTCTCTCTGGGCCCCTTCCCCACTCATGATGTCTCTGTCTCTCATAAATAATAAATAAACTTAAAAAAAAAGCAGGCTAAATTTATTTCTAGTTAGAAGAGTCCTACCTGCAGTTTTATTTACTAGTTCATGAACTGTTTTATTAAAACTATTTTAACTGAGTTTCAATTATTCTACCACTTATGCCTCAACATTAGAGTTTTTTACTACACTACCCTTCTTTGAAATGGATTTCTCTGTATCTGATTAAACCTTCCAGTAATGATGGAGCTTCTCTCGTGTATGGTTCATACCTCATGTGGACTTTGATATGGCATACGTTCAACAGGCTTTGAGAAAGAAGCTGATAAGTTAAGCTCACTGACAGTTTCTTGGATGTGTTTGTATTACCCATCTCTTGGTATATTTACAGCTGTGTGATTCAAAGGACGCCCTCCTTTAGTGTGGCTAAATAATTCATGTAGTAAATAAAGAAAAAAAAAAGGTTGCAGGGGAATAGTGCTAGGTCTCCTTATTTTTTTCTTACGTCTTTTTTCACAAAAGAACAGATGTACCAGAGCAAAATACACCAAGGATCTGGTTTGCCTTCTCCCAGTAAGGAGAAATTCAGAGTAGAGTCAGGAGACCTGACGGTTACTGTATGATTTGCAAGGAGAGCAAAGAGCATGCTACAAGAGGAAAGCATACACTGTGTAATGAATAATTGGTTCCCTTTTATGCTTTTCTGGCATTTACTAGGTTATTGGCATCAACCAAGTAGCAGATGAGTAAATCAAATACTTGTATTCTCCAGAGCCATTTAAGAAGGGAGAAGAAAACATAGAAAAGATTTGTCATAAAAATACCATCATCCCTGTGCTAAAGTGGTTTGTTAATATGTGTGGTTGCATGTTTGTCCTGCAAAAGGACCTCAGGCTTGTTGGCTGAGTCTCTAAGTTCCATCCAGTTCTAGAGCACTGTAGACTTTTAGGGGGTTTCCAGGTACCTGTTGACTCGTTCTTGAGTCAAGGTTGAGATTGGATTTCTCAACATGTTGCGCTAGATTTTTACATTTTCGGGCTTCTACCTGGCATGTGCTGTCTTTATCTGTCTCTTTTGGAATTCTGCTAGAAAGGAGCTTCTTCTCTACAAATTAAGGAGATCTTCTCAGGCCCTCTTTTCTAATCACAGCATGAAACTCCCCCCGCCAAAAGCACTTTTTTTAAAATTTCCTGCATTAGGTCTCTGCATGGAGCAGGTGCAAATGTAAACATGGGAAAAGTAACCCTCCCAGAAATTCTGAGCCTTAGCAAAGCAGGCCTGTGTTCAAGAACAGCAACTTGTACAAGAAAGATCTGTAGCCTTCAGGCTTCTGCTGTGTCTGCTGTCAGTGTAGTTTTTATACCCGGGATAAGAAGGTGGCTTTATTATGCTATGTGTTCAGGTACAAGTTGACCATAGCAGAGATTTCCAATGGATAGTCTGGGTCGACATTCCCCCATTTTCCTATGTGAATGTGTGTTTATATGGATTCAGAGGATGTGTACTAGAAGGTCCCTCTGAAGATGACTTAAAATAATGGTAGACAGGTGGTTAAGAATGCAGGATCTTTGGCCACTGTTAAAAATTGCTTTACAAATATTAAGAAAGAAAGGTTAACATACACCAGGCAGAAGGGAATGTGATGAAAGAAAAATCCCACTTTAGGAGGGTAAATCCTTTGCATTAAGAGAATTCTCTAAGGGTGCCTGGCTGGCTCAGTCAACTGGGCGTCTGACTTCAACTCAGGTCATAATCTCGAGGTTCATGAGTTCAAGCTCCACGTTGGGCTCTGTGCTGACAGTTCAGAGTCCAGAGCCTGCTTCGGATTCTGTGTCTCCCTTTCTCTGCCCCCTCCCTGCTCATGTCCTCTCTCTCTCTCTCTCTCTGTCTCAATCTCTCTCTCTCTCTCTCTTAAAAATAAATGTTAAGAGAATTCTCTAATATCAAAGCTGACAAATGCCAATGAAGCTGGATATCCACTGAGCAGCATTCTATTGGAAAATCAGCACCATCCTGACTGTGCTAATGGGAATTCTCCAGGCCTCAGTTGTAGTCGCCTTAATATAGGTGGAGTTAATAAGGGAAGGCATTTGACTTTCTGGTGTAAGCCTTTGGTGGGTGTCTATTAATTTCAAACATTATTTGCTTTTACTCATTCCAGGTTAAACTAGTGGTAAGTCACTAAAAAAAGAAAATAAAAAAATAAGAGTGTACATGGCTGACTAGAACACATATGGAACACCTTGCTTGGCTAAGGAGAAAGCTGCCTCTCAAAGCAGAACAAACAGTATATGTAATATTGAGATGTCAAAAAAAAATACGGAAGAAAGAAATGGCAAAAGGGAAATGGAAGATTTAGTAATAAGATGGGGAGCAAATAAAATAATGAAACACTGGAAAGAAGTGAGGAATGGTGGGCCTATAATAATAGCACAGGTATAAATGCTATAAGGAGGCGGGATTACTAGAAGACCAACCCTGGGAGAAGATGTGGAAGCACATTCTATTGCTGGTGTGGCGTAATTTGGGCTGGTTGTTATAATGTTCAACCTTCAGAGTCAGATAAACCCTCCCCCCAAAATCTGGTTGGGATTTTGTGACTAAAGATGACATCTAGACACACACCTGTACATACACACAGACCCCCAAAAAGATATGAAAAAGGTTATTACTACTACTCATACTTGAGGACTCTGGGGAGAGCAGGACAGGCATGTCAAGTGAGGATGGAATATCTTAGAAAGGCAACTCTTCTGGGATCTTATTGTGATTAGGGGCTGGGGACAGGGTGAGGCTTCGTGAGGATGTGTACAGACTTGTGTGCTTTTTGTTTTTTAATTTTTTTTAATGTTTATTTATTTTTGAGAGAGAGAGAGAGAGAGAGAGAGAGAGAGAGAACATGAGTGGGGGAGGGACAGAGAGAAAGGAGGCACAGAATCTGAAGCAGGCTCCAGGCTCCAAGCTGTCAGTACAGAGCCGGACGTGGGGATCGAACTCACGAACCGTGAGACCATGACCTGAGCTGAAGTCAAGACACTTAACTGACTGGGCCACCCAGGCACCCCTTGTGTGCTTTGAATCTCTAGTTTATGCCAGAGGAGGGAACACTGGGGTCTTCTGATCAGCTTGCCAGCGTGCCCAGGTGTGGGCAAAGGGGAGAAGCAATCCATCAGCAGTCAAACATCTGTTAAAGGCTTCAGAGCCTTCATTATGGCCACCGACTGCTGAATTCTGCAGAAACCTCGAAAGTCCAGTGACCAGCTCAAATATGGGCATGAAAGCAAGGTAGCATAATCATGCCATTTAGGGCCAGTTGTGGAAAGACCACATTTTCTAGAATACAGGCTGTGTTTTGGATGTCTCAAATGAAAGCCTAGATTATTTACCACATACCATTTCATAACAGGTCATCACTACCAGTGTTTTGTCATTCCAGCTCCATGAGAATGCCACAAGTTTATATTAGCTTCCCAACAAATTTTGAGTTGGTTAAATCAGATATTCATTGGCAAAGATGTGCAAAAAATTAATTATAGCTAAATTTCAAAAAAGTGTCAATGTAGACGCCCGGATGGCTCAGTCGGTTGAGTGTCTGACTTCCACTCAGGTCATGATCTCACCGTTTGTGAGTTTGAGTCCCACGTTGGGCTCTATGCTGATAGTTCAGAGCCTGGAGCCTGCATTGGATTCTGTGTCTCCCTCTCTGCCCCTCCCCCACTCACGGTCTGTCTCTCTTTCTCTCTCTCTCTCAAATAAACATTAAAAAAAATTTTTTTAAAGTGACTGCATAGATATAATAAATACCCATATCAGGAAACATAAAATTAGCAACATAATATAATATGCCATGATTAGAGCTTGATCAAGTCAACACCTAGATCCAAGATGGATTTTAGTTCATATCAGAATCAAGCACTAGTTCATATCAAAATTATCAAACTGCTCACAGGTTTGAGGTGGTATCTTTTTTTTTTTTTTTAAGTTTTGGAAGGTAGGCACATTTTGTAATTATATTTCTAAAGCCAGAGGTCAGGCAGTTAAAGAATTACCTACTTATAGACATGAAAGATAGTTTGGCAGCTTCCAAGCATTTTCCTTTTAGAACAAAGGGGCTATCCCTACATCTCTTTTTCTTGATCTCTATTCCATGCCTTGGTCTCAAATCCAGACAGTGAGTATGAGGCTCTCAGACTAGAAATATAAATACTGTGTCCCAAAAGGAGTAGAGTTCCTGAAAGACTCTAAAGAAGGATGTCATGCAAACATAGTACCTTTCATCTTTCCTGGGAGAGAGACATAAACTCCCATGTTACTTAAACTTCAACTTTATTGGTGTGCCTGGGTGGCTCAGTGGGTTAAGTGTCTGACTCTTGATTTTGGCTCAGGTCGTGATCTCATGGTTCGTGAGATTGAGCCCTGCATCCAGCTCTGTGCTAACAACATGGGGCCTGCTTGGGATTCTCTCTCTCCTTCTTTCTCTGCCCCTCCCCTGTGCGCGCTCTCTCTCTCTCTCTCTTAAAATAAATAAATAAAAACTTAAAATAAATTTCAATTTTATTTAACCACTTATTAACTGGTAAACCGTAACAAAAGCTCTTGCAAGGTAATTGGAAAAAAAAATAGCATGCAAGGCAAAAGGTACAAGAAAATATTCATCACAACTGCGCAATAGGAAGACTACAAAAGTGAAACAGGTTACTGTCAAAAAAACCACCAGACGCTGAATAGAAGCGAAGCAAGATTTTATTCACGGCCGGGCCAGGCCTGATCTCCTGATCTTAAGGAGAAAAGTGCAGAGAATGGCCCCGAACAAAGGTAGCAGTGAGCTTATATGGATTTTAGCAAATCAGAATACATAATTATTTAGATAACCAATTACAATTTACAGCATTTCATGGTAGCCAATTATATTGTGACCCACAGACGTTAGTTTTCGCAGGAACCTATCAATTTAAAGTTCTTTGTCCTAAGAAGGTTTAAAATGACCAATCATAGTTAGACACCAAAGATATCATGGGGCAGTGAGTTCCTGACTTTTTGCACGTTGGTCTTGCCTAGGCCAGATCTTGGTAGAAGGGGTGGGGGAGTGTTTTGCAACCTAAGTTATCTATTTAGCAAACAGGCAAAGTTACAGAAGGGAGATAGGGTGGTTAGTAATTTCTGATAACCCTAAAAGGGAACTACATAAGCTTTTATCTCAATTATTCATGAAAGGTGAGTTTAAGCCGAACTTATATACAATAAGCTTTCTGATATCTTATAAGTTGACCTATTACAAAAAGTACTATAAATTTGTTGTACTTTCAAATTTTCTAAGAAGTGATCAAGTAATAGTGATAAGATAAATAAAATATTAAATGTGTAAATATATCTGATAACTATATAAATTTCATATTAAAAGTAAGTTTTTAATATTATATTATGTACTGTATGTTACTATAATAACATACATGTGATAGATTACAAAAATTCCATTGGCAAGGTTTATAAAAGTTTGCTCAAATTTTTTTTTTTTCCAACGTTTTTTATTTATTTTTGGGACAGAGAGAGACAGAGCATGAATGGGGGAGGGGCAGAGAGAGAGGGAGACACAGAATCGGAAACAGGCTCCAGGCTCTGAGCCATCAGCCCGGAGCCTGACGTGGGGCTCGAACTCCCGGATGGCGAGATCGTGACCTGGCTGAAGTCGGACGCTTAACCGACTGCGCCACCCAGGCGCCCCTAGTTTGCTCAAATTTTGTGTTGGCCAATTTTTTAGGACCTAAGTGGTCACACACTACCTGTTTTTGGCAAGGAAAATGCACACAGCCTATATGAAGACCAATTTGACAGTGAAATCAAATAATTGAGAAGTGACTCATTCAACCACTTAGAAATAATCTGATAAATTTCAATAATTGGAAAATTTATTTACAAGTAAAAATAGGCTAGATAAAATATATAATCATATTAAAGGGTGGCATTCATTCATTATAAATATAGATTAAGTATCAAGTATATAAACCTTGAATTTGAAATGAAAGGGTAAAGAGAGGTATATTTGGCTTATTTGGAGTGGGGGTAAGTAAGCAATATTGATATGAAAATCCAAACCTATGTCTATGTAACAACTAATGTACAGAAAGCAAATTTTTCTGTAGATTACATCAATCCAGTCAATACAGCTGATACTATTCTGAATGTGATGATTTAGTTAGTTTTAATACTTATTACCATAAATGAATCTGAATTCCATTGTGTTGAAGAACGTGATGACCTAGCCTAATGTACCACAAGTTAGAAAATCATTATTGCTAAAAAAAATTGAGTTTTTGACTATAGGCTTTTAAAAGGGTTAAGGAGTTTTCTTAAATCAATATGATTTTTTTTCTTCTCAGAATCCAAAAGAAACTAATTATCAATGGAAGACATTTGGTTTTTATAGTCAAATTGTACACTTTCTTCTTTTAGTAAGCACATTTTAAGATAAACACCATATATTTAAATTTATTTAAATATCTGTAAGCTCACAGAATGTAAATCTGATTGATTTGTTGTGCAACTGTCCATGTTGCATTATTTAGAGATTGAATCTTTTAGTTATCAGATAGTAACAAGCATTTTACTATGGATAATATTAATGGCATCTTGGTCTTATCCCTCCTTGGAAAAAAAAAAATGACACCACATATGCATATTTACTTGTTTGTTCCTTTGGTTTTTTTTGGCTTCTTTCTCTGTTAGTGACCTTACAAACAATGACTTAATTATCTGGATAGTACTGCCTTGCATTTTGTAAATGAAACACCATCACAACACCTTCTACACTTTTATGACAGAGACAAATCGCATTTAAAAGAATGAAGTATTTATTCCAGTCCGGTTTTCACTGATTGAGTTGTTTGAGCCAATATTCCCCAGCCCCATTCAATTCCTTCTTTTGAGCAAAGTCTGCAGCATAAGGAGGGAGCAGAAGGCAAACTGATACCCTGCAAACTCCCTCCACCACCTCCTCCCACCCCTCCCCACCCCCATCCCTGTAGGATAAATGTGACACTCCTCAGACACTCCTGCCTGCCCTAAAGCTAAGAGAAGGAGAAAACAAAGGGTTCACTGATAAGAGATCACTGCAGGACAGAGTCTCCATCAGTTTACAAAGGTCTTAGTAAATTACAAGAAAAAAAGGTAATCTTATCAATAGCCTAACCTCTAGAAACCTACAGACTCAGTTTCCTGGAGCCTAGCATCACCCTCCCCTCCATAGTGATTTGGGGAACAAAGATAAGAAGGAAATGGTAGGTAAAATTAAATTTCTTTATAACCTGCAGCCCATTGACAAATACTTGAGGCAAATACAGAGCAAAACATTCCTCCAGGAACTCAACAACTGTCTTTAGATTCAATGACTCACTAGAGGGAAAACAACCTTAGTTTGACAATAGCAAGGCCTCTAGTATCTTCGGAATCTTCTCATTCTTGTCCTTCAGCTCTGGACCCATCACTCTGAACCTCAGTCCAAACACATTAAATATGATTTAGTCTAGCACTTGGCAAGCAATATCTCAGGCAAGAAGGAATTTACTCAGAATGAATTTTACAAAGAAATTGAAGAACTAGAATTGGAGACTTGAAGGATAGAATGTGAAATAAGGTAAATAGAGGTGATGAAGTAATTACTATATGTTCATAGAATTTATAAGGAAAGTATTATGTGCTTAAAATCATCGTGCACCATGAGGCATATGTCCTAAAGCTATTCAAAAGTGTAATAAGACAAAGGTGACATTTTATGGGTAAAGACCTAGAAAATTAAAAACACATTCTTCTACTAAGCAAAGGGATGTTTGGATTGCTCAGTCCGTTAAACATCTGACATCGGCTCAGGTCATGATTTCATGGTTCGTGAGTTCGAGCCGGCATCAGGCTCTGTGCTGACAGCTCCAAGCCTGGAGCCTGCTTTGGATTCTGTGTCGCCGCCCCCCCCCCCCCCCCACTTCTGCCCCTCCCCTGCTCATGCTCTGTCTCTCTCTCTCTCTCTCAAAAATGAATAAAAATTTTTAAAAAACTAGTAAGCAAATAAGTAAGTAAAGCAGATTTTTAAAAAATCTAAAACAAATAAGGAATGCTTTTAGTTTTGTGATTATCCATAAATTAATGTAATTCTTTCTCCCCCAAAATCCAGTGACCATACATATATGTATATAGAATGAAGTATAGAATATTGAATCTTTTGAAAATATTGAGAGGAAAAGGCTGTAAAAAAAAGATAACAACTATACACTCTGGAGGAAAAAATAACAACCTGAACTTACTGTAATGTGGATAAAAGCAGGCAGATTCTAAAAGGAAGTAGAAATTTGCAAGAACAGAATGACAGAAGGTGAATATCTTGTGTTTAGCAGCTTTTAGCCTGGAGGCACACTGCAGTTTGCTTCACTTGCAGCAGCGAAAATTCTCATAGAATATTCACAATCAGACTGGTTTACAAAGACAGAAGAGAGTGGTAGGAAAAATCACAAATCTCACCAAGGTGGGGGCGGGGGGGGGGGGGGTAGGTAGGTAGCACACAACAGAGTTGGAGATGGGAGTCATCTGTTCAGACCTTAATGAAGATATAATTTTAAATTGCTGGACCTAGAAGAAATAGGAAAACGCATCTTATTCTCAAGAAAAAAGACATCAGATATTGACAACCCAATAATCCAGATGTTGGAATTATCAGGTTAGGTTTTTTACAAAGGTATGTTTAACTGGGCTTAATATTTTAAAGGAAAGTATGTTTACCACGAATGTAAAGGTAGGAAAATATCAGCAAGGAAGATAAAACATATAAATGCAAATGAAAAGAAAATTCTAGAAGTGGAAACATATCTGAAGAAAGTTACTGATTGAGCTCAATAGTACAATGGAGATTACGTTTGTTTGCTAGGGTTCTTTATATCAAAGTAATAAACTGGAGAAATAAATATGAAAAAATTTATTGTCTTGCAGTTCTGGAGGCAAGACATTTAAGATCAAGGTATCATAAGGGTTGGTTCTTCTAAAGGCTCTGAATATGAAACCATTCTCCTCTATCCCTAGCTTCTGATAGTTGCTGGCTATCTTTGGCATTCCTTAGTTTGTGGAAGTACTACCCCTCCTTATATGTTCATCTTCCCAATATGAGTCTGTGTACAAAATTCCCCTTTTTAGTAGGACAAAAGTCATATTGGATTGGGGCCCACCCTAATGATGTCATTTTAACTTAACTAATTATATTTGAAAGACCCTATTCCTGATTAAGGTCACATTCTGATGTGCTAAGAATTAGGATTTAAACATAAGGGATTTGGGGTGTACACAATTCAACCCATAAAAAGTTTAAGGGAGGAAAGATTCAATATCATAAAGACAGATTAATGGAAATTCTATGATCCAAAAAAAGAGATAAAATGTTGAAATAAAGAAAATATAAGAGAACAGCCTCTCATGGAATTTTTGGACAATATCCAAAGATCTAAAGAGATTGTAACAAGGATTCCATAGAGGTGAGAAAGGGAATGTGGCATAAAACTAAGTATTTGAAGAGATAATGGTTGATAATTTCACAAATATGGTCCAAGACAAGAATTTACAGATTTATGAAGATAAGCAAACCCTAACAAGAATAAAGTCAGATTAAACCAACATAGTTACGCTGCTCAAAAATAAAGACCAAATCTTTAAAACACCCAGATTAAAATAGCACACTACATACAGAAGAACAATAATTTGAACAACCTCTAGATTGAGCACAGTAGATATACATTAGTATGTACTAATCTAAATAAATGAATAGATAAATTAATACATTAACTGAGAAGATAAAGCTCTCTCTTAAAGTAAAAATTGAACTGATATTCCATAGAGTCTGATAGAAATAGATAATTCCCATTTAGAAATCATTGTAATGGTGATTGATACAGCTGGGTGCCATCAATGAAAACTAAGTGTATGTATGACAAAAAACAGGTAAGTTAGAATAGTATCTATATCTCTATATTGATTTATTTATCACCAAGGTTCTATGGAACTAATGAATTATCATTGGTCAGGAAGGTATATGGTAGAGCCTTTTAGGGTGATATTGCATATAGACACATTACAGTTAGATGTAGGTAAATATGCAGAAAGAAAGAAAGAAAATTATGGAACAGAGATGACATGATATTAACAATTTGGATATTGTTGGGACACCTGGGCGGCTCATTTGGTTAAGCATCTGACTCTCGGTTTCGGTTCAGGTCATGATCTCATGGTTCCTGGGTTTCAGCCCTCTATCAGGCTTTGCACTATTAGCATGGAGCTTTCTTGGGATTCTCTCTCCCTCTCAGTCTACCCCTTCCCCACTCATGTGTGCAAGCCCTCTCTCTCTCTCTCTCAAAATAAATAAATGAACTTAAATAAAAACATTTTGAATATTGTAGGTGAGATATATCAAAGTTCTGTGTACTGAACTTGCAATTTCTTGTAGGTTGCAAGCTTTTTTTTTTTTTTTTTAATATACAGAGAGAGAGACAGACAGAGTGCAAATGAGCGACGGGCAGAGAGAGAGGGAGAGAGAGGAAGAGAGAATGCAGAGCCTGAAGCTGGCTTCATCTCATGAACCTCGAGATCATGACCTGAGCCAAAGTCAGATGCTTAACTGACTGAGCCATCCAGGTGCCTGGTTGCAAACTATTTTTAAAAGGATAGAAAATTAAGTTTTCCAATATTGTGAATGAAAAAAAGAACTCCCTGTAGTTCAAAATATCAAACAAATATCATATATATGAATAATATAATTATATACAATACATACATATATATGTATAATTATATACATACAATTATATATATGTGTGTGTGTGTGTGTGTGTGTGTGTGTATATATGTATATATAATATCTTTCCACAAAACAGTTGTCACAAAGAATTATCCAGATTATTTGGAAAATACAAACTATTAAATTTGGTAGAGGAAATACAAATGAAATGAATGTCATATATTTTTTTGAAGAAATTAACTCCATCATTAAATAGTTTTCCATAAAGAAAATCCCAAGGCTAGAGGGCTCCTCTGAGAATTTCTTTTGAATACTTAAGGAAGAATTGATGTTAATCCTACAGAAACGCTTTTAAAGAATAGAAGATATGGAAGACTTTCTAAACCTTCTCGTGAGACCAGCAAAATCTTCCCATTATTAGTTGATGAAATTTTATAAGAAAGAGAATATAGACAATCTTTATCACAAACTTAAATATAAGAATCCTTATATATTAGCCCAGTGAGATAAAAAAGTAATACATGATGGTTAAGTGATGTTTACTCACAAATTCAAAAGGATTCAACATTGAAAATTTAATTAATATAATTAATCATATTAGCAAAAGAGAAATTGCCAAAAAAGCATTTGATAAAACTTAACACCAATCCATGAGAAAACTCTCAGCATGTTAGTATTTTAAAGGAATTCCCTTATCTGATAGAGAATATCTATTAATATCCAGCTGAATGGCAATCAATATTGAATGCTATTTCACTAAACCTGGTTACAATCAGTGATCTCCACTCTAACAAGAGTAATATGGAGAAAGGAAAACTTATATAGTAAAGTTAAATTATGTCCATTAAAAGTAACATGAGAGTGAAAGAGGCAATACAGAGAGAAGGCATAAACATTCTTTTTTTATTAATTTTTTAAATGTTTATTTACTTTTTGAGAGAGAGACAGAACATGAGTGGGGGAGGAGCAGAGAGAGAGGGAGACACAGAATCCGAAGCAGGCTCCAGGTTCCGAGCTGTCAGCACAGAGCCTGAAGCGGGGCTCAAACCCACCAACCGTGAGATCATGACCTGAGCCGAAGTCGGACGCTTAACCGACTGAGCCACCCAGGCACCCCAGATATAAATATTCTTGATACACGTGTGAAAAGATTCCTGTCTTGAATATATAAGAAAGAATACATGCAACTAATTAAAAAAGAGATAATACACTGGGTAAATGTGCAAAATGCATGAACAGAAACTTTGTAGGGGCAGATCTCCGAAGGACCAATAATCCAGGAAAAGTTGCATGAGGTTATTGATTAGCAGAGAAATGCAGTTTAAAACCAAATTCTTATAGCAAGTGGCTAAACTAAAAAAAGAAAACACTGAGTATTTGCGAGAAAATACAGTAAGAGAAACCCACACTGCTACACACTGCTTTGGAAATGCAGATTAGTGCAAATGACTGGGGCAGAATCCCTTAAAGTTGTATGTGGGTATGTGTGTACATGTATCATAAAATTTGAAACTGGTGCCCTATTGATTGCTTGATTATTTTCAATCTTGGGCTGTTACATACAATGTGTCATTCAATTATTTTTAAAAAATACTATGACTATCCTTAAATAAAAAGGCAAAAAGTATAAATGTAATTCATCATAAATTAAAATTATATATTATACATATATATACCTACATATACAATATATGTAGAGTCATGTATAAATTATCAGACTGTTGATAAAAATACGTTTGGAATTTAGTTCTCCGAAGGATAAGGATCTTCTTAGATCACCAGATTTTTAGAAGGATTTACTTTTGTGTCTGAGGAAAGAAAGAATTTTTTTTTTTTTTAGTTTATTTACTTATTTTGAAAGAGAGAGAGAGAGAAAGCCCCCCATGGGTGAGTGGTGGAGGGGCAGAGGAGAGGAGAGAGAGAGAATCCTAAGTAAGCTCCTCACTGTCAGCAGTGCAGGGGTAATCTCACAAACCCTGAGATCGTGACCTGAGTTGATATCAAGGGTCAGTGGCTTAACCTACTGAGCAGCCCAGATGCCCTTAGAAAGAATTTTCTACCATGGTCTCATGGCAAATTATAATTATCCTGAAGGGTGAAGATAATGCTGGGGCAATCAATAAACAGAGTAGGGAATACCATACAGCTTACATGAGCACTATAATGGAGTAATATTAAACCACCTTGCCTGGCTTTTTAACACTTTTTTGCAGTTGGCTTGTGTTAGTTACCACCAATCCTTGACTTCATTCCCCTTACAAAATTCAAGAATGTACCCCTTGATTTTGGGATGTTCCAATCATTGTTAGTTTCACATCTCTTTCTACCATCTTCCTATTTTTGCCAAATGTAGAAAACAATGAAAATCTTCTTTGATTGCAGCCAGTATGGGTGATCCAAAAAACCTGAAGGGTTTTATCCAGGCCCTTTCCTCCCCTAGATGAGCTCTGGTCAACTGCTAGGTTTCCAAAGGTCACAGGATGGTTGCACCAATTAAGCCAATTATAGTAATCATTCTACTGTGTATACACATATTAGGTCATCCCATTATACACCTTAAAAACCACACTGTACAGACCAAATATATATAATGTTTATGTGTCAATCCACCTTAATAAATCTATCTATATCTATCTATCTATCTATCTATCTATCTATTTTTTTTTTTTTTAAAGAAGGAAAGGGGCACCTGGGTGGCTCAGTCGATTAAGCATCTGACTTCTGTCGTGAGTTCAAGCCCTGTGTCGGGTTCTGTGCTGACAGCTCAGAGCCTTGAGGCTGCTCTGGATTCTGCATCTGCACCCCCCCCCCCTTTTCTGCTCCTTTCCCACTTTCTCTCTCTCTCTCTCTCTCTCTCTCTCTCTCTCTCTCTCACAAATAAACATAAAAAAAGAAGAAAAGAAAGGTCACAGTTTGAAAAACACTGTTGTAGCAGCTATATCATGAATGTCTGAGCAGTGGTGGTGGGTGCTATCCACTTTCAAAACAATTTTCAACATATTCCTTTCAAGTTTGTCCTTGCAATTCTCATTATACGTGTGTGTGACCACTACAACTAAGGATTAAATACATAAATGTTGGTCTTGCTGCATGGACCCAGTTTAGTTTGCTACATCTGACTTGGAATGGCTCGATAGCTCAGGAAAGCCTTGGGTTCAGTTGCTATGATGGTTTACTGTTAAATGTTCAAATCATGCTAAGTTTGCACTAAAATTTTACGGTTTCAGCTGCAATTCCATGCAGTAATCAGTTTTGCATGTTTAATTGCATATCTTATATGAGTCATTTAGATGCAACTTCTTGCAAATATAGCTTTGATTTGAGCTAAGAGAAGACCAAAAATGTATGTAAATCTTCATGATGATGCTGGGCAGAGGAAAACCAAATAGAGGCAGCTGTATGATTGCACAGCAATATGTTGATTAGTAGGAAAACAAATTAAGATATACTGTACTATAAATACTTGCTTTTTCATTTAAAAACTCTGTTGGTGTATCTATGATGGTATTGGAAGGGATCTTACTTCACTTGGGCATTTATAGGAACAAAGGGAAAGAGTGTGAGTTATGTTCTTCCTGGCTATACTTTTTGGTAATAACTTAGGTAGTTATTGCATCCTTTTATTCCTAGGACTTCTTGATTTATAATTAGCTCATTTATTATATAGTTTATTATTTCATTGAGGCAAATCAGATTCATTAGATCGAATAACATTGTCTGCCTTTTAAATCTAAGAGTAGAAAAATCAAAGTAAACCAAAACTAACGTTTCTCTACAGATCAAGAATGTGTTCGTAAGCTTTAACCCAAATTGCTTGTGATTATGAAATATGTTTAAATAATTTTAAATTGGCTTTAAATTTAAATGCATGCATGTGATAAAAATAAAAATGTTACGAAGAGAAAATATATACAGGGAATAGAGAAAAATTTTCCGGTTTTCCTAAATCCTCATTTCTGCTCCTCGGAGCTGATGGGTTATTTTTACAATATTTTCCCTTAAAAAATTAAAGCTGGAATTATTCTGAACATATTCTGATTCGGATAAAATAGGGATAGTGGTAGTTATACTGATGTGGTGATGACAGAAGCAGTGAAATCGAATGGATCTTGTACTACTTTCTAGAGAACTATATTTAGTAAAGTTTATATATGAGACGCAATATTTAAGATTCACAAAATAACAAATGTAAGATATGAAGGACACTGTTTTAAAAAACCAGGCCTTGAAATTAGTGTTGTTTTATCGCTTGATCAATTTTATCCTGAATCAATAAAATCAAATAATTCTTGTCATGGTGAAGTTTTTTTTTCTCAATCCCAATACTCCTTTCCTGAGAAGAAGCGCTGCTTGAATTTACAACAAACCACCCTGGGCCATTTCATACCTTTACAAGTATAGCCTAGATTCTAGGGAAAAAGAAAACTTTGTTGGTCCCATCATATGTTACATGATATTCTCTGGCTCCCTATTGTTGGATATTAACAATGTCTTAAATCAATTTTTTTTCTCAGTAAACATTTTGTTCAGTCTTTCCTATGAACATAAGCTAGAGTTTCACTAGAAACATGTTCTTCAATATAGTGGCTTCCAGCTTTACGTGGCCATTGAACAATAGAAATGTGGCTGGTATGAATTTAAATGTTCTAGAAAGTATTAAGTATACACTTGATTTCCAAAACTTCATTAAAAAGGGGGACTGTAAAATATCTCATTAATATTTTTTATGTTGAATGCATTTTTAAATAATACTACTTTGGAAATAGGTTAAATATATTATTAAAATTAATTTATTATTTTTATTTCGACCTTTTAAGTGTGTCTCTGCATACATGTATGCATAATATATCTACACATGTACATATATGTGCATACGTAACATATTTATATGAGTATATACTGTTATATGTAAACATGAATAAGTATAATCAGAAAAGTACATATCATATAGACGGATACAGAGATCAGTTTGTTTAACTAGCATTATATTGTTACATGTTTTAATTACTATAGCTTCAAAATAAAATTTGAAATCTGGCAGATTAAAACTCTAAATTTATTTTCTTTCTTTCTCTGTTAATCATACCATTATATCTTTCCTGATGTAACTTTCTCTTTTCTGTACATTTACAATCAGTTTATTTTATTCCATGGAAATAGTTTTTTGTTAGTATAAATGTGATCACATTGCTTTTATAGATTATTTTGGTCAACGTTGACTCTTCCGATCTATTTTTATTTTGTAATTCTCTTCTTAGATGTTCCTGAAAATATATAGTTGTTTTTCTATAAATAACTTATGTATGTTCAGTAAAAAAATATACAAAACCTTCAGTACAGTATTTTATAATATTTTCTATTCCTATCAATTATGAAATTTGAATGCTTAAATCATATATACCTACAGCTTAAACTGATAAGATAATATCACCAATTAAGTACTTTCCCCCAGAGAAAAGACCACTTTGCTCAATGACTTATCTCATTGTTACAGAACTGACAGAGATTCTTTCTAAACTAAAATTTCAAAGTGTTAACTCATCTAACAAGATCTCTATTATTTAAGAAAAGAACTCATCTAACAAGATCTCTGTTACTTAAGAAAAGAGGAAATGGGGCACCTGGGTGGCTCAGTTGGTTGAGCATCTGACTCTTGATCTTGGCTCAGGTCAAGATCTCACGATACATGAGATGGAGCCCCACGTCAGGCTCTGTGCTGATGACATCAAGCCTACTTGGGATTCTCTCTCTCTCTCCCTCTCTCTCTACCCCTCCCCTGCTCACACTCTCTCTCTCTGTCTCTCAAAATAAAAATTAAAAAAAAAAACTTAAAAAAAAAGGAGATGAATCCTAAGTGTGAACCTGCCTTCACACTTTGCTCTCTTTGCTCTTCCTCTCCAAGGATAAAATTTGAGAGCCCACTTCATTGACTGGATGCACAAATAACACTGTATGTGACAGCCCTGGCATCTGAAAAATCATGATGGCTTTCTTACATGTTTTGAAAACAAGAACAGAATAAGATAATTAGAAATACATAGGTAAATCCAACAAAGTTATATGTTGTTCCATGACATTTGTAAATATTGTAATAATGTCAATACCTTTGTAAGTCTCAAATATCAAACTATTTCTACAAATTAAGATTTGTGTTAGTTCATTGGATTTCGTGACGCTCTAAACACATGCTTGAGTTTCTATCAGTAAATGTGTCAGCATGTGTGACAATATTTGACTGGTCTGGGGATGATAATGTCCCTGACACAAGGAGATGTTCAGAAAGGATTGGCCATGAATTAGATGTCTTCTCTGACCTGTATTAAATTATGAATATCACGTTACATTCAGAAGAATCTTCGTTAAGTTTTAGTCATTTAATATAGTTGAATAGTTCAATATTGTCTTGTTATTTTATGTCTTTCTTTTTTATGTCTTCTATTTTATGTCTTTGGTATTTTATGTCATATTTCTTATGTTTGAAAGAGAATGAAACATGGTTTGGGAACTTTGTTCTCAATATAATTTAAAATTTTTATTTATTTTACAAATAGTATGACAGGAAGGCCCCAAGATGAAGCTTGTCAAATTAGAGTCTGAGTCCCCAGGCAAATATGCCAAGCAAAACTATATGCATGACAAGTTTCTTGGAATCAGTGATTTTTAGAAATGATTTTAGTTATAATCCAAATATAGATAAGATGCAGAGAAAAATTGCACTGGCATTAATTTGAACACTAGACATTACAGAAGAATCACACATAAATCACATATAAAGCTTCACTCTACAACCTTCATTCCAGAAAGAGCAAGGAGACTTTCACACTCTCCCAAAGAAGCAGTAAGCACGCATCCATGGAAACATTTGATAAATGCTTTTCCAGATGTCAAAATACTGTCAAAGTGTTATTTCTGGGTTTTGAGGTATTATCTGCAAAGGGTAAAATGCACAAGTCTTAGGGAACAATTCAATAAATTTTTATACCCATATAACAACCCAGAAAAAAACTGTAAAATAAAAATGGATAGTTCATATTTTTTTTCTCAACATAATGTTTGGAGATTCATCCGTGTTCTTGCATAATTCGTTTTATGCTGCTGTGAGATAATTGGAAGAATGCTGTTTCATTGCTCTGTAATGTTCACGTAAGAAGAGACCACACTTGTCTATTCTTTTCATAGATATTTAGGTTGTTTCCAACTTCTAACTGGTGACATAAAACTTTTGTGAATGTTACTGTGTACAAGTGCACTCGTTTCCTTCAAGCACACACTTAAACATGAGATTCCTGGGTGAGAATGGAGGCTTAAGTGTAGCACTTTAGTCGAAAGAGTAAAACTTGGTTTTCCCAAAGCGTTTTGACAATTTTACAATTACATAAGCAACGTGAGATTCACATTTGCCTCACACCCTCTGCAAATTTGGTTTTACCATTCTATTTCTTCATGAATCTTTGTAATTCATATTATATGAAATCTATTTCAAGAAACGGCATTATTAAATTATGGTAAACATCTATAACTCTGTCCTTAGAATCACAATCGAAAGAATGAATAATTTCATCACTGCAAAAGGATACCTGTGTCCCTATATAATCCAGCAATTTCACTTCTGGGTATACATGGAACAATTGACAGCAGGGTCTTGAAGAGATATTTGCATACCCATGCTAATACCCATGCTAATAGAGGCATTATCTACCATAGCTGAGAGGTAGAAGTGACCCAGGGTCCATCAATGGATGAACGGATTAAAGAGGGTGGTACATACATACAATGGAATACTATTCAGCCTCAAGAAGGAATGCAGTTCTGATAAATGCTTCAACATGGATGAACCACATGGCATTATGCTAAGTGAAATAAGCTAGGAATAATCCATCTTTGGCGTGGGCAAAATGAACTCCAGTTTATGTCTTCATCTCTTCAAGGCCATCTTCTCTCACAAGCCATCTTGTGTCTTCACATGGCACTCTTCTCCTTGTGTCGCTGTTTTCCTTCTTCTTAAAACACCAGGCCTACTGGAGTAGGGCTCATCCTCATTGATAATGACCTCACCTTGGTAACATCTGCAAAGATACCATGACCAAATAAGGTTATGTTCATAGTCACTAGGGGTTAGGAATTCAACATTTCTTTGAGTGGATGGGGGCATACAATTCAACCCCATTGTGAAATGTCCAAATCTTATGTTTATTATTTATTTATTTTTCTTACATCACTATCTAATTGAGCCAGCACTATTTGTTGAAAGTGTTATCCTTTCTCCTTGGAATTGCCTTGGTGCCTTTGTCAACATCAGTGGATCATATACATGTAGGTCTATTGATAAAATTTATATGATTCAATTGAGATAATACATACATGTTACACTGTTTGACATTGACTCATAGTTCTAAAATGTGAGCTTTGGAAGAGATTCCACCTGTTTTCTCTCTGGTGGTTCTTTCTTATCCTCCAGTAGTTTCTTCATGTGCATGCACTGATGGGAATTCAACTGAACACTCAACGAGAAACCCTCTGATCACTAGACCTTTCTGTACAGTTCTCTCTGTGCACCATTCTCCTTAGTACTCAGCCCATGGATTCTGGCTGCCTTTACCTCCATGAATACTTAGCTGTTTCTCAACTCAACCAAGATTAGCTAGCCTTAGTTTGGGTTTCTCTATTTCCCTAAATTGTGACTTGAAAATTTTCTCCATTCTGTAATCTGGGGCAAAGTCATTCCCATCAGTTTTTGTTTTCTTTCTTTCAGGGATAACTCTCTGAACTGCCAGTTCTCCAAAATCTGAACTCTTTGTTTCATATATTTGGTGAATATTTTAATTAAGCTGAGAGGATAAATTTGGTCCCTGTAACTTCATTCTAGCCAGAAGCCAAGATCAACCATTTTTAAGGATCACATCTTTTAAACATGAACTCTGCTCACCAGCTCAAATGTAAACTATACATCAAAATATTGATGTATTCATCTATTAATCTCATATTCATTAGGTCTCCTCTTGACATGAAGTAATTGCTTAATAAATGTTGAATTATGGAATTAATGCACAAAGTAATGCATGAATTAATAAATAGATGTGTAGACATTAGCAATGTCATTGTTTTCAATGACAAAGAATAATTTCATAATAGAAATAAAAAGGAAGAGAAGGAGCATTATGTTAAAATGAAATGGATAAAAGAAGAAAAACACAGATTTAGATAGAACAGTCCACAAAGTGCTTCAAAAAGACGCCCAAATAGACATCTGCCCCCTTTCTAGTCACAGATGCCAACTCTCATTTGAAAACTATCACTTTATAACTCTAGATGATAGCATTGAGAATATAATCTAAAATTATTTGAAAATGTTTTCTGGTAGGCTTTTTTATTCCTAGAATAAAAGAGCCAAAATTATATACAGCTTTTCATTGACAACTTTTCTATATTAGAAGGAAAGCCACAAATTTCAGTAAAAGAGCTTTATATTTGAATAATAACATCATTTTAAAAATTATCTCCAATAGTATTATTTTGCAATGTCAAATTTTATAGACTGTTGCTATAATTAAGGAACATGTCTAGTGTGTAAGCATTTGTGAGGCTCAAAACTATGGCATAATTCCTGAGTGGAGTGCAATAGTCTACTTTGCCAATAGAGATACACCAGCTTAGTCATCTGTCATGAATTCCCTCAGATGTGGCTATTAGTGGAAACCTCTGACTCAACCCAACTCTAAGTCAAGATGTAATTTGCTACATGATGTGCTATGATGGGACAAGAGAATCAATTTTCATTTTGAAGCAAATGGAATAAATCTGCACCTGCAGATGACATGGAGGTCAAAACCTCATCCCAGGAACGCAGAGCAAGCCACAGATGTTCCCAGCTCTATAATTTCTAGATTTGATGACTATAATTCACTGAGTATACACACCTGAAACTACTCACTCAGTGACTTCAGCTGGTTGAGAATAAAGTGGATCAATTATTTAAAACCGACTGTTGCTAATAACACTTCAGTATCATTTCATAGTCATTGTATCTGCTTAAATTATACTCCACCATCGTTTCAAATGACGAAGTAGATGACCTGGTCATAAAACATTTGAAATTGTCCATGAAACTTCAAATAAAATAGAATGAAAGCAGAGGTGCTTTCCTTTATTGCACACATACCATATGTCAGGTAGTGATATGTAGGGATATGGAAGCAAGCCCAGGGGCACCTGGGTGGCCCAGTCAATTAAGCGTCTGACTTCAGCTCAGGCCATGATCTCGCGGTTCATTGGTTCAAGTCCCGCAGCAGGCTCTGTGCTGACAGCCCAGAGCCTGGAGCCTGCCTCAGACTCTGTGTCTCTCTCTCTCTCTCTCTCTCCTTTCCTCACACACTCATGCTCTCTCTCTCTCTCTCTCTCTCTCTCTCTCTCTCTCAAATAAATATTCAAAAAAAAAAAAAGAAGAGGCAAGCATGGCTGCTTATTTTACATCATGATTATAACAGTCGCCATTTGGCTTTTATTATTTATGTTTATATTAGGACTTTGAAACACATAAAATCATAACAAGCAATACTAGTTAGAAAGTGCCATGGCTGGGGGGTGGCTGAGTGGCTCAGTCGGCTGGGCATTCAACTTTGGCTCAGGTCATGATCTCACAGTTTGTGGGTTCAAGCCTCACATCAGGCTCTGTGCTGACAGCTCAGAGCCTGTAGCCTGCTTTGAATTCTCTCTCTCCCTCTCCCGGCCCCTACTCTGCTTGTGCTCTGTCTCTGTCTCTCCTCTCAAAAATGAACATTAAAAAAAATTAAAAAAAAAGAAGTGTCATGGCTTAGTTGAGTCTGATCGACTTCAAAATCAAAATCAAGAATTTTCTCAAAAGCATAGGTAGATGCAACCTTTCCATTAGTCTGGGTATCATTTCAGTTCTTGAGGATAGGTTATTTTAAATATTTTTCTAGTAAAGTAACTATCATAGCAATATAGCATTTTACTTATCTATAGTATGTCTTTTTAACTTACAGCATGTGTTACGTAATATTTACCACAATAACTATGTTTTAGTAAACAAAGAATAACCTTTAAATATAAATGGGAAATTGAAGACATTTTTGTTTTCTTTAAAGTCAGGAATAGAAAGTGGGATAAAAACCATGTTCGATTGATAATATTTTTCATGGAAATTATGAGTCAGCTATTATTACTATCATTATAAGTAAAATGCTTCACTTCTTTTCCTGTGTAAGAGAAACTTTCAAAATGCTAAGGAAAAAATATAGAAGGGAAGAAAATGGCAGGATACTCATGGTGTTCTAGATCTCTCTCCTTTTATTTTTATTGTTCCGTAGATCTATTCTGAAATGACAGATTATTTGGTGACTACTTAGTCAGGCCCATAATGAGAATGTTGGAAGGATCAGCAATAAGTCAGAATGGTCAAGATATGGGTCAGGGGAGGTGGTTCTGTGACTTAGATCTATTTCTTCTCCAAATGGTAATAGAGCATTTGGCCATTAATATTTAAGTCGATTCAGGCCTACGGTAAGAACACAGAAGTACATCTGTGGACAATTTACTGTCAGGCTGAAATGGCTTTAGGGTCATTCCATGGGATGGGTCACTTTTATAAGGGTGCTAGGCCATGCTCAGGCTGGTGGGAGCAGAGACAACTCCTGGATGACAGAAGAAGCATGTATGAGACAGATTGTTCCATGCTGTAGGGCAGACTACCAGGAACAAAAGCAGAAACAAAGTTGTTCTGACTGATCAATATGGTAGTCATTAATGGAATCCTGCAGCTTGATGCAGAAGCAAAGGCACAGCATGGAAACTAATCCTAGACTCCTTCTGACTTGTAGATATGAGGCTGGTAATTTTCTGCATATCTTAATTAAAATTGGCTCTTCTCTGGGGGAGCTCTTCCTATAGGCTAAATTACTTTACTGACTATTGATAAGTAGATTTGGAGAATACTGGAGTAAAATTTTTTAGTATGAATAAAGAGTTCTAGTGAAATTATAGAACATTATAGCCTGAGTGTCTAAATTTGCCTTTAAAATCTATCTAGAAATGCAGAGGGAAAAAAGAGGGAAAAATTAAGCCATGCTGGGTATGCTAGAGATTAAGCCAGGACAGTAGAATAGACTTTTTATGTAGCAACAAATAGATGAGATGGGGTCAACAATCCCATCTTGCTCTAATAAAACTGAGGCTCAGTAAGGTCAGGTGAGGACTAGGTGACATTTACAGGAAGTGTCATATTTACTTTATAAATCAAGGTTTGTCTGACAAGCTCTGTCTGAGAAAATTCATGAGCTTTTAGACAGATTAACACTTCTGATGTGCCATTTCTCAATGTCTGCCTCTCTTTCCAGCGCTGCTGATCCACGCTGGATTGACTTTTAAGAATGTGTGTGAAGTGCATTTAGCACGTGAAAATGCATTGCAATTTACTGCCAGCCATGAGCAGCAGAATTACATGTGAATAAAAAGCTTCTTGAGAGTCATAGGGACTAAGCAATGCTAATAAATGAACTTTTTTATTTTTTGCTAGAAGACAACTTTCAGATGTATTGTTATTTCCTCAACACTGTAGGAAGTGATCATTTATAGGTTATTTATTAGTTATTTTTATTAGTTATTAGTTATAGGTCATTTATTAGTTATTTTTAATAACTAAATAAATCTGTATCTTTTTCACTATCATAAATACATGCTTCAATTATCACTCCTTATTTTTAATGTTATTTACTGGCATTTTATTAGAAAAGCAATATATGATTTTGACAGTTTGAACATTTGGAAAAGTATAATACATAATTAATAAAAAAACACAATTTCACTACCTACAGTAGGGGTCAATAGGCTAAGGTCTGCCAACCAAAATCTAAAATATTTATTGTCTTGCCTTGTAGAAAGAGTCTACAATCCCTGACTTAATGTATAATACTTTTAACAATTGATTACATTATTTTGCTATTTTTCTGTGCATTATGTTTCCATTTACCAATGAGGAATAAACATTTCAATATCATTATATAATATGGGCTCTAAATATTCTATATTTCTTTATTTTCCTAGAATGAGCTAAACACATGTGGATATATTATATACTATTTTATATGTGCATACAGTAGATTTATGGGCTACTTTGAAATTCTAGTGAAATCCAGTGAAATAAAATTCAGCCCGAATTGTACAAATTAGAAAACAAAACAAAACAAACCTTTTCCTATCTCTGGGCACTCATTGCCTCCCTTCAGAAGATGATGAAAGAAATCTACGTCTCTGTGTTGATTAGGAAGGTGAACTGAACCCTCTAAAATTGCAAAATGCTTATTTAATAGCATTGTCAACACCGGCAAAGCAATACCTAAGACAAATATCGTAGTATGACTGAACTGCTGTTTAGAATCGTTTATATTAAAGTGAAAAAAAAGAGGGTGTGGGTTTGGCACCCCCAGCCAGGTGGCATGGGTTTCGGGCTGCAAGGGGGTGCGCAAGGTAAGGAGAGCTGGGGAGAGAAACAAAAACCGGGACCCCTGTCTTGTTTGTGAGCCAGGAGGAGGGCGGAGCTCACAAAGGCCGCCTCTCTTTTTGTGGGAAGGGACCTGGGATTGTAGATCTCTTATCTGTATTTTCCTCCCCGTAACTCCCAGAACTCAAACCACTACGTAGCCGGCCTTCTGACACCTTTATCACTCTGGCATGGTACTGTCCACTGAAATAGGATTTATCATGGCCCTTGCCCAGTTCAGAAAAGGTCAGGGTAAACACGAGTCTCCATTCTCTGTAAGTGGATTCACCACTCACCATCATTTGGATGATCTGGGAGAAGCCAAAAGGATAATGCTGAGCCTTGTTCAATGGTAATGCACGTGTTTGAACGACTTGCTGTGAAATTCAGTCATTAAATCAGACTTAAATTGCAGAGCCTGTCCAGAATTTCCGGAGAGGCCAGGAAATTAAGTGTCTATGTGTGTAGAGTGCCCATACAAAATTTTTTAGTCCTGAAAAAGTGCTGGCATGACAAGGAAAAAAAAAAAAAGTGAGAAAAAGAGGGAAAGACAAAATGCTAAATACTAAAAAAGACATCCATACGTATAGAGACATACACATTTGTATGTATACATGAATATACAAAACACAAGCATATACGCACATATCTATATCTGTATCAAGAAGGTTATTAAAATGAGAAAATCTAGAATCCTTGTTAAACATCTCATTTGTTTTTCAAGTTAACTTGTAAGGACATTTGGGTAATAGGAGAGTCCCCATTTAACCTGTAGCTCCATTTATGCAACACACATTGTATGCACACAGTGTACCAAGGTCTGTGCTAAGTTCTGGGCTATTGTAGCTCAGTTTTGGAAGTTTTTAATTTGATGCACTTACTGGACATCCAGACAGAGTTACACAGCAGGCAATTAGATGAGTTTTGAGTTTAGACAAGTGGTGGTCTGGACAAGGAATATTTTGATCACCTCCTATCCACCCTGTAAGCGAGGGAGGGATTCTCACTCTAGGGTTACAGGGAGGAACACCACCGCCCGACATGGGGCAGATGAGATCCACAGTTGTTTATTTGCCATATATATTCATAGCCTGGTGAGGGAAGACCCACGTGGGGCCAAATGGAGTTAAGAGTAGGAAGGAGATCTACTTTGGGCCAATTAAAGGAAAGCCTAGAAATTATACTCATAAACTTGATGGTAACTTACACCATCTTCACGTCTCTGATTATGAAAAAGAAACATGTGATCACTCCAGCTGTCGAGAGTGATGTAGCTTCTGAGTCAGCTGAGAAGACAGCCAACAAATATGGAGGATGGCAGACTACAGACACCCAGGGAACAAATTTAAACCGATTACATTGTGACTCTCCTTGTCTTCCTGATGTCTTACTCGAGGCAAAACATTTCAGTGATAATGATATCAGAGATAGAGTTCCTTTATTGCTTTAGCCAATTTAATTTGGCTTCTTGTTACTCACAATAAATCATTTTTGAGAAGCTGTACTCTTCCACGTACAATCTGTAACTTTCTCACAGAAGGCAGTTTTGAGAATTGAGAAGAGCAATGGTGGTTATATAGTTTGAGGAACAAACCATTACCAAGCAGGAGGTAGATGGTTGCAGTTTCCTTCGTCCTTCCTCAACAGGAGCTGACTGGTTATAAATTCACATGAATGTTGAGAAAGGACTCCTAGCTTGACCACCAACCCTCTCTCAGAACACTTCTGCCCTAGTCCTTGTTCAATACCAATTCCTACTGCTCACCACCTCCTACGGCAGTCATGTTTAATAAAGTCCTTGTCTTCACCTCCAATTCACGATGGTTTCTGCTTTGAAGCATTCTTTCAAATAGTCATATGGATTGCACATATTTTCTAGTTTTCTAAGTTTTAATATTTTTTGATGTACCACATATGGGTTTATAATTTTATGTGGTTTGTTCAACCAATTTTTAAAATTATGCAGTGGGGGGGGCACCTGGAGGACTCAGTAGGTTAAGCGTCTGACTTCGGCTCAGGTCGTGATCTCACGGTTCACAAGTTCAAGCTCTGCATCTGGTTCTATGCTGACAGCTCAGAGCTTGAAGCCTGCTTCAGATTCCGTGTCTCCTTCCCTCTGATCCTCCCTTACTCTCTGTCTTTCTCTCTCAAAAATAAAATAAACATTAACAAAATTAAAAATAAATAAATACAACTATGATAGGTTCTAGCTTTCTTGTGACAAAAAAGCTATTTCTTACAAAATTAATATAATATTTTTCTTGTGTTTGCTGTAGATATATGTAGTTTTAAATATCCCTGTTTTAAAAGCCCTAAATTATTTGGAACTTATTTTCTTAAATGATGTGGGGTAGAGATATAAAGTATTTTTCTTTCAAATTCTTAACATAAAGTCCAAACCTGTTTTCTGATTTGAAAATATGATTTTTCATACAATTAAAACCTGTACATACATCTGACTGTATATTTCCTATTGTTGTATTTATCTAAACAATGTTTCTTATGAGGAAATTTGTCGCTTTTCACAACTGTAGTTTTTTAGCATAATCCGTGATGTAGTATAATTAAGCATCTTTAAAAAATATTTTTGGTGTTCTCACATATTTATTATTTCCCATGAAATTTAAAGTGAATTTGCCAATTTCCTACCCAAAAAAGGATATAGATATTTTGCTTTTCAATTACATTAAAGTTATATATTATTTTTACCTGTCCTATATGGTTTGTATCACCATTTATTTCTGTTTTAAAAGAGTGAAACTTTTTATGATTTTCTTAATATGGACTTTCCCAATTTCTTATAAAGTCCATTTCTACATAATTTAAAGTTTTATAGCTTTTGTGACTGGGATTTGTTTTTCATTATATGTCTTAATTGGTAATTTCTGTTACATAGTCAAGCTATTGATTTTTGCTTATCTATTAAAAAACCAATGCCCAACCTGAAGTCCAGATACTCTAATGAATTTCCTAGGGTTTGCAATGTAGATAATATAATATAATGTATTTTTTCCAATATGTAAAACACTAGTCAAAGCATGAAAAATAACTTGGTAAACAGCCATGGATATGTTTACTTGTTTTTAACATTATGTTTGTGCATATGTTTTAGAAATAGATACTTGTTTTGAAGTTCACATTTTGAATTATGTTGAGTAAATATCCTTCCGATTCATTCATCTGAGCTTTATTTTTTTTTTACTTTAATCAAGTGCCTATCAGCATATTTGGTAAAAATTAATATGTTTTTAAATTTTTAAGCATTATCATGGTGAAATATTAAAATGCTCTTTGGTAGTAAAGCCCACTAGTGTTCTTGAAAACTGTCAATTCTATTTAGGCTTATTGCTTGTTTCACATAGTGCTGGATTTTATTTGTTAATATTTTGCTTACATTTTTTCATCATAATGCACTTATACATTTTACCCACTATTTGTCCTTCTTCATGTAATTTTATGAGAGATTAGCAACAGAATTCTCTACAACACAACTGTAGAATATATCTGCTGGGGCTACTATGGGCTTTGGATTCATACATTCCAATGTTTGAATCCTAGCTTGGTCATTTTTCTAGCTTGACCATTTTAAGTAATCTGGTTATATCTAAATTTCTCTGCTTCCTCATATTTAAAAATAGGGTGTAGTGTTTTGTGAGGATTACATGAGGTAACAGATAAAGCAAGCAACCTACTTGTTCCCATGGCTAGAATCTCAATGTTAGCCAATAAATATCAATCAGACAATAATGGTAATAATACTGCCTCTATACTTTTATTAAGTTATATTTAGAGGGCATGATCTAAGTTGATCAGTGGCTAATAATCAAAGTTCTTTTTCTTGGACACCGTGTGGGTCCCTGCTTTCCAGGGATAGACCAAGGAAGAAGGTTATAACATTTCAGATATCTATCAGTTTATTCGAAAGGAGGTCATCATAATCACGCTGGTTTCTTTTTTACTCTCCATGGTTTTGTGGCAGCTGTAGATCAGCTTGGGTAGAATTGCCATTCTTTGCTTATCATAATTGCACTGGCCAGTCAATTAACACCCCAGTTTTGATTACCATGGCTGTCCTCACTTTTTATATATCAATAGTATATCCACCTGGAACCTGGATGTGCTTCCTGGGGATGCTGCAGGGATCATAAGGAGCCCCAACTCTGAACATTGACCTTCAGCTCTTGACCTTCTGAGTTAACTGATTTGGCTGGTGAATCTTCTGCTACCTCCCTCACAGTCAGAAAAATCACAGTAGGTTGATCTGCCTTCATTTTGAACCAGTTGGCAATATTTCTAAGGTATCTTCTCTGATGACAAATTTCACTTTTTTTTATTAAAAATTTTTTTAATGTTTATTTACTTTTGAGACAGGGAAAGACAGAGCATGAACGGGGGAGGGTCAGAGAGAGAGGGAGACACAGAATGTGAAACAGGCTCCAGGCTCTGAGCTGTCAGCACAGAGCCCGACGCGGGGCTCGAACTCACAGACCATGAGATCATGACCTGAGCCGGAGTCGGACGCTCAACGACTGAGCCACCCAGGCGCCCCTCACTTTCTTTTTAAAATCAGTATAATTCAGTTTTTCTCGTCACTTACATATCCCATTTACCATCTCCATGGGGAGATTAGAGGATAATTAATAGATTTTCCATGCCCTTCTTGTGAGAGTGGTTTTTATGTTTTGTTTCGACAGTGGTTGTTGGCACTTTCGTACTTACTTCATCGTTACAGTTACTAGGTCATGGTGCATTTCCTCAGATTCAGCAATAAAAAGGAGCAAGTAACATCGGAGAGGACGGCATCTGCTCTAACCAATTTAATTTCTCCTTAGTAACTACTCAGGGGAAAGTGTGTTGTGTTTTAGAATCGTTGGGAAACAGCTGTTTTGACAAAATATATCCCCGTCAATGTTATATCCTGATATGAAATGAGTCTCTTACCTGACTGGTGTGTTCTTGTCCTGCAAACCTGTTAAAGTCTTACCAGAAACTCATACTCTAGAAGCACATATTTTTATATTATAGGACAGCACAGTACCTACCTGAGTAAAAGACAACACATGCTGAATGCTTCATAAGTATATCCAATGGCATTTATGGAGCAGTGGGTAGCAGTATGGATCAATAAAATGTTTGTGGATTATAAATATTTATGAATAGATAAGGTACAAGTTGCATCACGGAAGTGTGCAGAAGATGGGTTTTTCAAAAAGGCAAGAAAAGACACGAATGAGAAAAAGACGAAGAAAGCTAACGGGCTGCAGTCTGAATCTTTGCTGAATATATTTTTAGTTTTTTTTAGAAGACTTACCAGGAAATACATGATTACTGACACCCAGAGAGATAGATAGCCTGAGATAATTGAGCATTTTCCATTAGAGAGCATGAGGACAGGTATTTATTTTATAAGGGACTAAAGGAATATATATACATACTTTATATGTATGCTTTACATACATTTTTATAAAATGCATATTATCAGCTTCATCATAATTCACTACATCACATTTACACTAATTAAGAGAAATAAATTATACTCAGGTTTCATCCGAATTAGCAGAAGTTTTGTATTAGACACATACACAGACAGCTCTGTGGACCATTGAATGTGTGAGATTCTCTTAAAATTATTTCCATTTCATTGAAATAAAAATTAAATAGATTAGAGTGGCCTATATGCAAATACCCTCACCCCAATTAATCCAAAATGTTGTCTTTAACATTTGACAAGCAAATCAACTTTCTTTTATTTTTTAATGTTATGCAAGTTCAACATCACAATCTGAATTATAGCTAATTACCCTGAATTTGACCAATTACTTGTGTGTTGTTTTACACTAAAGCTGTAAGTAGCAGTTTGTTAAGGAGACTTTGGAGCAAAAACTTTACTTCCTGAGCAATTTATTAGGAGACCTTCTACTCTTTCAGAAGTTCTGTGATAATTGCTTGTGGCTGTATGGAATTTTATACATGAGAGCCATCAACTAGAAGAGTAGTTACTTCCACAGATTAGTTATATATTGATAAAGAGTGCATTACTAAAAAATGTTTACCTAATTTGGGGACTGCAATAACACAAGGGAAAAAAAATCCATGGTTTTGAATAAGGACTGTGTTTTTCAAGGTAGAGGGTCCAAAGTACATGTTCTCAACACTCGATCTTCTCTTATACTGAGAACATTTTACCATGGCTTAAGGGACCCCAGCCAATCCATGTTCCAATCATGTTCCACCATGCTGATGGTTTTTTATGCCAAGTACCTGCCAAGAAGTTTCTCAGGACCTTTTAATTCAATTCAAAACTCCTTTTCCTGGCCTTTCACATAGCTGGCTTCTCATGAGCCAAGATTCACAACAAGACTACCTCCTTGTAAAATCTGCCCAAACACCTCTGTTAAATGCCTTCATACATCCTTTGACAGCCAAAGCTTATTTCGTTTTGAAATATTATACTCACTTATTTTATTATTTTGCTTGTCTCTGGTAGAATGCAAGCTCCAGGCAAGAGGTGAATACTTTTCTCTTGTTCTAGTTTTTTGATAAATGCCTGAAAGACACATTAGGTACTGAATAAATATACATTGAATGAATGGGTGGATAAATGAGTGATGGCGAGTCAATGTTTGTAAGGAAGAGGCAAAAGCTATAAAATCCCTCAGAAACGTAAGAAACTCATTCCTTTTAAATAAACTTATTTTTATTCAAATATGCATGCAGAATAGAACACAAAATAAAGTGGACAGCTGGCCAAAATTTTACAAACTGATCACATCCATGCAACTGGCACACAGATTAAGAAACAGAGTATTATCAGGACCAGAAAGCAAGCCATCCCTGTTTTAGTCATTATTCTGGACATGCCCCTTAAAACCATAAAATGCAGGGGTATTAACTATGAACTATTTAAGCAGATTGGATATGTCCTGCTAAGTACAATTTGGTAGACATCAGAACTTGTCAGTAATATTCTTTTAGCAAATATGATTAGCATATTTACAAAGAGGTCCGTCTGTTTGGCGAAATCATTCCATCAGAGTACCCCAGTGAAAAAGGGAACTCCAGTCTGTTACTAGATCTTTCTTTCTCAGGACATGAACATTTATGGAAGACGATGGTCAAAACCCTAATCAACAGGTTGAAAAAAAATTCTTACCTCATTATCAAGTCATTGCGAATTCTAACAATGGCATCCTAATTGATAAAAAAATTCGTATTCTGTTTAATTGTGATCACTTGTCAGAATTCAGCCCAATGCTGGAAAACAATTTGACAATTTGCATAAGAATTCTTAAAAATGTTCATAACACCTAACCCAATAAGTATGCTCCTGAATATTACCAAATAGGAAGTATCAGTAATATATGAATAATGGCAAGATATCCCAACATAATCTTAATATGCAATATAATGTATCAAAAACTGCAGAATGGTTTAATATATCCTGATTTTCTCTAAAAAATAAATTATCCACCATTTAAAAGACTATGGAGATCCTGTGTAACTCCGGATCTTCTCTTAGTAAATCTCTATTAAAGATCCTTGAAGAGTCTCATAGTTTTAGCCCATACTATAGCTTCCTGAGAGTTATTAATAAAATGTAGACACATTGAAATATATTATGATACCCCCAAATTTACCAGCAATAGAAATACCTCAATTAGAGATAAAAATATTAAAATGTTAATACTGTACATGATTATGTGTGGTGGTTATAATTGTGTCATGAAAAATTCCATTCTTATTAATAATTGCTGCTAATAAGGTTACCGTTTAAAAGTATGCAAAAGTACACATAATAAAAATAAAAAAAATAACTTTAAGGTAAAAAAAACTACATGAAATCTGTAAAAATTTGAAAAATAGAGAAAATGAATGATTTTCTAGCTCAATATAAATTATCCTACCCCCATAATAACTGTATTATTATGATGATGATTACATTCCAGAATATACACCCACCTTTCCCTTTAACATCTTGGTTTTTTGACTTAACAGTTTTACATTTTTTTAAGTGATGATTTATTACAGCATTGTCAAATGACTTTGTATCACCAATGTTGGGACATGAAATAAATGAGGTCATATATTATCTATGTGTTCTTTGATACTAAACAAAAGACGGTTTATTTCTTTTATAGAAATTCATAGAAAAGTGGAGATAATGATGCTAAGTGGATATGTAAATTTCAATAGTAAAAGTAAATCAGTTTCCCCAATGAATTTCAATGTTTCTAAATTCTTATGAGACAAGATATTCATTTCTCTGTGTATAAGTTTTATAAAAAAAATTTTCAATTGGCATAATAAAATATCAATTTACATTCCATTAGGAAGATTTTCATTTTTCTTTCATAAACCATGTTATAAAATATAAATCCAAAAATGAACATAGATCAAATGCATAAAATTAATAAAAACACTTATTTTTACAATCAAATTAAAATCAATAACACTTATTTTTAAACATTAACTTTCTTATCAAATATTATATATTGTCCTTTATTTTTTTGTTTTTCATCTCCAAATTCATTTATTTATTTTTTTTATATATAATTTATTGACAAGTTGGCTAACAGTGTACACAGTATACTCTTGGTTTTGGGGGTAAATTCCCGTGACTCATAGCTTACATACAATACCCAGTGCTCATCCCAGCAAGTGCCCTCCTCAATGCTCATCACCCATTCCCCTCTCCCCCCACCATCAACCCTCAGTTTGTTCTCTGTATTTAAGGGTCTCTTATGGTTTGCCTCCCTCCCTCTGTTTGCAACTATTTTGTTACCCTTCCCTTCCCCCATGGTCTTCTGTTAACTTTCTCATGTTCCACATATGAGTGAAGATATATGATATGTGTCTTTCTCTGACTGATTTATTTCACTTAGCATAATACCCTTCAGTTCCATTCACATTGCTGCAAATGGTAGAATTTCATTCTTTCTGATTGCCAAGTAGTATTCCATTGAGTATATAAACTACATCTTCTTTATCCATTCATCAGTTGATGGACATTTATGCTCTTTCCATAATTTGGCAATTGTTGAAAGCACTGCTATAAATATTGGAGTACATGTGCCCCTATGCATCAGCACTCCTGTATCCTTTGAATAAATTATATATTTATTATATATATATATATATATATATATATATATATATATACAGAGAGAGAGAGAGAGAGGACTATTACTCAACCATGAGAAAGAAGGAAATCCTGCCATTTGTGGCAACACGGATGGACCTTGAGGTCATTATGCCAAGTGAAATAAGTCAGAGAAAGACAAATATTGCATGGTACCACTTGCATGTGGAATTAAAAAAAGTTAAAATCATAGAAACAGAGGGTAGACTGTTGGTTTTCAGCGGTTGGGAGGTGGTGGTGGAATTGGGGAGATAGATACAGGCCAAAGTGTAAAAACTGACAGAAAATGAACATGCTCTGGAGATCTAATGCACAATATTGTGGTTAAAGTCAACTATGCTCTACTGTATCTTTCACAGTTGCTAAGAAATTAGACCTTAAATGTTCTAGCCACACACACACACACACACACACACACACACAAAACTGATAATTTTGCAATATAATGTAGGGGAGAGGTAATGCTACAGTAGTAAATTATCAGATCAACACAATGTACACCTTATCTCAACTAAGAAACATTAACTTAAAAAAATTCTTGTAAATTGCCTTGTTCTTTATAATCATTTTCCTATTCTACACTTGAGATTAATTACTTTTAAATTCCTTTGAGATAAACTTGTTGACATTACAATGCTACAGTATTATAATAATATCTACATAAAATGTAATTTCAGAGTCATTGTTGGGAAATGTCATCCGAAAGATGTGACCACTGATTGGTGAGCTGGACCCAAGCACTCAGAGGCTCCTCATCCTCTCCGTGTCTTTGCAATGTGGGTTCTTCATACCTTTCCCCCTCCACTCCCAGAAACTGCTCCAAGGACATAGCCTTAAGATAGGGATATGGTATTGAAAACACCAGGACGATACATGTGACTGAGTTCACAGAGATAAGGTCTCTTTTTAAACTTTGAAAATTGAAGGGAAGGTGGTGGGATCCATTTGTCTTGCTGCCACATGAGACAAGACTCATGCAAGTTCCCTTTGCTATTATTAAAACTGCTACCAGCAACCTGGAGTGGCCTTTTTCTTTAGTTTCTCTTTGCCCTCTAAAAACAGGGGTCAATTTCAGATTATTCCCAGTAAGCTCCTGAGTGGGTTGCAATCCAACAGCCACACACATAAGCACAAAATAATTTGAGACATCAGTTTTTGTATTCCTGGAAATTGATATATATAGCTGACATATTTGGAGGTAAAGAATACGTAGAAATCAGGTATACTTGGATATGGAAGCAACACAGTTAAAATTGAAGGTCAGCAAATGGGGAAGACAGAATGGTGATCTAGGACATATGGATGATGGCAGTGCATAGAAAGCAGGACAATTACATCCTGAGACATTAATAAATCATCAACTGATCATAGAGTAGCTCTATCCATTTGCCTCTTGCCAAGCATTTCATTTTGAAAGTGTGTTTGGAGCAAGTACTTATTGAAGTGAAGGTAATCAGAAGAAAGGCTTCCCATTGCCAGTGTTAAGCTAAAACTCATTTTTCTAAGCTACTCATTTGCTAAATTACTATGTAAATATTGAAAACTGGTAAGATTTTGATAATGACACATAGCTCCTCTGAATTGACATTGATGATAATATACACAACATTTTTACCTTGATAGTTGCTCTTGCTATGTAGTGGGAGATAAGGCTTTATCCTTCCCTATCTTATTGAGGTGAAGTTGAAGCAGAATTTAAGAATGTCAGTTATAATCTTGTGAGAGATGTACTTCAACTGAGGTCTTCATGTGCTTTCCTTTCTAGTACCCCTAGCGAAAAGGACAGGATTATTTCTTCTATCACAGATAATGATTTCAGGACACTGGACATGAATGACTATGATGCTAAGGACAAGAGTGGTAAGGACCAACGTAAATCTGGAATTTGGGGGATCTAAAGTTTATTCACCTAAATGCAGGTACTCAAGGTTTCAGGGTTCCATGACTAACCTATCAGACTACAACTCTAGCATAAAACATGTTTTTGTATGCTTTATGTTTTTGTAACTCTGATATCACACAATCTGATACTGGGAATCTTATCAGCACAGCTTTTGTCTAGCTTAAAGAAATGAGCCCTTGCCACAGTGGCCTTCTAGCTTTCACACCAAGCCATGAATTCATAGTTATCTATTTTAGGCCTGTTATTTGTATGTGGCTCCTTGCAACGAGCAACAAACCCTACAATCCTTATAATTACTTGTTATTCCTCTCAAACACTATAGATGTTGCATTGACAAGTGAATGTTTCCAATTACATGCCATCCCCATTCACAATATGTGATAGTATTACAAACAGTAATACCATATACATCACCTGAATGAAAAACAGCAAAGGGAGGCTGGCTGATATCTGGCTCGCACGTCAGTCAATGACAGGATTCCATCCCAAGGACCTACTTGCTAGGACAAAGTCTGTTACTAGGTGTCTATGTTTAAGCTCTCCAAATCAGATCCCAAAACTGTGGGGAATAAGCTTAGGAATGCCCAGGCTTACACCAATGGGTTAACAAGACATAAAGAAGCACAAAGCCACAGGATGCTCACACCGGAGTTTGGGTAAACAAGATTAGCAACCCAGAACAGGGAGGTGCAAAGGTACCAAGAATAGGGAGGTACAAAGGTACCCAGACTAGAGAGGGGGCGCAGAGCTCCCAGAATAGAGAGGGAGGGGCAAAGTTCCCAGAACAGAGAGGGGTGCAAAGGCACACAATACAAACATATATGAGGTAAGCAAGATTAGGTGTTCAGGGCTAAAACACCTCCCAATTTTATACTATAGCAGAAAGCTGCTTTCACAGGAAGGAAGGACCAAATTAAGAAAGCAGGCAAATAGGGCTATAGACCCTGCATTGTGCTGCAGGTGAAGCTGCCCAGAGCAGAGATGATTAACAAAAGAAAGGTGCCTTGTTAACCCTGAGGTTATTCCCCCTATCTGTCTTCTCCCCTAGGCTAGCTAAGATAAACAGACATGGTGCCTCCTGTCTGCCATTAACAACCATCTGCCCATCTGTCCAGTGCCATGGTTTTTTTTTATAGTGACCCAAACCCCAAACACCGTATATCTTAAAAACCCCCTTTCCCTCATACCCATGAGTTAATGTTCACAGTTTCATTGTCTCTTTGTGAATGCCCATCATGTTTGTAAGCCTTATGATCTTAATAAATATGGGGCAAGGACCCTTATTCAGGGTTCTTGTCTTTTCATGGATGTTAGTCATCTCTTGTTTTTCATCCTGTATCCTGCTCTCTTGCTAGACAAGAGAGAACTTTAGAATGAGAGTCTACAACACAAAAGAAGAGTTCAAGTGCCAGTAGTTTATTTAGAAGTTTATCCTAGGAACCACTGGTGTAAAATAGGAAAGTATAATGGAAACCGGAGGTCCTACATTAAATGGTATACTATCAATAATCACCTTTATGAATAACTGGAGCTTGATTCCACTAAAAAAAAAAAAAACAAACCTGAATTCTAGTTTAGAAACACTTATCTAAAAGTAATCCCACTTGAGACAGATTTATTTATTTATTAAGCCCTGCAAGTCATTACAGGATGACTCCTGGAGTGGGGTCTGAAGATGGTGGTCAGTATTTCACAGCATTACAGGCCTAGAGCATATGAGGTCTAATCAGGTGCCAGTTGACAGAGAAAGTTATCAGGCAAAGAAACACAGATGCTGACTGTTGGAAATTGGACAAGTATCACTGCAGTATCAGGACTGAAGGATTTGAACGTGGTGCTGACAGCTTCGGCTACAATTGATTCAGTACAGGAAAATTGTATATATACTTTATTTCAGTCATCTTGGGTCTGTAAGAATATGGGGTGTATTCAAGAAGTACGTTTTCTGGAGATGAGCTGCCATGATTTCAAGAGATACCGAGGGGCGGTGTTGGCTTTAGCAACTAATTAGCATAGCATGGCAGACAACTTGGTCATTTAAAGAATTTGAATACTAAACTAATTAGTACTAAATCTATTTAAATTTAGAGTAGGATAATAAAGATAGATTGCTATAATGATCCAATCAGTCATTGTTAGAAATCACAAAATAAATTTGTGGTTTTTATTTGACAAGACACTCTATTTTCCAATTGAGTTATGTGATGTAAAACAGATAGCAAACTATTGATTATTTCTTTTAGTCATTACAAGAAATTAAAGCTTCGTAATTCAAATAGGAATCCAACTAATTATTTCATTATTTCAATTCAAAACCCTCTAAATTGTGACAAAGGCAAACAAGATTATGTGCCTCATTTATGTACACTTTACTAATGCCCAATAATGCCAAATGAAAGGTAACTATAGATGTATTTCATTTTCTTCCCACCAAAATATAAGTTCATATATTAGTGGTGTATATATTATGGTTTTGGTTTTTTATTTTTTATTTTTTGGAATTGAGTCTAATCTAAATACCAAAACACTTGTGACATCCTTTGCTGTTTTTCAAATCAAGCACAGCAGACCAAAATATTTATTTTATTGCTATGTTCCATTCAAACCATATATATATATATTTTTCAAACCATATATATATATATATATATATATATATATATGTATATAGTATCAATATTGTCAAAGTGGCAACTTTCCATTATGTTTCTGGCATTTAGCAGTCCAGTAGAATTTTTCTGCTTCAGCAATTTCCTCGGGAACATGATCAATGACAAAAGGTCCAAATTTATTACAAGTGGTGATTTTTCAACTTTCTTGCTCTAAATTAATGCTTCAACATTGATTGCAGGATCTCCAACTAAAAATAAGAGTGAGATTAACAATGAGAACCTAGAGCAGTGTCCTCTACATTATGTTTCAGACTGAGCTCCTGTCTGAAATACGTTTCATTTTCAGCTTATCCAGTCAAATAAAGTGTAAAATACACCCCAAAGTTTTCCATGAGGTCCATGTATTCAAGGTTACATCAAAATAACCTAACATATTTTGAAAACATAAGCTTGTAAAATTATATTTAACCACGAGAGAAGAAAATCATCTCATAAACAGTAAATTAAATTATTTAGTATCACTCCTATAGAAGTAAGCTATTTATTTTCAAAAAATTGCACTTTTTTATTGTGGAGAATTTCCAATGTATACAATAGAAAAGATAAGAGTATAAAGAGCTGCCATCCAACAAATATCAAGACATAGCTTTATTTATTTATTTATTTATTTATTTATTTATTTATTTATTTATTTAAAGTAGACTCTATGCCCAATATGGGGCTCCAACTCACAACCCAGAGATCGAGTCACATGCTCTACCAACTGAGCCAGCCAGCCCCCTCCCAACACTTACTTATTCTTATGTCATCTATAACATTCATACACACTTATTGTGAAATCAACCATAGAAATCAAAATTTTCATGATAATATTTGTGTGCATCTTTAAAAGATACCACAGGTTTTAAGGGGGGTCTGAGTGGCTCAGTTGTTTAAGCATCCAACTCTTGGTTTCAGCTCAAGTCATGATTTTGTGGTTTGTGGAAATGAGCCTTGCATGGGATTCTCTCTCCCTCTCTCTCTGTGCCCCTTTCCCACTTGCACTCTCCCTCTCTTTCAAAATAAATAAATATGCTTAAAAAGAAGATACAGCATATTTTAAAATGAAGACATAAGCCATTATCCATCCTGAAAATTAATGGTTACTATAAAACATTTACTTAATCTAGAAAGTGTTCAAATTTTTCCACTCACAGCATTAAAAAAAAATCTAGTTGATTTAGTCAAAGTCCATACATTGTATATTCATATTTTATCTTTTGTGGCTTTCTTGTCTTTTCCTCTGGCCTTATAATTCATTTTATTAATTTATTAAATTTATGCTGTAAATTATGTATATCATATGTTAGACTCTGCAAAATGCATTCCCATGGCATAGACCTCTGTTCCCTGGTGTTGTCTACACTCTGCCAGTTATTTTTTCTGGTATTAAATCTGGAGATCTAATTTGATCCAGTCCCCATATCCAGTAGGAATGCCTCATAGATGGTGAGGTGCAACCCAAACGGAATACATATACTATCCAAGGTCTCCCAGTATCGATGATAACCTTACTGATTACTATTGTCTACATTTTTTGTTTCAAAAAGCTTTTTAAAATAATAACATTCATTGGGGTGCCTGCGTGGTTCAGTCAGTGAAACGTCCAACTTCAGCACAGGTCATGATCTTCTGGTTCATGAGTTTAAGTTCTGTGTAGGGCTCTGTGCTGGCAGCTCAGAGCCCACAGCCTGCTTCAGATTCTGTTTCTTCTTCTCTTTCTGCCCTCCCCCCCGTCAAAAATAAATAAACGTTAGAAAAATAAAATGATGGGGCACCTGGGTGGCTCAATGGGTTAAGTGGCCCACTTCTGCTAAGGTCATGATCGTGGTTCGTGAGTTCAAGCCCTGCATTGAGCTCTGTGTTGACAGCTCCGAGGCTGGATCCTGCTTCAGATTCTCTCCTTCTCTCTCTGTCTGCCCCTCCCCCACTCATATTCTGTCTCCCTCTTTCTCTCTCTCTCTCACAAAAATAAATAGACATTAAAATAAATTTAAAAAAATAAAAATAAATTAAAAATTAAAAAATTAAATGATAATACTCAGGTTCTATTATTCCTTCTTTACCTATTAACTAGAATCAATCATTTCTTTTTTATTAAGACTAGTGATTTTAGAGGAGTTCTTAGGTTCAAAGCAAAATTGAATGGAAACGTACAAGATTTCTCATACGCCCTTTGCATCCATATGCACACATATGGCCTCACTATTAATACGTGGCACCGGAGTGGTACATTTGTTACAACTGATGAACCTACATCAGTGCAGAGTCCATACGGTTTACCATAGGGTTCGCTCTTGGTGTTGTAGACTCAATGGGTTTGGACAAATGAATAATGACATGTATACATCATTAAATAGCATGCAGAGTACTTTCACTGCCCTGAAAATCCTCTGTGCTTCCCCTATTAATTCCTTTTTCCCCAATTTTGGCAACCTCTGATCTTTTACTGCCCCCATAGTTTTGCCTTTTAAAGAACGTCATACAGTTGGAATCACACAGTATATACCCTTTCCAGATTGGCTTCTTTCACTTAGTAACATTCACTTTGTTCTCCATATTTTTTCATGGATTAATAGAATCATTTATTTTCTCGATCTAACAATTTGATTTATTTGTCATTTATCCTTGGCTAAGGTGTAAGGATTGATATAGTTTTATCTTTTCTTTTTTTTTCCATATGACTACCCAGTTATCCCAAATATTCTTAGTTACAAAATTCAGGTCTCCCCAATTGTTTTGAAATGACATTTTTTGTACCCTAAATTCCCACATGCTATAGTTTATGTTTCTGAAATTTCTATTTTTTCCAAAGTCTGTCTATTTATAGGCCAATACCACAGTCTTTTAAACATAGGGACATAGTAGGGCTTTGTGTTTGTTCTAGCATAATTATGTGCCTTTGAGAAGTACTATATGTTTTTATAGGTTTTATACGTTTATAGGTCATTTGAAAATTATACTGATATTAATGTCTTATGCTACAAATATTCCTCTGGTACATGATTTTTCTGGATTCTTTAGCATGGGGATTATTATTTATATGTTATCATTATATTTGAGAAATTTAAAATTTTTACCTAATTTTGTTTTTGAAGCGAGGGTTCCTTAAAAAACATTGTCATTGTTGTTTATTTGTTTTTAAATTTTTGGCATAAAGTGTTTTGTTTTTTCTTGTTTTGGTTTGTTGTTAATTCCTCCTACTATTTCCTTTTAATCCCCAGATTCATTAAGGCATTATGACAAATAAAAACTGTATATATTTACTGTATACAATGGGATGTTTTGATATATGTATACTTTGTGAAATAGTTACCAGAATCAAGGTAATTAACATACTCATCACCTCATATTGTTACCATTCTCATGTATGTGTGTGCAATGAGAACACTGTAGACCTACTCTCTCAGCCAATTTTAAGTAGATAATACAATTACAGTAGTCACCATGTGCACATTATATCTCCAGAACCTGGTATGTAATTTCTTTGTATTATTCCTTTGAATTTCTTGAGTTGTTTACTTTAGTCACGCTATTAAAAAATGTTGTGAATATTCCACTGTATCTGAAAAATATGGTACAGGGGCACCAGGATGGCTCAGTAGATTAAGCAACAGACTTTTGATTTGGGCTCAGGTCACGGTCCCAGGGTCGTGAAATCAAGTTGTGAGTCAGGCTCCATGCTGCGTGTGGAGTCTGCTTAAGATTCTCTCTCTCTCTCTCTCTCTCTCTCTCTCTCTTTGTCTCTCCCCCCCCCCCCACTCACTTACAGGTGCAGGTGCACTCTCTCTCTCTCTCTCTCTCTCAAATAAATTAAAATATATAATAAAAATAAAATAAAATAAATGATACAATTACTATTGTTGCTATATACATGTATGAATTTCCATCTTAAAACACGCTTTACTAGTTCACACATCAAGTTTTAGTACAAGTACATCACTTTTCCCCCACCCCACCAAAAGTCAATTCACTCTGGAAGAATAACAAAGAAATTCATATAAAATATTGAGTAACTGAAAAGTATATAAAAAGGTTTTATTATCTTTGTTTCTCCTTGAGTCTTCTGTTATTTCATCTCATGTCAGTTTTTGCTATGTAATTGTGTGCATATGTTTTCCTATCTGCTAGCTAGCCAGTGGGAACTGTACCCCTAATCATTATAAAGTATCTGTCTTTCTCTCTTAGTTCTTTTGGTCAGGACTCATATATAAGAATTACGTCCTCTGCTTTTTTTTTTTTTGATTTGTATCTTTCCAGCATCTCTTGATCTGTAATTTATTTTTAATCCTTCAAAAGGAATGTATTTATGTATTTTTGAAACTGTTTTATGGTTTCTGGTTTAAGAAATTTTCTTTCTCACCACTTTTTGGCATACTGTAATTTGTGCATTGTTCTCTTATATTCTTTCTAGTTTGACCATCACGTGTAAAATATTTTCTTCCATTTGCAATTTTATCTGAGTCTGTAAGATCTTTTTCTTCCCAAGTTTTTCTTTTTGGCAATTAAAAAAAATTATAATATTTTATAATTCCTTATTATTGTCTTATTTCATGGGTTTTTTTATCCAGTTAATATATATGACTGCTCTTGAAATACTATCTATAAATTTGTGTTTATTTTGTGGTTACAACTTTTTAGTGAGTCTTCTTTGTACAAATATTTTCTGACCCATAGTTCTACTTGGATACTTAGAATCTGAATCCAACACATTGATGGGGCACCTGGGTGGCTCACTTGGTTAAGTGTCAGGTCATGATCTCACAGGTTTGTGGGACTGAGCCCCGCACCAGGGTCCGTGCTGACAGCGTGGAGCCTGCTTGGAATTCTCTTTCCCACTCTTTCTGCCCTTTGTGTGCACGTGCTCTCTCTCTCCCTGAAAATAAATAAATAGAATTTTTAAAAAGTCCTAGATCCAATGCACTGCTTATTTGCTGGTTTAATAGGAAACTAAAGTGTGAACACATAAGCTAGGTAATAGTTGCCAGTTTCCCCAAACTTTTCAACCGTGCAAGCTAGATGCCTGTGGTCTTCTCTATTCATTATTTCAGCTGGTTCATAAAAGTATCATACTAATCCTCGTTTTAAAAAATCCTTTATTTGATAGCTAAATGATTAATTTCCATGGAAACATGTATCAAACCACAAACAGACTATTTGATTTTTTAAAAGAAAACATAAACTAGGGGCACCTGGGTGGTTCAGTCAGTTAAGCATCCGACTTCGGCTCCGGTCATGATCTCACCGTTCATGGGTTTGAGCCCAGCATCGGGCTGTGTGCCGACAGCTCAGAGCCTGGAACCTGCTTCGGGCTCTGTGTGTCCCTCTCTCTCTGCCCTCCCCCACTTATGCTCTGTCTCTGTCTCTCAAAAATAAATAAACATTGAAAAAAATTTTTAAAGAAAATATACACTAAAGAATATTCATCTGAAAACACGGTACCTGAGGTCAGAAGTCAATTTTTAGGAGCACATTATTTTTTTTTCCCTCAAAACAATCCTTTATGGAAGAAGACCAAAGAGATAGAAACTCACATAAAATACTAAGTAATCAAATAGCTTTACAAAACTAGCCTGATAGTCTACTCTGGTGTGTAAGCGGCACTAAGTTCATGCATTTTTAATTATTAATCTAATGTTTCTTCAATGTTTCAAAAATTTTTTTGGAGGACATACTTATGAATGCTGGATAACTTTTATGTTTTAGCTTGCAGATGGCTAAAAGCATTTCATTTTATTACATATAAATTTGAATTCCTTCCAGCTTTTACCAACAAAGCAAAGGTTCCAGGCATTTTTCAACACTAAATTGTAACAATGATATCATACATAGCATTTATGATAATTATAAACATGCCATCAGTTCAATGAAAGCCTTCGATTACAGTGAGTAAAATGTTACAGAGTATATGCTTTTCCTTTTTTGTGTGCTGGTATACATATTAATGCATAACAATTTTGCAACTTGTTCTAATAAACCAGAGACCCCAAAAGTTACAATTTTGGTTACTAATTTGCTGAGGATGCAGAAATATTTGTGCATCAGACATTAAGCTGGATGCAGCGATGCTACCTTAGTCTGTTCGGATTTCTGTAACACAATACCACAGACTGTATGGCTTAAACGACAAACATTTACTTCTCACAGTTCTGAAGGCTACATGTCCAAAATCAAGGCACCAGCAGATGTGGCGCCCTGTGAGGACTTGCTTCCTTGTTCACAAATGGTCTTCTGTTCAGTGTGTCTTCACCTGGTAGAAGGGGAAAGTAATTATCTTCAGACTTCTTTTATCAGGGCACTAACCCCATTCACATGGGTTCCACCCTCGTGGCCTAAGTACCTCCCAAAGCCTCACCTCCAAATGCCATCCACGGGGTATTAGATTTCAACTATGAACTTTGGGGACAGGACACAAATGTTCAGTTGATAGCGAATGAGACAGTACTTTAGGGCGATTTTCCTTGTCAGGGATCTAGTTAGTTCTATGTATAGAAAAAAAGGATGCAAAAGGGTATTTAAACACCAGGAGGGAAGACTGTAACAGAGACCGGTATCGTTTACTAATGAAACCCTGTTTTCCCACATTTCTCAGCCCCTTAGAGAGAGAGGCTGTGCTCTATAACCAAAAACTGGCCAATGGGCTGTGGTGGGAGGGTATGTTACACCCAGGCAAAAATATTCAGGAGCCAGCGCTCTGTTTTTCTATGCTCAATTTTCATGAGCTGGCAGTTGCGAAATGCCATGAAAAACATTGCAAAATGGCAGAATTTTTGCTTCGGTCCTTTTCCTAACCACCATTGGTTATAAACCTCTAGTAGGAAAGAAATCTTCATCATTACAAGTGCCCAAGAGTGGACTGGGTGGCATTTTTTCTTTGTTTATTTTGTTTTGTTCATCTCACCAGATTCTATTGTTATAGATTAAGGCGTCATAATTGCAAAATTTTATGGTTCCTTAGATTTGTATAGGGATTTTTATTTAGGCTCTCATAAAAGTTTCTAATAAACCACCTTCCTTTACAGTTCTTTCATAGAGTTGTTTATATCACAAGTAGAGACGAGAAGTAAAATATTATGTACTACAAAAATCCAGGAAAAATGTATTTAATTTTCATCATAAGTCCTGAAAAAAGGGAAACATATAGGGACATGCTAATAAGTGGCAAAAATAAACTTTTAAATCATACGTTTTAAAATGTAACTTAAGAAATACTACTAAACTATGAACTATTTAAAAGTAAAATACACGTGTCCTCCCCCATTATTTTTGGATAACACATTTCTAAAGTTTTTAAATAGATCCGTGGTAAAATTTAACTCCGTAAAATTGAAAATGTAATATTATGTTTTACAATCAGGTATAAGATTGCTACATTATTATTATTTTTTATTATGTGTGTCTTCGATTTGATGCTGAATGCTTTCTAATACCACTCTTAAATCTATTACAATGGTTAAGTTCTTTTTTTTTTATGAAATTTATTGACAAATCCTCCTCAATACCCATCACCCACCCTCTCCTCCCTCCCACCCCCCATCAACCCTCAGTTTGTTCTCAGTTTTTAACAGTCTCTTATGCTTTGGCTCTCTCCCATTCTAACCTCTTTTTTTTTTTTTTTCCTTCCCCTCCCCCATGGGTTCCTGTTAAGTTTCTCAGGATCCACATAAGAGTGAAACCATATGGTATCTGTCTTTCTCTGTATGGCTTATTTCACTTAGCATCACACTCTCCAGTTCCATCCACGTTGCTACAAAAGGCCATATTTCATTTTTTCTCATTGCCACATAATATTCCATTGTGTATATAAACCACAATTTCTTTATCCATTCATCCGTTGATGGACATTTAGGCTCTTTCCATAATTTGGCTATTGTTGAGAGTGCTGCTATGAACATTGGGGTACAAGTGGCCCTATGCATCAGTGCTCCTGTATCCCTTGGATAAATTCCTAGCAGTGCTATTGCTGGGTCATAGGGTAGGTCTATTTTTAATTTTCTGAGGAACCTCCACACTGCTTTCCAGAGCGGCTGCACCAATTTGCATTCCCACCAACAGTGCAAGAGGGTTCCCGTTTCTCCACATCCTCTCCAGCATCTAGAGTCTCCTGATTTGTTCATTTTGGCCACTCTGACTGGCGTGAGGTGATACCTGAGTGTGGTTTTGATTTGTATTTCCCTGATAAGGAGCGACGCTGAACATCTTTTCATGTGCCTGTTGGCCATCCAGATGTCTTCTTTAGAGAAGTGTCTATTCATGTTTTCTGCCCATTCTTCACTGGGTTATTTGTTTTTCGGGTGTGGAGTTTGGTGAGCTCTTTATAGATTTTGGATACTAGCCCTTTGTCCGATATGTCATTTGCGAATATCTTTTCCCATTCCGTTGGTTGCCTTTTAGTTTTGTTGGTTGTTTCCTTGGCTGTGCAGAAGCTTTTTATCTTCATAAGGTCCCAGTAATTCACTTTTCCTTTTAATTCCCTTGCCTTTGGGGATGTGTCGAGTAAGAGATTGCTACGGCTGAGGTCAGAGAGGTCTTTTCCTGCTTTCTCCTCTAAGGTTTTGATGGTTTCCTGTCTCACATTTAGGTCCTTTATCCATTTTGAGTTTATTTTTGTGAATGGTGTGAGAAAGTGGTCTAGTTTCCACCTTCTGCATGTTGCTGTCCAGTTCTCCCAGCACCATTTGTTAAAGAGGCTGTCTTTTTTCCATTGGATGTTCTTTCCTGCTTTGTCAAAGATGAGTTGGCCATACGTTTGTGGGTCTAGTTCTGGGGTTTCTATTCTATTCCATTGGTCTATGTGTCTGTTTTGGTGCCAATACCATGCTGTCTTGATGATGACAGCTTTGTAGTAGAGGCTAAAGTCTGGGATTGTGATGCCTCCTGCTTTGGTCTTCTTCTTCAAAATTCCTTTGGCTATTCGGGGCCTTTTGTGGTTCCATATGAATTTTAGGATTGCTTGTTCTAGTTTCGAGAAGAATGCTGGTGCCATTTTGATTGGGATTGCATTGAATGTGTAGATAGCTTTGGGTAGTATTGACATTTTGACAATATTTATTTTTCCAATCCATGAGCAGGGAATGTCTTTCCATTTCTTTAAATCTTCTTCAATTTCCTTCATAAGCTTTCTATAGTTTTCAGCATACAGATCCTTTACATCTTTGGTTAGATTTATTCCTAGGTATTTTATGCTTCTTGGTGCAATTGTGAATGGGATCAGTTTCTTTATTTGTCTTTCTGTTGCTTCATTGTTAGTGTATAAGAATGCAACTGATTTATGTACATTGATTTTGTATCCTGCAACTTTGCTGAATTCCTGTATCAGTTCTAGCAGACTTTTGGTGGAGTCTATCGGATTTTCCATGTATAATATCATGTCATCTGCAAAAAGCGAAAGCTTGACTTCATCTTTGCCAATTTTGATGCCTTTGATTTCCTTTTGTTGTCTGATTGCTGATGCTAGAACTTCCAGCACTATGTTAAACAGCAGTGGTGAGAGTGGGCATCCTTGTCGTGTTCCTGATCTCAGGGAAAAAGCTCTCAGTTTTTCCCCGTTGAGGATGATGTTAGCTGTGGGCTTTTCATAAATGGCTTTTATGATCTTTAAGTATGTTCCTTCTATCCCGACTTTCTCAAGGGTTTTTATTAAGAAAGGGTGCTGGATTTTGTCGAAGGCCTTTTCTGCATCGATTGACAGGATCATATGGTTCTTCTCTCTTTTTTTGTTAATGTGATGTATCACGTTGATTGATTTGCGAATGTTGAACCAGCCCTACATCCCAGGAATGAATCCCACTTGGTCATGGTGAATAATTCTTTTTATATGCCGTTGAATTCGATTTGCTAGTATCTTATTGAGAATTTTTGCATCCATATTCATCAGGGATATTGGCCTGTAGTTCTCTTTTTTTACTGGGTCTCTGTCTGGTTTAGGAATCAAAGTAATACTGGCTTCATAGAATGAGTCTGGAAGTTTTCCTTCCCTTTCTATTTCTTGAAATAGCTTGAGAAGGATAGGTATTATCTCTGCTTTAAATGTCTGGTAGAACTCCCCTGGGAAGCCATCTGGTCCTGGACTCTTATTTGTTGGGAGATTTTTGATAACCGATTCAATTTCTTCGCTGGTTATGGGTCTGTTCAAGCTTTCTATTTCCTCCTGATTGAGTTTTGGAAGAGTGTGGGTGTTCAGGAATTTGTCCATTTCTTCCAGGTTGTCCAATTTGTTGGCATATAAGTTTTCATAGTATTCCCTGATAATTGTTTGTATCTCTGAGGGATTGGTTGTAATAATTCCATTTTCATTCATGATTGTATCTATTTGGGTCATCTCCCTTTTCTTTTTGAGAAGCCTGGCTAGAGGTTTGTCAATTTTGTTTATTTTTTCAAAAAACCAACTCTTGGTTTCGTTGATCTGCTCTACAGTTTTTTTAGATTCTATATTGTTTATTTCTGCTCTGATCTTTATTATTTCTCTTCTTCTGCTGGGTTTAGGCTGCCTTTGCTGTTCTGCTTCTAGTTCCTTTAGGTGTGCTGTTAGATTTTGTATTTGGGATTTTTCTTGTTTCTTGAGATAGGCCTGGATGGCAATGTATTTTCCTCTCAGGACTGCCTTTGCTGCGTCCCAAAGCGTTTGGATTGTTGTATTTTCATTTTCGTTTGTTTCCATATATTTTTTAATTTCTTCTCTAATTGCCTGGTTGACCCACTCATTCTTTAGTAGGGTGTTCTTTAACCTCCATGCTTTTGGAGGTTTTTCAGACTTTTTTCTGTGGTTGATTTCAAGCTTCATAGCATTGTGGTCTGAAAGTAAGCATGGTATAATTTCAATTCTTGTAAACTTATGAAGGGCTGTTTTGTGACCCAGTATATGATCTATCTTGGAGAATGTTCCATGTGCACTCGAGAAGAAAGTATATTCTGTTGCTTTGGGATGCAGAGTTCTAAATATATCTGTCAAGTCCATCTGATCCAATGTCTCATTCAGGGCCCTTGTTTCTTTATTGACCGTGTGTCTAGATGATCTATCCATTTCTGTAAGTGGGGTGTTAAAGTCCCCTGCAATTACCACATTCTTATCAATAAGGTTGCTTATGTTTATGAGTAATTATTTTATATATTTGGGGGCTCCGGTATTTGGTGCATACACATTTATAATTGTTAGCTCTTCCTGATGGATAGACCCTATAGTAACTATTATATAATGTCCTTCTTCATCTCTTGTTACAGCCTTTAATTTAAAGTCTAGTTTGTCTGATATAAGTATGGCTACTCCAGCTTTCTTTTGGCTTCCAGTAGCATGATAAATAGTTCTCCATCCCCTCACTCTCAATCTAAAGGTGTCCTCAGGTCTAAAATGAGTCTCTTGTAGACAGCAAATAGATGGGTCTTGTTTTTTTATCCATTCTGATACCCTATGTCTTTTGGTTGGCGCATTTAATCCATTTACATTCAGTGTTATTATAGAAAGATACGGGTTTAGAGTCATTGTGATGTCTGTATGTTTTATGCTTGTAGTGATGTCTCTGGTACTTTGTCTCACAGGGTCCCCCTTAGGATCTCTTGTAGGGCTGGTTTAGTGGTGACAAATTCCTTCAGTTTTTGTTTGTTTGGGAAGACCTTTATCTCTCCTTCTATTCTAAATGACAGACTTGCTGGATAAAGGATTCTTGGCTGCATATTTTTTTCTGTCTAGCACCCTGAAAATCTCGTGCCAATTCTTTCTGGCCTGCCAAGTTTCAAAAGAGAGATCAGTCACGAGTCTTATAGGTCTCCCTTTATATGTGAGGGCACGTTTACCCCTTGCTGCTTTCAGAATTTTCTCTTTATCCTTGTATTTTGCCAGTTTCACTATGATATGTCGTGCAGAAGATTGATTCAAGTTACGTCTGAAGGGAGTTCTCTGTGCCTCTTGGATTTCAATGCCTTTTTCCTTCCCCAGTTCAGGGAAGTTTTCAGCTATTATTTCTTCAAGTACCCCTTCAGCACCTTTCCCTCTCTCTTCCTCCTCTGGGATACCAATTATGCGTATATTATTTCTTTTTAGTGTATCACTTAGTTCTCTAATTTTCCCCTCATACTCCTGGATTTTTTTATCTCTCTTTTTCTCAGCTTCCTCTTTTTCCATAACTTTATCTTCTAGTTCACCTATTCTCTCCTCTGCCTCTTCAAGCCGAGCTGTGGTGGTTTCCATTTTGTTATGCATTTCATTTAAAGCGTTTTTCAGCTCCTCGTGACTGTTCCTTAGTCCCTTGATCTCTGTAGCAAGAGATTCTCTGCTGTCCTGTATACTGTTTTCAAGCCCAGCGATTAATTTTATGACTATTATTCTAAATTCACTTTCTGTTATATTATTTAAGTCCTTTTTGATCAGCTCATTAGCTGTTGTTATTTCCTGGAGATTCTTCTGAGGGGAATTCTTCTGCTTGGTCATTTTGGATAGTCCCTGGCGTGGTGAGGACCTGCAGGGCACTTCCCCTGTGCTGTGGTGTATAACTGGAGTTGGTGGGCGGGGCCGCAGTCAGACCTGATGTCTGCCCCCAGCCCACCGCTGGGGCCACAGTCAGACTGGTGTGTGCCTTCTCTTCCCCTCTCCTAGGGGCGGGATTCACTGTGGGGTGGCGTGGCCCGTCTGGGCTACTTGCACCCTGCCAGGCTTGTGATGCTGGGGATCTGGCGTATTAGCTGGGGTGGGTAGGCAAGGTGCTCGGGGGCAGGAGGGGCAGGCTTAGCTCGCTTCTCCTTAGGTGATCCACTTCAGGAGGGGCCCTGTGGCAGCAGCGGGAGGGAGTCAGATCCGCTGCCAGAGGTTTGGCTCCGCCGAAGCGCAGAGTTGGGTGTTTGCGCGGAGCGAGCAAGTTCCCTGGCAGGAACCGGTTCCCTTTGGGATTTCGGCTGGGGGATGGGCGGGGGAGATGGCGCTGGCGAGCGCCTTTGTTCCCCACCAAACTGAGCTCTGTTGTCAGGGGGCTCAGCAGCTCTCCCTCCCTTTGTCCTCCAGCCTTCCCGCTTTCCGAGCAGAGCTGTTAACTTATGACCTCCCAGACGCTAAGTCGCGCTTGTTGTGGGAACACAGTCCGCCCGGCCCCTCCGCTTTTGCAAGCCAGACTCGGGGGCTCTGCTTGGCCGGCGAGCCACCCCTCCGCCCCGGCTCCCTCCCGCCAGTCCGTGGAGCGTGCACCTCCTCGCCGCCCTTCCTACCCTCTTCCGTGGACCTCTTGTCTGCGTTTGGCTCCGGCGACTCCGTTCTGCTAATCCTCTGGCGGTTTTCTGGGTTATTTAGGCAGGTGTAGATGGAATCTAAGTGATCAGCAGGACGTGCGGTGAGCCCAGCGTCCTCCTAAGCCGCCATCTTGCAAAAACCACAATGGTTAAGTTCTAAAACTTCACCTTTGCCACCAGGCACGCTGTAGTTACAGTCATTTCTAGAATTAGGCAGCATCCTTCATAGTCTAGAAAAGTCACCTTTTAAACAATACCTGCAATGCCTACTTACTGTTTTTATGTGTCTTCTTGTAGTGACTAGTACTTACTTGATCAAGTTATTAGCTGCTGTGCTTGGCAATCTGTCACCAATCATATATGACAAGGCACACGTTTCCCTTGCTACACCTGTTATTTGAAATTAATTTTAAAACTAAGATCTTTCTCACTGGAAAACATTCAATAACTCTCCAAGCAATGCCCTGGTTTTGTCACTCTGTGCCTGGCAGAGAAAGAATAAAATACATGTGACCCCCACTACTGGGGAAACTACCTTCTCTTAAACAATGAGTATTTTAGGAGCATAGATAATGATTCATTTGTAATTGTTTCATTTCACACTTCTAGAGTTTAGTTATTCTAATGCTGTGAGTGTGCATGGTTTGAGTGTATGGATGTGTGTGTGTGTGTGTGTGTGCGCGTATGTGTGTGTAAAATCCCGGGTATTGGACTTATTTGATCAAATCAAATTAGTGAACTCCACTAATTCACTAATTGGTTCATGAAAACCAATTGAACAAAATTTTGATTTACCAAAACTTGACATAGGTTAGCTAATGTTATAAATTATTCTTCAAATTTGGTTACAACAATTTTGAAAATTCTTTTGAAGTTTCAATTTCCCAGGACCTCTTTTATTTGAGCAACAATATCATACTTGCTTAGTCAAAATTGTCTGTGTTGTTGAGTGAAATGATAATTACATGTTTATTTCAGCTTCTAAATGTCATAATCTCCAGACATACCAAACAGTGTTTTCATCATAATAGCCTAGTAAATTGGTAACTAAAGAAATAAGGGGGGGGGGGGAAGGAGAGCAGAAATGTATTAGAAGAAAGAAACTTGCCCTGTGTATTATGCTAGAATTTCAAAATATATAAGAAATTCTCATTTTTGCAGTGTCTTATATTCTGAAATTAGCTACATTTGGGCTTGTTCTTGGAAAATGATTTCAACTATGCTATACTAATATTAATTATGCTAAGCTACATGGTAACTTTAAAAATATCACAGGTCGTTAAAAATATCCCATGTCACAGTAAATATGAAAATAGGTGTTGTGAATGTAATTTTGGTAAATAAATATTTGTCAATGATCATTTTCAAATGAAAAATAACTCACATTTAATCCTCACATATAATCCTGAGTAGATACTACTATACATCTATAGAAACAAGACAAGTGAGACAGAAGGTGTTAAGTAATTTACAGGAATGCATTATTCTAACAATGTGAATCTAAGCAATATATCTGTAGTGTTTTTACTATATCTGATTGATTTTTATTGAATTGACTTTCTGAGACTTTTTGTTTCCACACTAAGTTTACTGATGTTTTGCAAAAATGATTTCAGTGAACATAGTGCCCACAATTATGTTATCATTCACATTTTTGGGGCCCTACAGGAAAAATAATACATTATCACATATTTGCTAACAGTGGAAAGTGGCATATAACTTTCAGCCTTTTAAACATTTTGCTTTATCTGTCATCTATCTATCTATCATCATCTGTCCATCATCTGTCTACCTACCTATGTACCTACTGCCCTATCATTGTCATCTATCTGTTGTGTACTAAAGCTAAATAAAAATTGAGACAGAAATTGCCAATATCAGAGTAGAATGGGTGGTCCTCCAGAAATACCCAGTGAGGCAGGGAGGGGAATTAAAGTCATTGTAATTCATTCAAGTTCAATTAAGCTCTTGGTTATAGTCATAGATAATGTGAATCTATGAACAAATAGGCAATATTTGCTCTGTAGGCCAAGTTTTAATTTATTAATTGTCAATGAATAAATAATTTTACCGAGAACTTCAAATGTGTCCAACAGTTGGGGACAACTTCTTCTTCATTTTAAGTCAGAACATTCCTTTAATTAGGGTGTGGGGAATTGAATCCTTTTTGTTTAAGAGTTCACTTCAAGACCCCAGAGTCTTAGATCATGTGATGGTATTTGCAAATTAATAATGAAAAGACAAAGAGAAGGCAGAACAAACAAGTCCTTCCCCAGTCATATTTTTCAATTGTCACAACCCTCACACACTCAAATACTCCCCATAATATCCGGACACTAATGAATATGGGCGAAGTCTTACACTTTGTGACATTCCTGCACCAAAAAGCAGAGATGACCTATATCTTCTCAATTTGATCACATCTGTACCAAGATTCCCTGCTCTCCCCATTTTAAGTTCCAGTGTCTCTTTTGCCTTCTCTTTGTTAGCATCTGCCTGTCTCTTTACTTGCCTCTTTATGTTCAACCTATTTTAAGTCTGCTGCAAATGGGTTGTTATTTTTAATGGGATAAGTACATAGTTTTCTGGTTATTAATATTATGTTTTCATGGCATTCTGTCATATGGAAGTGTTCAGAACATTAACATGTAGGGTGTCAACTTCTATGCTTTGATTTCTGTGAGCTTATTTGGGACATTTATTTATTTTTGCCACTGTTTTCTCTTTTTTCTCTGGTTGGATCATCGCTCTTCATTTCCAATTTTCCCATGTAAATTTGCAAATCATTTTCCTTTCTATTTATAGATGCCTTCTCTTTTCCTGGACTCCTAAGGCATTACATGAATCTGAATTATTTGCTAACTCTTATGTCTTTAATTCCGAAAGAGGGAAATATTTCTCTGTTATCATTACATTTTATCTATCACTTATATTTTCATGCTTTTATGCTATGGCTCTTTTATATCTCAAAATCCTTTTATCTTCTGTAGTATGCATTCCACTTTTTCAAGCTTTTGGTTTATGCCTAGATTCACGGGCTGGAAGATGAACAGCAAACAACACTTTAGACATTTAACTGATGCCAGCACACTTCAATAAGTCACACCTGCAGTAACTCCCTCCCCTTCAGTGCAGGTACAAGTTGATACTTGTGTTAAAAAAAATAGTACTTTTACTTTTTGTAAATGTTTACTTACTTTGAGAGAGAGCGCGCATGTGCATGGGGGTGGGGGGGGGGACAGGCAGAGGGAAAAGGAGAGAGAGAATCCCAAACAGTCTCCAGGCTCAGTGCAGAGCTGACGCAAGGCTCAATCCCAGGACCCTGAGATCATGACCTGAGCCCAAATTAAGAGTCAGAGGCTTAAAGGACTGAGACACCCAGGAGCCCCGATATTGCTTTTAGCCAACAGAATATGACAAACCATATGGGATTGTCACTCTCCTCATTATTTAAATTATGCAAACTTCCTTTTCAGAGGTTTGAAGGGGCCAGCTCTCTTCCTGAGTTTCCTGATGTGAGATCATTTGTGGGAGGGCCAGTAGGAAGGAAGCTGCAGGCAGCCTCTGAGAGTGAGGAAACCCCCTGCTGACAGCCCAAAGGAGGTGGGAACCTTGGTTTTACTGCTACAAGACACTCCTGCCAACAGCCACTCGATGTGGGGAATGGACACTATGTTCCGTGGAGGAACATGGCCCAGCAGATGTCTTGACTGTAGCCTTGTCAGACTGAGCAGAGGACCCAGATAGGCTGTGGGCAAACTCCTGACCCACAGAAACTGTGGATAATACATGTCAGTTGAGGCCACTAACTTTGTGATTCTAGAAATGTGGTATTTACTTACATGGCCAGGAGATATGAAGTGTGGCAGACCATGTGACATGGGTAAGGACCTCTTCTCTCTGATCAGATGGTTTTCTTCCAGCTCCAAAAGGCTGAAAGACTCAGCCTGATTCTATCTTATTCTCAGCCTTTCCTGGGTTTGAAATCCCTAGTATATGTGAGTAATTAAAAACTTCCATGGGAATGAGGTTGTTGTTATCCAAAAATGAGGATCATCAATCTCATTGCAGAATCTATCCCTTTCTGACCCTGTTATTGAGAATTTTCTCAGCCAATGAGGTGAAAACTGTGGACAATCCCCTTGTTGGGATGCAGATACATCTAGATGCCTGGGTCTCAGGAGCCTCTTGGCTCATAGGAATCCAACATCATATTGCTGGCAGGAAAGGAGAATAGAACCAGAACTATGCTTCGTATTTCTAGAACTCTGTTCCCTTGTCCTGTCCCATCACCTTCACTCAGCATCCTTACATACCTTTCTACTTTAACATAGGATATGTCTTGTATGGATATGGAGACTCATGTTTTAAAATGAACTTTAATAGTTTAATGTTATGAATTTTGGTTTATCCCCAAATGCATATAAGCAAAACAAAATAACCAACAACAAAACAAGTCTAATAAACATGGCCAATACATACCATTCTTAACAATTAACGATTAATGTTATTATATATATGTATACATATATATACATATATGTATATATGTGTGTGTGTGTGTGTGTGTGTGTGTGTATATATATATATAAATATTCATGTTTATCACTACATTTTGCAAATTTAGTTACAATATGTTTTAGTGTTGGCCTGCTTTTGTTGATTGTGATGGGAGTTTTCTGTGCCTCCTGGATCTGGATGTCTGCTTCCTTCCCTAGGTTAGGGAAGTTTTCAGCTATAATTTCCTCAAATAAACCTTCTGTCCCCCTTTCTCTCTTTTTCTTCTGGGACTCCTATAATACATATGTCATTATGTTTGATGGAGACATGAGTTCCTGAAGCCTATTCTCGTGTTGCATAATTCTTCTTTCTCTCTTTTGTTCAGCTTCATTTTTTTCCATTATTTTCTCCTCTAGATAACTCATTTGTTCCTGTGCTTTTTCCAGCCTGCTGTTCATTGCATCAAGCCTTTATAATCTCACTTATTGCATTCTTCATCTCATTGATTCTTTTTCAACTGCTTTATCTCTGTGGTAAGGGTCCACTGATGTCTTCTATTCTTTTCTCAAGTCCAGTGAGTATCCTTATTATTGTTGCTTTAAATTCTCCATCAGGCATGTTACTTATATCTGTTTTGCCTAGATCTCTGGCCATGGCCTCATCTTGTTCTTTCATTTGAGATAAATTCCTCCATCTTGGCATTTTGTCTAAGTCTTTGCTTCCTTCTCTGTGTTAGAAAAGCCACTTATGTCTCCCGATCCTGAAAGTAATGGTCTTATGAAGAAGAGGGCATGTAATTCCTAGGACCTGGTGCTTCAGGGGATGTCTGTGATGTATTGTGTTGCATTTGCTTTGCTGCAGTGTTTTGGCTGCTCTATCCTTAGGCAAGTTGTCCTCAGAGGCAAAATATAGTGATAAAGAAAAAATGTTAAAATCACCAAGACAAAAGAAGTCCTTAACTTACAAGGGAAAACCCATAGGGACAAATGGAGATTTCTCAACAAAAACGCGGCAGACCAGAAGGGAGTGGCATATCTTCAAAGTGCCGAATGGGAAAAATCTGTAGACAAGAATACTCTATCCAGCAAGATATAATTCAGAATAGAAGGAAAGATAAATAGTTTACCAGACAAATAAAAAACAGAAGAATTAGTGACCACTACACCAGCCCTGCAAGAAACATTAAAGGGGACTCTTTGAGTGCAAAGGAGAGACTAAAAGTGACAAAGACAAGAAAGGATCAGAGGACAGCTCTAGAAACAATGACAAAACAAGTAATAAAATGGCAATAAATACATATATATCAATAATTACTTTGATGTAAATAGACTAAATGCTCAAATCAAAAGACATAGGGAGTCCATTCTGATGGATTAAAAACAGATAATAAAAACAAAAAAACAAGACCCATCTATATGCTGCCTACAAAAGGCTCATTTTAGAACTAAAGATACATACAGATTGACAGCAAGGGGGTGAAGAAACACTTACCACACAAATGGATGTCCAAAGAAAGTCAGAGTTGCAATATGTATATCGGACAAACTGGACTTTGGGTTATTGTATTGTTTTTATCCTGCTTTGCTATCAGAGTAGAACTGGCCTCATGGAATGATTTTGAATGTGTTTCCTCTATTCCTTTATTTGTAAGATTTTGATGAAGATTGTCATTAATTTTTTGTTTTAATTGTTTGGTAGAATTCACCAATGTGGTGAATTCAACCATGTGGTCATGGGCTTCTCTGTGTTGTGAGACTTTGATTCCTAAGTTAAAGTTAAGTTTCCTTCTTGTCACCTAGACACCTGAGAACATTTATTTTTTTATTTTCTTTAGTAATAATTAAAAATTAGTATTTCTTGGTCTTAGTTAAGCAAACATTCAGAAATGTTATTATTAGGACAAGGGGAGCATAAAGAGTAAAGATTCATTTTATTCCTTTTGGACTAAATCAAACTTAACTAATTTTGTAGTAACCAATTTTAAATGTATATTTTAGAAGATAGTCCAAATGATAAATGAAACAGTAAAGCACCTAATCTGTGTTTCTGCCAACAAGACATTAAAAGGGACATCATTTGTAAACATAGAAGAATCTAGCTGGTGCTCCCTTGATATAATTATGGAAATATTATGTATAGATAAATAATAAATAGGTAAATATATAAGACTTCTAGTCAGAGACTATACCCTGTGTGATTACAATAATTTTCTCTTCATTGCAACTTGTTCATTATGCTTAGTGAAATGTGTTTTATATTTAGAAATATGGTATATTTTTCTTCTAAAGTAGGTTTCATATATTATTTTAAATGTTTCTTAATTTAATAGAACTGATTCAAACTGATTGATTTCTTTTTTTATATGTGATGATCAGGAGATTCCCTCTCCATTTTAATAATACTGCCTACCTGTTCAAAAATAAAACGCCAGATGCAATTTAGGACATGAAATTTTAAAAATGCAATTGAAAATCAGAAAGTGATATTCCCATGAAAGGCTCCAGCAGTAACATAACAGCTGAAACCAGCAGCAATTTTGGCTCTAGTTAGGCTCTGGATGTATCACCCCATAAGCAAAATTATTTTGTGAAAATCTCTACTCTAAGGGCCCGAAGATAGGGGCGCCTGGGTGGCGCAGTCGGTTAAGCGTCCGACTTCAGCCAGGTCACGATCTCCCGGTCTGGGAGTTTGAGCCCCGTGTCAGGCTCTGGGCTGATGGCTCAGAGCCTGGAGCCTGTTTCCGATTCTGTGTCTCCCTCTCTCTCTGCCCCTCCCCCATTCATGCTCTGTCTCTCTCTGTCCCAAAAATAAATAAACGTTGAAAAAAAAAATTTAAGGCCCGAAGATAAGGCTGGGCAAAAATATTTTTCAAAGTACAGCTGTTACTACATCAAGATGACCTTTGTGAAATTAGTTTGACTAGTTTACTCTATGGAAGTCTCAATGATCTATTTCTTTAGAACGTACAAAAATCTTCAATCGCTTTCTTCAAATCTTGTAATGGAAAATGCCAGAGTGTATTGGATAAATATTAATTTCTCAAGTTATATGAGAGTACTGGCTGCCTGGCTTCTTAAAAAATTGCTAAAGTCCATCTTAAAATATAATCACTTTTTAACCTGTTTAGAATTGCCTGGGTGGCTCAGTTGGTTAGACGTCTGACTTTTTAGCTCAGGTCATGATCTCAATGTTCATGAGCTCAAGCCCCAGGTCAGTCTCAGTGTGGACAGCTCAGAACCTGGAGCCTACTTTGGATTCTGTGTCTCCTTCTCTCTCTGCCCCTCCTCCACTCATGCTCTGTCTCTATCAAAAATAAATAAGCATTAAAAAAAATTTTAACCTCTTTAGAATAATATGTCACTTTGAACTATAGTTGTTACACTCCATAAATGATACTATAGCAATATTTGGCAAGGTTTCCTAATTAGATTTCTATAAAAATAATTTTCAGTGTGTAGCATGAGATATCTGTTCAGAAGTCCATACATCAAATTATTAAAGTTTGCACGTTTGGCTTGTTTAGAGAGCATTTCTCAGGAAGTGAAGCAGAACATGGAAGCCTTTCCCTAGTTAGGTCCTAGAAGACCCCTGGGTATCCTCCCGTAGACTTGTTTGCTGAAACTTACACTGAACTGGTATTGAGTAGACTCAGAAGAGAAAGTTTTCCAAAGTATATCATCTGTTTTGCAGGATCGCTTATATCTTGTCTTTTGTTCATCTTCCTCCTCTGTAAATGAGGACACTTCTCCAGAAAGCCAGAAAACAAGAGAATTATATTTTCCCAAAGATATTACCCATAAGGAAGTGAATATACCCAACACAAAAATTTGAGCAGAAGTACAATTCTTCAGAGGTATGATGCTGGTTTCTTTTTGGCTATTTATATAATGAGAAGATTTTGTTCTACACTACAAAATAGACTGCAACCGCGTATGGTTTTCATATGGTGTTTTCTAACTCTGGGCCAAAGATACTTGCCCCAACCAATGATGTGGAGTTTGACTATGTGGCTTCCTTTGGTGGATGGAATGTCATTGCATAAGATGTGAACCTAGGCTTCAAATGGACTCACCTGGTTTGACTTGCCTCTTACCTTCAAGTGAGTCTTCCAAAGAATAAAATCCCCAAGGAGTTTGGCATTCTGTGGTAAGAAGGCATAATAAAGGTTCCCCGAAGACATCTACATCCGAAACCCCAGAAAATGTAGATTTGTTATATAACAAAAGGAAGTTTGCTGATGTGATAAAGTTAAGCATCTTTTTTAAAATTCTTTTAAAACATTTATTTATTTTTGAGAGAGAGGCAGAGCGCAAGCTAGGGAGGGGCACAGAGAGAGGGAGACCCAGAATCTGAAGCAGGCTCCAGACTCTGACCTGTCAGCACAGAGACCAACATGGGGCTCAAACTCAAAAGCGGTGAGATCATGACCTGAGATGACGTCGGAAGCTTAACTTAATGAGCCATCCAGGCGCTCCAAGTTAAGCATCTTGAGATGGGAAGATAATCTGGAATTATCTGGATGGAGTAAATCTACTCACAATGGTCTTCATAAGGAGAAAGCAGAATAGAGAGACAAGAGAGAATGAAGATGTGATGATAGTTGTAGAGGTTGGAGAGATACAGGGAAGCAATCCCTAGCCAAGGAACGTGAGTGAACTTTAAAAATCAGAACAAGCTAGAGAACGTTCTCCCTAGAGATTGTTTGTGGAAGGGTCACAGCCCTGTCAACACCTGGAGGTTTGGGCTGCTGACCCCTAAGACTCTAAAGGAAACTAATATAGAGTCGTAGACTCTGGGTCTAAAGTTCTTTCTTGTCTAGCAAGAAAGGGGATGCAGGATTAAAATGCGAGTGATGGCTAATGTCCAAGAAAAGACAAGAATCCCAAATAAGGGTCCTTGCCCCATTTTTATTAGGACCAGAAGGCTTACAAACATGGTGATGGACATGCGCAAAGAGACAATGAAATTGTGAATATTAACCCATGGATGTGAGGGAAAGGGGGTCACGAAGATATTGGCGGTTAGGGATTTGGGTTAATACAAAACAAAATCCTGACCCTGGGCAGCTGGGCTGAAGGTTCTTTATGGGATACATGAGGCACCACCTCTGTTTATCTTAGCTAGCCTAGGGGATGAGACAGGTAGGGCATGTGACCTCAGGGTTAACAAAACACCTCTCTTTTGTTAATCATCTCTTCTCTGGGCTGCTTTACCTGCAGCACAGAGCAACAGTCTGTAGCCCTATTTACCTGTTTACATAACTTGGTCCTTCCTTCCTGTGGAAGTAGCTTTCTGGTACAGTACTAAATTGGGGGGACGTTTTTGCCTTGAATGCCTAATCTTGCTTACCTCATATACCTTTGTATTGGGGACCTTTGCCCTCCTCTCTGTTCTGGGGACTCTGCCCCTCCTTCTCTATTCTGGGGGCACTGGCCCCTCCCTACTTTATTCTAGGGGTCTTATCTTGTTTACCCAAGACTAGGTGAGAGCATCCTATGGCTTTGTAATTCTTTGTGACTTGTTAACCCATTGGTATAAACCCAGGGAATTTCTAAGCTTACTCCCCACAACACTGTATCCATGAACACATATGTCACAAACCCCGACCAACAACCTGCATCCCACCAGCCAGCTTCTAGACTGAAGCAGAGCCATCCTAGATGTGCCGTAGGAGGTGGTAGAACAGAAATCTTGTCTCTTTCTCTGTTTGTTTCTCTCTTTCTCTTTCTCTGCAAGATAAGCACATTTTTTTTTATTTTTCTGTTTTGACTAAAATAGAATTATAGACAGATGGATACATAGAGTCCGTTTTCAACTTACTGTTATTACTAAAGAACATATTGTGTACATAGTTTCATGTTTGCTTATACAGATGTATTTTTGCATATTAAGTACTTGTTCAACTAGTAGCCAGAAGAGGAAGAAAATTCAACGTAACCATCCTTACTGTATAATAAAAGAATATGAACTGTTGGCGTAAGTGGTAAACGTTATGGTGAGGAAAGATGCACCAGAAATTGTTTGGAATTTGTTAAATACACATGAATGTTAATTTATGCTGAATTATCAACCATGCATCTGGCCTGAATGGCAGGAATTAAAATTTAGATGATGAATCACACTGAGTTGAGAATTATATGCAGCATTAAAAAATGTATTTAATTAATCAAGCTGAATTTTCTTGGGTACTTATAGAAAGAAAGAGATGAGTCTTTCAATATTGGGAACAAAGATTCCTTTTGTGTGCCATGTTACCATATTATATGTTTAGTTAAAAATATTTGAAAAATTTTAGATTTTGAATATTTTTTTGAAAATCAACAGAGACTGCATATCACATATATTTAGTTAATTAAAGAGAACGTACATAATTTGGGGCAAAAGAGATAATTATTTATTATCAGTTGAAGCTTGTAATCTTTAATCTTTTAAATCCTCAGAGTTAGGAATTTGTGCCCAAATCACAGGGAAAACAAAAAGAGATTAGCAAGCATTTAAAATTCAGAGCGATACCCAATCTTTTGTTAATCAGCTAATATTCTGATTGTGAGGTGAATAGAAAAATAGCTGAATACTTTGTTAATATTATGTCACTAAAAAGCATAAAATAGGGCTCTGATTTAGCAGCTTAGCAATAACTTAATTAGCTTCCCGAGGAAGACAAATGTGTCTGTGTCAATTTGCCTATCTTCTATAATCTGTCTAAACATTGTTAGAGGGATGCCTGGCTGACTCAGTCGGCTGAACATCTGACTCTTGATTTTGGCTCAGGTCATGAGCTCATGCATGGTTCCTGGGATTGAAGCCCACGTGGGCCTCTGTGCTCACAGTGTGGAGGCTGCTTGGGATTCTCTCTCTCCCTCTCTCTGCCCCTCCCCTGATTACACTCTCTCACAAAATAAATAAGTAAACATTAAAAAAATAAAAATAAAATTCTTAGAGAAATTAAAGCTGTGATTGATGCACGGGACCTAAGAATGGAAGTAGGAGATGAATGGTTAGTCATGCAAATTGTGGTGACGTAGACTCTCCATACACATGTGTCTTCACTGTGTGTTCCTAACTGCTAGTGGAGGGCTAAGTTCATCCCCGGGACCAGCCCTGTTTGCATATCAGTGATATAATTTTCTCCTTTCTCAGCACAGGTTTGTCAAAGTTGTTCTGTCCGTAGCTCCAGGTCACTCATAGGACTTCCCTCCAACTACATTACCTGATGTCCAGAAGCCACTAGTTAGGTCAGGAAATAGCTGAGGTCTGGCACTCACCCTGAATAGTGTGTAAATACCACATGATATCTTGTGCCAAAAACTGTCTGAGCTGTTGCAAAAGATGTGTAAGATCCTGGCAGATGTTAATGAGATAAGAGGATTAACCTGCACTGGATCTGGGTCCAAGTACTGGGAGATTATCCTGCAGGTGGAAACTATGCCACAGGTGGATTAATACTCCACGTACTCTGACTGCAAAAGCACTGGGGCTTGCCGATGGCTCCATCCCCTTATTCTGTCTTCTTTGAGAACGGACTCCATCTTAGACCCCTGGGGCTACTACAACAAAATACCACAGACTGGATAACTTGTAAGGAACAGAAATGTATTTCTGGATATTATTTAGTTCTGGATGTTGGCAAGTTCAAGATCATGGAGCTATCATGGTCAGGTTCTCGTGAAGTTTCTCTTGGAGGTTGCCGACTGCCAGCTTCTTACTGTGTTGTCACATAGGGGAAGCAGCTAGCAAGCTCTCTAGAGTCTCTTTTGTAAGGTCACTAATCCCATTCTTGAGGGCTCTGCCCTCATGACTTCCCAAAGAAGTCCTAATGTTATCATCTTGGGAGTTAGAATTTCAACATAAATTTTGAGAGACCGTAAACATTCATACCATAGCAGAGTCTCCCCCATTTTGGTAAAGTTTCCCAGAAAGAGTTCCCATGTTTGGGAATCACCGTCTATTAAATTTCACTCCTTCTTCAATTCTCTCAGTCCACTCTCCAGTTCCTTACCACATCTACTCCATCCCTTTGTATCTACCCCTCATTTGCCAAAATTATTTTCTTCCTGTTCTTTTCTGATGGAACTTGATGGATTGTTATAGTCAATGTTCTAATTACTGGTGATTTTTAAACAAATGGCTTTTTTTTTTCCTAGAGAGGAGAAAGGGCTTAAACTATAAATATGCCCGGAAGGTGTAGGCACAATATGGACTTGCCATTCTTCCTAACGAAATAAAGAACAAACAAGAAATGTCAGTTAATCATTAATTTTCTGTCACATTTAATTTTAACTGTGAATGACATAGAGGGATATTTGCTAGCAACTTCCTGAGTTGCTATCATTTGATATTCATAAAATGACATTTGGTGGATAGAGATTAGCACTTTAACAGTTCAATTTTGAGTAGGAAGGCCATCAACCAAGCAAAAATTCCTAGCATATGGTCATGCTCAGAAAGTTGTAATTTGTTCGTTTTGAATGTAATTTGTTTGGTTTGTGATTTCTTATCTTGATTATGTATATAATCACCATGCTTTTGTTTTCTTTTACTATAGATTATTGATATCCTTATTATTACAAGTGTTTACATAATACCGAATGTATTATCCTGTATCAGTGGCACGCGAGGATATAGTCTTATTAATGGATGCAATTACAATAGCATATTACTTACTATCAATGTTCCGTAGTAAAATATTTTGGTAATATTTAGAAATATTAGAAATTATTTTAAATAGGCTATCTTTGTATTATATATTTTAAGTTAATATTCATTGAAAACACTTAATGTTTAATTTAAATTATTATGTATTTGAATATTTTTAATGAAATTGCTAACTCTGAATTTACATAATTTTCTGGAAGTACCTCTACTAAAACTTATTTATTCTGCTTGTCTCCAGTTCTTTGTTTTTGCTTAATCCTTTTACTCTGGAAAGCAGAGATTTTTCCCCATGGAATTTTTTACTCTCCAAAAATGTCAGAAAAATTGACAGCTCTCCAATGAAGATGAAATTAGAATAGCAGCCCACAAAAGGAAAAACCCAACCATACACGCATATAATTGTTAATTAGAACCCCAAACCTGTGAGACAATGACTTGTTTGCAAGGCAATTATGTCATTGCCTTGTATGTATCAGATGTTACTGTTCAGGCATCATCAAAGGGCAGATCAGAGGGTCCAAACTCCTCCCTGAATTGTGTAACTTTAATCAAAGCACGCCCCCAATAGTTACTCTGCATTGTTCCTGAAATAGCCGCAAACAGCTGAAAATGGCCAAGACTGGAAATTCAACAAAAAAGAGATCTCAATGAACTTGCTAGGTTTTGTTGTTGTTGTTTTTGTTTCGTTTTAACCTATTGAGTCTATTGTTGCTAATGAGTTCTAATGGAGGTACCAACAAACCGCAAACTGAATCAATGAAATTGGCTCCGATATATCTGGAAGAAATGTAATTATGTGTGATTGTTTATAATGGTAATAATAACTCCAATAAGTAATAATAAAATAATCTTAATATTTTAGGCACTTGTATTTGTGTGTTACTGGGTTCTTTCTTCCTGCTGCATTTTGATTACCAGGGTATATACAACAGGTATTTCAATTATACACAGTTGAGTCAACCACTAAACTATTATTAGGGTGACTTTCTCCTCATCAATATGGTGCACTGACTTATATTGAATAAAAAAAGAAAGGACGTGTACAACTATAAAAGAAAACATGTAAGGGGTGCCTGGGTGGCTCAGTCAGTTAAGGGTCTGACTTCAGCTCAGGTCATGATCTTGCAGTCTGTGAGTTCAAGCCCCACGACGGGCTCTGTGCTGACCGCTCAGAGCCTGGAGCCTGCTTCAGATTCTGTGTCTCCCTGTCTCTGCCCCTCCCCTGCTCATGCTCTGTCTCTCTGTGTCTCAAAAACAAATAAAAACATTAAAAAGAATTTAAGAAAAAAAAACATATACATACATTTTTCTTTCAGATTTTTTAAGCATCTAAGAGCACGTTTCACGGAATGCAGGCCATGCATTCAGAAACATTTTATGACCACAATTATTGATACATAGTAGAAAATTAGCCAAGTGATAATGACGTATTAGCTCTCTATTTTACAAATTCAGAATGATTGCTAAAGGATTTTGCTATTCGATAGTCCAATTTCCTTTAGCAGGTAGATAGATAGCTAATGATTATAGAAGGACTCAAGTACATTAGCTTACTTAAGAGATTACCTGGTTTAGAGGGAATTACCTGCCTTAACCCTCTTAATTTCTGGATGGCAAAGAAATAATGCTTTATAGGAAGTATAAGTTAACAAGGAAATTACATTTTAAAACTCTAACTTTTAATACACAGGCTTTTTTTTTAAATCAAAAGCATGACGTATTTTATGAAAGTAGAAGAATGTTTATATGGCTTACATATTTTTCCAGTATAATACAAGTACTTGTAAATGACAAATTAAATCTCATGACCTAGTTTACATGCTTGTGACACACTGATTTTTATATTTTCTCCTGGCAAGACACCGTGTCTTAGAGACGTTGTGATCATCTCAGCTAAATGGCAAGAATGAAAACAATCAATGGTCAAATGCAAAGCACAATTATGTTATTTCATTTTTCATAAAATGCTTCAAAGGATGCTTCCCAAACAACCTATACTATCTCTGTCATAAAATGTACCACAAAGACAGGTACCTATTCTCTTACCCTCAGAACTTTAGCAGACTGAGGTCCATTGTAAAACCCTGATTTTAAGCATCCGTTAAGTTCTACCTGATCTGCCTTCATTGGTTATTGAATATGCTCAGTTTCACTGTGAATTGAAATAGTAACAGAAGACAAAAAAAAAAAAAAAAAAAAGAATGTACTTAAGTGTGTTTCCCAGACACAAGAGTTCTGGCTCTGTATTGTCAGGATTTTCACTTAATAAAGGGGGACTAAGCGATGAGAGCTCCAATGGCTTCTCAGTGCACAGTCCTTTACCCTGAGCTCCTGTCCTGCTCTCTCCACCATTCTCTGAACCACTGATATCTGGACTTCGGGCTCCCTCCACCTTTGATAATAGAAATGATTATATAAAACACTGTGAAATAGTTATGCTTATGTTCAACTGTAACACATTATAATTAAAGACCAAAATACTTATGGGATTAAGATTATAAAGGCAATAAAATTAATGATTCAATTGTCCTGAGTCACTTTGAGAAAGAAAAGACTATGAAGAATCATTAGCTTAGCTGTCCCATTTTTCTCTTTAGGTCAAAGAGGGTCAGAGAAAAAGATGGGCCTGTGGAGGTAGAACTTGTAAGGAATGCTTCATTTGAGGTGTTTGGAAGTATATTTAGCGTTAAGGCAGGCTGTCTTCAGATTTTGCTTAAGGAGTTTCCAGTTTATTGACTTGATCCCACTTCATTCACCTTGTGGAGTGAATAGAAATAGAGAATTACGATACAAATTTTTATTGACAGGTCCTCATTGGTATGAGCTAGGATGCTTATGTCTTTCATTCCATTATCTCCTGCAGTTTCTTTTCCATATTATTAGATTTAAACTTCTCAAAATTGCTTTGTCCTCAGTGCTAGTTAACGAAATTTCCGTATTTGGCCTCGATATTTCACATCCTAGCTAAAAACTCGTGAAAAGAATCTGCAGAAGAGAAAGAGAAAAATATCCCCCTTTCCCCTGCAGAAAATTTGGTACTAACTGCATCCTAATATGAGTTCTGATAAACTCATGAAGTGAGAACACTCACCAAGCCAAGTCAGAATCAGGGGAAGAACGTCTAAAATTCTTGCTATTGTTAAATTGCCCCAGAGAAGTTATTTGTACAAAGATGTCTTTTAAGGGACTTGAACTTCAGCGAATGATACTATGGATTGTGATCTATAATTCCCAAACATTTGTACCTTAGTGTTTTATTTAATAACTTGTTGCTTTTCTAATAATGATTAAATGAATATATTGGTTTTTAAAAGTTTAAATGAACCAATAGTTTTTGTGTAATGACCAAAGAAGGGCTTTGCAATGCCCTTCTTTTCTGGGTGTCTAGGGGTATGAATAAATCCCAAACTTCTCTTAAATTCCTGATTCATACACACAGTAGAGACTTTTGGCCTCGAAAATATTAATAATGAGTTTTTTGGGTATTGACATGGATAAACTTGTTGAGTTTCCCAATACCACTGATTAAATTCTTCAAATAGTATCAAATTTATTTTTCCTTGGTCCACTGTAATATATGCATAGTAATTATATAGATAATGCAACATACATGATATGTGTGTGTACTCGGATACATATTTAACTTCAGAATATTGAATTGCCATCTACTCAATGCACATCTGTCAATATCAAATATCAATACCCAGTTGTTTATATTAATCTTCCCCATTGTTGATTAATATATACAAATGGTTCTTACTAGTGGTAATTCCCCCCCACACACACCAATTAGACATTTATCAATGTCTGGAGACATTTTTTGCTTGTTAGATTTGGAAGGGGAGGCTGTTAACTGGCATCTAGTGAGTAGAAGTTGGGGATGATGCTAATCATCCTATAATGCACAGGATAGCCCCCACAACCAAGGATTATATGGCCCCAAATTTCAACAATACTGAGGTTGAGAAACCCTCTTATAATTGGTAAATGAATAATAAATAATAATTATTTTAAGATATAAGAAATTAAGGACCCAATATTTTAATTTATTGAACCCAAATCTAACAAACTATGATTACAGTGCTGGTAGTCCTGAAGTCCCAATTGTTATATGCTACCAATAGATAAAACTACTTACTTTTAGGAAAGCAAAGTGTCAACGTTTTGGAATTTGGAACTGTATCATTTAGGCTCATGTCAAAAATTCACTTACTATACGTATGACCCTGGATGAATTACTAAATATCACATGCTGTCTTGGTCAGTTTGGGCTGTTATAACAAAACCACCATAGATTGGGTGGCTTAAATGGTGGAAATTTATTTATCACTCCAGAGGATGGAAAGGCCAAGGTCAAGCTGATCCAATTCATGGTGATCCATGGATGGAAAGGCCAATTCATGGTGATCCAGAGGATGGAAAGGCCAAGGTCAAGCTGATCCAATTCATGGTGAGGATTCTCTTCTTGGCTTCAGATGGATGCCTTCTCATTGTGTTCTCACATGGCAGACAGATCATCTTTCTTGCATCTGTTCTATAAGACCACCACTCCCATTCTTGAGGGCACCACCCTTATGAACTAATCACTTACCGAAGACCCCACATCTAAATACAATTACTTTGGGAGTGAGGACTTCCACATAGGAATTTGGGGAACTCAAGGAAATTTGGGAATTCAAGCCATAGCACAAGCCTTAGTTTACTCACCTATGAAACACTCATAATAGTACCTACATTTTAGAATTACTGTGGTATCAAATTACTTAAAATTTATAAAGTCTGTACAGTAGTAGCTGTCACACATTATATGTTATATAAGTATTATTGTTGTAATACTTGAATACTGAATAATATAAATAAGTGTTTTCTGAGAATGTGAGAGTTTTACATAGAGATTGTTTTCAGGAAAAGAAAGCATTTTACTAATTCAAAAAAGCATTTCTTTTCATTTGAGAGCGTTTCATATTAATAGTATTTTGGTTTTGATGACACTTTCACCTTCTTGCCTAACGTTTTAAACATTCTTAGAAGTGAAAATAATTTAAATTTGTTATATCTCAAGCAAGGAGATCTCCCAAACCATTGTACCAAATGAGTATTTTCAGTCTATCAAAGAAGGGTCAAAAATATGTTTATATTATATATATTCAATAACCAATTATACCCTGTAGAATGGTGCTAGCTTTCGACTTTAATTTTAATTGTGTTTTGAGATAAATCATGAAGAAAATAGGTGAAGTATTCTGTAAGTATAAGGACATTTACTAATGTAAAATATGAATATTTAAAGTTTAAAGGATAGAAATGTTTCTAGGTTTATGCTTTTTAATCTTATTAGTCATTAGGCACACACAGTTAATATACAGTTTATATATATAAATGTACCTATGAGATTTGAATATTATATAATGAAAGTTAAACTATGACAACTAAGGCTTATATTGGATTTTTTATGCTCCTTCCTTAGACATTGTAACTAATGCTTCTATGCTCTATGCTTTTGTGATGGTGCAAGCCTATTCTCATGGTTTTGAGTTCCATGTATACTGTGAAAAACCCCAAAATGCTCTCTGTACTCTAGAATTCTACTTCATCTGCACTCCAGTCACTGGATGGTTTCTTAACTAAATTTACATCTAGGTTTGCCAAGATCATCCTTAAATCTACTCTTGAAAATCTAAATACAAAAATAAAGCAAAACATTTAATAGAAATGAACACCTGCATTGCTTGCCCCGCATAACTCTGCATGAACGGCGACTTGGGTCTATTACTTCTGAACCTTGATTTGCAACTGTCTTTGGTAACTGAAGTTCAACACTGATCACCATAAAGTCATGTAAAGTGAGACTTCCTGTTACTTGTAGTGAATGTTTCCCCATCATCTACTCTCACAATACAAGATTGTGGGTCTCATTTTCCAGCTGAGGAAATTTTTAGTGAGGCTTTTTTGTTTTCATTTTTGTTTTTGTTTTTATTTTATTTTGAGAGAAAGAGCATGAACAGAGAAGGGGCAGAGAGAGGGTAGAAAGAGTGAATCCCCAAGCAGGCTCCAGGCTATCAGAGCAGAGCTCAATGGGCTTGACCCCACCAACTTTGAGATCATGACCTGAGTGGAAACCAAGAGCCAGATGCTTAACCAAATGAGCCAACCAGGCACCCCTCATGAGCTTTAAAAAAAAAAATTAATGTTTTTATTTAATTTTGAGAGACAGAGAGACCGAGTGGGAGTGGGGGAGGGGGAGGGAGAGAGGGAGACAGAATGGGAAGCAGGCTCCAGGCTCTGAGCTGTCAGCACAGAGCCTGATGCAGGACTCGAACTCGTGAACACGAGTTCATGGCCCGAGCTGAAGTCAGACACTCAACCAACTGAGCCACCCAGATGCCTTGCCCTTAGTGAGTTTTGATAGAGATTTTCTCCTTATCCTTCCAAATAAAATTTAAATATATTTATACTTAAATTTTCCCTACAATAATGTGTAAGCTCAACTTTAATAATAACTAAATTATGTTTTAATTTTGTATTCATTTTGTTAGATTTTCAATGTTTACATTTTAAAATGTCTTAAAATCCCGAGTGAAATTGTTTTGCCAGATGGAAAAAACTTCTTGTTTTACTAAAACTTTTCATTTTGAAAACTTGTTTTAATGAATTTTGTCAAAGTTCACTCCTCAGATAACCTCTAATTGTGGATGTGTTAAGTTGAAAAGAGTAAGAGTTATACATTAAACGCTTCAATTTGCATAATACTCTATTAAATTAAAAACCAGCATTCATGGGGTGCCTGGGTGGCTCAGTTGGTTAAGTGCCTGACTCTTGGTTTCCACTCAGGTCATGATGTCACAGTTTCATGAGTTAGAGTCATGCATTGGGCTCTGCCCTGGCAGCATGGAGCCTGCTTGGGACACTGTCTCTCTCTCTCTCCTTCTCTCTGTCTCTGTCTTTCTGCCCTTCCCTGACTCAAGCTGTCTCTGTTGCTCTCAAGAAATGAGTAAATAAACTTAAAAAAAAATTACTCATTCAATGAATAGAATTTCCTCTCCATGTTTTTCTCCCAGAAAATGTTAATCCCAGTCTAATCAATGAGATAAACCCAAATTGAGGGACATTTTAAAAATATCAGTTCAATATCCTTCAAAATTGTCAAGACCATCAAGCAAAAGGAAAGTCTAGAGAAAGTTACAGACCAGAGGAGACTGAGGAGACTTGATACCTAAATGTAAAGTGTTATTCTGGATGGGATCCTGGAACACAAAAAGGACTTAGGCGGGATGGAATGAAATCCAAATACACTGTGGAGTTCAGCTACTGAGAACATGCCATTTTCTTCTTTAGTTCTGACAAATGCACCATGTTGATGTAAGAAGTTAACAGGGGGTGGTGCACATAGGAACTCTCTGTACTCTGTTTACATCTTCTCTGTGAGTCTAAAAATATTTTAAAATAGAGTTTATTTACATAAAATATATCAGTCAGAGAAAGGTCAACAGATTATACAAATGAAATCATAATCAAAACTTGCCATTTCAGATAATTGATTTCTTTATATCTTGGATCATTTGGTAGGACAGAAATTTAGAGCATGGTGACATTTACGAGAAAGGCCAAAAAATGATAATTTTTTTCTAAGTGGAATTAAGAGAGGGCCATAGGGAAACACAGAATTTACAATTACATTTAGAACTTGGGAAAGTACAGGTGTATCTGTAAGAGGCTAAAGAGCTTTCCATCTTTTCTTTTGGAGATGTTACAAATTAATTGAAACTAATGAACAGAAGACAACATGAATATCTATTCTAAATTGTACTTTCAAGTAATTTCCTTTGTCCAGATTCCTAGAAAAATGTATATCGCTCCAACTAGATTTTAATTAGATGACTAAATCATGTTTTAGAGGTTTCTGAAAGATGAAATCATCTTGAACTATTTCCTAAATCCCACCAATACTCTGTATCCATTCATGTTGAGGAATCAGTCACATAGTCACATGGGATCAATGAGCCTATCACCATTTAAAGAAACAAACAATGTGACATATGACTAAAGTAAACTAGTCATGTTTTAAAGGATATCGTGACACAGATGCACATACATGTTCTAACTTCACCTAAAAAATAAGGATGCTATTTGGAGCACTCTGATACAATGGTGTAGTTGCATTTGCAAAAGGTATTCCACACCCAGGAGAAATCACCACCTAAACTTTAACAGATGGATGACGAACAGTAGCAATTCTAATATTTGGAAAAGGCAACAAATACATGACGATAACAGGGTTTGGATTCAATCTGTCTTCGGTGCACAGCCTTGGCAAACACTCTTGAAGATGCATTCCAGGCAAGATGGAGAGGACCGGAAAGGTCTTTGACTGGTGGACCACATTTATTTTTGTCCAACCTGTTAGTTCCTGAGAAAGTAGAAATACTCTGACATTTCTTTCCTCCCACCAATGTGTAAAAACCAACCTTAGTGTTACACAGAGATGCCATCAGTCCCCTGCAGGGATCACTCAGGCCTCTCAGGGCAGAATTTGGCATTAATTTAGACCCTGGTTCAAAATGCGTCCTCCCCTGTGTACCGGGAAGACATTAGAGCAAGTAAATGATGTCTCACTCAGTTGGAAGTCCCTCCTAAACGTTACGGATTAAGCCTAACGGGGAAGAGAAAACATAACAGGGATAAATGGCTCTCTTCAAAGGGCTACGAGAACCCAGCGCAGTGCCAGGAGCCCAGAGAGGAGCCTCCCTTGACCTGGGCGTTGGATTACCTGATGGTGTCGCTACAGTCTTTAATGTGGGAGAATAAGCCAAGGGGTTGATGGATCCAGGACTGTCATTGGAATGACAAGAATGACTCTGTACAGCATCTCTCGGAGAGGTGAGATGCAGGAAGCGGTTACGGCATTTCAAAAGCAATGAAAGACGCCCTAGGATTTGTAACGGCTTCACTCCGCTTCAGTTTCCAGAAGAGTCAACCCAGAGAAGTGAGCATACGTCAGTGGTACTTTTATTCTTGACCTGTGCTAAATTCAGTTATCTGCCCTTTTGAAAACCACCGGGAAAGGTCAAGTGGTGCGCTGCGAGGAACGGCATGAAAACGTGCGCGGCACCCTGCGTGCACCTGGCGTTGAGCGTGGCCGAGCCGAGAAATTCACCTGCTTTTTTCTCCTGGTGCTGATTGGGACAAGTTTCCGTTCCAACATTTTCACACCATGCTTGTATTCAAGTTTTGAAAGCCACTCTGAAACAGATGGCTATCAAAAACCTGAAAAAGAGAAAATCACTTGGAAATTTAAATTCAGTAAAGGCTCTCAAGGCTATAATCCTCGTAGTAGTGAAATATCTAATATGATGCTATGGGGGGGGGGGGGAAGGAGTGTGAATTTAGAAAATCATTCAGTCTGGGGGCACCTGTGGCTCAGTTGGTTAAGCTTCTGACTTCAGCTCAGGTCATGATCTCAAGGTCAGTGAGTTGGAGCCTCTCATCTGGCTCTGTGCTGGCAGTTCAGAGCCTGGACCCTTCTTCAGAGTCTGTGTCTCCCTCCCTCTCTCTCTCTCTGCTCCTCCCCGGCTGGAGCTCTGTCTCTCTCAAATGAATAAATGTTAAAAAAAATTTTTTTTAAAGGAAAATCATTCCATTTAGTCAATAAATGTAACTATCTGAAGCCATTATTCTAAGTAAAAGGAAAAAGAGAAAATAAAAGAAAAAATCAAGGAATAAAAATTAAATGTAAACCAGCATGTCTCTTCTGGATTCACTGCTGCAAACCATCATATTTTAATAGGTTCAAGCCTTGTCACCATGGGATTATCAATTTAATAAAAATAGTAACTTACACTGAGTAAATCAAAGTACTTAACTGATTATCAAACTTTTGAGCATTATAATTATGAGAGTGCTGTTCAACTTTATCTGGTAACTTAGTTTTACATTTCAGTACCATTGATCATTTAACACTGATATCTTTAATATCCTGGATTAGGGAATCTTGAAAACACAAGGACCCGTATCTGGAATAGCAAACATCTTTCTGTCAAAACAAATAACTGCTACATATTTCATATTTTATATTTAATTAAAAATTCCCTCTAGGTAAGTTTTCTGGAAATAAGATGGGTAGGACACTTCTGTCTACATTCTGTTTGTAAACATGCCAATTACAAGGCCGATGGATCACAATATTTCACACAGTGTAATTTAGATGAAATACTTAAAAATCATATTGCACTGTTAGAAAGAAAATCAGCTCAGAGAATAAGCTTTCTACAATTTATAGAATGAACTTACAATTGCTGATTTTATTAGCAGCAGTGAAAATGTTCTGTTGCATTATAAGTTAATAGAACATGGCATGGGAAGGAATACAAAGTTCTTCTACCTGATTGAAGTTGGTACTTTACCAGATCACTAGGTAGTATCATAAGTCCTGATCCTTTTGATGCCATTTTTTTCCTTTTGGAAGCTATATTACGCTCTTGATATATTTAGTTTGAAGAACTCTCCACACTCCCAACCATTCCACCCCCACCCCCAAATTATGTTAAGTGTGGGTGAGACAGAACTGTTCTATAATCTGCCAGCTCAAACTATTTTTAAACTTTTTGGTTGCTTGGAATTTTATCCAGTGTATTGGATATCTTCCCTAAAACTTATTTTTTTCATAAGTATGGCCATCATTTTTTTTATTGTGAAATGTGAGCCAAATACCAAAATGCTCATAAAACTTTTAAAAATGGAGGTGAGTGGTTTGTTATAAAGTGAAAACTGATGGGACCACCAACCAAAGAAAGAATAAAAAATTGCCAGAAGCTTTCTTAACCTTACTGCTTTGGCTGTCTTCTTTCTCTGATTTTTTTTAAACAATTATTGGAGAGAGAGAGCGAGAGCATGCATGAGTAGGGAAGAGGGGCAGAGGGAGAGAGACAGAATCTTAAGCAGGCTCCCTGTTTAGTGTGGAGCCCAATGCTGGGTTCAATCCCAGAACCCTTGGGACCATGACCATACCCTGGAATCATGACTTGAGGTGAAATCAAGAGTCAGACACTCAACCAACTGAGCCATCCAGATGTCCCTCTTTTCTCTGAATTTTAAGATAATCATTCACTGTATCATTTTCCATTTGTTTGTGTTACCACCTATGTATGTATTCCTTAACATCCCTAAACCTTAGGGTATGGTTTGTTTACTTAAGAAATCTATGATTAGTAAACCAGAAAACAGGTGATAACTCTGTTATTAATATATCTGAAAGTATGACTTATTTTGTCATAAAATAGAAGAAATTTTCACATTCCAGACAATTATCAGAAATGGTTGAATTCCTGCTATTGCATAATTATTTATCTGTTTTAATGGAATAATTAACCAATCTATGTAAAGAGGCAGACAAGACTAATGATATGTAAATCGGCAAGAAAGAAACGCTATCAATTGTAATTATTTGTCATTAATGACTTAGGTATACGAAACCCAAAAGAAAGACTGGATAAAGTTAGAAAAATAGTAGGCAATAAATAATAATGGCTTCAGAAATCTCTCTTGACTCTTTTAGACTTAACTTACCTTCTTTTATTATAACTTTCATAAACAATCAAAAGTAGTTAACTCAAAATAGCATTTCAAAAGTAAAGGTACAGAGGCATCTGGGTACCTCAATCAATTGAGTCTCTGATGCTCAATTTCAGCTTAGGTCATGATCTCACAGTTCATGGGATTGAGCCCCATGTTGGGTTCTGAACTGACATGAAGGAGTCTGCTTGGGATTTTCTGCCCCCCGCTCCCTGCCACTTCCACCTTTCACACACACTCTCTCTCTCTCATTCTCTCTCTCTCAAAATAAATAAATAAACATGAAGAAAAGTAAAGCTACAAAGAAATATGTAAAAGTTGTATATTACTTTGGTATTAAAAATGTCACAAAAATCTATTTAGCAATATAAAAAGTGATGGATCAAATTGAGATACATAAATGTTTTGTCTTAATCTGATATTTAATCTGATATTGGCAATTATCTCTAAATTAATTTTCAAGATCAATATCATGACAAAAACACAGCTGGCAGAATTTATTTTTAAGTCTATTTAAAAGATCATCTAAATAAAAAATGCACATGAAGGTCAGGCAATAAACGTTTTGATAAAATGTGTCCTTTTTTAAAACTTTTAAATCAACCATATTTTCTTTAGACCTGATGTTTGCATTTAAAAGTCTGATCAATTTGTAATTTATTTTCTATAGTGTGAGATGAGAAAAGGAAGTGGCCTGCCCATGAAGTAACTAGCCAATGACCTTATTGTCATTTACTTAACTCTTCCCTCTATTGATTTAGAGCATCTCAAACTGAATTTCATTTTATAACTAAAATTTCATATGACACTTTTATTTTAATTTTGTGATCTTGAACAGAATTTACAACTTTGTATCATTACAAAGCTATTTTAAAGCATTGCAGGTACGTATGATTTTATGCATAATAAGGATGAATTGAAACAAGTATAGAGCATTGAGTGTCGCCTCGTCACACAGGGACTCTCAGAGCTGAAGACGCTTAGAGCTGAAGACAGTGTTTAAAGCATTCTATTGGGTGGGGGATCAAAGTAAAAACGAAAAAAAATAAAATAGTGCCTTATTCATTTGTTATGCTTTAGACTTCTTCATCAGCAGACATCATTCTCTTCCTCCTCTCCTTCCTCTTCCTGTTGTTCCTTCTCTTCCTCACTCTTTATAGATGGCTTGTATGGAGGGTTTTTGGGTTTTTTGCTATTGCAAAAGTTGTACCTCCATGTCATACTTTATGTATTAATAATTTTCTACTTGCAGTTACGTTAGGGAATCATGTGATAAACTTATTTTTAAGTGGTGAAAATGAATGAACAAACAAACAAAAGCAAAGCAAAACACGCAACTTCAATATATGCAGGGAAGATAAAGTATTACAATTGTCAAAAAAGAGACAAAGAGACACTTAAAGTTGTAGATACATTTTTCAATTGTCACAGAACCAAAAAAACGTTTTTGCTCCTTTGTGTCTGACAAGATAAATAACTGAATATCGCATAATATCTACTGACATCATTCCCAACACCCAAACCTAGAGATATTATAATTGCAGAACACTGAGAAACAAACATCAGTGTTCAAAGCATCAGTGGCTTTCCTTCTGGTGCAAAGGCCAGTGCTAACACAGCACAGCAGCGTGAGGTCAGTGGTAGACAGTTGGCGAGGGGAGGACGAAATTTCCGTTGAAGGGAAGGACTTGATGGGTGGCCACCTTTCTTCTCCATGTTGTTCTGGAGGCCCCTTGCATTCTCATACTTTGTATAATCAAAAAGAAATGTGGTTTTGGTTCCGAAACCCTGGGACAGGTATGAGTAAACAGGTAGGGCAGGGTTGTTATTAGAGCGTGTGGTCTTCAGGCAGGCAAGCTGGAGGCCCAGGGAAGAGCTGGTGTTGCACTTTTGGTCTAAAAGCAATCTGAAGACAGAATTCCTTCTTCCTCTGGATACCTCAGGGGTTTTGTTTTGTTTTGTTTTGTTTCCTGAAGGCTTTCACAACTGACTGGAAGAGACACACCCACGTTATGGAGGGTAATATGCTTTACTCAAATCTACTGATGTAAATTGTAATCACATCTAAAAAAGAAATTCCTTCATAATAATATCCACCCTGATGTGTGGCCCAAAAGTGGGTACCGTGGCCTAACCAAGTCGACACATAAAATTAACCATCATAGTGTGGTTGAGTGGGAGGTGGCTGGCCTAGAGATTTTCTCACCTGTCCATCCGCACCAACAGGGGCACAAAAGAGAGCTGAGATTTGCTCCTTCCTCTTTGTATATTTCACCAGCCAATTGACCTGATCACCCCGAGGGAATGTGAGCTCACAGGAAGACCATGTTGGTATTCTGGCTACCACAATGGCCTTAAAGAGGAATAAATTTGCTAAGAAAACTAATAATAGACAAACAGAAAAAAAATGTAACAGAGATGGGGTGCCTGGGTGGCTCAGTTAGTTAAGCATCAGACTCTTGATTTTGACTCAGTCTCACAGTTCATTCAGCTGCTTAGGATTCTCTCTCCCTCTTTCTCTGCCCCATCCCTGCTTGCATGCACATGTTCCCTCTCCCCCTGCCCTCTAGCTCATATACATACATACATACATACATACATAAGTAAAGTTAAATATAACAGAAGTTTTAAAAAAATCTTATGTAAGTACATAAACACCCTCAGAAAGTCATGAAATAGTATTTTAAATTAAAAGCAGGTGGGGCACCTGGGTGGCTCAGTCAGTTAAGCACCATCTTCGGCTCAGGTCATGATCTCGTGGTTTGTGAGTTCAAGCCCACATCAGGCTCTGTGCTGACAGCTCGGAGGCTGGAGCCTGCTTCAGATTCTGCGTCTCCCTCTCTCTCTGACCCTCCCCCACTTGCACTCTGTGTCTCTCTCTCAAAAATAAATAAACATTAAAAATTTTTTAAATAAAAATCAAGACTAACCTGATAAAATGCCAAATCAAAGGGAAATTCTAGGTACAAACAATATCACGGGTGAAATAAAAACTCTGTAAATGAACTAAGTATCAAAATACGTAGTTGATGAGATTTAATTGAGCTGAAAGATGCCATTGGGGAACTCTTTCAGAAGTCATAAAGAAGTGATCACTATAGGAATATAAATGAAAGTAAAGTTAAAAGACACTGAAGGCAGAAATAGAAGAGACAACGCTTCTATCCTGGACAGGAATACTCACTTATCATAAAATTGGAGTCTCAAAAGGAGAGAAATAAATAAGAAGCATCTGAAGGAATGTTTATCAAGAATCACTAAAAAAGAAAGATGGAAGAATTCAAACTTAACAGCTGCTGGAATTCTAAAGAAGATAGATAACCGAACTCTACATGGCACAATAGAGACTAAACTTTAAGAATACTAAAACATATACATTTCTACAACCTTCCAGAGACCAATTATGAGCCAGTAGTCAGTTTTAATTTAGGCATTATAATCCTGATACGAAATGAAGACAAACATAATTTAGTATTTAAAGCAAATGAAGGAAAAAAAAATCATGTGTTGGAACATATTTGACAATGTGCATTCAAAGGATTTTCTGTTTACTCATTCTTTAAGAGAGTTATACAGACCTAGTGTTTGATGAAAAAGAAAGACAAAGAGGCAGAGACAGACAAACCCAAGAGGCAGCAGTACATTCAAGTGAAAGAATTATAAACGAGTTTCCACATAAATATCAGAGTATGTCTCTTGCACTTTTCTCTATGCTGTCATTTGAAAAGGGAGCATCTAGCATAATTTAAATTGTTTTTAGTGTTTATTTATCTATTTTGATAGAGAGAGCAAGCCGAGGAGGGGCAGACAGAGAGAGAGAGAATCCCAAGCAGGCTCTGTGCTGTCAGCCAAGAACCCCGTGTGGTGCTTGATCTCAGGGACCGTGAGGTCATGACCTGAGCTGAAATCAAGAGTCAGATCTTTAACCAACTAAGCCACCCAGGTGTCCCAAGATACTCAAAAAAATTTCTAAACCCCAATCCTATATATGAATAACATGTCAAGTGTCAGTACACATCTGACAAAACCTGATAATTTAAAGAGAACCCAAAACAGAAAGAAAATAAATATATTGACAAAACGATAAGGTTTATATTGTCAGAAATAGAAGACAGAAAATAAGATAGAAATAGTTTTTGAAAAATACAAATACACACATAATATATAAGTATAGATTATGCTATATAGCCATATTTAAAAAAAACAAAAAAAATAGTGAAAAAAATTTTTTTTAATTTTACAAATATCCTTGATGTCCAGTTGAATAGAAGAGAGCTGGCATCTCATATAGGCATAAACATCCAGTCTCTTGGGATACATTTTTTAACATATATGAAAAAATATGACCTCACACAGATATTTAGCTGGAAAGAGAGGAGTTTTTAAATGGACTTATCAGAGAGTAAAGGGTATTTTCCATCCTGTACAGAAAAATGATTATTTGTGGGATAGGTGCTATGTGTATTTTAGAGATGGGGACAGATCAGAGAAAAGAGAAACAAAGAGAAACAGACTCAGGAAGAAAGAAAAAAGAACACAAGGGAAGAGAAGAGACAGCAGACAGGGGACCAGGATGAAGAGAGCAGGAAAGAAGCTACAGGAAGAGACAGGGAGGGAGAAAGAATAGGAAGGAGAAAACAGGAAGGAGAATTAAGGGCAGAAAAGAAATAGCTGAAGTATAAATTCAGAAGAAAAAAATTAAAAATATTAGCATAATCTTGCCTTCCCAAAACACCAAAAACCCTTCACCCTCCAAACACCAAGATTCCTTTGTTGACAAAGAAAAATTATAAATCGAAGTCAAATCGCAGTGAACATGGTAAATGACATCTTAGAAATTCAACATACTACACAGTTGGTATGATTTCCTCACCTTTCTTGGTGGGGGATGGGTAACTCTCTGGACTCATGTCTCTGGGAGAGGTGCTTCTACACCAGAGTTGCTTTCTTGGCTCATTTCCCCGACTTTAACTTTAGAGAGTTTTATTCATGGGATGAAAAACGCATAGTACCTTCTGAGGCCTCACCTAAGAATGTGGGTTTCTTGTAGGAAAGGCATATTCTTTCATCTGTATGGTGAAAGAAGGATGGTCACTAAGGAAGAGGTTGCCTTAACAATAGCAGATATTTTGAAAACTCTTTTGACTGGAGATTTTTCTTTTTTTTTTAAATTTTTTTTTTCAACGTTTATTTATTTTTGGGACAGAGAGAGACAGAGCATGAACGGGGGAGGGGCAGAGAGAGAGGGAGACACAGAATCGGAAACAAGCTCCAGGCTCCGAGCCATCGGCCCAGAGCCCGACGCGGGGCTCGAACTCATGGACCGCGAGATCGTGACCTGGCTGAAGTCGGACGCTTAACCGACTGCGCCACCCAGGCGCCCCGACTGGAGATTTTTCACATGCTCTCATTGCTCTGTCCTCCTATTGGCTGACGTGTTGATTTACAGCGATTTCTCGTGACTTATTTTTAATGGATTAAAAAGTAGGAGGTTTTATGTCCTCATTCATTTGTTTGTTTTAATTTTGTCATCTAAGTCGGGGAGTCTAGGATATTAGTCAGTACACCTAACATTTCCACCCCCAAATCCAACAGTGATGAAAATCGAGTTAGTGTTTTGTTGATGGCTTTACCAAATTCACATTGGGGTAAAAATTTATTTTTTAAACTGAGTTTTCTCTCATACACAATTCATCACAGCATTTTGCATGACGAAAAATGACTCTATATTAAAAGTAATTGTATACTTGGCTCAGTTGGTCATGATGTCATGGTTCCTGGGTTTGAGTTCCGAGTCAGGCTCTGTGCTGACACAGTGAAGCTTGTTTGAGATTCTCTATTTCCCTCTCTCTGCCCCTCCCCTGCTGGCACAGGGGATCTCTCAAAATAAATAAATAAAAAATTAATTGTATACTTATACTTTTAATTTTTAATTAAGACATTTTTAGGGGCGCCTGGGTGGCTCAGTGGGTTGAGTGGCCGACTTCGGCTCAGGTCATGATCTCGCGGTCTGTGGGTTCGAGCCCCGCGTCAGGCTCTGTGCTGACAGCTCAGAGCCTGGAGCCTGTTTTGGATTCTGTGTCTCCCTCTCTCTGACCCTCCCCCGTTCATGCTCTGTCTCTCTCTGTCTCAAAAATAAATAAATGTTAAAAATTAAAAAAAAAGACATTTTTATTGGTCTAAGTTTAGTGAATATAACTGAAAAAGCTGCTTTTGTGTGATCCAGAGCATTGTACAAAATCCTACTAAAGAGATAGTAGGAGAAGAGATACATTGAGATACTTGTTATTGAGATCAAGTATAGAGATCAAATAAGTTAATGATCATTATTTTAATTGTTTACATCACGAAATCACTTAAATAGATATTTTGTTTTGAACAATGGATGGCACTACATTACTTTCTCGTCTTTTGAATTCTCTATTTTAAATACAAAGTTATTGTTAATTACATTGGTGGTTTTTATATTTATCACAGGCCAATGGTCATCTGATGATTTCTGGACAGCTAAGAAACTGAAATGTCCTTTTGAGTAATTAAAAGGCAAATTATTTTTCTGGCATTCAATCAATTAAAAAAAAGCTTTTTTCTGTCTTATTTTATAATAATTCTCGGTTCATTTATCCTATGACCTTTATTTTTTTAAATATTTATTTATTTTGAGAAAGAGTGGGAGTGGGGTAAGGGCAGAGAGAGAGAGAGAGAGAGAGAGAGTGAGAGAGAATCTCAAGCGGGTTCCGCACTGTCAGAGTAGAGCCCTACGTGGAGCTCATCCCCACAAACTGTGAGATCATGACCTGAGCAAAAATCAAGAGTCATATGCTCAACCAAACGTACCACCCAGGTGTCCCATCTATGACCTTCGTATTTACAATATCTGTTTACAATTTCTCAGTTATCACATTTTAAGTGGTTTGAATAGTTTTGTTTCCTCTCTGACTTTCTAGACATGAGTTGTAACCCGTAAGTTTATATAGCTATGGATACTTAAATTTAAAATTAATTAAAATAATACCAATTTTAAAAATTAATTGCATAGTTTCCCTACCATAATTCAGATGTTTAATAGTCTCAGGTGGCTACAATTACTCTATTGGAAAGCACTGAGTTATAAACATTTATAAATATTTTCATAATTGCAGAAAGTCATAGGACACATTGTTCTAGAAAATACTTTTATTCTACAAATGGATAAGTTTTGTTTCTTATAGAGAAGTCTGGAGTCTTAGGCCTGGCAACACACTACAGCATATCTAATAGTTTTGCATTATTTTCACATATATTAATAAAATAATTTAAATAGTCCATTTAAAAATGATGGCAGTATCATTGAAACCAATGGCCAAGTTAAAATATTCTGATATAATTGTCTAAGAAATTCTAATCTAGGTTTAAAACTTTTTGGAATTTTTATTAGGTGAAAATGTTAAATCTGTGTGTGTATATATAATATATAGCCACCCAATTAAAAGCTGACTTCTTCCTATATCAAGTTATCTGTAATCCAATTAATTACTTTTACCAACATATATTTAATCATGTCCAAGTGCTTGATACAGAGAATATAAAGCAAGGACACTGTCTTCTTTTGGTGGGGCCATCTGAAATAACACTGAGACAATATGAATTTGATATGAGCTGGGGGCAGGGAAGAGAAGGCAATGTCTGAATTGATTCCTTTTCTCTAGACAGGGAGGCCTGGCTGCCCATGGTGGGACAGAAGGGGACCCAACACCGAGCTCTATAAATAACTTTTATATATTTATTTTTTTAATGCATTTCAAGCATGTGCCTGAATGACAAGGCTAAGTGCCAGAAGCATGTCCTTGACTAGCAAACTCAAACCAGTGATGACCTCACTGATCTTGAAAAATGTGGCTCTAGATAAATATCACAGCTTTTGTTCACTGCAGTGGATTGGAAGTGGGCACTTTACATATTTCTCATTGCAGAAAAACTTAATGTCATATTTTCAAGAGAGTCTGCATTGCCAGAAGCTCTTAGCTCTTATGTTCCATTTTAAGGTTGGATGAGCAGTGCTATTTTTACACATACAGCTTTATCGACCATGAATAACACCTGAAATTGACTGGTAATGACTCTTTTTAAAGAAAGGGTGCAGGTAACAGTAAAACAGTTGACAGTATATGGACTATAGTGGCAGATACACTAAGAGGAAGAGGACATACTCTCAGTTGAAAAGTGTAAAGACAGTGCTTATAAACATTTGTGCTATTTATATTTTATATATCAAGTATAAATCCATAGGAAAATCCATTTCTTCCAGTTTACTGGAAGTTATTCTGTCAAGTACATCTATCGATGTCTATCACAGTGATAGAAACACGTGTTTCATTCAGAAAATTCTTATACAACCAACTAGTTGGTGTTTGATAGCCTTTCATTCACGTGTCTGGTAGGTAATGTCATGCTGAATTTATAACCTCTAAGTGGAAGATAAGACTAATAAATTCTTTTCCTAAATAGAATATAAAAATTAATTAGGGAATGTTGAGAAATAGTAGATCATAGCATAGAATTAAAATTGAAAAGCATCATAAACTATTTATACAATAAAAAACAATGACTTGAATTTTAAAACACGCATGCTTTGGGGTTCCAGGTGGCTCTGTGGGTAAAGTGGCTGACTCTTGTTATCAACTCAGGTCATGATCTCATGGCTCTGGTTTATGAGATGGAGATCCATGTCAGGCTCTGCACAGACAGCGTGAAGCCTGCTTGGGATTCTCTCTCTCTCTCTCTCTCTCTCTCTGCACATCCCCTGCTTGAAGTCTCTTTCTCAAAATAAATAAGTAAACTTAACAGGGTGACTGGGTGACTCAGTGGGTTAAGCATCTGACTCTTGGTTTCAGCTCAGGTCATGATCTCATGATTTCTTTGGTTTGAGCCCCACGTCGGGCTCTGTGCTGACAGCGGGGAGTCTGCTTGGGATTCTCTGTCTTCCTCTCTCTCTGCCCCTCCCCTACTCATGCTGTCTCACTCTCTCACAAAATAAATAAACTTAAAATTAATTAATTAACTTAAAAAATACCCACGTTTTAAAACTCAACTAATACTTATGAGTGTAGCCCAATGGATCCTTTTGATGCAATAGTATCAAGTTCCTTACTAAAATTAATTCAGGTCAGTATATAATTATTAAATCATATTTATCTTAAACAGTAATTTTTACCTGACTGCTAATTATATACACTTTATTTTTTAGACTATTTTGGTTAGCTATTTCCAATTCTATGTGAAAAAGTCTGTAGATATTTGCTCAAACAAGGATCCTAGTACAAGTAAATATATATATATCTCTACATGCAACTTCTGATTTTATTAGTCTTTAATATATGGATAAGTTAGCTAGCAAGCCATTTCTTGAAAAGAAAAGAGAATACAATTTGGGGAGTTTCCTGAAGTTAAAAAAAATTCAGTTGTAAAAGTGCTTTTCATATTCATAAAAGTGTAGACTGGTAAATCTTTTAAAATTCTTTCTCAGTGTGACTCTCAATGGGGCAATGAGTCCAAAATTCTCTATATTTTTAGAGCAACGCTACACCCTATAATACCATTAAATCTTATCACTTCAGACTTCAATATTCACCAATGGATTGAAATAAGATTCTTTCTGAAATAAGGTTGTGACTCGTGATTCTGAAATCTAACTGCATAGACCCTGAAAAAACCATGAATATAGATGAGAAAGTAATGCTGACTTAAGCAAGACATCTACAAACTGTCTTTTACTCTAAAGAAGCTGTTTAACACAAACGTGTGGCTGAAACTAACAAACTATTTTTTGGACAATGGAAATATTCTTAGTCCTTTCAATGGTATGTCTTAATATTAATTGGCAAGCAGCTCTGAAAATATAGATTGATAATTTCTGATGCTAAGTGACACCCTGTAATAATAATGTTTATGTCATTCTTGAATAGAAGAACTGGACTCAACACACAAGAAGTTAGGAAAAATTTCTGATCTCTTAGATAATAGAAATGAAATTATATTTTATAATACATTGCTATCTTGTATTAAGAACAAGTTTTACATAATGTCAAACACCTACAAGCTATGGGTATAGACATTATATATAAGATCTAGGGTCCTGTATTAAAGACATTTAAATAATTATATAAGGTCTACTTTTTCCCATAAAGACAATACAAATTTGACAGGTTTTTAGCAAGATTGGTTATATCAGTGGGAAGAGAGTTCCACAGCCTCTACATGTATAAAACTAACATGAAGATAATGTGTAAAGGACTCTGTCACAGGCTGAATTCCTCAAAAAGCAGACTCTAAAACAGATTAATGGGCAGAGTGTTTCTTAGATCATGTTCCAGGATCAACACTTGAGGGAAAGGAAGAAAAACAACATCGGGCAGAGTGAGGAGTTGGCCTCAATGGAGTCTCTACAAAAAGGCCTCCACCACTAACTATAAAAGTGAGCTCTAAACATGAAGTAACCCTTCAGAATTTTTCAAGATGGGGCTAGGACACTGGGATTTTGGACTCAAGATGACTAGTAATTGGTTGCAGGTTGCATAGGAATAGGGCATAACTTTGAGTGAAGCAACTGTCTTCAGACAATTCCTGAGGAGTCTAAAAATGAGAGCTGTCACCTGCCACATTGTGGGGAGCTGGGATTAATAGGAGATACCACACAAACGTCATCACCATTCCTAAGAGATTATATTTACACAGTTCTATAATCCAGGACATGCAGTTTTCTAGCAATAGGGTTTGGGCCATGCCGCCCCATTGTCATGCAAACTAAAGATAATAAAGTATGGTTCATATGTAAATTTAAAAAAGGTCTAAAAAATGAACTTTAAGTTGATTATATATATACATATATATGTACACATTTATGTATTGTATATATAGATATATATAATAGTGAATTTTAGTGATCACTGTTATGTGAGTTTTTAAAACTTCAGTTTACCATTATCAAATAAAGTATTGCTCAAGGTGAATCACATTTATCTGTTTAACCTCTATAAGCTTTAAATAGACAATTGAATTATACATATCACAGAATTCAGTGTCTTTGTTTTTTCATGTGCTGTCATCAATAATTGACATCACTTATTGATGTTTATGCTTCTGATAATTAGACAATTATATAGTTGTTTTATCTGATGTTAATGATTGTTTAACATTTATGGTGAAAATCTACAAGAAATTGAGATAAACCAATAATTATTTATGTGTTTATGAAGAATTTCAATGTATGTAATATTATGCTAAATTATTTTAAATGACACAACAAATATTTTTTATCTTTTGAGTAAATTATAATCTAACTGGAAATAAAAGACACAAACAGGTAATTAACAATAAAGAATACTTTGGATGTTGTATTGGAGGGAAAATACTTCATATCACTTGGAGCATCACTCGGCTGCAAAACTATTAAATCAAAGAGTTGGCCTAGTTCTCTGAAAGAGAAATAATAATTTAAGAGCTACTGTGTGTGTGTGTGTGTGTGTGTGTGTGTGTGTGTGTGACTATATATAGCATAGTACATTAGATATATAGCATAGTATATTAAAATAAACACCAAGTAGAAGATGCCATTCTTCTAAGTATACCACCTGATCTTTATTTTAATTAATTTAGAGTATGTTTTGATTTATACCATAGCAAGGTATACATCAGTGTTTTTTTTTAGTATTTTTAGTTCTTCTTGTATATATTCTTTGTAAATAACTTAAAATTTGCTTTTCAATTTTTATGTTATCATGTATCTAATTGGAACCATATTAATTTAATTTTGGAGAATTGAATATTCTTAATAATCACCTTCTTATTGAGGAAAATGAAAATCACTTCCAATTATTTATTTTTGTTAATTTTTTTTACCCCTGTATTGATTCTTCTTTGTTATCCATCACTTTTAGATTCCCTGTTTGTTTATTTGTTTGTTTGTTTTGTTTTGTTTTGTTTTGTTTCGTTTTTACTGCTGGACAATTTGTTTTCTTTGATTCATGATCTTGTTGTTATTCTATTTTTGTTCTGTTCTTCTACTGTCTTTGTTTAATTAAATTCAGGTAGCAATTGACTAAAAATGCAAGAAAGTTGTGAGGAATTTATTTCTCACCTGTGAGCTATTGGTATACCATGTAGATATGTGTGGAAGACACAGCGTAGAGATTGTTTCTTCATATTTTCCATATATGAATAGCTTGGGATAGAACTTATATGGTGTGTGCACATTATTTTTCCTTCCCTTGCAAATTTCAATATAGCAATTTATTCTATAAGAAATGAGAGCTAGATGTTAATGTTTATCAACTTTTCTGTAAGCTGAAGTCATGGGGGAGAAGAGGGAGAAGGAATTTTTAACATTTAAAATGATAAGTACTGGGCATTGCTCCCACTATTTGAGATTATTAAATAATCCATATTTTGAACAGTGTTCAATATATTTCTGATTTTTAGGGAGGAGAGGAGAAATCCATTCCCATGGAGAGACAGTCTTAGCCCCCAGTTAGATCTTTAATACAGGTGATAGCATTCTTCAGGCAGAAAGGATTTATCTGAATGCACGTACTTCCAGATTAGACCGTTAGTCCAGGCAGTTATTTTCGGAATGCACAAGCTGAAATTTAGAAAGGATAAAATTGCCTCTTAATTTTTGTCTTTCCCAATTTGAAGCATCAGCATGAAATGTCAATAGTTTTTAAATTTCTCATACTGATTCTGAGTGCTAGGAAGAGGAATAAAATATCATTTTGTACAGAACTAGTGAATTGAGATATATTTTTTAAATTATTGGATTTATGCTCTTAATTTTTGTCAGACTATACAAATTGCTTTATTATGTCTTGTTAGCTTAAATACCTGTTCTTATTTTTTTTTCTATTCTACATGGCTGTTTTAAAAAATTGATTCAATCTGTTTAAACTAAGACAAAAACAAAACCAAAAAACAGTTTAGCTGTTTCTCCCACCTCCACCCCACCTGCCTCTTGCAACCACCAGTTTGTTCTATCTATGAGCTTGGCTTTTAGAGTTTTGTTTTGTAATGTTTTATTTTGAATTCCACATATGAGATCACATGTTATTTGTTTTTATGTGACATTTCACTTAGCAAAATGCCCTTGAGGTCCATCCATGTTTCAGCAAATGGCAAGATTTCATTCTTTTCCATCTTTTTATATGGGATATATAAATATCCCATTATTTATCCCATAAAAAATGGGGTAAATAATATCCCATTATACATACATGCCAAACTTTTTTTGTCCATTTATCCGTGGAAGGACTTAGACTGTTTCCATATCTTGGTTATTGTAAATAATGCTGCAATGAACATGGGGGTGTATATATCACTTGAATTATTGTTTTTGTTTTCTTCAGATAATAATCCACAAATAGAATTGCTGGATTGTATGGCAGTTATATTTTTAATTTTTTGAGGAGCCTCCATACTGATTTTCACAATGGTTATACCAGCTTACATTCTCACCAACAGCGCCCTTTTCTCCATATCCTCACCAACACTTGTTATCTCTTGTCTTTTTGAAAGTAGCCGCTCTACCAAGTGTGAGGTGATGTTTCCTTATGGTTTTCATTTGAGTTTTCCTGACAATTAAGGATGTTGAGAATATGTTCAAGATGTTATTGGTCATCTGTATGTCTTCTTTGGAAAAATGTCATTTTTGGCCCTCCACCTAGTTTTTAGTCAGATTTATTTTTTTTCTATTGAATTGTAGGAGTTCTTTATATATTTTGGATATTCATTCTTTATCACATATACAATCTGCAATCATTTTCTTCTGTTCAGTAGGTTTCTTTTCCATTTTATTGATGATTTCTTTTGCTGTGCAAAAACTTTTTAGTTTGATGGTTGTTTATTTTGCTTTTGTTGTTTTTGCTTGTGTCAGATTCCAAAAGTCATCAAGGAACTTATGTCAAGGAACTGGCCACCTATGTATTCTTCTAGGAATTTTATTGCTTCAAGTCTCTAACCCTTTAACCAATTTTCAGTTAATTTTTTGTGTATGGTGGTCCGATTTCATTCTTTTGGTTAACTATTTTTCCCAAAACTATTTGTTAAAGAGACTATCCTTTCCCATCATCTATTCTTGGCTCCTTTGTCATAAGTAAGTTACAGTTCATAGTGGCTAGTTTGCTTGTCCCTAGTTAAGACAATGTATTAACAAACAGGAGAGAACAATTCTGCACATGCTTAAAAATAGGGAAATTTGTAGCATAAAGGCCCTTTTTTTCCCTTTTAGTTTGTACTATAAAGGCAATTCTGAAAGATTTTCTTCAGCACAGGAGGATGGTCCAAACTTATCTGGAAAACAGGAGACATGGCTATTTATGATGAATTACTCCTGGAAATTTCAGACTTCATAGATTATCTCTAGGCATGTTCTACTTCTTCAGACTTCTTAATAATATTCTTTTCTAATTTGTGGGTCTCAGGAATACAGAAGTGGATCTGGCTGTGAGGGAAAGAGGACCAATGAGATATGTAAGCTAGGGAGGCAAACTTCCCTCTTAGTCAAAACTTAATCTTGATGTTAGTAATTTTAAGCCAAGTTCATTCGTGCATTCCCCCAGAAGACCTGTGGAAGATTTTGCCTGAACTCAACCTGACCTATTGGCCCTGGGTTCCAGAGGAAACTCAGCTGCAATGAAACAGCCTTGGTGTGATTAAACAGGCTCCCTGATGGCAGTGTGAACAAATTCTTTATGCATCCAGCCTATCGGGCACAGTCAGAAAGCAGTATTTGCAAATGGGATGTTCAGAGTATAGGTCTCACCTCCTTTGAGGAGAAATGAAGGGATGGCTGAGCACTGAGTTGGAGGAAGCAGTAAGTACAGCCAACAACCTGAAATGTAGAATTAAACTTCCCTTAATCTAACTATGGTTCTTTTCAGTCAGAACATCCAGAGTAGAAAATGAAGGACTAGATGCAAACTTGAAAAAATTAAAATTAGTGATGGGCGGGGGGAGGGAGGTGGAGGGGCAGAGCCTGGGTGGCTCATTTGGTTATGTGTCTGACCTCGGCTCAGATCATGATCTCCTGGTCCCTGTGTCTGAGCCTCGCTTCGGGCTCTGTGGTGACAGCTCAGAGCCTGGAGCCTACTTTGGATTCTGTCTCCCATTCTCTCTGCCCCTTCTCCACTCCCTGGTGTGTACTCTCTCTCTCTCTCAAAAATAAATAAACATTAAAAAATTAAAAAAAATTAGTGATGAGGAAGACTCTCTAAGGCGTACTCATGGCAGCAATTCTAGATGAAGAGAATAAGTAATTCATTGCATACTGGGTTTATTTATATTGCATTTGAGCTGCAAAAGAAGAAAGCTGCCAACATAGTTAAGGACTATTCAGCATGTAGCGTTACTACCCTCAGAAGACTGCCAGGAGAAAGTACCTGATGTTTAAAATACATTTTTCATATTATGTTGTACTCCATAAGGCACATGGAGAAAGAATTGGGAGGACAGCTGTTACTTTCAGGCACTGCAAATACTTCCCTAGATAAAAAGTGAAAGGGTGGGAAAATAAATGTAACAATATCTGGCCCATAAGTCTTGTTAAGGAGTGGAGAGTCTCTGTTTAGCAAAGTCTTCTGGGAGTTTCTTAGCAAGGGGTTGACAGCTTTCTGTAACGGGCCACAGTTAATATTTTAGTAAATATTTTAGTCTTGCCATCCATACAGTCTCCATTGTAACCACTCAACTCTGCAGTGCTCAGACATTATGGGGTTCACAGGCTGTAATTTAGCCAGGCTCTGGATTCCAAATGAAGTTATAAGACCTTGTATTTAAGCACGACTATGAGGGGCACCTGGCTGGCTCAGTCCGTTGGGCTGACTTCAGCTCAGGTATTGAGGTCATAGTTCGTGAGTTCGAGCCCCACATCAGGCTGGCTACTGTCAGCCTGTCAGCACCGAGCCCACTTTGGGTCCTCTGTCCCCCTCTCTCTGCTCCTCCCCTGATTGCACTCTCCCCGCAATAAATAAATATTAAGAAACATGACTCCAAAACAACAATAAGGGGTAAATTAGTACCTGCATCACATCAGAACTTTGTGGGTATGGGATGGGAGGTGGTAGGGAGTGACAGAGGTAACAGTATCAGGCAGGAAGGCCACTTAGGTTTGTGGCAAAAGATGGCAGAAAGGAATTCTGCTGCTTCCCTGACCATAGCATGATCTATTATTCAAATTTATGCAATTTATACAACTGCCGCATAAGCACCTCCACCTCCTGAACTTCCAATAAAATTTGTTTGACACACCGTCACACCATAAAATAAAATTTTTAGCGACCTATGTTTGCTTATTTGCCTCTACAGAGACTACTAAGGAATAGAGGTTGATTTTCATGTGTGGTTGGTATGAATCAAAGAGATAAACACTGCCCTTGCATATGGTGAGAGTGATATTCGGAGTCCTGTGGACACGGTACCTGGAGCCAGTAACTCTGAGATCTAAAGCACTTAACGTGTGCAGAAACCCTGGAGAGGACAGCAGATGGCTGGTGGGAGCTAAAATCAGGGTATAAGAGAATCTCAATTATCATGAGAACTTTGCAATAACTATGCATATATTAATTTGCCTTATTAAATAGTCATACACGGGTGCCCGCTAGGTCTCAAGAAAAATATGTACTTTATTACATTTTTGCTGGAAATTATGATGTTATTGTACATGGCTGAAATCAATGTTTGCTGAAACTGGTAAAAATTGGTCAAAGCAGTTTATTGGTGGTGGGCCTTTTCCTGTTCTAATATTATGAGGCACCATATTGAGACTCTGGTTTAGCAGTTCTAGGTGAGTCTTTGGATTGTTGTTTTTAAAAATCGCCATCCCAGGGCTTTTTCATATGCTACCAAATTTGCAAATTACTAGATGTGTTTGAACATAAATTGAATAGAGAAAAAATTACCTACTACTGCCAAGAGAAACACTTTTTTGACCTTTAAAGGTCTCATTCACGGGAAATTGGTGAATCTTTGTCTGGCTGGACTACAGGTAGGAAGTGACCTATTTCATGTCAAGGAGGTTTTGAATGACATATGATTTACTCTAGCATAGAGCACTGATTGGGACAGAGAGAACACCGCTATCAGAGAGAATACCAACTCACATTAGAAAGACCAAGAACTGCAGAGTCATTAATAAGGTCAAATTTTTCTGTTATACTGGAAGGTTCTCAGGATAATTGAATATTTTTTTATAATATGTTCTACCTGTCTACATAGATCACAGCAAAAGTTCATTGGCAGAGACTTGAATGAGCTATTACGGTCCTAAAATGGCTAAATAAATGCAGTGCAAACTAAATGGCATACTTTATTTTTATTTTTGGAGAAATACTTATGGAAAGACCCAGTCTGTCCTTTATGCTTGCTCATTGTAAAGCTCTGTAGAGTAAAAATAAACTTTTAGAGGACAATATATGTGATCTTGTGCTTGTAATTTTCCGGAATTGAAGGGAGAAGATATTTCACTGAAACCTTTCTCAGGATAAGCACCCATCATGCATCATGCATCTTAATTCCTGCCATTAGTATCAGACATCATAACTCATTCAGCAAGCATTTACGGGATTCTCAACATGTTTGAAAACCTACTTACACCATTGAGAATATGCCAGGGACAAAAATAGGCAAAGTCCCTTATATCTCAGACATGTTTTAGAGGGAAAGACAGAAAATAAATACTGAGTTATTTCTCAAATAAATACCCAGTAGCCCCCCTTAACCATGGGAGATATATTCCAAGACCAGTGGATGTCTGAAACTGCAGATATGCTAAACCCTATATATATATATATATATATATATATATATATATATAGTATTATAGTATATAGTATATAGTTTTGTTTCCTATGCATAATTCCATACAATAAAGTTTAATTCATAAATTAGGCAAAGTAAGAGTGTAACAATAAACTAAGAATACAATAGAACAATTACAATGATATATTGTAATAAAATGCTTGTATGACATCTCTGTCTCTCTCCTCTCAAATTACTGTACTGTTCTCACTCTTCCTCAGATGATATAATGCCTATGTGTTGAGATGAAGCTAAGTGAATGATGTAGGCGCTGTGACGTTGTGTTGGGCTACCATTCACGCGTTGACAATACATCAGAAGGAGGACGTCTGCTCCCAGACTGTGATTGGCCACTGAAACTATGGACAGAGGAACTACAGGTAAGGTGGCACAGCTGTGTTGTACAATTTTAGATGTTTCAAGGTCCTACCTGAGAAAATGTAACATGATGGTAATTGAGTATAAAGTGGTGGAGCAGGAAGATGTTGGTACATGCGGTGAGGATGGGAGGAAGACAGATGTCTGGAGAAAGAGGCAACAGTCAGCAAAAATCTGAAGTCAGGGGAGGTTCCATGTGGATACTCGAGGCAGATGAAGCTGCATGTTCAAGGTACTGAGGCAAGGATATACTTGGTGAGTCTGAGGAGTAGTAAGAAAACTAGGAGCCTAGATAATCCCATGCATTATACTAAATAAAAGAATGAAGATGAGAATGGTTTGTAAAAGTAAGTAGAATGGGAGGCATTTCAAAGATCAGGAAATGTACAAACAAAGGTTCCGTGATGCAAAGTTTGTCCAGGGTCTCTTGGAACTTTTACAGCAAACACATGACCTGGGCTCTATAGAGTTAGTACTGCAGAGTTATTGAAGGCTTTTGAGAATGGAAGTCACATGGAGAAATGGGTATTTAAGGAAGGGTCTCTTTGCAGTGCTATAAAGTGTAAACTGAAATGCAGAGCAAATAAAGAATGAAGAATTAGTAATTAATGGAGTATTTGCATATGATAGATAAAGACAAGGCCTGGAGATGGAGGTAAGAATAACAGGCATTATATATGAAACTATAAAAGTACATGGTAAGTGATTCAAATTGTGGGAAGGAAGAAGTAATCAAGATTTGGGGAGTCAATAATTCATGGTACAATGGTACGGGGGAGGCAGAAGATGAAGTTAGTATCACATAACTGATTTAGAGGTAGGTTGACCTTGAGGTGTGGCTTGCATATTTAAATTAATATATTATCAGATACTGATAATTCCAGTGGTCAAGACTACAAAATTGTTAGAATGTCATGCTCTTGGGTCTATTTGTTGAAGTCGTGAAAGTAGTGGTCTAAAAAATGAGAGTCTGAATTCATGGTTTCAGAATGTAAAAGATGGTATGTTGGCTAAATTTCAACTTTAGGAAATGGGATGTTAGTTTTAAATATTGGATTATTTAAAATACTTAAAATGTTTAGATAATTTTAATACATGTAAATGTATCATATATGTAGATATAATATGTAAGTCTGTTCTAATTTACTTTAATTGTGAGAATGAAACCAGGAAGGATTCTTATATTTCAAAACAAATTATTTAAAATCAGAAAATGATTTTTGTTTCTTGCACATCATTTTCAAAATATATTTGTTTCTTAAAATTATGTTTAAATAAATCTATTTCATGTTAATAATGAAAAGGATGACTAATACATTATATTTATATTTTATTATCTAACTAATGATATTAATAATAATTTTTATCATAAAATAACTAATATCAGGGTGCCCGCTAAATGCCAGGCACTTTTCAAGACAAGTTACCTGTATTAAATCATTTAAATATCACAACACTCCAATAAATATGGACTACATTTTTAATGGTTTCTAGATGAGGGAACAGAGATGTGTGAAAGGTTAGTAACACTCAAGGTCACGCAATTAGCAACTGACAGAGTCAGGTGCAGAGACATCTTATCATTAAAAAAAAGAGGGTAAGGGTCATTCCTATTCAATAATATATTACCATCTATGTGAAAAATACATTTCATTTGATGAGACAACCTGATGAATAGAGGTTTTAGAAACATTTATTTTGGATGGATCTCATGAGTGTAGAGGTGGTGAAACTTAGCTCTTGAGTTAAAGTCATTCAAGTGCATGGCAATTAACTTTTGGACAAAGTAAGTCACTTGTTTTATTATGAGAAGCTAAATTCTCTCGTTTTTTGCATAATTTTATCTAGTACCCGTCAAAACAAGGTTTTATTTTACCCTAAAAATAGAGCTATATTTTGCCTGGTGTTCATTGTCTAGAAAGGAAACTATTAAACTAATGATCAGAATTAATTCCATTTCAAAAGTAGATCGTTAATATCAGGCAACAAAATCTTAATTGGAAATGCCTTCTTAAAGCATGAAATTTGTTGTGTAATCCAACTCCCGATAACAGTGATGGAAGGCACATGAAGTAATATCCCTTGGGAATCCAGAAAATTTACAGCTGACAATGTAAAGTATCTCTCTGAGCTACAGGCCCTATAATAATTTCTTCACTTATAGAAGAATATGTTTAATTTGCATCACTGCAACTCAAATATCACTATTTTTCTGTAATTAAAATGTGGCCTGTATAGTACATCTATGTGAATAAAGAGATCAGAATATATTACCGAGGCTTTTCTTAGCAACCGCAGACGAAATTCCTTTTTTTTTTCCTGAATATTTTGTAATTTACAAAAGATAACAAAGTCGTACTCAGAAAGAAAACAAGTCTTCCAAACACAATAATTTTAGAAATGTGTAAGGAAAATCGGTGGTTTGCCATGAAAGCAATTTCAGCTTGACAAATAATAGTAATTTCCTTACCGTTAATCTTAACACTATTCTTCTTTTTAGAAACATTACATATTTTATCATATACTTCCTAAAATTACACAAGGACATTTTTGTATTTATGAATGCATGTGTTTAAAAAAATTTTTTTTCAACGTTTATTTATTTTTGGGACAGAGAGAGACAGAGCACGAACGGGGGAGGGGCAGAGAGAGAGGGAGACACAGAATCGGAAGCAGGCTCCAGGCTCTGAGCCATCAGCCCAGAGCCTGACGCAGGGCTCGAACTCACGGACCGCGAGATCGTGACCTGGCTGAAGTCGGACGATTAACCGACTGCGCCACCCAGGTGCCCCTGAATGCATGTGTTTAAATACAATTTCTACAAATACACGAGAGAATCTGCCCTCTACATGTAATACATATTTAATCTTTAAACCAGATTTAAATTCTGCTATGTTTTTAAGTTTCACAATCGTTCTTTACATTTTCATTTCCTTTTCAGCTACACAAAGTCTCTTTTTGTTCAGTTTTTAAACTTCCTCGTGGAGGAAGTTTTCTTTTGGCAACTTCAGGATAGGATTACTGATTTGGGGTAAGATTACCAACGTTTATTTGTTTGTCTTTATAGTTACCATTTTAGACCATTGTCTTTCTGTTGCTCTCTGTGTCTTCAGAAAGTGCTTGAATTTTCCTTGGTCACTAGTCTTTTCTTCATAGTTCCGATCTTTGTTGTTTCATTACTTACTCCCATTACCTCATATTGGGTTATTTCCAACAGATTAGTTAGAAGAGGCTCATTCACCCTCTCTTCTGCTTGGGTTTTATCCACATCCTACCTATTCTCAGATCTGTATCTGAAAGGCAGGTTGAGTTTTACAAACCTGAGGAATGCCTGCATTGTTTGCCTGATTTCCATCTACTGTAGATATGCAGATCTGAAAACAGTTTATTCTCTCCCTATCTCATCTGCCTTCCTGACATTTCCAAAATTCATCAACAGAAGAAACTGCATTCTTTGGGGGTAAGTCTCTAGTAACACGTTTCTTCCCTCTCTGTTCCTGATACAAAGTTTTAATTTACGGGCATTACATTTCCAACATTCAGTGGAAATATGCCAATGATTTGTCGCTGTGGTACATGAAATAATGCCTTCCCAACCTGTGGATGTGTGCATCCTAATTCTCAGAACCTGAAAATATGTTTCCTTCTTTTCTTCATAGTTCCGATCTTTGTTGTTTAGGGAACAAACAAGTTCCGAAACAAACAAACAAGTTTCTTCATAGAAACAAACAAGTTTCTTCATAGTTCCGATCTTTGTGGTTTAGGGAACTTAGCAGATGTGATTAAGTACATGGACCTTAAGAAGGTGAGATTATTCTGGATTATCTATGTGGACTCATGTAATCACATAATTCCTTAAGTGCAGAAAATGTTTTTTGGCTAGTTCAGAGGACTATGGCACAAGAAGACACAAATTGTCTTTGCTGGCATTGAAGACGGAGGAAGAGGCCCTCGAGGCAAGAAATACAGCAAATCATAGAAGCTGGATACAGTCCTCAGCTGACAGCCAAGAATGACACAGGAACCCAGTGCTATAGCCCCACAGAAATAAATTCTACCAACAACCCAAAGAAACAGGAAATTGGTCCTGTTTTTAAGCTTCCAGGAAACAAACAGTGACTTAAAATACTGATTTTAGTTTAGTGAGTTTCTTACCAGACATTAGATTTAAAGAATTCTAAGAATAAGTTTGTATTGTTTGATTTTGGGTTTGTTATAGCAAAAATAGAAAACGAATATAGTATCCTCAACCTTCCTGTCTTCCCCTCTTACCTTCTTGTTAATTTTTTTCTTGGGAGTAAAATACTATGAATACAGAGAAACAGAAAGGGAGACAGACTGTGACACAGTATAGTACCTCATAAGAAACAGACACATATGTATGTGAGATAAATAAAACTAATTTATCTGATAAGTATAAACTTTGAACAACCAAGGGCCAAGGGAAATGAATGTACTGGCTGGTCAGCACAGAATGGAGGTCATCCTACCAGTCTTGTGTCTTAGGAAAAAACTCCCATATTTTATATGTTGTCCAGGGAAATACATTTGTAAAAGACAGTGTTGGGATTTACTTTGTAGTCAAAACCCAGAGTTTAAACAAGACACTAGATATTACTGCATTTCTCTTTGTATCTAAGAAAGAGACACTCAGTCTTTCAAGGATATGATATGAATTAATTTGGTATGGAATTGGTAAGATTAAAAATTACATACTGAGCTTAAATTCAAAGCAAAGAATAATTGGTTATACATCATTTTCAATGAGATAATATGAAACAATTTCTCTCTTTTAATATTTATTAACCAATGCAAAGGTTTTGCAATTAAGCATTGCTTGAACAGTTTTAACATTTGTGTCCACCCAATACCTAAATATTCTCTTATTAATAATTCCCTTATTTTACATATTTTTAATTTGCATTTAATTTTCTTTAATTTACAGCAAGATGTCGTTAGTGGCGATGGTGGAGTAGGAAACTCCAAAAATCTATTCCTCCATAAATGCTATGAAAACATGGCAAAAATTGTCAAAATTGAATTTTTCAGAACTCTTGAAATTAACCAAATGTTTGCAACAATAGAAAGTGTTTATTCAATAAGAACAATTGGCTCTTGTTAAAAACAGTGAACTTTGTATATTTTAACTTGTTCCATTGCCTTTCCCCTCTCCACAAATCCGGAGTAACTTTAAAAACCAATAGTTCCACAATCATGGGAACAAACAGTAGCTTAGCGGTCTCTGGAGGAGGCAGAAGGAGTCTGGACCTCACCAAAAGTATTATTTTAAGAGAACTGTGATTATTTGACTTTTCTGGCAGTTGCCTGGAAATACCCACTGACAAGGCTTATCTTTTGTTATACCGAATCAGAGTTTACTCAGGCAAAATTGCCTTTCCTTCCTGTCTGATCATTGAAGGTGCGACCCAACATGCACACAGAATTATTTAGCAAAATCCGGGAGAATATCAGTTCCAGTCATTGAAAGAAACCTCAGTACAATTATATGTTGACCAATAAGCTGAGAAGACTTTAGTTTCCACATGCAAAAATACAAAACAACAAAACAGACAAACAAAACATAGTCTTTATAGAGTTAGTTCAGCAAAGTTCTATTGATTAAAGTGGCCAGTTTTCAACCTAAACGTATGAACTATGCAATGCAGCATGAATGTGTGTATCACATTCAAGCAAAACAAAACCAAGTAAATAGAAACTGTCCATAAAGGAGTACAGATGCTGGACTTCCCCCCCAAAAAAAGCCTTAAAATTGGGTGTCTTAAATATGTTAAAAGAAATGAAGGAAACCATACGTGTTAGTTTCCTAGAGGTGCCATAACAAAATACACTCTCTGGCTTGCATGGACAGCAACATACCTTTATTTTCTCACAGTTCTGGGGGCTGAGTATCCAAGATCAAAGTGCCAAGAGGGTTTGTTTTGGATGACACATTTCCTCTCAGCTTGAAGACAGCACCTGCTCAGTGTGTCTTCACATGGCCTTTCTCTGTGGAGAGAGAGGGTTGGGGGCTCTGGTGTCTCTCACTTTTTTTTTTTACAAGGATATCAATCCTATCACTTTAGAGCCCTTATGATGCCATTTGACTTTAACTACCTCCTTGAGAGTCCTATCTCCAAATAAAATCACATTGGGAGTTACAATTCAAACATATAAATTTTGAGGATAAAAAAAATTTAATGTATAATATTATGCTAAACAAACTAAAGGAAACTATGATAATAACGTCGCATTGAATAGAGAATATTCATAAAGTTATAAAAATTATGAGACCCAAATAAAAATTCAAGACTTGAAAATTATAGTGACTGATGAAAACCTCACTGGAATGGCTATCATGGGAGATTTAAGCTGGCAAGAGAAAACTGAGGTTATCTAATTTTAAGAGCAGAAAAAAAAAAGAAAAATAAACAAAACCTTAGAGACCTCTAGAAAACCATAAAGCACACCAACATACACATAATGGGAGTCCCAGGAAACGGAGAGAGAGATTTAGTATTATAAAAAACAGTGGCCTAAATTTTTCAAATTTGATGATCAGCATTAATCTACACTGCCAAGAATTTCAATGCCAATTTTGATAAACTCAAAGAAGCTCAAATTTCACATCAAAATCAACCTGTTGAAAGATAAAGGAAAAGAGATTTAAAAAAACCAGAGAGATGATTTATTACATTTGTTATGAATTGAATTGTGTACACCCAAACAGAATTTATGAATTCTGTTGAAGTTCTAACTCCTGCTATGACTGACTTTGGAGATAAATCCTTTAAGAAGGTAATTCAAGTTGAATGAGGTCATAAGGGTAGAAATCTAATATAATAGGACTGATGTCATTGTAAGCAGAGGAAGAGACCGGAATGCATAAGCACAAAAGAAAGGCCAGGTGAGAACTCAATGAGAGACCTCTATATGAAAGCCAGGGAGAAGGACTTCAGGAGAAATCAATCCGCTTATACTTCGATCTTGAACTTGAGCCTCCAGAATTATGAAAAAAATAAATTTCTGTTCTTTAAGCCACACAGTCTGTGGTGCTTTGCTGTGGTAGCCCTAGTAAACTAATAGGACATAGATTTCTCAATATGACAAACAGCTGAGTTTTCATCAGAAACCATAGATGTCAGAAATCAGTGGAGATACCTCAACAGAGAAGGTATAAAGGTGGTAAATAAGTATATGAAAACATGCTCAATACCACTGGCCATTGGGGAACAGCAAATTAAATATGAGGTAACATTATATTCTGTTAGAATGGCTAATTAAAAACAAATCTGACAATATCAAATGCTGGTGAGGATGTAGAGAAGGAAGAGCTTTTTTTATTTTTTTTCAACGTTTATTTATTTTTGGGACAGAGAGAGACAGAGCATGAACGGGGGAGGGGCAGAGAGAGAGGGAGACACAGAATCAGAAACAGGCTCCAGGCTCTGAGCCATCAGCCCAGAGCCCGACGCGGGGCTTGAACTCACAGACCGCGAGATCGTGACCTGGCTGAAGTCGGACGCTTAACCGACTGTGCCACCCAGGCACCCCAGGAAGAGCTTTTTTTTAAATGCTGGTTAAATGAAAAATGTTAGAGCAAATTTGGAAAGTGGTTTGACAGTTTCTTATGCAGGTAAACATAGGTTTACCATATGTGATCCAGCAATCACAATCCTAGATATTTATCCTACACACTGGGAAACTTATGCTCACATAAAAATCTGCATGCAAATGTTAATAAAAACTTTATTCATAATCTCCAGAAGCTAGAAGCAATTACACTATCCTTCATAAATGGAAAGAAAAATATGTGGTGGTAAATCCATACAATGGTATGCTATTGAACAATAAAAAGAATGAGCTCTCAAGCCATGGAAAAACATGTATGAATCTTACATTCTTATGGCTACATAATGAAGGCCAAGTTGAAAAGCCATATACAGTTTGAATCTCTTAGTTGACCTTGTTCAAAAGGTAAAACTACAGTGATTATAAAATAGTTCAGTGGTTGTCAAGAGGTTGGGTGTTATGGGAAGAGTGTTAACCAAATGAAGGATAGGAACATTTTGTGGTTTTAAAACAATTCTGTGTGATAATTTATTGGTAGTTACAAACCCCTGACTATATATTTGACACAGACATTTACAACACAAAATGTTCGTATATAAGTATACACTTATATATTTAATATATTTAAATATATATTTATATTTAAATATATTTTAAAATATGTTATATTTGTAGAAGGTTAGGGATTATAGGATGCAATGCAGAATGTATTCTTTAAATAAACAATAAAGTAAAGCAATAGCAAGTAATGAGATGATGGGTGTCAATTTTCTCACTGCTGGATTGGGAAGTTATAGATCAACAAGAAAAAGAAGGCTAGGATGGGCATCTGGGTGCCTCAGTCAGTTGAGTGTCTGACTCTTGATTTTGGCTCAGTTGATGATCCCAGGGTCATGGGATCAAGCCTTATTTTGGACTTCATGCTGAGCATGGAGCATGTTTGGGATTCTCTCTCTCTCTCTCTCTCTCTCTCTCTCTCTCTGTCTCATTCTGCCCCTCTCCCACTGTGTTCTCTTTTTCTCTTAAAAATTTTAAATAAAAAAAGGTTAGGATACAATTACTAAGTAAGGATTATAGATAGAAACATAAGTATATAAACCATTGTTTACCTTAATATTGACACATATGGGGGCATATAGAAATAATTGTAGATATGTACATATACACAGGTCACTATACCTATGTGTGCCCTTGCTCTGTCAACTGAGAGGACCTATAAGCACCAATAATACTTCAGTAGCAACAAGCACATCTAGTTCCTAAACCTTGATTCTAATACTATTCTCCAATAAGAAGAGCATAGACTCTTAGTAAAATGGTGGATACTTGGATTGAACAGGAAACATAGAAGATAGAGCCTTGAAGTATTTTTGATTATCAAAAAGTAAACATACACACTCCACTATGTCAATGAGAGCCAACGGAAAGTATTTCCAATGGTCCAATGTCCAAAGTGGAATAATTTGAATAACAAAGATGTATTAGATTATAGACCAAAGTATAAAAATATCTATAACTTCACACTGATATAAATACATGATTAAAGATATAAATAAGACAAAGAAAATGGACAAATCTTAAGTGCAGAATAATACCGAATATGTAGGTTGTCTGTAGCTAGCATAGAGATTTTATAATTCTGCTCAGCTCCTTCATTGTGGACTGTGCATAGTGACTTCCTTTTAAACAGTATAGAAACGTGGAAAAAGAAAAATCTTGCAGTCTAGAAACAATAGCCTGGCAAATACTATTACACTACCACAGACAGTTGATGATTGTTTGTACCCTTGAGATGATATGATGAGAATGACATTTTACCTCTTTCTTCTCAAAACCCCATAACATTGTTTAATCATGAGGAAAAACATCAGAGACATATCACTATGGGAGGCAGTCCCAAAATACCTGATTATTACCCTCACAACTGTCAAGGTCACAAACAATAAGAAAATTCTGGGATACTATCATAGCCAAGAGAAGGCTATGAACTATAGAAGGCTACCTCAAGAATACTGACTGTAGTGTGGTATCCTGAATGAAATGCTAGAAGAGAAAAAGGGCATTTAGTACAAACTAAGGAAATATGAAAGAAGTATAGATTTTAGTTAAAAAATAATGTATCAATATTGGCTCAATTTGACAAATACACAATTCTAATTTAAAATATTATCGAGGAAAACTGGATATATTGCATAAAGGAATTCTTGGTACTATTTTCAATTTTTCTGTAAATTTAAGCTATTATTTTGAAGAGTTTATTAAAAAAAACTCTTTTGTAGGCTGGAATTTTTCAGCCACCAAAAAAATAAACATCTATCATGTTGTGGCAATAGATCAGCTATCTAAATCAAGTACTGGTACTTAAGTGAGTTTCTCTCTTTGATGAGTTACTCATTAATATCTTAGGAGGATACTGTTAGTAAGCCTTTTAAACAGACAATCCACACCATTTTTATTGTTATCTTCAAGCAAAAATAAACAATATGGGGGAAAATTTAGCATCGCTTCAAAAATTTTATTCTGCCTTTTTTCACCCTCATTTTTAATAGTGAGATATTTGCAGTTTTCCAAATATTCCATTTATCATGTTACTCTTTTTTATTCTAAATGTTAATTATTTTTATTAGGTCTTTTATTCCTGGTTTTGCATATTTACTTCAAGAACCATTAAGTATGGATGCTGTATGGTCATTTTTTTTTTTTTTTAATTTTTTTTTCAACGTTTATTTATTTTTTTGGAGACAGAGAGAGACAGAGCATGAACGGGGGAGAGGCAGAGAAAGAGGGAGACACAGAATCGGAAACAGGCTCCAGGCTCTGAGCCATCAGCCCAGAGCCTGACGCGGGGCTCGAACTCCCGGAACACGAGATTGTGACCTGGCTGAAGTCAGATGCTTAACTGACTATGCCACCTAGGCGCCCCAATATGGTCATTTTTAACTTGAGGCAATATCCAAAGGTACATTCAAGTGCCATGACGAAGTATAATGTACACAACATGTGAAACAGAAACCTAGGTAACGAAAACTAGTATTTCAAGACTCTACCAGCACAAGTTATACGGATACACTGTTTTTGCTTGATATCAACTTCTTGCTTTCAGCCATTGTACACAGGGACATTCCAAAACTTAAAATTGCTAGGAATTCTTTCTTTTTGGAGAAAGACGTTACTGTACTAGAATAAAGAATACCATTTACTGAGGGCATTTTAAGCTAGAATTCAGATGTAACAAAGATTGAAAATCTATAGTATGTTTCATTAAGAGGGTCACAACTTTTTTGTAGTTTCATTACAATGAGCATCTTCCAAGAATATATTATATTATCTTCTATGGTAAATTGACAAGCACAGTCTTCAAAATAATCCCTAAGGCACTTTGAGAAATGGGACATGAAAGTAAAAATTAAATAACCTGCTAATTTTGTATTGCTTTTATAAATGGCTTTATAGTCTCCACTTTTAATTAAAATACCAGGCTATGTACAGCTCAGAGCTAATCTCAAATTCTCTTTTTAAAATGTTAAACAAAGTACAGAATATGCTTATTCTCCACTGTAGTGTTAATGACAAACACTTATAATTATGATTTCATGCCATCAGGATGAAGCAACATTCTATTCCTGCCAGGATATTGTGAATTATTTGTGTTTTCTGTAAGCTCGGGGCAAAGAAAAAAGATTTCACAAAAATGCTTAATAAAGTTTTAGGTACACTAATGCAGCATGGTTTGGAAGTTCAGAAAACATGAGATAAGGCACATTTGTGATATTGAGTCTTCCTCCTATGACTTCAAGCAAGGCACAAATAGACAACATTCAATTCCAAGTCACTTCAAGTTTCTGGTAAATGTTCGGATAGTCTAAAAAGTATATATGTGAATATTGGGTAATAAATTTGAAAAAGTTCATCCAATGTATATGTCTCTTTTTTTTTTTAATTTTTTTTTCAACGTTTATTTATTTTTGGGACAGAGAGAGACAGAGCATGAACGGGGGAGGGGCAGAGAGAGAGGGAGACACAGAATCGGAAACAGGCTCCAGGCTCTGAGCCATCAGCCCAGAGCCTGACGCGGGGCTCGAACTCACGGACCGTGAGATCGTGACCTGGCTGAAGTCGGACGCTTAACCGACTGCGCCACCCAGGCGCCCCTGTATATGTCTCTTAAAATATAATCCCGGAGAGGTTTAGGACAGCACAAGATATTCTAGGCAAAATTGATATGAAGAGGGATTCTCAATAAAACTTAACATTCAAGTTGGATTATGGTAATTGAGTCCTGATCATTTTCAGCCAGAAATTTCATTATAGAATGATAGACCATTTAGTTAATTGGTAGATATCTAACATGTGGCAGAGAGTGGGTCAGACATTGAGACTACATAGGAGAGTATATGGTGTAAATAGGGTAAAAATCCAATGTTTTGATTCTTCACACAAGAAGTAAACATTTGGAAGATGAATCCTCAATATGCCTGACTACGTGCATATATTTTGTTACATCTATACACATGCTACAAGCATATTAAGTTTATTTTAGAAACCAAATAGCCATTTATGAGAAAAATAAATAGTTCAAATTAATGCTATTTTCTGCCCATAAACCAATGAAAAATTATATGCTTCCTGTGTGGTACATGGTTTCCACATGGAACTAGTTTTTCAGAGTTTCTGGTGATAGAATTGTCCATTTCTCAGCTTGATCACACCTTAATCTCTTTTACAATTTGGGAGATATGTGTGCAATCTATTCTTCTCTTTTTTAATTTTTTTAACATTTATTCATTTTTGAGAGACAGAGACAGAACATGAGTGGGGGTGGGGAGGGGCAGGCAGATAGAGAGAGGGAGGCACAGAATCTGAAGCAGGGCTCAGACTCACTGATGGCAAGATCATGACCTGAGCTGAAGTCAGATGCTTAATCAGCCGAGCCACCCAGCCACCCCTGCACAGTCTGTTCTTAAGTTTCACTCAAAGTGATACAAGGCAACACAAGTTAAAGGGATCTAGAATATAGGTTTGTTTACATTTACATTTAAAAATACATGGGTTTTTTTTTTTGATTCTTGAATTTTAATTTGGAATAAGGTTTGAAACAGCAAAAAAACACAAAGTTTATATAACAGAACTGATCTAGTCAGTGCTGCATGCTGTGTTAAGCATGTTCTTATATGATTCTCAACATCTTTCTAAAGTATTATATCCAAGTTAAATGGCTAAGAATTGGTTAATCCAGAAGCGAAATCAGAGCAGTGCTCTCATTGAGGGAGAAAAAGAGAAAAAACAATAATAAAAAATGGCTTGTACAAATCTGGAACTTCTGTTTTGCTACAAAGTAGAGTCTCTTGGACACATTTTTTAATAAGTATTTGAAACAAAAATCAGTGACTTATCTGGAAGGTGTTGGGGAGGGGTGGGGGGGGACTTGGAATATTTGTTTATTGTTATTGTTCCTGTACAGCTAATTAAAAGGATAGAGCCAAAATTAAGAAAGCATTGCTGTAATTTCAGACCTGTAATTTTAGGGTGTTAGATACAAATATAGAATGAAGATTTTTTTTTATAACCATCCCCTTTAGGGCATCATGGCAAAAGAAAAAATTCAGTGGAGGCAGAAGTTTAGACCCTCATCGGAAACACTCAGATTTTGAATGCAAAGTTTAGCATTATTGTTCTAGAATCTACATTTTTCTAGCCTCAAATGGTTTGGCATCTTCAGGGTTACTATTGCCTATGTAGATTATATTCTCCTTGTGTCTCAAAACTGCTAACATATTATTAAAGAATGCCAGGGCTATAAGTGTTAGTAGACATAGACTAGCAAAAAATTCTATTGTAAAATCATGATTAAATCCAGATAAAATAAATGAATTTCTGAATAACACAGTGGTATTTTGTGTCAAAGGAGGAGAGCATTACTGATCTCATAACTCTGAGACTGATACTTGATTCATTATGCCATATCATACAATTCAAGGCATTGTGATTTTTAGCTGTTTCTTTTTATTTTATTATTTTTTTTTCTTTATATTAAGGTGATTCACAAGAATTCAAGATGTTACAGTGTTTGTCTAAAGAGAAACTTAGAAAAGAATGTTCTCGGGCGCCTGGGTGGCGCAGTTGGTTAAGCGTCCGACTTCAGCCAGGTCACGATCTCGCGGTCCGTGAGTTCGAGCCCCGCGTCAGGCTCTGGGCTGATGGCTCAGAGCCTGGAGCCTGTTTCCGATTCTGTGTCTCCCTCTCTCTGCCCCTCCCCCGTTCATGCTCTGTCTCTCTCTGTCCCAAAAATAAATAAACGTTGAAAAAAAAATACTTAAGAAAAGAATGTTCTCTGAAGATAATATACACTTGGCATAGTTGTTTCTAATATGAGTTTAGCACCAATTACTTAAACTAAGAAAAAGTCAAATTCTAACCTTTAAAGAATACCCCTGGAGATACTTCAGAAAAGAGTATGTATATATAAAATAGGGTAGTTGAACAAGTAAAAGATACCTGTAGAAAACATCTAAAGAATAACCCAGTGGAACAAGCTATTGTTTGCAAAGAAAGATGTCAGAATAGTTCAACTGGGTCTTTCAATACCCCCTTAAATCATCAAAAAGAGCCTCCTGTGTTACACAATCTCATTTTTTAAATGACGTTTGGATGAAATGTTACATTTCAAAATAAAATCTTGCGTTAGAAAATTTGAATAAGAAGATTAAAATGGATATATACAACTCAGCACATTACACTATCTTTAACTACTTATTGTATATACAACCAAAACTAATTGAGAAATGACTTTAAAACACACTAGACTGTGTGTTAATCTGGTTAATCTCTGTCATAAGAATATTTTCACAAACATAAAAAAAACAACTCAATTCTATTTCCCTTCCTCTATCCCTTTGTTCCTTCCCCTTCTTTATTCTTTCTTTCTTGCAATCAAAAAAAAAAAATTCCTGGGGCGCCTGGGTGGGGCAGTCGGTTAAGCGTCCGACTTCAGCCAGGTCACGATCTCGCGGTCCGGGAGTTCGAGCCGCGCGTCGGGCTCTAGGCTGATGGCTCAGAGCCTGGAGCCTGTTTCCGATTCTGTGTCTCCCTCTCTCTCTGCCCTTCCCCCGTTCATGCTCTGTCTCTCTCTGTCCCAAAAATAAAAGACGTTGAAAAAAAAAAAAATTCCTTTTGGCTGATTGTTCCCATCCTTTGGGATGTTCAAATACAGAGATAAACGTATTTAAAGTTTGATTTTCAAATCTTTGTCATTTGTTTAAATCCAATGCAAAATCTCAACAGCTAAGGCTAATAGAAAAAGTCCTAGTATTGATTCATGTGTAGACAAAGAGGACTATCATTAAATATTTTCCCTCAAATGCTAATGTGCTACTCTCAACTCTCCTCGAATGCCCGAAACAGAGGCAAGTATCTCCTATCAGTTACCTAATACACATAGTCATTGATGTGAATAATCGATCAGCGACAAAAAGGCAACAACATCTAAATTAATTCATGCTCACTATCAAATGAATACAGTTAATAGAGACTGATTTTTAGGTTGACTCGTAAACAAATAGAAAATAGCATACGATGTATGCCTAAGAGTGATACGAATATAATTATAGATACAAGTGTAGATATGAACGGTAATCAAATAGAAAAAACAATAAAACATTTTAAGAACAAAGGGGCATGCTGATTTTCATTATATTCCTATATTTAAAACAATACAGCACAGTGTGAAACATGATGTTGAGTTAGAGAACATAATTTATTCTCTTGCCTATCTTGGTGCTAAATTTCTAACAGGCTGATTTGTGAAAGAACACAAATGTGTTTGAAAGCACTGTTTCAAGCTTTATTTGGAATAACAACCACGGACATTTTCACTTTATATACTCCAACTATGATGGCCTCAAGCTTGCAATAATTCAGTATGCTCAGTTTTTTGCACTTCATACGTTGCGATCCAGGTGATGTCACTCTACTTACAGCATCTGTATGACTCTTAATCCTAGTACTGTTTTGGCTAATAGAGTTGTGGAGAAGAGACTCCTGCTGTTTGCCCACCAGGGAAATGACAGGTTGATAAGAAACATTTCATATTTTTGTCCATTGCCAGTTTGTCAGGTTTTGTCTGTTAATATATTTTTATAGTTTTTTTATGAAATAGGCTTCGGTATAAAAGAAATCATATCTGGGGCACCTGGGTGGCTCAGTCGGTTAAGCAGTCGACTTTGGTTCAGGTCATGATGTTGCAGTCCGTGAGTTCAAGCCTGCTTTGGATTCTGTGTCTCCCTCTCTCTCTGTCCTTCCCCTGCTCACGCTCTGTCTGTCTCTCTCCCTCAAAAATAACTAAACCTTAATTTTTTTAAAAATCATATCTAATTTATATCTGAATTAAAATTGTAAAGAATTTATTAGAAAGTGAGTAGAATATATACATTCTACTAAATATCATTTAAAAAGTGATAATAGGTGAAAAATTCTCTTTAAATGGAATATCTGAGTTAATGTATATAAATTGTTGAAGGCTTAGAGAAAAAAAGAAGTGATTTGAGTAAAGTTTCAGATTAAAATTAAGCTTGACCAGAAAGATGTGTGGGTGGGGGGATAAATATGTATATGTGTGTGTGTGTGTGTGTGTGTGTGTGTGTGTGTGTGAGATTCAGGTATAAACTATTCTAGAAGTAAGTTATACAGAGGAATCTTAAACAATAAAGTCCATAGTAATATATTTTAATGTGCCATTAATTACTGTCTTTAGATACATGTGTTTTCAAGGATTTTATAATTTAAAAAACACAGGGAAGTAGAATAGAATAATTACTTTTAAAGATAATGTTTAAATAATTAAAAAGTTAGAATTAAGATCATTTTAGGGAATTGTGCCATAACTGGTAATATGATAAGTTTCTGATTTATAGCTTCATTTGGAATAAAAAGTCTGAAGCTTGAAGAAATTTTTGAAGTGATACAAGAATAATTATATTATTTTAGTAGCAAAACATTTTCTTAACTACGAAATATGGCAAATACTGAAAAGCCACGTCTTTTTCTATTGATACAAAACATAACTTTTTTGTTAATAATACAATTGTTAAGTAATAAGTCCTCAGTCCTTACTATCCTGCAGACACACTAGTTTCAGAATACATAAAGATTGAAAAATAAGACGTGTAATATAACTTTTAGGAAGCTTACATCCTCTATATGGAGAGATACCGCTTGAATAAAACAAGTTACAACTAATACTGTTTTAAAAGAGGTGGGGTGCCTGGTGGCTCAGTTGGTTAAGCATCCAAGTCCTGATCTTGGCTCAGGTCATGATCCCGCAGTTTGTGGTTTTGAGCCCCACATCAGGCTCTGCGCTGACAGCGCGGAACCTGCTTGGAATTTTGTGTCTCCCTCTCTCTGCCCCTCCCCTGCGTGTTCTCATTCTCTCTCTCTCTCTCAAAAATAAATAAACTAATTTAAAAAAATATATTGTAAAAAAGTATTTAAAAAATGTGTTGAGAATACAAAATGCTACTCTGGAATACTGCCTGACAGTTTGTTACAAAATTGAACATGCATTTCTCATATGATCCAGCAATCACACCCCATGGTGTTTACACTAAGGAGTTAAAAACTTATGTCTACACAAACACTTGCACGCAGATGTTTATAGCAGCTTTATTCAAAATTGCCAAAACTTGAAGACAACCAAAATGCCCTTTAGTAGGTGAATGGATAAATAAACCATGGTATATCCAGACAGTGGGATATTATTCAGCACTAAAAAGAAATGAGCTTTCAAACCATGGAAACACATAGAGGAACTTAAACGCTTATAACTAAGGGAAAGAAGCCAGTCTAAAAAAAAGCTGCATTCTGTATGATTTAAACCAAATGACATTCTGGAAAAAGCAAAACACTATGGACATAGACGTATCAGTAGTTGCCAGGGGTTGGGGAGAGGGAGGGATGCATGGAGAGAACACAGAGGAATTTTAAGGCAGTGAAACGACTCTGTATGACACTGTGGTAGTGGCTACAGCCATTATATACTCGTCTAAACTTCTTAAAATGCACAACACCAAGAGTGCACTCTAATGTAAGCTACAGAACTTTGGGTGACAATGATATGTCAGTATAGGATCACTGATTGTAACAAAGGTATCCGTCTGGGGCAGGATTTTAATAGTGGGGAAGGCGGTGCATATGTGGGGGCAAGGGATAGATGAGGCATCTCTGTACCTTCTCTTAAATTTTTCTGTGAACCTAAATTGTTCTAAAAAATCTATTTAAGAAAAGCAATATGTAAACATACATTGGGATTTATTCCCCTTGATAGCTGCTGAAAAGCATGGAGACTATATGAAAATTGAACAGCCTTGTGCAGCATTTAGGATCTCATCCGACAGGAAATGATCTCCTTCAGAATGTATCTAGTGTCAAAAGTTATTAGTTTTTATTTTTATTTTTATTTCTTCAGAAAGAGAGCACGTGTGAGCAGGAGAGAGAGGGGCAGACGGAGGGAAGAGAGAGAGAGAGAGAGAGAGAGAGAGAGAGAGAGAGAATCTCAAGTAGGCTCCACACTCAGCATGGAAGCCAATGTGAGACTTGATCCCACAATCCTGGGATCACCTGAGCCAAAATCAAGAATCAGATATTTAATAGACTGAGTCTCCCAGGTGCCCTGAGTGTCAAAGGTTTTTAACAGCAGAGCGTCCCCAGCTGCAAAGCTCCCAGAAGCTCCCAAAACTTCCCTCTCTATGGAAAGGGCTTGATGGACAGCATTCTGAAGCACCACTGATAGCTCTGGGTGAGGTTTGTTTGTTTGTTTTTTAATTTCACACAGAAGAAGGTTGGCCTGGGACCAATCATTCAGAGAAGAAAAAAACATTAATCCTATGGGAAAGGAGGATCTGGATAAAGTATGAACACCTCTAAGAGTTGAGGAAGGCAGAAAAAAAAGTCAATAATGCAATCAAGATGGTGACTTTTGCTCTAAGCTGTTCTGAGATATGGAACTGCAGGGCGCTCCCTCCACCGCTGCCGGAAATGCATGGCAAAGACCTAGGCACTGAGGGCCCCTGGCGGGAAAGATGCCTTCTGGTCTCCACCAGCGGTGGCCACATGGGAGAACACGGAGATTAGCCTTGTAATATGCTCACTGCCCATATGCCCTTGACTTGATGAACAAACTCTCTCTCTCTCTCTTCTCCCATAATTTTTTCCCTAGGATCTTTTTCAGCCTGAGAAAAGGAAAGAAATTTCCACCTTTTTCTAAACCATGATAGAGATCACAAAGTCTTAAAAATACTGGTCTGAATCCTAGCAGTGATGACCTCTTTGCCATAGGTTTGCTAGACCAGTCTGCCAAAAAAAAAAAAAAAAAAAAAAAAAAAAAGTGTTGGGCGAACCACTTTATCATGGCAGGATCGTCACAAGCACAATTTTGAAAACGGAGCAGTTAAACCACTATTAGTTTCCCTTACCGTATACAAATTGCCCTAGAAAGTGAAAGAGCCTTGCCCTTGATGCTTGTTGTTTGAAGGTATTTGAACAAGCCACGTGTGTCAGGTCCGAACACACTGCGCGTTTGTTTCGCTTTAAAGCTGGTGGAGAACCAAGTCTGTAATATAGGACTGGTGTCTACATTTTCCTCTTCAGCCCTATTAGTACTAATGTAGAACTGCTGATACTGCGTTATCTTTCAGAAATTCGTGCAAATGACTTCCCGAAGAGGATCATTAAATATTTGCCTTTCATCGGAAACATTTAATTCACCCACTGCATGACGTTCAGCTAGAGAAAAATTTTTAAGTGAGAAATCGTTTTTTTATGAGACAGAAATAGCCAGGGACCTCTTCCCCTCTTATACACCAAATAGCATTTGGTAGGATACAAAAACTGTTATTTAACACAAGGAAATATCTTTTCACGGTTTCTGCAGCATTTAATTGTCTTGGCAAGAATGAGTTAGTTTTTTTTTTTTTTTTTCAGCAGGCCTGATTGATCTTTTCGTGTCTCAGACTTTACTACATCACGTGTCTTTTTTTTTTTTCTAACTCTGTAATAAATGATAGTACATGCACATGAAAGGGTATAAATTGAAGAGTTTGTCCTGATGAATTCTCACCAACTGATAACAATGTGGGACCAGGAGCAGGAGAGCATCACCCAGACCAGGAGGCCTCCCCAGGGCCTAATTGCAAACAATACATTGAGTTCCAAGTCTATAGGTTAGTTTTGCCTGTTTATATTCTCTGTTTACCTTTTTTTTTTTTTTTTCTCAAAAAAGTAATTTGTGAGATTCATCCATATCCCTGTGTTATTACCACCTGCACAGCCTCATTGCTTTCTTGGATTCATTGTGTGAGCACACCCAAACTTCCAGACTCATTTCACTGTTGATGGGCTTTTAGATATTTTTACCTGGCAACAATTTCATATAATGCCACTATGAATATCCTTATATGTGATTCTTTTGAACATGTGATTTTCACTTCTCTTGAGACTTTCAGGAAGAGGATAGTTGGGTTCTAGATTATGAATAATTCAGTTTTCGTTGATATTGATTAACAGTTTTCAAAAGAGACTATAGCAATTTTTACCCTCACTAGCTGAGCATATGAGCTCTGGTGGCTTGACTTCCGTTGGGAATACTTGGTGTTGTATACTGTGAAATTACAATACAAGGAAGAAAGATATAGTATTTGGTCTTTGTCCCCATTTCTGGCACAGAGCTCCTAAAACTCTTGGAATTTCCCTAGTGATAAGCAGTGTGATAAAGGTATCTTTTGTTAGGTGAATAAAGTGGCTTTATTGTCCCCAGGTCACCTAAGGATGGGGGTCATCACCAGAGAAACCAGCTAAGTAATTAGAGGGTTGGAATTTTCAGTCCCACCCTTGACATCCTGGGGGGGAGGGGAGCAGAAGGTTGAATCAATCACCAATGACCAATGATTTCATCTATCATGCCTATGTAATGAAGCCTCCATAAAAACCCTAAAGTACAGGGTTTGGAGAGCTTCCGGGTTGGTGAACATGTGGAAATCTAGGGGAGAGTGGGGTGCGCTGTGAGGGCAGAGAAACTGTGCCCTCTTTCCCCATACCTTGCTCTACACATCTATTTAGCTGGTTGTTCCTGAGTTATATCCTTTTATACTAAATCGGTAATTTAGTAGGTGAAATGTTTCCCTGAGTTCTGTGAGCGGTTCTAGCAAATTAGTCAAAACCAAGGAGGGGGTTGTGGGAACATCTAATCTATAGCCCATTGGTCAGAAGTACAGGTGACAGCCTCGACTTGCCCCTGGTGGTTGAAGGGATGGGGGGGAGATGGCAGTCTTATAGGACAGAATCCTTAAGCTGTGGAATCTGATAATATATCCTAATAATTATTATCATGGTTATCATAACACCAATAGTATATGGGACAAAACTTCTTAAGCATTTTTATAAGATAGTCACCAGGATAAGCATTCCACTTCCAGCCAAACAGCTAAATTAAAATATTTAGGCACAAGAAAACTCATTTATAAGCCAGAATAATCCAACTAAATAAATGTTGAGAGGTGTGTGTCTGCACATATTTATATCAGTTCCTGTGTGGATCAAAATACACATATGTAGGCAGATATAGATATGAATATAGATAAAGGTCATGTACACACATATGTGTGGGAAGGAAGGAAGAAAGGAAAGAAGAAAGAAAAGGACAAAAGAGAATGAACTGTATATAGAAACACATCTACCATTGCCTGTAAATGCTGTAGCTATATAACAATATTTAATTGTGATTTGATTTGGAGCTTTATTTGGGTTACCTTTATTTTTTTCTTTATATTTTAATGTATTTCACACATTTATAGATGATGTTTCAAATCAGAAAATGACATTTTTGAAAAGACATGATTTATTCTACAAAATAAGAAGGTATCCATAGAGTGTTAAAAATAAAATGGCTTTAATCTCCAAATCATTATAGATGGCAAAATAGAAACCTGGATGTATAATGTGTATTAGACACATTATACTGGTGTGTAAAATCCTAATATTAATAAGTGTTGTATATATTTTGTTGTCTATCATTCACCTTCCCCACAGTACCTTTTTTTAAAAATAGGAGAACACTGAGATTCATAGAAGTTCAGATAATACGATTCGTAATTGGCAGAGCTCTACCCTAGTTCATTGCGCTCCTACTCTAGACCTTTGGAAACCTTTAGAAGGCTTAATAGAAGAACAGACTGAGTCTCAAAAGATGAATAGATGTTCCTCACTTTTGAGATCTTCTAGGCTGGTCCCGAGGAGTGGTCTTCTTTGCAGGAAGTTGTCCCTGGGACGAAAGCGATGAGAATGAGAAGCAGTGTGGTCTAGTGGCTGGAGTGGAGGTGGGGTAAGACTGGAGAGAGGAAAGCCTGGAAAGATGAGCAAGGGACACATCATGGAGAGCCTCAACTGAAAGGATGAAAGACACAAAGGGATTTAAACAATTGTCAAAAGATAGGGTATATTTGTTAGATTTATAATTCAGTCCACATGTAAATCAACATATGACAAACATTCTTGTTTCCAAATTATCCAGTGTTTAAAAAACTTCTTTGAAATTGTTGAGTTTGTTTAATGAATAGAATATAATATAAACCTAATGGTATCAAACATTCTACTAAACACCTATGTGTGTCTGCTAATAGGTGTTTGGTCCCCATCCTTCAATTTGTTTAAAAAAAAAACTGTCATATTTTTAAAAGACGTTCAAGAGGCTAAAGGGTCTGACACCTGATGTAGCTATGGGAAAATATTGGATAAATAGTTACATGTTTATGGTGGTATAAGAGTATGACTATTATTTTATTTCATGAATTTCTGGCAGAAAAAAAGAAAAACCAAAATGTGGATTCCAAAATTGAGAAGAATACCCTGTCTTATCATCAGAGATATATCCTGTTTCCTCTTACAGAGGCTTAATAAGCCAAGATATTTTTCTTTTGTCCTTGTAATCTTTGACATGAGTCGAAATTCTTTGATTAAAAGCTATTATAATTTATTTTAAATAAAATAATTTATTTAAAATTAATTAAAATAAGTACATAACTGATTTACACACTTGCTTACTCATCTTAACTCAAATTTAGGAATTTGTATTACTGTCTTCTCCTGAATTTTATTTTTGGCTTTCTAACAATATTTTATGAACCACAATCTATAATGGTTACTTGGTTTATTAGCCAGAAAATGGCAGTTAAAACTGATTTTATCTTTTATCTTTTCTGATACCAGATTTTAACCAGCCAGACTCTCCCTAAAGACAGTCCAAGTGAACAGCTGTAAATTCCATAGAACTTAGAAATTGAATGATGTAGACAGAGACAGACTTAGACTTAATCTTGTTAATCTCATAATCACATTCTTCTCTTTATGGCCAAGGTCAAAATCAGGGAGAGAGAACATAAATGGTCATAGTACTCAGCCTAAAATGTCTCTAATGTATGGAGATAAAGAATGAACAAATGAACCAATGTTACACTTTTCTTTCTGTAACCCAAGTTCTTGGCATGGAAAAACATGGAAATGAATAAAACATTTTAGTTCATGGAGAGGAGGGTTGGCAAAATCGCTGAAAGGAAGAAGGATAAATCCATATGCAGAGGAACAATGCTTACCAATAAATCGCTGCCCTTGCGGTCCAGTGTAATTAATCTTCCACCAGGAGGCTGCTAGTTCTTAGTCATGATTACTCCCTGTGAGGGGCTCAGTGTCCATCTCTGCAATGGCTGGAGAGATCAGATATTGCTGAGATCCTGAATTACCTTTGTATCTGTCCTTATGGCCACCTCTCTCATGTGGTCATCAGGCGAGAACAGAAAAGACTGTGGTATGTGGTACTAAGCTGCCTTAAATCCCTAGAATAGGTCTTCTTGAACTCCTGATTATGGAAAGGGCTCACTGAAACAAAGGCCTTAATGAGATTGACACAGGACAAAAATACCCTTTTACCCTCACTTATTCTGAGGGGTTCATCTACAAACTTTATTCCTAAGCTTCTGTGCTGCCAATGTTCTTATGTTGTACTTTCTAGATCACAGATTATTCAGCCAAATGTGTAGTGACTGCCAGATAGTTGCCATCTTCCTTGTAAGGCAAAGAAAGTATGCTATCAGATGTTCCACTCATATCATGCTTGTTGGGGTTATTTCCCTTTCTCACTGTCCTTCAGGGAAACACCGGTGTGGAGCCGGCTCTTGTAGACTCCCAATTTGGGGTGATATTTGTGTATGTGTGCATCATTGGTAAACCACAGTTTTTCTTCTAATTCTTCAATGCACTGACAGAGAGAGCTCTCAAGGCCATGAGGGAGGGTCAAGAGAGAGGTGTCTATACACCAGCGCTCAATGTCATGGGAGTCTAATTTGCTGCTCTTTCTACTTTTGCATTGAGAACCTTCTCAAGTCCTGTGTCATACATTCCAATTTCATTTATGGATGAAATTTTTCTGTGATCAATGAACTTGATAACATGGTTGGTCAAATTAACACCCCTCAAAATAATGGCAACTCAGGTCTCATGGTTTTACATGGTAATGCTTCAGATATATATGGCAGGATAGAAAATGTCTTCGGTTTTGTTTTTCCCCCCAAAATATGAATAATTAACTGCATAAGTAGTTATGTTTTTGTTCCAAAATCTTAAGTATCTCTACTGGGATTGCCAGTGCATTGTTTATCCTTCACAGCTATCTACAGGGGGCAACTCAATCCTGAGTCTAACCTCCCTTATTTTGCTTTTGTGTTTCTCACGTCTTTCTTGCAAAGTCTGTACTCTCCTTTGCCACATTTTCTATCTACTTTTTAACTATATTCTCCCACTCTCACTTTTCCTACTTATCCTCAACAGCTCCATGATCGGTGGCTCATGCATATGGGGACCACATTTCTACGGAATATGATAAAATAAACAGAAATAAATACATGAAAACAATCTGTGAAGAGGAAGCTCCCTGTTTGCCAAGGATTCTTATGTAACTTTTTCGGCATGAGTTGATTTTTTAATTAGGGTAAAAATTTTAATGTCTAGTGATGCAATACAAGTATAGAATGCAAAAAAGACTGAGTGATGAAAAAGTTAAAATATGAGTATATTATCAAGCTGGGGATTTCCAATAGTAGACTTAGATGGGAAAAATAGCTAAATTCAGGTTAGATTGAGGTACAACCTGAGGGCTATTTTGAATTTCTCGAATGGCAATTACCTTAGTATGAAAATTAGCAACTAAATCAAGAAAAAAGAAGATAGGACACTAACCTCTTAAGATAGTTCAGAGTTACCCTGGGTGCACCCAGGATTTGGTTGCAGTGGGCCAGAGGGTCACAGCTGGGTTGCTTTCCTTGACTGGTGTATTGAGCCTCAACTTCAATTTTCTGACTATGATTTGGTTTGGAATTATTAAGTGAGATGGAACAGTGCCCTTTGACAACATGACTTTATAATTGTGGATCTATTTGCACTCAATATCAGTGCAAGTAGATCATCTTATTAAATCCTGTAGCAAAAAAATAGCATTTAGTTTTCACTGAGCAAACTATCACTTCACCTAGAAAGTTGCCTCAAATTATATATGTGTGTATATGTATATGTATATGCATATGTATATGTATATGTATATGTATATGTATATATAGATGTATAGATGTATAGATGTATACATGTATATATATCTCCAAACATTTACCAAACACCACAAGGCACGTTGTGTGAAATTCAACATCAGTGGGCTCATAGGGTTGGTTAGTCATATATCAGATATGGCATGAACACACTGCTCTTCTGTGATACGTTCTACATCCTAATTTATATTTCACTCTCCTTTCCCATAGTCTTTGCATGCACCAAACTCCCTTAGGTTAGTTCCCCAAAGAAAATACAGATCTTTTAAGAATGTTTTTGTCTCTGCTGTGTCTAGGTTAATGCACTTGCTCGGAAACTACAAGGTATTATTTTTAACTGTAACCTAATTTGTCTTTGGATCAATAAACATAATCACATGGCTCATTTCTGATTTTGCATCTAAAGAGACATTTTTTTGTATGTTTAATATACTGGCCTATTATCACCTTATTCTTGATTCTTCTCTGCTTAAATTTAAAAAATTAAAGTGCTATGTTTTAAGTTTAAAACACATTAGTATTTTCAAAACATTCACCTTTGATTAATTTTTCTTGTCAATATTGATATATAATGTTGAAGTTTTCATTAGCATTCAAAATTAAAGTGCTTTTATTTCCTGTGGCATAATTAGAGTTCATTGCCAAGTTTAGAACATGAGATTGTTAAAATTATTGTATATTCTTTCTTTACTTATAAATGTCCTCCCTTTTCATTTTATGTGATTACTGGAATGATGGAGCATAAAATCTATACCAACGATCACGGTGAGATATTGACATTCAGAGTTTATTTTAACTTATTTTTAACAAGTGTCAGACATAAAATCACTGGGAAAATATCTATGAATCAAAATAATAATCTAAAACTGAAATAGACTTAATATTGTCACAAAATGACTGCGGCCATCTTTCTTGATTTTTCTCTATTCTAGCTTTCACTAATATTCAACACCTCACAAAGGACTTTCTCAAGTAAAAAAATTAATCTTTATTTTCCTCTAATTGAAAATCTTTAATGAACCTTAGCTGCTCTCGTGGCAAGAAGCCAAGCCTCTCAAGAGCACACATCCCAACACAGAGGATTTGGATCATCTTTCCCTTACAAACTCATTGCTTATCACTAAACTCTTATGTATTTCTGCCCACCTTTCTCATGCTACCCACACTTTCATATTTGATGATCGAAGCAGCTTTGTGTTAGATAACTAAGGCATGAACTGCTGAAGCCAAGTTCAATTCAGGTGGAAAATGTGTGGGAAGTACATTTTAATTTCTGGTCCCCACAAAACTTTCTAGTCAAATGTATTGGTAATAAGGATAGTATTTTATCCAATATCTTATTTGTGTACTCTACTTTTCAACTGGTTTAAAATCTATGTGGGAAAAGAATATGATGCAATTGCTTCTTTAAGTCACAACAAATCACAACATAAGACCTAATATTTTTGTGGACCAAGATTTTTTCCAGAGGATTTAATTGTTTTTAATTTTTTAAAGATGTTTGTTTATTTATTTTTGAGACACAGAGAAAGAGAGAGAGAGAGAGAGAGAGAGAGAGAGAGAGCACAAGCAGGGGACAGGCAGAAAGAGAGGGAGACACAGAATCTGAAGCAGGCTCCAGGCTCCGAGCTGTCAGCCCAGAGCCCAGTAAGGGGCTCAAACCCATGAACTGTGAGATCATGACGTGAGGTGAAGTCGGATGTCCAACCAACTGAGTCACCCAGGTGCCCCTTCAGGGGATTTAATTTTTAAGATCTCCTTAAATCCCTTAAAAGAGTACAAATTCCCTACATAAGCCACAATGTATTAAAATGCCTTTCTATGTCTAGAGTCTTTCAGTGTCTTGTTCATAGTAAATGTTCAAAGCATATTGTGAAATAATTAAATTAAGAGAAATAACAGAAAGCCTCTTGATATAAATACGATGTTTTCTATAATCACCTGGCAAAACAAAGCTAATAGCTGGTGTCTCTGTTTCTGAAACGATGTAAGATATTAATATTCTAGGTTAATGTGACATTATGGTTTTAATTTAGGACACATGTTGTGTTGTAATTATCTTTGTATCACTCCAGCACATACTATAGTACTTTGAACATAGCGGTAACTTAATCAGTAGTTGCTGGAATACAGATACTTTTACTTAAAAGGGAACTCTGTAAACTCTATATTGAATATATATTAATTTTCTTCGGTAGTTCATTAAAAAAACATGGGTAGAATATAGGCCTCACTTAACCTTTAAGGATTCTGGCTAGAAGCAAAGTTTATCTATCTCAGTCAACAAAACTCCAAATTCCACAAAGGGAAGAAAGTTATTCAATATTTAGATACCTTCTTGTGTTCTAGTTACACAAACAAAGGGCCAACAGCTGTTTATAAATCCCTTTAGCATTACATTCTGGCTTAGGAAAATCAAATTTCTAACATAGAGAATGTACTCCAGCCCTAGGAAATCATTTAATCCAATAGGGATTTGGCAACAGCAATTGGCTTCAAGATTTACGCCCCAGTATGCATTCATTGACCCTGGAAAATGTAAGCACATGGGTTAGGATATATACACTAAATAGGAATTTATCTGGTGAGCAATTAGAACAGACTACTTAGAATCTTGATATGATTCCTCTTCTGCTATATGAAATAGGATGACCATATCCTTTGGAAATTGTCACGTGGTAGGTTTCTATTCTTATGTATTTAAAATGCCATTTGCTTCTATCTTAAAGAATCATCAGGACTGATTATCGTCAGAGGCTCCTTAGAACACTTAAATCAAGTCTTCACTCCCATCTCTGTACAGCTCATCATTCATAATTACCCAGGCTCTGTATAACATTTATATTTGCCGTTAGGATATTTATGTGTTCAATGAGATTTCAGTCATTGAACAGGCAGCCATGATTTCACCCAGATCACAGGTGCCCATCACACAAAGCCACCCCCCACCCCCGGCTGTGAGTGAAATTAAATAAACATACTGAAATTGATCTCTGAATAGTTTCCTGGCCCTGCACCCTAGCTTTAGTATTTATTCTTATTTTATAGAAAGCCTCAAGGGGGGATATACTAACATATCTGAAAAAAATCATTTTTTAAAAAATTATGTTGCTTTCAGTAATTTTAATAACAATAAATTTATTCCATCCACATTTACGTTTTTCTAAACAGCATTTACAAGAAGCCTATGCCAGAAAAAATATAAAAAGAAGTCTGTGTTTATGAAAAATGAAGACACTTATTTACTTGTCTTTTTGTTATTTGGAGAAAAGGGAAAAAGAGTGTTAAGACAACAAAATGAATAATGTAACATGTTTCTATGACTACAAGAATAGGCATATCGAGCAGGTCCTGTTCTTAGGACATTTGACAAAGTAATAGGCAAAGAAGGAAAATTCACATCTGAGGTATAAAAAAGTTGATGCAAACCACATAAACAGCATAGTGCAGATTCTCAATACTTGCCCCATTTTCAATATGGTAATCTTCTAATGTAAGTAGTGGTGGCATATAAAAATTTTGTTTCATTTCATGTTATACCATCTACAAAAAGGGGTTTGAAGTGAATATTACAGAAAAAAATCCTCCTCATAGAACTTCTGTTACAATGTTGCTCGTATGATCACTTAGAGTGCTGTATGTAATTCTTATATTTCCTTAGGATGAAAAGAAATGAGAGATGTTTTCCCTTTGTTGTGACTAATGGAAGAATCTAAAACACCTTGTAGGGGTACCCGGGTGGCTCAGTCACTCAAGCATCTGACTTCCGGCTCAGGTCATGATCTCAGGATTAGTGAGTTCAAACCCCTTGTTGGGCTCTGTGCTGACAGCTCAGAGCCTGGAGCCTGCTTCAGATTCTGTGTCTCCCTCTCTCTCTGCCCCTTCCTGACTTGCACTCTGTCTGTCTCTCAAAAATAAATAAACATTAAAAAATTAAAAATAAATAAATAAAACTAAATACTTTGTAAAATTGGAAGTATTTTCTCCTTGAGATAATCAGAAGTTTAGGGTTTAGAAGATAATGAAGTGGGAAAAGGCAATGTGTTTGAAATGAAAACATCAGTGTTTGAGTCCTATCTCCCTTCTTTGATGTAGATCCATTTTCTCCTCTGTGAAATGAATGAGTTGGTCTGAAAGGATCAGTTCTCTTCAAACATTGTATGAATATATTCCAGACACCAACCTAGGTCTTCAGTCTTAGAAGTTGCTCAGACCCCATGGAGACCATCCAAACAAGACAAAGCCTTGTTTCTCTGTCACTCAAGAAGGACCTAGTAAGCCCACATTCTTCTCTTCGGCCCCTTTATCACCTTCTGACAGAATGTTAGAATAGAGTAGAAGGTAGCATTGTGTTCAGAGAGCTTTTTTAGTCCTGGGGATTTAACAGATCACATGGTCTTTTTAATCTGTTGTGCTAAGCCTCTCTTTCCATGATTATCCCTAACAGAGAGCCCAGCATATTGATTGATGATTATGCATTTACTATTCTATCTTTCCTCACTCAACTGCAAACATAAAAACATCATGAAAAGAAAAATGAGATCTATTTTTGACTTCATATCCCTAGTGTTCCCCGCAAGAAATGGTGTTGAAAGTATCTGCAAGGAGATATTGGGTAGAACAGGGCTGAAGTTCAAGGAAATAATAAAAGTTTAATCAGTCTAATGAATAATGAGTCAATAGTTGCTTTTATTTCTTCATTGTTCCACTAAGTATATTATGCACTTTGTTTTATTTTTCTTAGTATTGCCTCTACTGAAATTTCCATGAGTTTGTACAAGATATAAGTTTCCTTAAAATCGACTACTTTTATCACTAAAATAATCTCTGCATCACTAAAATAGTCTTTTGAGACTCTCACTACCATGAGAATTGCTTAGCCAAGAATAAAGGGTCTATTGCCTTCTATTAGAACACAACCACATCCAGTCAACAGGTTTCGTATTTCAGGCATTCCTTAGGGGAAAAAAATTTTTTTTTAATGACCAGGGGCGCCTGGGCGGCTCAGTTGGTTAAGCATCCGACTTTGGCTCAGGTCATGATCTGGCGGTCTGTGAGTTCGAGCCCCACGTCAGGCTCTGTGCTGACAGATCGGAGCCTGGAGCCTGCTTCGGATTCTGTATCTCCCTCTCTCTCTGTTCTTCCCCTGCCTGCGCTCTATATTTCTCTCTCAAAAATAAATAAACATTGGAAATTTTTTTTAATGACCAATATTAGCTTATTTAAAATATAATTTCAGCACATCATTTTGCCACATAGTTGTTCTTTTCAAGTAGAACATAAAAGAAACTTTAAATAGAAGCACCTTAAATTTAACACAATGCAGACTCGTTACATATAAATTAGAAATATATTTACATTTTATTGAACAGTTATTTATTACTTGCTGCACTGTCTTCACAATACTTTTCCACTGGCAAATAAGGATCTATTGCACATGTTAATATTTAAGAACCGTAAACTAGTAAAATGTCATTTAATTAGAAAATAACTTATCAAATAGGCATGCTCATCCTATGTTAAGATTTGATAGCTTGGGTAATTTGTATATCTCTTACTTTGCTTATTGAATTCTACATAGATCATGTAGGGTTTAGAAGCTTGGTTCCTAAATTATATAATCTTTATGCACCTGGGCCAAACAAACCCCAATGTCTCTAGAGTAATTAGAGTTAGCAAAACACCTGCATCTGTAACACCTGGTGGCAGTAAAACATAAGTGTTGATTGGACCCTTAGAAATTAGTGAAGGCTTTGGCATCTTGAGGATTTGGGCAACAATAAAAGTAAGTACAAAGTATCACAAAGAAACCAAGTTGTGCAAATACCTAATTCTGCTTCAACAGAACACCTGAAAATGTACACACAAAAGTGAATAGAATTAAATGACTATAATCTAGACCTACTTCTTTTAGATCTCCCTGTCACCCTTTGCAATTTTGGTTTTAAGTAAGCTAAAGTAGGATAAGCAAATTGTCATAATCAAATGTAGGAAATTATCTATCTATCATCTATCTATCTATCTATTTTTTTTTTTACTTTTAAAATAATCAAAGCCATCTTGACGTATCAGCTTCTGGGAGGTAGAGTAAATATGTAAAGAACATTATCCAAATTCTCATAGCCTAACTTCAAAAGAATCTCAGAGCAAAAAGAAAACCAATTTTGTTCTAACTTAATTGGATGGAATTTAAGAATAATCTATTGCAGACTGTTTTGAAATTAGCCCGGTGTTTGGCTTTTACAACATATGTAGTCAAGTTTCTCAGAAGACTGATTGTTTCAAGTATTTTGCATGCAAATTCACCCGAAGGAGAGAAGTGTATGCAATACCAAGTGCAGAATGTTGAACTTGATCCTCAGTATGCTCCTGCAAAGACAGGGCTTTGAACAGTGACCATAGCAGGCATTTATACTTTTAAAAGATACAAAAAACACCTAATATTTTGCAGAATCATTCAATTTTTTTTGGAGGATATCTTTGTTCTGTTTTCTGCTTTCATTAAGAGTTATAGCCCTTATTAGTAGTTTCAATGCACACTTTCTCCTTTCTTATTCCAAATCCTGATTTCTGCCCCTTACTTCCTCAGAAATTGTTCTAATCATTTAGCCAATGACCATCATATTGCTACATTTGGAAACTACTCACTCCATTTTGGAGTTTTTCACTCACTTGGGTTCTGTGGCATTCATCCCTTTTCCAACCTTCTCTGTCTCCCTCAATGTGCCCTCTATTGTAACTCTGTTTTTTTAAATGTTTATTTATTTTTAAGAGAGAGAGACACACAGAACGTTCCTTCACTCCCCCTCCCTTCTCCCCTCCCACCTCCCACTTCTTTTTGGTCATCATTAACTACAATCCTCTCTGATCACTCGCAGATGTACAATTCTCTCCCATAATGTTCTGGAACTTTAAATTTCAGTATCCAACTTTGTGCAGAATGTATGTATCAGGAATATCTTCACCCCTTGCTATATCAATACATGTATGTCTGAACTCATCATCTTCTCTCTGAAATTTATTCTTCTGTCTTTATTCAATGTTTTCAGAATGTGGCACAATCATCCACATGTAAATTTCAGAAGCTTTGCAATTATCCTGGATTTCTCTCTCATCATTGTTTCCAATCAACTAAAATTTCTTTCTTTTACATCCTCTATTTCCCAATGCATCTTATCACTTCTGTATCTACTGATACTGCTCAGACTCTTTTCCCATCTCTTTTGAACAAATATGATTGAGTTCGCCACCCTCTCTGCCATTTCTGCTTCACGTCCATATTTTAAAGAACCATCAAATGAACTAAATGAAATTTAAAAAAAATTGAACAACAATGATTTTCAGAGTGAAGTCCACAGAACAGCAAGATCAGAATTAACTGGCAAATTGTTTGAAATGAAAATCTCAAGCTTCATCACAAAATTACCAAGTCAGAAACTCTAAATATGGGCCCCAGAACCTTTGTTTGACAAGCTGTGATTCTGATAAACTTTCACATTTGAAAACTGTTATTCTACAGCGTAAAATCCAGGACGCCTACACATACCAGGTAGACTCTTGCTTTCTGTGCCCCACCTATTTGTTTTTCTACCTGAAATAGCTTTGCTAACTTTACTTGTCCAAATTCCTCTCTGCAGTCATTTACACTGATCAGATGTCTTCCCTTCCACAATTTCATTCCTCCAGAGTATCTTCCTGAGCCTTCTAGTTTTTGGTGCATAGCCCTCTGATTTCTTGGCTCACAAATCCCATTAGCCATAGTTCTCCATCCTAAACTGCATGCTCTCTGGGCTGAATGATGGTGTGATATTTATTTCAGCATCTCTGAAGTTCGAGCACTTGGCATAAGGAGAATTCAAGTCGCTAGCTCCCAGCCTCCTTAAAATAAGGTAATGTAAATTCAAATATCAGTGAAACACTGCTACTACAACACATAATGAGGATACAGAGCAACTAAAACTCTCACCCATTGTTGATGGGAGGTGGGGCAGAGTGGGAATGGTTACCCAGTATGGAAAAGAACTTGGCACTTCCTAAAACAGCTAAAAATATGAATACCAATAACAATACTCCAGTAATTGCTGCTTTGTGAATGTACCTAGCAAACTTACACATACGTCCGCAATAAATATTCACAGCAGCTTTATTTATAGTAGCCCCAATAGTGGGAAAACAATTGCTCATCAGCGACATACTTTTCTTTCCAAAATGATGAAAGAAAGAAAGAAAGGAAGGAAGAAAGAAAGAAAGAAAGAAAGAAGAAAGAAAGAGAAAGAAAGAAAGAAAGAAAGAAAGAAAGAAAGAAAGAAAGAAAGAAAGAAAGAAATTGTGAGGACCTTCCTGCACAATTTAGTTAATTTGTTAACATAAAAACAAAAGTGAAGAGAAGGGAAAGATTTATGACCACTACAATTCCTTGACCTCTTCAGGTGGCAGTATGCTTAGTTAAACCATAGGTTGAAGCCTTTCCAATCCTAATGAAGGTGAATGCAAAATCATGACACAGGATGAAGAGGAAAATATATGATCAAGAATATTTTTTAAGTCTATTTATTCTGAGGGAGAGAGAGAGAGAGCACAAGTGGGGGAGGAACAGAGAGAGAGAGAGAGAGAGAGAGAATCCCAAGCAGGCTCCACACGGTCAGCACAGAGCCTGACGTTGGGCTCAAACTCACAGACCATGATCATGACCTGAACTGAAATCAAGAACTGGATGCTTAACTGACAAAGCCACTCAGATGCCCCAAGACTTTAAAGGGAAGGTGGTATTTTTTCTTCTTCTAACACGCTCAAGAGAAACCATAGTGTTTAGTTTCTGCCCCCTACCTCCAGGCTGCCAAATAAGTGGAACACAAAAGAAAAAATATATTAATAAAATTTGATTTTCCCTGTTTTATAATAAATCCATAAGATATTTATGTTCTTATTACTAAACACAAGAGCAGCAAGAGCCACGTCTAAATAGCAAGGATGAAAAACGCATTCTATAGGAGGGGCAAGATTTTCTTATCGAAAGGTGAGGAGAACTAGTTGCATATCTGATCCTGAATCCTGGCTTTGTGCTTAAGCTCGTCGTACTGCATAGTTTCTATATTAGCGGGGAGGCAATCTACATTGACAAAATGCCACAATTTTTAATATATAGTGTATTTTGGAATGACCCTTCTCGTATGGGATTGTTATTCAGGACTGACATAGGGCAAGAAAACATGGAAGAAAGAGAAAAGCAATTTCTCCTCAGTCATTCTTGAGAGGAAGCAATTAAAGATTTTTAAATCAATACATATAAGAACTACGCAGAGTAAAACCTCATTAATTGTGCAAAGATGGGGCAGTAATCATTACAAAAGAAGAAAAAGAAAAAAAAATCATTTCCCTCTCGGGGGAAAAAAACGATGGTTCCACCTAACATTTAAAGTTCAATTATCTGAAAATGAGTTCAGTTCATTCATATACCATAGCAGTGGTTTGGAAAGGAAAAGCTATGTTTTTTAAGTACTGCTTTTGTGGGTTTTAAAAGTTGACGAGCTCTATCAGAGATTTAACAGCTTGAAATGTTAATAGAAAAAGAGAATGCAATTGAAGTAAATAAAATTTACTTTTACATCACAGATTTCATAGGGAAAAATGCTTCAAAAACCATTATAATCACAGCATTCAAATAATAAAAATGTAAGGTGGCAGAAGGAACACCTGTTAAAACTGTAAAGTCAAGGTAAACTTTGACACCATGAAAACAATGCCCTGGGAGATTAATAATAACATAAATTTGGCAAAGACCTGAACAGGTGATCTGCGTACTATGTTTTTGTATGTATGTTTGTGTGTCCATGGGTAGGAGGATATTTTCCTCTCAAATATTATGGCCGTGCAAATGAACATCCCAGTCATCTTAAATTATGTATTTGTGCATTTCTGCTTTAAATAACCAGACATCAACTAGCATCCCTTTCCTTTGGAATAAAACAGTTCATATCTGGAGTTATTTATGGAACACTAGACTCTATATTTGCCAGTGCTTCCTCAGACAAGCCGAAGTGATTCTAACAAAAGAACAAACACTAACCAGCATGTGCTGAAGTTCTCAGTGCATGAAATGCTCTCGGTGCAGGGACTTGTCCACGTAGTGCATTGTTAGAATTCAATGTGCACTGTTATTTCCCTCCATCTGGCTTGGAAAGAGTGGTTTGACTCAGCAAAGCTCCACAATAAGAAAGATAAGACTTACCCAGGGATCTCATGTATCATACTGTCCATATTTTCTTTTATTTTTAAGTTTATTTATTTATTTTGAGAGAGACAGACAGCATGAGTGAGGGAGGGGCAGAGAGAGGGAGAGAGGGACAATCACAAGCAGGCTCCATGCCGTCAGTGCAGAGCCCAACACGGGGCTGGAATTCACGAAACTGTGAGATCATGACCTGACCCAAAACCAAGAGTCTGACACTTAACAGACTGAGCCACCCAAGCGCCCCTGTGCTGTCCACATTTTCAAATATTTTAAGCCCTCATAATTCTAAGACAAAGTGCACAAAGTAGGAAATCTTAATGTCATGTCAATATATCTACTAGAGAGGGAGGCAAACCATAAGAGACTCTCAAATACAGAGAACAAACTGAGGGTTGGTGGGGGGGATGTGTGATGGGCATTGAGGAGGACACTTGTTTGGATGAGCACTGGGAGTTGTATGTAAGCAATGAATCACGGGAATCTACCCCCCAAACCAAGAGCACACTGTATATACACTGTATTGTTAGCCAACTTGACAAGAAATTATTTACATAAAAAAAATGTGAGAGGATAAATCTCTTTTGTTTTAAGCCATCCAGTTTGTGATAATTTGTTACAACTGCTATAGGAAACAAATGTGGTAAGAACAAGCTGATATGTTAATTCAATTCAACTATCATTTTAAATACTCTAAAACCACATCTATTTAAACCACTGAGATGGGGCACCTGGGTGGCTCAGTCAGTTGAGTGTCTGACTTTGACTCAGGTCATGATCTCACAGTTAGTGGCTTCGAGCCCTGTGTCGGGATTTGCACTGACAGTGGAACCTGCTTCAGATTCTCTGTCTCTTTCTTCCCCTTGCCTGCTCTCTCTCTCTCTCTCTCTCTCTCTCTCTCAAAAACGAATAAACATTAAAAACATTAAAAAAAACTCATGAGACTCATGTATTATTAATCACCCCATTTTTTTTGAATAGATAATTGCTTAAAGCCTGATGAAATTTTGCTTGATAAACAAATACACTTTGTGGATAGTGACGATGAAAACAAGTTTGCTTTGACCACAGAAGTTCTGGAAGTAGCCCCCTGGGTCCCCTGCAAGGGGCGGGGGGTGGCGATAAGAGTATGTCAGAAATGGGAACCTGCTCTCGTTTTGGTACCTAGTAAACTATAGGACCTCCATATCTTATAGAGACTGGCTTTGTGTGGAGAGAAGTCAGGAGACATTTTGCAGTTAACGAACTGAGTTAAAGGACTCAGTGCCTTCTCATAAACTCGCAGAAGATATTTTTAAGAATTTCCAAGGCAAATATATAGACAAATACATAGACAAACGTGACTCTTGTCTTAACCTTTGTGGTATATTTCCCTGAATCAGTCTGAATCTTACAATAATGCTCTGAGTTATCGTTTATCCCTTAGTGTTGTAGACTCTGGCAAATGACCTATGTTCTACTTTTCTCAGTAAATGAAAGGTCAAACAGAAGGGAACATGACGAATTTGTTACATAACGAATTATCCCCAATTCTGTCTGTTTACTAATGGTTGCCACAAACTACAAAATTGAAGCACCCTAAAACAACTGGTTTACTTTTTTCATAATATTTTGTGGGGCCGTGCCATTATTTTTTATTACTTGTCCAGTTACCAGAAACTTAGGAGCTTAAAACAATAGCCATTTATTATCATGAAGGTCTTGTGGGTTAGGAGTCTGACCATGCAGAGCTGGGCTTTCTGCTCAGGGATTAGACAAGACAGCCTGCATCTTCTAAGCCAGCGTAAGAAATGTCTCTCTGGTATGCTACCACAGAATCTTATAAATACAATCACAAGAGTGACTATCTCATTATCTTTGCCTGAAGGAACATGGCATGATCAAGGGACTGAATATCCTGTTGTATTCACAACTCTTGCCCACACTCAAGAAGAGGGGAATATACTGGGTGTGTATATCCAGCTCCAGGCTGGATGTACCTGGAAGCCAATTTAGAATTCTGCCTACACCAGTCAGGAATAAGGAAAGAGCTTGTCTGGGCAATTCTCATTCATCTGAGTGTCTAATGTGGTGCAGTCAAATGTCAGCTGTCTGCAGTCATCTGCAAGTCAGGTGGACCGGATACTCAAGGTGACTTACATGCTGGCATTGATGCTGGCTGTCCTCTGGGAGATGCGATCAGAGAAGTTCCATGTGGACTCTAGGAATGGAGAGTCAGTCTTCTGACATGGCAATTGGCTTCTTCTGGATCAACTATCCAAATCGGGCTAAAGCAGAATAGTCTCTTTGGACCTGGCCTTGGAAATCTCATTGTGTTATTTTTCCTATATTCTCTTGGCTATATTGGTTTCAAATCCAACCAGATTTCAGAGTAGGGGATTTTCAGTGGGAAGAGTATCAAATAATTTGCAGACATGCTTTAAAACTATCATAGGACATTAGAATATAAGGACAATCTGTCAAGTTACTGACCTTTGTGGGGTTCTGTATCAAAATGATAGCAATACCTATTTAGTAGAGCGCTTACAATAAGAAAATATGGCAAACATAGATGGAATTAGGACACAATAGCACATGTTATATTTTGTTCAAGGTCCCCAATAGTCGTCATTTTATACTTCACCTGTTATTTAACTAAGGGTCTTTTCCTGGTTCTGTATCAAAAGAAGGCATACCTGTTGCTTACTCTGAGAAATGGTTTGTGTAATGTGCTAGTGAGTGTTCACCGATTTAAGAGTCTGAGTTTTCAGATCATTCATATGCTTGTAGGTTCACAGGCAGTTTTTTCTTGGTCAAATTAGATTAGTCTACCTTCAAAAATCATACTCAAATCCTCTGCAATCTTTGGAGGGAAAAATTTCCCATTTTCCTATAGCTGAAGCAGGAAGAGACTTCAACATCACCATCTTCCATACAATTTTAAACTTTTCTCTTTCAGTATGACCTCATACAAAACAGCAATTCTCAACACTCTTTAACATTCATAATTATCACAAAGTATGATATCTTTAAGTCTGTATTTGGTACAACTCATATGTTCAGTTGAATACCCATAAGAGTTTCAAGTTTGAATAGTCAACCTCTGTCTCTATACCCTTTCTAAGAATTTAAATATATATTCGCTAGTGTTTCCTTTTCTTTTTTATTCCAATGATTTGAACAATACTTAATTAATGCCTTTTAAATGAATGACTTTTGGCCAGTGAGTTAAATGATTCTTTAACTTCTTTCAAGTAACCTTTCCTCCTAACAAAGGTGGGACTTTTTCCAATTAGTAATGATGATGGCCTAATAATCAGAGAAATTAGTACCAAGTGAAGTTAGTAATTACTGTGTATGTAATTAAAATGTCTGTATAAAATAGTTTTAATGTTATAATTCTCAACATTTATGACTAAGATACATTTATAAAATAGCTCATATCTATTGGTAGTCTATGAGAAGGTGATATTTAACTGCAAAATGTATATCAATTAGAAATCTTAACCTGTAAAAAATATTAGCCTGCTTTTACTTGGCAATGAACAAATGTACAAAATCGATACTTTTTACACATCATAACACTTGTAAACGTGTATAATTTAACACTTCATGCACAAGTGGTTTTGATACTGTGAGTGGCTTGGACTTCATGTTGGGGTTGAAAGTGCTGTTTTTCTTTGTCTCTTTATAGCTCCACAGTTTCCCTTTGATGCTCTGCATGTTCCACAGCGCGGTGACTGATATGCCCCTGGGATGGGTCACCGGAGGAGATTCATTTAACCTTCCCACCGTTCTCGGGGTGTTTATTTTAAATGTTTTTCCCATAAGCACTTTGTGTGTTAGAACCAGATCCCTGGGCTCTAATAACTCAGAAAAGCTTACATTTGACTTTGAGCCAAACCTCTTTACAAGCATATGTTCTCCCAAAATGCCAAGTTTGAAATTGTCACTATACAAATTCATTGTGAAACTTCAATTTATTATGCAGAATGGGAAATGGGAATAGACCTATTAATCTATCAAGATAGCAAGGGATGTTTTAGTTACAATGTTTTCCTGGTACAGGCCCAGCTTATTACTTACTGTAAATCTCCCCTGCTACCCAAGATTATTTAAACTCTTGATTCTGAATGCTGATAACAAGAACAAAAAAAAATGCACTCCTTCCATTTATTTTCAGATGACCGTGGGGAAGATGAAAACCACTGAAGAATAATATTCCAAACCGATTAAATGAAATGGTTTAATGGAAGTAAGTCACAGCGAATGGCAAGTGTTATTGTCTTATGTCTTATAAGTGTACTTTTTCTAACATTCAAGCACCATGTATATGAAAGGACCTTTATTAAGTTGCTTGGAATAGCTCTCCCGTTGTGTGTTAGAAGTTTAGAAGACAGAACTGTTGTTTCTTGGTCTAACTGAACTAGATATCGATTGCAATGATGGGAGGTTTCAATTAAACTCAGAAAGAAATGCTTATCATGCACATTAAAGAAAAAAAACCTTATTATTACTACTCACAGATAAAAACCCCAGTTCGTTCACATTGCACCAACCTTCTAATCCTGCCCGTACCTCTCCAAACTGTACTATGTAACTCGCTTCCTTGTCCCATTCAGCATATTACCTCATTACACACAAACACATCAATACCTCCTAAAATGTTTGTTCTTGCACACGGTCCTTGAGTTTGCACCTATGGGTGCCATATGCCTACTCAATCTACAAACACCCAGATCGCTGCGGAAGTTGTTTGTCTGCATCTATTTGCTCTATTTTCAATGTTCCTATCATAATTTACATTTCTTTAAGACAGGGACTGTTTCTTTTTTATATGGGCACTTTTTTGGCTTGGCAAATAACAGGCTGTGAAACTAGGTAGGTACCTTCTCAGCTGGCTTGCCGGGGGTCTAATTTCAGGGTCTAAGTTCAGGGTCCACTGTTGACGATGCACTGTAGATCTAGCCAAGTCTGTAACATATTCGGTATTTGTGTCACTATGCAGTTCACAGACTGAAAATGGAAGATCAATTGAGGTTTTCATATGGAAATCTCATAATATGTATACTAAACATTACCTTCTCCAAGTTTGCCAAAGTTCTAGAAAGTATGTTTTCTTCTTTCAGGTAATTTCCACAGGTATATTTAATGAGGGTTCTTTTCTTTATTTCAAGTTATGGGAATTTTAAAAATTTTGTTAAATTTGCATTTGTTACTATGTATTGTGTTTTTAGAAAAGTGGACGGTTGTTGTGCGAATTAATTATAAGTATGCCATTGTTTAAGAGCTGCATGAGCCATATTTCATGTTAACATTTCTGATATCATATGTATGTGGTTTTTAAATTTTTTTTATTTTAGAGAAGGAAAGAGAGAGAGTATGAGCAGGGGAGAGGGAGAGAAAGGAAGAGAGAGAGAAAGAGAGGGAGAGAGAGAGATTGAGAATCCCAACAAGCAGGCTCCACGATCAGCACGGAGCCTGACCCCACAACTCTGAGATCATGACCTGAGCCAAAATCAAGAGTTGGATCCTCAACTGACTGAGCCACCCAAGCACCCCAGATTGTATGTAAGTTTAGTTGAAAGTAGTTGTTTTCAGATAGTGATGAACTTTACATTACATGAGATCTTAAACTCAATGAAATAATTATTAATCACCAAACTTTACTTAAGTAATCATGTACTGTAAAAACAAGCAGGATTAAAAGATGACCAAATTCAAATTTATAGTTGTTGGACAACTAATCCTGCTGCTAAAGAGATATTGATGAAACAGGAAAAAATATGAATATACTATGAATCTTTGAAAATGAATTTTACTGGAAAAGTGACCTTAGGACTATGGTCTAGTTTTAATGAAAGTACATTTTGCAGAAGCAGCCTAAGGTTTTTGCATAACATCCAAAGTTTCTCTCTCATTCATTTATTGAACTTTCCTAAGACAGGGGTTAAATGATGATTTTCACTATAAGCATTCAGTTTAGCAGCTAAAGAAGAGGAAGAGAAGAAAATTATGGGGCTATTATTCAAAGTTGTTCTTTCCTTTGTAAAAACCGAAAAGTCACAGTTATCCTGAGAAGTGCATAAAATGTGATGGAAAGTGATGACAAATATTCTCAGACAAAAAGTAAAACCAAGTTTTGGGGAAAAATCTTTTGTCTAATGACAGGATTATACTGTGTTTATCAAAACTTTAGAATTTATTGGGGCACCTGGGTGGCGCAGTCGGTTGGGCGTCCGACTTCAGCCAGGTCATGATCTCGCGGTCCGGGAGTTCGAGCCCCGCGTCGGGCTCTGGGCTGATGGCTCGGAGCCTGGAGCCTGTTTCCGATTCTGTGTCTCCCTCTCTCTCTGCCCCTCCCCCGTTCATGCTCTGTCTCTCTCTGTCCCAAAAATAAATAAAAAACGTGGAAAAAAAAATTAAAAAAATAAAAAAAACTTTAGAATTTATTAAATCCTCAGTATGCAATGTTTGGTATGATGGTGATAAGTACTTAAGTAAAACTATTTTGACCTCTCTTCATAGAGAAAATCAGAAGATAAAGGGTTTTGTTTTCTTGTTTTTTGTGAGCTGTGAGGTAGAGAACACTCATTTATGTATTGACACAGCAGAAATAAATAAAGTAATAAAAGTCAGTGTTTGGAGAATGTATGCATTTATGCCTATGTGTCAAACTGTATACTATTATGTAAATTCAATAGTCAATTATCAATAATTTTCTCCCTGATCTTCATTTCTTTCTGGAAAAATGTAAATTGTGACCTTTGATAATACATGATTTCAGTATGCTGTAAAAACTGAGCAAGGGCAAAATCAATGCACAACTTCGTTTTCTGCACTGAGATACCCAGTAGCCATAAAGAAAAAAAATGTATTCATACGAGTTTTGAAGCGATAGTTGAAATAAAATTTGTATTTGAATAACTTTCTTTGTGCCAGTAGCTATCAACTATAGGATTTCAAGATTATTTTCAGAGCCTCAAATCTGGTATCCATCAGAATGACATATTAGCATCTTGAGAGATCTAAGTATATCATTTTCGTGTAAAAGTATATGAATTTAAAATTTTCAGAAAATCTTTCAGGACAAACTAAGAACGAACTAGTGGTCCACATGGTTTAATTTCCAGGATTCCAATTCTTTCTAAAACCTTGCTGATCCCTTATACACAGCAGAATTTTTAAATGATTGAGTATTACTGGTATAATTTAAATTTCTTAAAATAATTAATTGAATATTAATACTTTGTAGAATCAAATTTAAGTTAGAAGTCCAGTGCCTGGTTTCCTGATTTGTCCTGATTTGAAACATTCTTCCAGATTTTGAAAGTTTTAGATTATGCCCAGGAATATCTAATCATACCTTTTCAGTAAGAAAATCTCTATGACTTTTGTGTCCATGTTGCCTCAATCTTTTTATTCAGAGGCTCCATGGGTTTTAGGTCTATGTGCTCATTTGTTTATCATTGACATTCTCCTTGGTAACTATGATGTATTTGAGTTTCAAAGCTATGGCAATCTTATTTTATTTTTCCAAGAGCAACTAATAACTCTTAAAAGGAGTTGAGAAATGGAAAAGAGTGAACATTTTAGAAAGTGGGATACGAAGCTGATGAGAAAAATATGAATGGAAGTTAGACAACCTGTCATTTTATGTTGCTTGGGAGAGGCACAGACCAGATAGATATTTGCATTTAGATTGGAATTAGGTTGGGGCGCCTGTGTGGCTCAGTCTGTTAAGAGGCTCAGGTCATGATCTTATGGTTCATGAGTTCCAGCCTCACTTCTGGCTCTGTGCTGGCAGCTCAGGGCCTAGAGCCTACTTCAGATTCTGGAAGCAGGCCCTAGCAATCTGTTTGAACAAACCCTCTGAATAATCCTGATGGATGCTGAAGTTGCTCTGGATGAATTTATTTGGAAAGATAGAGAATAATTTTAAGAAAGTGTGACTTTGAATTTTTTTTCAGTGTTTATTTATTTTTGAGAGAGAGACAGAGACAGAGCACAAGCAGGGGAGGGGCAGAGAGAGAGGGAGACACAGAATTGGAAGCAGGATCCAGGCTGGGAGCTGTCAGCACAGAGCCCGATGCAGGTCTCGAACTCAGGAGCCTCAAGATCATAACCTGAGCTTCACTGACTTAGCCATCCAGGCTGCCCAAGAAAGTATGACTTTGATGTCAAGATTTTGAAGGTGATATGTTAGACCCAGAGAGGTGAATGGTTGATATGGAATGATGAAACATCACCAGAAAATGAGGAAGGAGGTCAAGGAATAGAAACAGGTGTTGGACAGATTTACATGTTGACCTAACAATTCATCAAAAATGATTGTGAGAGTACTAACGGAGAGAAATTTATGAGTCAGTAGCAAATAGTTTTCAACAAGTCTGGAGTAATTGGGACTAAAAGGATACTTTAAAAGAGCTACTGTTCTCTAAAGAAAAAAGATATAACATTTTTAAGTAACAGAAATGAACAATGGACAGATTTTTTCCACCCCGCAGGCATCATGATACACTGGGTGGGACAAAAACTAAAAAAAAAAAAAACTAAAAAAAAAAAAAAAGAAGAAAAAGACCAATCATAAATGAGCAGATCAGAAGAGACATGTGACTCAGTGTTGTAGACATTCGATCCCTTCATGAAATGCGTAGATTTTTTTTTTCCTATAGGAAGGTTTTTATTTTAGAAAATAAAATATTTGTCATTGTGAGCAAAACATCAGATCATACCATATCCAGGAGTCAAACAGAAATTTTTCTTTTCATGATGGTGCTGTACATAAAAAGAGCAAAACCTCAAAAGCATGACTTAGAATATTTACAGATTTACATATTGATGCAAATCAATTACTTCATATAGGTCTTCACTCAATTTTCACATAATTACAATTCCTTTTTTGACTAACTTCTCCAAAAAATTCTTCCATCACTCTCAATCTCTTATTTTCTCAATTACTTATCACCCAGATTTATTTAGCACTCATACCACTTGCCAGAGCCCTGCGTTACAATATGCTTCTGTTTACTTACTTGTATTGTTTACCCTAGTATACAATGTTTCATAAGGTTATGGACCTCACCTTGTCTGTCACTGTCATTAATTCTTATGAGAATGGTGTCTGATACAAATCCATCCCTCAGTTAATTTTCTGGAATAAATAAATGAACACATTAATGACTCTGGTGTTGCTGCTGTGATGATAGAGGTCGTCCATTAGATAGCATGACATATTTATTTTTACATCAGAGATCATTGGTGCTGGCAATTATGACTACTTTCTTAGCTACTGCAATACTTTAAAGCATTCTCTAAGGAAAAAGCTATGTACTTTTATTAGATCTTGAAAGAGATCTGTGAGGGGAGGAAAAATAAGAACCTTTGTTTAGGAAAAATAAATTTTAAAACAGAACAAAGCTTTTAAAATCATTCCTATGTATAAAAAATTATAGAGGTAAAAGTGAAAAACAAATAATATTTCATCATCTGAAGTAAACACCTTTAACAATAATCTATGAACTTACACATGGTAATAAAATATATTTATATTATAATACACATATTTCTATACATATATTTACATATTTTATTATCATATTGTTTATTAATATGATTTGATTTTTTATTCAACAACATGACCTAGAATTCCATGACAATAAATATGGATTAAATTTTTTCTACTTAATGGCTACATGATTTTGCAATGCTAGTTTGTATTATAATACAGTTAAATAATTAAGTGCTAGACCCTTAATTTGTCTCCAAAACTCTACAACCCTACAGTAAACAGGGAAAACATTTATACAGATGAATGATTTTCTATTTATGATGAAATCTATCATGACCAAAAAGCATCTTAATGATGCACAAAATTCCATTTCATGTTTTTACATCATGACTAATTCTGCATTTATTATATTAGTGATTTTTACTAAGAGAAATATTTAAAGTTAAAACAAAGCTGAAATGATAGGATGGAATGTTTGAACTTGTGTGACATTTAATGAAAATTTAACAATCGCTATTCACTTCAAAACACCCCTGAAATATAAGAACTACGGGACAAAGAACACATATCCAGAATACTTTTCCACTATTGCTGGCAGGTGAGAGTAGATCATGGTCAGTCATTGAGATAAAAACTATTTTGTGCAAATAAAGTAAAAATATAAATACGCTCTATATCTATATTAGTGCTACTGACCTTGTAAACGTCTTGAGAAAATTTGTTTTCCTTGTGGGAAGAGTTGATGACTTAGGTAAGTATCATCATGAAGATAGCAAGGAAACAAATACCAGCTACGGGACCCTGCGAAGTAAAAATATTCCCTGGATTTTCACTTACTTTCGCACTGCACCTCCAATTTTTTAATACATTCTTTAGGTAAGACTACCTGTTTTCTAGTAAAAAAAAAAAAATAACATTTGGAGAACAATATAAGGAACTCTATGTGAAGATGTCGGAAATATATTTATCAGCCTAGGCAGAATTTGAGCTAAATTGAGTCAGTTACTTCCTAAGTGAGTGGTTGTTAAACTCACTTTAAGAATTAGCCTTCACAGTTTTGCCATTACTAATAGCTTTGGAATGTCATAACTTAGGATCTATGACTATATCTATACCTTACTGGAACTCTACATTATTCTAAGGTAAATTCACCTCACATACAGCCTCGCCGTCTCATCCAGCAGGAAACGAATGTCTGGCTTCCCAAATGTCTTTCCTGAGAGTAAACACAACTTTCCCTCAAATGTCTAGCAAATGTTGCCTGTCCACGCCAGATTTGTAGTGTATGCCTATTCATGACCAACTCGGTGAGAGGGAAAATGGTTTTGTCACTAGAAGAATTGTAACACTTCTTGAGAAATGAAGTTTTTCTTGTTGTCCTAAATCCCTTGAAAGGTCTCCACAGACCAGTAAATAGTTGGCTACTTGTCTTCTTTGCATGCATTATCAGAATTTAACATCTGAAAGGACTATCTCACAGCTATTTTTTTAATCGATACAGCTGATGTACAATGTTATATTAGTTTCAGGTGTACAAAATAGTGAATCTGTAATTGTATACATGACACAATGCTCAGCATAAGGGTAATTACCGTCTGTCACCACACAGAATTTTTATGATATGATTGACTATATTCCCCTGAGATGCTATTTTTTTAAATGTAGTTTAACCAAAGCAATACTAATTCCAGAGTACAGATCTGAGAAGAAAACTGTCATTTCTTCATACACGTGAATGGCAGTCACAGGAAATGTGAATAGTGGTTTGAATGACTCCATTCACCTTTAAAATTTTCCTATATCCAAGAAATTTGCTCTTATCACACTCCTTTCTCCACATCATTGTGGGAAATTGAATTAAAAATATATAAGAAAAAATCATGACGGGGTAAAAATTAAATGGAGGATATCATTGAGGTGCAACAGATATTTCAAATGTTGCTAAATATGCATGGGCAATGAAATCTGTGATTACCTGAGTTAATTTTGCATGTAAGTATCAGTGAATTAACTATTTTTTGATCTACTCCTGGGAAATGATCAAGGAAGAATTTTCTAAGATTTGGGCTGCTGAAACACACACACACACACACACACACACACACAATTGAATTTCTGTTTTATTCCTTTTGTAAATAAATCTAAGATGAAAACACATATTTGGTTTTAACAACTTTGGAGAAAATATGCTAAGGTGAAATGAATGGCAATCATGTGATTTAGGTGATCCCTGAACACATGTGCGCTTGGGAAACAGAAAACATTAAGGCAAGTCATAGTTTTAAATCAGAATTCCACAGCATTATATACTAAATGGGATCTTGAGGTTCTTTAATTTACCTTTAAACTCTTTTTAAGAATAATAACTTACTCTTTAGTGACTAATCATCTAGAAAAAAGCCTGGGAATCTAATCACTTTCAAATCATTGTAAAAAATTATTTTAATTAAAAATGGGTTCAGGGAGGGGCGCCTGGGTGGCTCGGTCGGTGAAGCGTCCGACTTCAGCTCAGGTCATGATCTCACGGTCCGTGAGTTCGAGCCCCGCGTCGGGCTCTGGGCTGATGGCTCAGAGCCTGGAGCCTGTTTCGGATTCTGTGTCTCCCTCTCTCTGTGACCCTTCCCGTTCATGCTTTGTCTCTCTCTGTCTCAAAAATAAATAAACGTTAAAAAAAATTTTTTTTAATAAATAAATAAAAAATAAAAATGGGTTCAGGGAAATGATGCAGTTTTATAGACTTTTTTAACTTGAAAGAAAATAACAATCAGCAACACAATGCATTTTTAAATGTCTCAAGATCATACAGTGAGTAAGTTAGATAACTGGAAAAATGATGGTTTTATTTTTAAATATTTTAATAGCAACGTTAATGTATGCTGATCCACTACATTTCTTCTCAATTCCAGTTCAGGTTTTTTGTAGTTTTATTTTTGTTTTCATTCGCCTGAATTCATGGATTCAAAAAGAAAGATCAAATGGAAACCACTCTTGCATTCCATCATTAGGTTCTTCTTAACAGAAATCCTGAAGAGTTGAAGTGGAACATGTAGAAAGGAAAAGTGAGGGTCACCCCTCACCCCAACCATGTTTCCTTCCAACACCTTGATTCCATGCCAGCTTTTTGAACAAATACAGAGCATTGACTCAACTCTAATTTTCAGGATTTACCGCCATAATCCCAACCAATAAACATTTTAGGTGGAGCAGAGCCAGCTAATCTGCTATTTTGGAACTTCATGAAGACTGTCTTTCTATGTGCTATGCAAACTCGTTGGTAAAATTACATTTTTTCTAAATGTTTATTTATTTTTGAGAGAGAGACAGAGACAGAGTACGAGCGGGGAAGGTGCAGAGAGAGCGGAAGACAGAATCCGAAGCAGGTTCCAGGCTCTGAGCTGTCGGCACAGAGCCAGATGTGGGGCTCGAACTCACAGACTGTGAGATCATGACCCCAAGTCAGTCATTTAACCAACTGAGCCACCCAGGTACCCTCTGTTGTGGCAAAATAAAATGAAAGAATAAAGATATGGTTTTAGTGAACTATGAAGTGCCCCTTAGTTTGCCCCTCCCTCGTGTGGGAGTAGCACATTTATATTTGGTACAATTACTTACCATAATTAAAACCGAGTGTCAGTTGGAAATTCTTCAAAATGTGACAAGTGGAAGCAGAAAATGCATGATTGAACTGTAGAAGAGAGTTGAAGTCAGAAATTTGGAGTCCAGCAGCAAAAGAATCATTTCTAAGTGGTAGGAAGTTTATTGCAGTGAACTATGGTGAAGTATCAAATGTTGTACATACACATAGAGGAATAGAGAACCCATGAATATCTTTCCCTTCCTTCTTCATGCCCTGTAGCAATTTTGTCAACTTCTCATCAAAAATCCTTGAAAGTTTTTCCTGCACTCCTATTCAGTACAAACTTATCATACTAACTGCTGCTTTTGTCTCAATTTTTTTTTTATATCACAATACCTCCAAAACCATTCTGAAACAAGTATATATGTATTTGTGAAATGCAAAATAGAAAGGAATGTGTGACCAACACCATACATTATTTGTGAAGAGGGGAGACACAGACCGTGGAAAACTTTTTTAGTTGATAATACTTGTCACAAATATATGAATGAGGGCTGCCTGGGTGGCTCAGTCGGTTAAGCGTCCAACTCTTGATTTCAGCTCAGGTCATGATCTCACAGTTTGAGCCCCTCACTGGGCTCTGTGCTGACAGTGCAGAACCTGCTTGGGATTCTCTCTCTCTCTCTCTCTCTCTCTCTCTGCCCTTTCCCTGCTTGCTCACTTTCTCTCTCTCTTTCCCAAAATAAATTAAAAAAATTTTTAAATCCCAAATATATGAATGAAGGCTTACATACTCAAAGTGTTTTACCTTTGTACATGTCATAGACATTTGACTTTTAACATTGAGCAATGGTAGTTTATGAAAATATAATGTCTTAAAGAGGTAGGTAACAATGCAACTCTTCCTTGTTTGAATTTTGACATAAGCTAGAAAAGTACACTTCCTACACGTCATCGGAAGGAAAAAAATAGATAAAGAAAAGAGTAAAACATACCCTGTGGCATCCTGGACAAAAATGTCTGGATTCCACATTTATTGGATATTAGAGACATTTGCTAATTTTTATTCCCAAAGCTCAATAAAGTTAATTAAAGTTCATAAGAATAAACATAAAATATTCACATGAATAACATAGTAAGTCATAAGCACTTTGTTCCAATGGAGAGCAGCTGATTTACAGACTTAAAATATAGTTTTTACATACATATCGGGGCCTGGCCAATGAACCAAATCAAATAGAGTAATGAATTGAGTAATCTTAAGATGGATTAATTAGGTTAGAATTATGAATTTAGAAATTAAAAAGTGATATATTATTTTGTTAGCAGGTAATGGCGGTTGACAATTTGCTACAAATTCTCATAGTATTTATTATAATAACATTAATCATGCACAGCTGTTCTGCTCTAAAAGCAGTTAAGGGTAATTCCACAGCGTTTCATTTAAAAGCAATATCTTCTGTTCACAGGAAAGGAGTTGAGCATGTAAAGATACATTAAATAATAAGAAATATAAGATGAGCTTTTCATGTGCTCCTAAGTTAGTTTTAAAAGGAGGAGACACCTTTCTAGGTGAGGATTTGGATAAATCTCTAGTATATCGCAATAATTTGCACAGTCCATCTCTAGGATATTTAATACTAATTTGAGCAGTCCTCGTCTTCTCTTGAGCTTCCTTTTTTTTCCATCATGCTCTAAGGGCTGGCTGGACCTGCGAGGTGAGAAAACCATTTCTAATGTTCAGTTATTGTCAGTAAAACGGGGGTGTAGAATTCACGTCTTTATGGCCTCAGCTTAGACTGTATTATTTACCGTGCTTTAATACTAAGCTAGCATTAGAAAACTGATTGGGGAGATTTCTAAATAGGCTATCATCTGGAGAATTTGTGATTACTTCGGGTTGGCTTGCTTCTTAAAAGTCAGATAAAACTAACTCACAAAATATTGTGGTCCAGGTGCATTTTAACACATTAAATCATTTTTTTTCTTGAATGATATAGTCCAGAGGAACACTTCCAAAGAATGTTCTCATTATCTCCAAGTCTCCACATTTGTTTCCATGGAACTGGATAACAATAATTAGCAGTAGTACTTATGCTTTGGCGGTATATCTCCTTTAGCATCCCGAATTTTGCATATTTTACACTGTCTCTTACATCAGGCTTATCAGATATTTATATACTAAATGGTATTTTCAAAGTAACAAGTGATTGGGTTTATTTATCCAGTCGGCTATTTTTTGCATAGTTCATTTATTTCACTATTTACCTTTACTATTTCCTCCTCTTAATTTCTTTTTGGTTTATATTGTTCTTTTTTTTTTCTCATTTCCTGATATAAGTATTTCTTTTAGTTCTCATTATTAGTCATTTCTTATGTGGTGAAATAAGACTGATACACTTGAATTATTAGGTCTATTTTGCTGTAATCTGTTAAAATTGGAAATCAGACTAAATAAACTATGTGGCTCCAAGAAGAAGGGGGAGAAGGAGAAGGGGAGGGAGAGAGAGAGGGGGGAAGGGAAGGAGGAGGAGGAGGAGGAGGAGGAGAAAAGGAAGAGGTTGACACGATGATTGATGCAACATAACACAGAGGTCAGAGGAACATTTCACAAAATGCACCTTTCAAGAAAATGCAAACAGAAGGGGAAGAATTAGGATTTTGAGGCTTTCCAACCTGAGATCTCCTGCCAACCTTCTTTTCTAAAACTGTGGAAACCAGAAGTGGAAGCCACAGCTTTAACTCGGGTGCCAGAAATAGGGATCCACAGCTGGGGATTCAAAGAGGCAAATTCTGGTAGCAAGGATATCACAGAACAACACATATTTTGAGCATATGGTCTTCCAAATGTCTGACTGTTAGATATATAGGCACGTGTTCAGGAGGCCCCAGGGCCAAACAGAAGCAGTAGGGGGAGAGAGGGAGCTGGAATGATAGAGCTGGGTGGGGTGAGATGTGTGGGGTTTTGCTGTTAGAACAGTGCACTCCTAAAACTCCGCAGCTCAGGAAGCAGAAAGCTGAAGCCCTCTGATTTTCAAACATTAGATGACAGAGTCAGAGGCTGGCAAGGAGCTGTAAATTGTACAGAAATTAGAGAGACATCCCCGGGAGGTTGGGATAAAACAGCAATGATGGAAAACAAGAACAGCATAGGTATTAGTTTCTGTGAAATACAGAGAAGAAAAATTTTGTTCTTTGAGTCCGAGGAAATTAACTGCCATATAGAGCAGCAAATAAAATGGTATATTTTCCACAATGTCCAATTTTCAACCCAAAATTATTAGAAATAACAAGAAATAGGAAAATGAGACCCACTGAAGAAAAGAGGCAGTCAATGGAAACAGACTCTGAGATCAGAAATTATACTTATCAGACAAAGAACAGCTATTGAACGTATGGTTAAATGCTTAAAATATGTATCTATTTAAAATAAAGGAAAATGCATATTCAGGTAAGGACTATCAAACAAGAAATTGAAATAATGTCTTTAAAAGTAACATTTTCAAAGCTGAAAGGCAGAATAACTATTTTTTTCTTTTCACAAATTATATTTTTATACTTTTTAAAAATATAAATTTACTGTCAAGTTAGCTAACATGCAGTAGATACAGTGTGTTCTTGGCTTTGGAAGTAGATTCCCATGATTCATCACTTACTTACAACACCCAGTGCTCATCCCAACAAGTGCCCTCCTCAATGTCCATCACCTATTACCCATTTTCCCCTCTCCCTCGCCCTCCCCCCAACAGTTTGTTCTCTGTATTTAAGAGTCTCGTATGGTTTGCCTCCCTCTGTTTGAAACTACTTTTTTCCCCTTCTCTTCCCCAGGGCCTTCTGTTAAGTTTTCTCAAATTCCACATTAGGAGTGAAAACATATGATATCTGCCTTTCTCTGACTGACTTATTTCACTTAGCATAATAGCCTCCAGTTCCATCTATGTTGTTGCAAATGGCGAGATTTCATTCTGTCTCATTGCCAGGTAGTATTCCATTGTATATATAAACTACATCTTCTTTATCCATTGATCACTTGATGAACATTTGGGCTCTTTCCATAATTTGACTATTGTTGATAGTGCTGCTATAAACATTGGGGCACATATGCCCCTACGAATCAGCACTCCTGTATCCTTTGTGCTATTGCTAGGTCATAGGGTAATTTAAAAGCTGCTAGAGTTGATAAATGAATTCAGCAAAGTTGCAGGATATAAAATCAATGTACATAAATTGGTTACATTTCTATACAGCAATAATGAAGAAACAAAGAGAAATCAAGAAATCGATCCCATTTACAATTGTACTAAGACCCATAAAATACCTAGGAATAAACCTAACCAAAGATGTAAAACTCTGTATGCTGAGAACTATAAAAAGCTTATGAAGGAAATTGAAGAAGACACAAAGAAATGGAAAAATATTCCATGCTCATGGATTGGAAGAACAGATATTGTTAAAATGTCAATACTACCCAAAACAATCTACACATTCAACACAATGCCAATCAAAATTGCACTGGCATTCTTCTCAGAGCTAGAACAAACAATCCTGAAATTTGTATGGAACCACAAAAGACCCCAAATAGCCAAAGTAATGTTGAAAAAGAAAAACAAAGCAGGAAGCATCACAACCCTGGACTTTAGCTTCTACTACAAAGCTGTAATCATCAAGACAGTATGGTATTGACACAAAAACAGACACATAGACCAATGGAATAGAATAGAGAACCCAAAACTGGATCCACTAATGTATGGCCAACTAATCTTTGACAAAACAGGAAAGGGTATCCAATGGAAAAAAGACAGTCTCTTTAACAAATGGTGCTGGGAGAACTGGACAGAAACATGCAGAAGAAATAAACTAGACCACTTTCTTACACCATACACAAAAATAAACTCAAAATAGATGAAAGACCTAAATGTGAGCCCAGAAACCATCAAAACCCTAGAGGATAAAATAGGCAACAAGTTCTTTGACCTGGGCTGCAACAACTTCTTACTTGACATATCTCCAAAGACAAGGGAAACAAAAGCAAAAATCAATCACTGGGACCTCATTAAGATAAAAAACTTCTGCACAGCAAAGGAAACAATCAACAAAACTAAAAGTCAACCAATGTAATGGAAGAAGAAGATATTTGCAAATGACATATCAGATAAAGGGTTAGTATCCAAAATCTATAAAGAACTTACCAAACTCAACACCTGAAAAACAAATAATCCAGTAAAGAAATGGGCAGAAGATGTGAACAGACACTTCTCCAAAGAAGACATCCAGATGGCTAACAGACACATGAAAAGATGTTCAACATCACTCATCATCAGGGAAATGCAAATCAAAACCACAATGAGATACCACCTCACACCTGTCAGGGTGGCTAAAATGAACAACTCAGGAAACAACAGATGTTGGCAAGGATGTGGAGAAATGGGAACTCTTTTGCATTGTTGATGGAATCGCAAACTGGTGCAGTCTCTCTGGAAAACAGTGTGGAGGTTCCTCAAATAACAAAAATTTTTTGAAATGCCATTTAGACTCACAGCAGACTGGAGATTTAAAAAAATGTGTGTGACCTTGAATATAGATCAAAACAAACGATACTCTCTGAAGCAAAAAGAAAAATATTGAAGAAATATGGATCGAGTTTCACTTCCACCAATAATGTGATAGCAAGAACCAGAATTACACTTGTATAATAACTTATTAGTTCCAGAAGTTTCCCTGCTGATTCTATCCATTTTCTACATAGACAATCATGTCATCTGTGAACAAAGAGAGTTTTAGGTCTTCATTACCCATCTATATACTTTTATATACTTTTCATGTCTGATTGCATTGGCTAGGACTTCCAGTACAATGTTGCAAAGGAGTGCAGAGAAGGGACATCTTTCCCTTGTACATGATATTAGTGGAAAGGCTTTACATTTTTCACCATTAAGTATGATATAGGTGCAGGTATTTTGTAGATATTATTTATTAAGTTGAGGAAGTTCATTCTCTATTCCTAATTTAGTGAGAGTTTTTATCATGAATGAGTGTTGAATTTTATCAAATATTTTGTCTCCATGTATTGATAGGTGACTTCTAAGTCACACAAGTTGGTATGTGATTTGTAAATTTGTAAATGTGAGATAAATCTCACAACGCTGTGAGGTCTGTCTCATTACTGGTTCCTACTGCAGTTTTTAACGCTCAGACTTCTCTACACCTGATCTCCAGCATTTCATCAATTACTGTGCAGTTTTTCTTATCCTGGTGCTGGTTCCCATGGTGGAAAGCCCTTTGAGTCTCTGTTCAAACTGCAATTTCCTGTATTCACCTACCTGCCTTGAAACTTGGCAGCAGTGATTTTTCCCTGGGTCCCCTCTAATAAGAGTTGTTGATTTTCCAGTCTATTGAGTTGTTACTTCTTTTTTTTTTTTAATTTTTTTTTCAACGTTTATTTATTTTTGGGACAAAGAGAGACAGAGCATGAACGGGGGAGGGACAGAGAGAGAGGGAGACACAGAATCGGAAACAGGCTCCAGGCTCTGAGCCATCAGCCCAGAGCCCGACGCGGGGCGCAAACTCACAGACTGCGAGATCGTGACCTGGCTGAAGTCGGACGCTTAACCGACTGCGCCACCCAGGCGCCCCGAGTTGTTACTTCTTGATAGAGTAGATTAGTGACTCCCAAGCTTCTTAAATGCAGAACCCCAAAACCCACTAATCTACTTTGGTCACATAAATATGCATATTTGGAACATTTCATATAAATGGAATCATACACTTGTGACATTTCTCTGGAACTCTATTCATTTTTCTTCATTCTTCAGATTGCACGTTATCTTGATCTACTTTTAAGTTAGCGTATTCTCTCTTTTGCCAATTCAAACTGATGATCAAACTTCCTCTAGTGAAATTTTAACTTCAGTTATTACACTTTTTGTATATCATAATTCCCACTTTTTTTTTTAACGTTTATTTATTTTTGAGACAGAGAGAGACAGAGCTTGAATGGGGGAGGGTCAGAGAGAGAGGGAGACACAGAATCGGAAGCAGGCTTCGGGCTCTGAGCCATCAGCCCAGAGCCTGACGCGGGGCTCGAACTCACAGACCGCGAGATCCTGACCCGGGCCGAAGTCGGACGCTTAACCGACTGAGCCACCCAGGCGCCCCATAATTCCCACTTTTAAAAATAATTTCTTTTTGGGGCACCTGGGTGTCTCAGTTGGTCAACCATCCAACTCACCTCAGGTCAGGATCTCATGGTTTGTGAGTTTGAAGCCTGCCTGGGATTCTCCCTCTCTCTCTCTCTGTCTCTGTCTCTGTCTCTAAATAAGTAAGCTTTAATAAAATAAAAAATAAAAATAATTTCTATCTATTCACATCTGCCTATTTGATAAGACCTTGTTATCTCACCTTCCTATAATTCTCTAAACATGGTTTCCTTTAGATTTTTAACTATATTTACAATCAATGTTGAGAAGACTTTGCTTGCAAACCATACCAATTGTCCACCACTGTGAGTTTTTATTGTCTGCTATTTTTAATGTCTACAGTTCAAATTGCCCATTTGTTTTCATGTCTCATGCTTCTTGGAAAACAATTTAAATGATAGATTTTAGCAATTCTGGGTCCTGATGCATTCTTGATATTGATATTATTGTCTTTGTTTACTTCCTTACTTCTTTATTTAGAGACATGATGGGCTAATTCTCCAGTCTATTTTCCCACTTTGGGCAGCCTCAGATGTCCCTACACAGATCTTTCCTTTTGTTTTTATTGGCCTAGCCATCTAAGAGTCATTCCTGGATCAACATGTACCACTTTTTGTTCAGAATTTGTTCTTTATGCCCCCTTGGTCAGTTAGATTTCTATCCTCTGCTATTGTGTGTATGTGTGTATGCCTGGGAGGCCACTATTATAGTCCAAAGAGTTTAGATTTTTGCACCTTTGCAATTGTTTGCCAGGGATGCTGTAACAAAATACTATAGTTTGAACAACAGAAAACTGTCATCTCATAGCTCACAAGCTAAAAGACCAACCTCAAGGCAGGGGTTAGTTACTTCTGAAGACTAAAAGGGAAGAATCTTTTCTAGTTTTCTCTGCTTGACTTGTATATGGCTGTCCTTTCTGTGCGTTTTTTTCACATCATCTTACCTTTGTTTACATCTATGTCCAAGTTTCCCTTTCTAATAAAGAGACCAGTCATCCTGGATTAGGATTCAGTCAATAACCTCACTTTAATGTGATTTTCTCTTTAAAGATGCTATCTCTAAATAAGGTCCCACTCTGAGGTACTGGGCTTAGGACTTTAATTTGGTCCTGCACACAGTATTTCAGAGTGCCGGGATGAGTATGATGTTATTTTAAGTCTATTTTCCTAGGAATTGACCCTGGGTAGGTATAGCTTACCTTTCAGTGTTTGGTTAGAGAGAGGTTCCCTTTCACCATTTGTGTTTCTGCCCTATGTTGATGGTCTGCATAGAGCTTGGGGAATGTTACCAAGTTTGCCTCATGTTTTCTCTGATTGGTTCTATGTGAGTGGAGGCTAGCACATGTGTGCAGTTTTCTTGATCCACACATTTGCCTTAGTTCCTAGGAGGGCTCTTTGAGGTTTTCTCTTTCCGGGATCTCTCTCTATTAAATTTCTGGTGAATTGGCTGTCTTCTTTGTTTCCCTGTAAATTATATGTACTTAAGATGTTTCTAAATTTGCCTTAGCCCACGTATGTAACACAGAGGTCAATAAAAGCAGGCAAACAAACGTCTGATATCTTCAGGATAGTCCTAAAGAGACATAATATATCAACCCCACTGCCCTTCTTCCCTAGACCTATCAAAACATTCTTAAATACACACCAGCTCCTCAGGCAGACTACCTGTAAAAGCAGAAGCCATGGCTTTCACATTGAAGAACTTCCCTTGGTTTCACAGAACTGAAGCTCTGATTTTCCTCTCAAAGTCAGAGCATTTGCTATCATTTTACTACGCAGAGTCTGCATCTTTATGGATTCTATTCTTAGCCTATATCATTGAATTCTAAGCATTGTGTCTCAGCTCCTGAGAAAACTGAAAGATCCATTATTTGAGAAATTGTGACTTTTCGAGTATTTGATATCTTATTCTAGTGATGCAACTGTATAAGACATGGCCATATATTCAGGTTTCCAAAGACTGGAAAGCAGGCTAAGTCTCACAGAAGTATTTTTGTGGAGAAGTGTTGTTTGGTGACTATACTTTACGACTACAAAGATGAATGAAGCTGTTCTTATGCCATGCATATAAATTTTAATGTTATCTCTGGTCATGGAACAATGAATATGCCAGTAGCTGAGGCTGCTTATCACTGACCCATTAGAGCCCTCAACTCTGATTACAAAATATAAAACTTTCCAAAAGTATATTATAGCTGAGACTTTATATTAGCCAAAACTGGTGCTCAGACAGGCTTGCCAAATTACTTGTAGACATTAATGTAAAATTATTGCTGATTTTAAGTGTGAGGGTCACCCAATGATTTCATGTTCTCACTTCTTGGACTTAGAGACAACTCAGTTTAATGCAACCCTTCTGTGGAAGTCAAATTCTATTCAAGAATGCCATATGATTCCCTTTTTCTTATTCAACATTGTGATTAATAGTTGTAGAGAGATCTGTTTATCTTATTTATTTTACATTTGCAGACCAAATGAATATCCTGAACACATAATTAATTTTTATAGCAACTAGCCCTATTTGTTTTTGGCCAGCTTAATTCTTTTAATCAAATTTGGATTTATTTACCTATAAAAAGAACAACATTTATTGAATGTATTTGAACACAAGGACTACATGAGTCTCGGTAATGTTTCTTTGCCTTGTGAAAATGGGGGTTTACATGTCCCCATTATTTTGATTGCCAAATGCAAAATAACCAACTATCTGCCACTTGGAAAATTGATATGTCCATTTTACCTTTAAGAACACCAATTTCATGAGGAATAACAGGATGACATTGAAATTCAAAGCCTTGAATTTCTGCCTTCCACATGGATTCTGACTTTGGTCTTGTGACTGGCCTCAGTCAGCGGAAGATAATCAAACATGACATAAATAAAAGCTTGGTAAGCATTGCAGCATGTCTACACTGCAGCTTGTTTTTCTTCAGAATGCTCTTGGGATCTAAGTATTTTGAAAAGAAATCCAACATACCACAAGGAAGAACAGAGAGGGATTGAGAGAAAGGGGTCCCAGACTTCCAGATATCCCCACTACACACTCATGAGTGAGGTCACTTTGAATGTTCCAGCGTAAGCTACCGTCTGGCTGCAGCAGCATAGAATATTCTAAAGAGTCCAGCAGGAGGACCAATCAACTCAAAAACACATGAGCAAAGATACAATATTTTTTTTTAATTTTAAGCCATTAACTTCGGAGTATTTTTTTTACAAAACAGTAGGCAACTGCAGTTAGTGGTGCTTTTGGAACTTCAATGTGCATTTGAATCTGCTGGGTACCTTTGATAAATTTCAGGTTATGATTCGGTGGTCTGGGTTCAGGACTGGAGGTTCTCCATGTTCTACAGTTTCTAAGTTGATGCCAGTGAAGCTTCTGTGTAGAGCAAGCACACTTTAAGCATGGAGGACCAATCATTCATTGTTCTTGACCTATCCTAAGACCAGTTCTAGGCATATAATCGTCTTAAAAACTCAGATAAGTCCTCTGTTTTAAAGTCAATTTAATAGGGGAGTGAGTATGGTAGATATGCTTTTCTAGTAACAAATACAGACAAATACACCATTGCATATGTGTGCCTTAAGTTTTGGGTGCCTGGAGAATTCTGCTTTGAGGGGATCATTGCCTTTAATACTCAAATATAATAGTTCAGTCACCAATAATTAATCATCTAGGAGAATCTTCAGAAGGGTTACACCCTTCTTATTATAAACTCCTACACCATTGAATTCTGCTATGTGATTGGCCCCATTGAATCTGCAATCTTTTCACACCATTTTTATCTACACTAAGAAATACTTCTACTGTTTTACTTCCTTCCACACTGTTTTGTGAATATACTGCTTATTTATACAATGAACTCTTATTGAAGGTTTGGAGCAAGAGAGAATTCAGGGTATATCGTTATACAATCAACAACTTAAAGCAGAATGTTAAACATTTTACCCACAGTATTGATTTTGTTTGTTTATTTGTTTTTGCTTACCCATGCCTCTGTTAAGACCTCAATTAATGTCATCTTTTCCATTCTTGCTCCATGCATCCATCAGCCTTAGCCCCTAATATCGCTCTCACTTTTTTCAACAGATTAATTTTCCTTACCATCATTTATCCAAATTAGTCTCCTTATCTAAATGTATTGATCCCAACTTATTAAGGTGTTCTGCTAAATTACCTACGGCCCAACGTTTGAAAGTGTTCTGCATATCATGGTAATAAAGCTGTGTTAACAGGTTTCTACTTGAATAAAGTCACTTCTATTAAAACCACTAAAATGTGCATTTTAGAAAAACTAAGAGGGACTACTGGAAGGTTAAGGTGGGACAATAGAGTAAAAGGATGAGATACTTGCATCTAAACTTACTCATCTCTTTTGTTCCTAGAATCTGAATATATTCCCAGTCTCTTTCCCATACTCTCTATTCCCATAGAATCCCTGCCTGTCTTACAATAACTGATCACCTGATCATTTTTTTGCAAATTCATCCCTGCCCCATTCTTTCAAATCATGAATCTGCAGTAATTAAAGGGAAAAAATTAATAAGTTGTTATAGGAACACAGAATCATTCCAGTCTAACTAATATAGTATCTAATATTAAGGTTCTTTATTCTGGAAAAGCATATCCAAAATTTTAAACTTGTTTTAGTGACAGATTCCATTAGCTGTAGCTGAGGAGTTGCCTGGTACTTTGAAGGACATTTTTGACAGTTCTCCTTCCAGGTTAAAGGTTGAAAAGTCACGGTATTGTCATGATAACTGTTGTCAATCAACCTCAACTCTACACTTTTAGTATCCTGTCAAAATCACATAACCATGTGATAGTATAGATACATGTGTAAAAACAGTGAACACTGTTAATTTTGATCTTATTCAGAATGTGTATCAATTTATCTACAAGATTGACTGAAAAGGTACATTGATAGACTATATAATGGAAAATTAATTAAATACTAAATACTTAGATGTATTTATAATTTAAATTCTACCCATATTCAAAATAATTTGAGGAATTACAACCCTATACTATAACATATAGTAATCATATACAATCTTCATAAGAGCTATCATGAAATGGTAAAAGTGTAAAACCAGAGGCCATTTGTTTCAAATAAAATTTTTGTGAACCTCTCTGAGTACAAATTGGAATTCTTAGACCCTACCTGAGGGTGTATTTTTTCCCACCAAAATTTCAGAGTTTAAATTACTTAATCTCTCACTGAAGCCAGAACAGAAAAACAAATGGAACCTGTCATAAAAGACAGAACTTCTCAATTTAGAGATGAGTAGAGCTCATTCATCGGCAATACTAATGTAAAAAGTAATGTTCCAGGATGACATACAGCATACATTTATTACACCATATTGATTAGACACAAAAGCATTCTGGCGACACAATCGATACACGGTATCATGAACATCTGCCACCATTTTCCCATAATAGTCACACTTCAGGCTTCTTGTCCTCGTGTTAGTGGTAGCACCTGCTTTCTTTCTCAAAGATTTCCAGGACTGGATGTTAAAATATTTGGCCACTCTATAAATATTAGTTTGCATCAGCTTTAATCAAGTTTATAAACACATAGACTATTAAACTTTGGTAGAAGAAAATGACCATCCTAAATTTTTATAGAGTGGTAAACTGATTATATGGGACTCAGAAAAAAAAAAAAAACCAGAGCCAAGAGAAGACAAGAAAAATCAGTATAAATTAAATAATAAAAAGAGTAGCCTGTAAATACGCATTTTTGATAAAGGTACTGAAATATTTCTATGTGTAATTTACCATTCTAAGCACACTTCTTGAGTTAATTATTCTAACATTTCTCTGATTTATGTTCTATTATATTGTTCCCATTTTATGGAAGAGTCAATTGAGGCACTCAAGCTGACATAGTGCAAATTTTAAAAATCTGTGTGTATATATATAAATTTTAAATATATATATATTTTAAATATGTATATTTTAAATGTACACATTTTTAAAACTGTATATATGTATACACACAAATACATATATTTATATCTATCAACCTATATATACTATATATATATATAATCATATATACATGTATATATATACATACATATACATTATTATATATGTAGTATGCATTACACACATTATATAAACTTAGACATATTATGCATATACACACATATAGTGCACAAATTGTACCCAGATTGTAAACATGTGTGCATACACATATTAAAAAAAATTTTTTTTTCAACGTTTATTTATTTTTGGGACAGAGAGAGACAGAGCATGGGCAGAGAGAGAGGGAGACACAGAATCAGAAACAGGCTCCAGGCTCTGAGCCATCAGCCCAGAGCCTGACGTGGGGCTCGAACTCACGGACTGCGAGATCGTGACCTGGCTGAAGTCGGACGCTTAACCGACTGCGCCACCCAGGCGCCCCGAAACCAGCACATATTTAAAACTGAATACTGTGGCATTTAAAGAAGAGTTCGGGATTTGAAGTCGGGTAGGCGTGGGCCTTTGGCTTTACCTCTCTCTGGCAACATGATCTTCAAAAAATTTTGTATTTTGCTTAAATCTTAGCATTTAGAATTGGTACCTGGCACATAGTAACCATTTAACAAATTTCAGTTCAGTTTTCTGTGGTCTTCTGTGTCTAATGCAAAACCAAAGATAATTTATCCATTCCAAGTCTCTGGTTTAATGGTTTAAAAACCACAATATAATTTCATATGTTTTTAGCAATGAGCTTTATTTAGATGTTTCACTGGTAATCTCATATACTGTCTTATTCCTGGGAAACATTTGGCCATGCACAGAGGAGTGGAAAATAAGCTTCACTAATTAGGGAGGTGAGAGCTGGAGGAAGAGAGCAGGGAGCTCTACAAAGAGTGCAGGGGCACAAACAAAACAGTAAAAAGGAACTCAGGAGCCTCAGAAACATACAGGGTGTTAATTCTGCCATCGGACTTTGTATGTTGAGCCCCACAAAGAGCACTCAGTTAATTGTAAGCTTAGCTAATTATACATGGACTTTAAGACCATTACTGCATCCTTATTATTATTTTTTTTTTTGCCTTGGTTTGTTTATGAATGTGTGCTTGTGATTCTGATTGGTGGCAATTCAAATCGATATGATACACAAAGCAAATGCTCCAGGTCTTTCATTTCAAAACAAAACTTTTAAGTAATCAGAAGGCGTGGTCAGTTTATTATCCTACAGAAGCAACACTTTTCAGAATACACAGGTGTTTTTTAAAAAATATAGTAAAACTGAGGTACCTAGGTGGCTCAGTTGGTTAAGCATCTGAATCTTGATTTTGGTATAGGTCATGATCTCATGGTTTGTAAGACCAAGCCCCACATCAGGCTCTGTCCTGATGGTGTGGAAGCCTGCTTGGGATTCTCTCTCTCCTTTTCTTTCTGCCTCTCCCCCACTTGCGTTATCTCTCTCAAAAATAAATAAACTTGGGGCGCCTGGGTGGCTCAGTCAGTTAAGTGTCCAACTTCAGCTCAGGTCATGATCTCACAGTTAGTGGGGTCCGAGCCCCACATCAGGCTCTGTGCTGACAGTTCAGAGCCTGGAGCCTGCTTCGGATTTTGTCTCTTTCTCTCTCTGCCCCTCCCCCACTCATGCTCTGTCTCTCTCTGTCTCTCAAAAATAAATAAAAACATTTAAAAAAGTCAAAAATTAAAAAAAATGCATTAAATAAATAATAAACAAATAAAATATAGCCAAATTTCATATGGAAGTATTTATTTTATCAGTATCAAATTCAATGTATTCTAATGCATTATGCTTCAATGAAGCTCACTTCTACATTTAAATCCAAAGAGGAGGTGAGAAAGAAAATTTATAACTTAGTTTATATTTTTGTATGAAATGGTGTCTTTTATTTTTTATGTTAAAATATCTATAATTCTAAACATATAAAGTTATATGCTGAAGTTTATATTTCAAAACTGCAGTGTAAACAAATGGAAAAAACAATTAGGAATAAGTCAGTGAAAGGGTTCACCTGACATCACTCTATACCAATGTACAAAATACGAGGGTCATTGTAATTCTGATCATTGGAAACCAACTGTATAACTTAAAATAGATTATATAAAGAAAATATTACAATTACAATTTTATCAATGAAAAAAAATTAAGCTTAAGTTATTAGAATTTACCTACTCTCTAATTTTTTTAATGTTTTTTTTATTTTTGAGAGAGAGGTATAGAACATGAGTGGGAGAGGGCCAGAGAGAGAGGGAGACACAGAATCTGAAGCAAGCTCCAGGCTCTGAGCTGTCAAGCACAGAGCCCGATGCGGGGCTCAGGCTCAGGAGTTGTGAGATCATGACCTGAGCTGAAGTCAGATGCTTAACCAGCTGAGCCACCCAGGTGCTCCGAATTTACTTACTTTCTAAGATCAGATTACATTCGGGAAAAACATTTTAATAATGCATTCTCTAACTTATTAGTTGCTGTTTTTCTGATCACAGAAGGAACTTTGCTTCCTTCATCATTTAGAAAAAGCAGATAACAGCATGCAATGAAAGAAAGGGATGTTTTAGCTTTGTTCTAAAACTATCTAAGTGACCTATTATCTGTAGGGCTATGTTTGGTTGTAATTTTTACCTGATTAGATTTTGTGGTAGTGAAAGATAAAAATTCAATCTGTACTAATAGATACAGAGGGCAATAAAATGAAGTAATTTTTTTTTAGAGTTTTATGTTTATTTTTATTTTTGAGAGAGAGAGAGACACAGCACGAATGGGGGAGGGACATAGAGGGAGACACAGAATCCAAAGCAGGCTCTGAGCTGTCAGCACAGAGCCTGACGTCGAACTAGAACCCACAAATTGTGAGATCATGACCTGAGCTGAAGTCAGACACTTAACCAACTGAGCCACTCAGGTGCCCCTCAAAATGTGGTAATTTTACTGGCTTGTTCAACCAATGTGAATCAGTTTTGATTGTTTAAGCTTAGAAAACAGTAACAAATTAGAAATATATCTCAATTTTTTAATAAGTGTTTTTAATCAAACATAACACTCATAAAGGAAAATACACATATAGCAAAATACAAATATATATAGATAGATATATATACACACATATATGTGTATTTCATATGTTTCCTTGAAATGAACTTATCTGTATAACAGATCAAAGATAGACATCTTTAGTATCTGAAGAAACCCTGTGACTACTTCCAACTTTGCCCGTGAGAACCACTATTATGCTTTCCAATGGCCTAATTTAGTTTTGTTTAATTTTTGTTTTGTACTCTTCTGTATTTATAATACTATTTTTTTAATACTAGCTTTTGTTTTTTACTGTCAGCATTATGTCTGAGAGACTTACGTGTGTGTGTGTGTGTGTGTGTGTGTGTGTTTAGCAATAATTGTTCATTTTCGTTCTTGTGTAGTACCCCATTGCAATAATTTATTTATTTATTTTAAAGGTTGTTTCCAGTTAGAGATTTTGATTTATTGTGATGCTGTCTTTTGTACAAATGTGTACTCATTTCCTCTGCATACAGGCATTAGAATTTCTGGATCATCAAGTGTGAGTGTATGTAATCTCAGTGCACAAGCCGAAGCATTTTCCAATATGTCTGCCCCAATTGGTATTCCCCACAGCAAGGTATAAAATGTCTAGTCACTCCACATCTCTGCCAACATTTGATTTTGTCAGTGAGATATAATTTACTTAATATAAAATGTATGCTTTTAAGTTTACAATTTACAGATTTTTGACAAATATATATACCTATGTAATCCTGTCTCAATCAGTATGTAGAACATTGCTGTCACCAACCTGAGTTCCCTCATGAGCTCAGCAATCATTTTTTCCTATTCACACCCCCCAAATACTCAATAATTTAATTTCTATAATCATTTATTATTTGTGTCCATTATTAATCTTCATATCCATGGAACAATACTGGAGGTATTGTTTTCAAACTGCCTTGTTTTCCTCAGCAAAATGTTTTTAAGACTAATATGTGCTGTTATGCATTTGTAACTCAGTTTTACTCCTGAGTAAAATCTCATTGTATAGGTGTACCAATATTTACTTTCTTCATCTATAAAAAAATTTGACCTGTTTTGGGTTCTGGAATATATGGGGGGGAAAGCTCTAATGTTCCATAAACAGTTGTGTGTGTGCTTGATGTGTGGTTGCTGGTTTGATTTTTCTTGAATATAGATAAAAATAGAATTAATTTCTGAGTCATATGGTAAACGTATACTTAACTATGGAAGAAACTGCCAACCCTTTTCAAAAGTGGTTGTACCATTTACATTTTCACCAGAAGTGTGTGAATTTCGGTTGCAGGAATTCTCCATCAACATGAGACAGAATCAGACTTGATAATTTTAGCTACTTAGTCAATGTAAAATGGTATTTCTATGTGGCTTTAAGTTTTATGTGACTAAAGATAGTGAACATGTTGAGCATATTTAATGTCCATATTAGTCATTCCTATCTTCTTTTATATTTGTTTGAACTTTTTGCCCACCTAAAAAATATACACTCTGGATACAAGCCGTTTGTTAGAAATGTGTTTTATAGTATTTTTCCCAGTCTCTGGTTTATATTTTCATTTTCTTATGGGTGTTTTTTAAAGAGCAGAAATATTTAATTTGTCAAAGTCCAATTTATTATGTTTTCTTCCTCATGCTCTAGTGCCTTTTTCTGGTGTGAGTAAAATTTGCCTACATGACAGTTATGAAGATTTAGTCATTGTTTTTCCTGAAAGTCTTACAGTTTTCATTTTGACTTTAGGTCTATAATTCATTGTAAATTACTTTTTGTGTATAATTTGTGTCAGAAGGCAAGGTTCAATTTTTATACCAAAAATTTAGTATTTTTTTCATCAATTTGTTGAAAAAAAAATTCTTCCTCCAGTGAATCTCACTAATCTCTATATGTTTGAGGACAACTAACATAATAAGCCTTCCCATACATTATCATGACATATCTCTCTATTTACTTAAATATCCTTTAATTTCCCTCCACAATTTTTTTTTTGCTTTTTTAAAGCTTATTTATTTATTTGGAGAGAGAGAGAGAGGGAGAGGCAGAGAGAGAGACAGGGAGAGAGAATTCCAAGCAGGCTCTGGGCTGTCAGCATGGAGCCTGTGCAGGGTTCCATGTCACAACTGTGAGATCATGACCTGAGTCGAAATCAAGAGTCAATCGCTTAACCATCAGAGCCACCCAGGGGCCCTCACGTTTTTTTAATATATACAATCTGTACATTTTTATGAAGCATATTTCTAAGCATTTTATGTTTTGAGGTTATTGAAAATCTTAAGTTTTTAATTAAGATTCTAATTAGGAATTGCTAGTGTGTAGAAATAGAATTATTTTTAGGGGTTGGCTTTTTAATTTCGTTAATTCTAGTTGGGTTTTGGGCAAGATTCCTTAGGATTTTCTACACAGGTGGTTATGCTGACTGTAAGAAAGAAAATTTTACGTCTCCTTTTCAAATATACGTACTTTATTCTCTATTGTTTCTTTGCCTCACTCCATAGCTAGTATCTTCCGTACAACAAGGAATATTCTATTGTTGACAGAGAATATTCTTCTCTGTTCTTGTGCCTGTAATTCACAAGTGGTTCATGAGCTGTAGGATTCTTGTAGACGTCTTTTATCAGACTGAAGAAATAACTTTATATTACTAATGTGTCAGAAGGTGATACCATGTGTGATTTGACATCCAATCAAATGCTTTTCTGCATCTGTTGAGAAGATCCTATGATTTTCTCCTTTATTCTGCTAAGTGTAAAATACATTGATTTTCAAATGTTAAAACAATTTTACATTTTTTTGGTAAAATCCATGTAGTCACAGTGTACTAACCTTTTTATATATTTTTGGAATTGCTTTGCTAATATCTTGTTAAGATAGTTTGTTTCAATATTCATGAAGGATATTCATCTGTGTCTTTCATTCTTAAAATACGTATGGTTTTGGTGCTGAGCTACATCAAGCTTCCAAGGAGTTTAAAACTGTTTCTTCATGACCAGAAAATCTTTATGGGCCTAGAATGTATTTTGAAAGAAAGATTTAATCTTGAATGGAATATCATTAGTACATAGAAAGCTTTTCAAAATTTTCATTTCTTCTGGTCTCAGTTTTGACAGGTGGTGTGTTTTTAAAGAAATCTCCTCATTTCATCTACATTGCCAATTTTTTGCCCCAATGTTATTCATGTTATTTTTATTATCTTATTAACACCTGAAGAATCTATAGTGATGCTCTGCCTTTCTTCTCTGATCCTAGCAATATGTAGCCCTTGCCTTTCTCTCTCTCTCCTTCACAGGTAAAAATCTAAATTATTGTATAAGTACTTCCTTCCTTCCAACTAATAAACCTAAAAGAAAGCCTCCATTTCCATTCATTATCTTATTCCTCCTCTAACATTTTAGAAAGCATATTACAGCTAATTTGTGATGAATCTTTTACTTTAGATAGGTTTCTCAGGAAAACTAGAACTTCAACTATATCATGACTTTTGCAAACTTACACCTCTGCTTCAATTAGATTGTTCTCCACCTTTGAGTACACTGAACACATTTAGTCTCAAAACCATCAATCCCCTGCAGACGTTTCTCTCTTGTTAACCCCACATACCATTTTTACAGCAACCCTGGAACTTTTCCAGCCTGAAAAATCTTCCTGCATTTCTATTCAGTTGAGAGGAAAATGTTAATGGGATTATAAATAAAGTTACAAAAAAAAAAAAAAGAAAAGAAAGAAAGAGAAAGAAAAAGAAAAAGAAAAATGTTTGTACCTGAACGTATTTTTACTAAGAATCAAGTTCACTGAGTGAAATGGAAAGGCATCAACTTGGTGTTTACAATGTTGTAGCCCTATAGTCACACAAAAAATGGGAACAATTCTAAAGAAAAACATAAAAACGAGTCAATGAAAGAAAATGAATGAAATGAAGGAAGACGCATTTTTTTCCTAAATGATGGCTGAGTTTATGGAAGCCAGACTGGACAGATGATAAATGGAAAAACAGATGTAGTCTTTCCACAATGGAAACAAACATAGGGCTAAGAATTAATATCATTAGTGTTACCATATCTGAAGGAATGAGGACGGCCTATGAAATTCTATTTCAACGTTTATTTATTTTTGGGACAGAGAGAGACAGAGCATGAACAGGGGAGGGGCAGAGAGAGAGGGAGACACAGAATCGGAAACAGGCTCCAGGCTCTGAGCCATCAGCCCAGAGCCCGACGCGGGGCTCGAACTCACGGACCGCGAGATCGTGACCTGGCTGAAGTCGGACGCTTAACCGACTGTGCCACCCAGGCGCCCCATGAAATTCTAATAAAGAAATTAAAAGAAAATCTTCCAAGAAATCTTAAATAACCCTCCCCCCAAAAATAGTAACAATCCTTTTAGAAAGGTTTGAGAAAATAAATGCAGCGTTTAGGCATCATTTATAGCATTAGTATTAAATTAACTTAATTAAAAATAAACACATAGGATACGTGGACCCCAAAACAGAGTTGCCACATATTCTGAGAGATAATTTTAATAAATTGATGGGGTCAGGTATATGATGGAAACAATCGGAGGATATGCCATTGTCAAGGCTCAGGGTAGGTGTTAAAATGATTGCAGCATACATCCTGGATAGAACTGTCCAGTACAGAAAGGAGTTGGTAATGTCACTGGAAAGCAGATGATTTTTGGCAGACTCCTTTGGGGTGGCTCTAACATATGTCACTCTGATACTTGGAAATGTACTTATAAACGTGTGGCACCTTATCACAAAAGCAAATGGAAATGTGTCACTGGATAAACTTGCACTCAGTTTAGCTCTGAAATGACAGACGCTCGTATATCGAATCTTCGGTAGAAATTAGGGTATTTAATCAGATATTCATTGATGGGAAGTACAAATACTGAAGTAAGGTCTGAGCACTGGTGCAGTCACCATTCATCTAAGTCATTTGAGTCCAGGCGTGTCTTCAATGCCTGTAGAAGAAGAAGAACATGCGTGTGCCACGAGACCCCACCCACCTTCATTTATGTTGACTTTTTGTGCTTTCCTGACTCTCATCCTGCTTTTGTGAAAATCAAGCAGATTTCTGAATTTTTTTCTCCTGCTCTGTTCTGTTTCTCTGTTTGCCCACCTTCCTCCAAATATGAATAAGCTATTTTAATACACTTGACAATTTCCAGAAAGAGGCATTTGGATTGAACTCTCCACTAGGTTTTAGAAACACAATTTTGATTCAGAAAATTCTTCAGAGATTTGTGGTTTGCTTGTGGTTTTAAACAAATGTGTTGATGTGTATCTTCCATCACAGTGATCCTCCTAATGAAGATCTTGCTTTTTAAAAATAAGAGGGCACATCGCTGACTAAAGAGTATACTAATGTAGCTTTGCAAATCTGGAAAGAAATGCACAGTTGCCAGTAAGAGAAGCTCAAGGGAGAGCTGATAAAGAAATATGGCTCCATTTAGTTATGTGAATAAAAATTCATGGCTGATATTGCATAAGAAGAGCAATTAAAGGGTGGAATAGAAAAATTAAAATATTTAGGTAATTACTGTCAATTGCAATTCTTTCTAGAAATTTTAATATTAAAAGAAAGTTCATTCTATGACATACTTTCCACATTTAATGCTGTCATTTGAATGTATAAATATAGTTTAAAAATTAGATAATATGACCAAAGTTTTAACTATGAAATAGAATAAGGATTGAATTGCTGGCCAATTTAAAAATAGGCGTTGAATATTTATTGAATTAACGTCTTATTTTGATTCATTTGTTTGCCTTTGAGCAAGAAATGTTTCCCAGGAAGAGGTAAGAGTTGCTAGGGGTTAGTCACCTCAGAAAGGCAGGCACAAGGCTGCCTGCCACCCACAATTTTGGTCTTTATCTGGGCACCAGCACACATGTAGTTGACAATAGGCTTAGTTCCTAATTGCAATGGACTTAGAACAAAAAATGTGCGGAGACATTTTCATTCACTTTTGCTAGTGTTTTAAAGAAAGAAGGATGTAACAATAAAATGAGTCATTGATGAAACCCTGTTCATCCTAACCCTCCATTATATTCTTCCCATGAGAAAAACTTGATTGATTTTATCGGAAAAACCATAAGGAATGTGAAATCCATTTGGCTACATTTTGCCAGGGCGAAGATTTTCTTCGTGCTGTGGATCCATTTGTCTCTTGGCCTCTTGAACTGTCGAAGCATGGCCTCATTTATGACCTATGCCATTGTATTGTAAATGTTTATTTACATGGCCGTCCCCATCAACTTGGAGGAATTATTTATGATACGTGTATGGGCGTGTGTGTGTGTGTGTGTGTGTGTGTGTGTGTAGGTGTGTGTGTGCATATATATATATATATACACATATATATATACATACACATATATATATGTATGTGCACACACACACACACATATATATATGTATGTATGTGCACACACACACACACACACACACACAATATGTCCAAAGCATACTTTGCATATAATATGCTTTGGACATATTGTAAAATACCCATCTTAATCACACATCGCCTTCATAGCCTTTTCTATCCCTGCAACAATATTAACACAAGCCTGAACTACAATTAGCAGGAAGGTAGTCTGACTTAAAGTACAGTGTAAATCACTCACTCTCCTGGTTATCCCTAAAGATTGCCACACAAACAGATTCAGCAAAGTTAGTGTATCATTTTTAACTTTATCTAACTTTATATTTACACTTTGTAATAAAAGCTGTTTGACAATATAAAAACAGTTTTAAGTAGATATGACCATTTCAAAAATTTTTTAACTTTTATTTATTTTTGAGAGAGAGATCATGAGTGGGAGGGGGCAGAGAGAGAGGGAGAGAGAGAGAGAGAGGGAGAGAGAGAGAGAGAGGGAATCTCAAGCAGACTCCATGCTGTTAGTACAGAGCCTGACACTGGGCTGGAACCCAGGAACCATGAGATCATGACCTGAGTTGAAGTCAGACGCCTAACCTACTGAGCCATCCAGGTGCCCCAGATATGAACATTTCAAATTAGACTAGTTTCACTTTCAGGTCTAGGAAGGGTACAAAACTGACATAAGTTGCAACAATTACAAGGTTAATACTCTCTTACAGATTCCATAGTAAGGAATTATTACCCAGGTGTGATTTATCATGATGTGGAAAGCTGGGCTAATCCATTTCATTTTATAAAATGACTTGACATTCTGGTTATAAGCAGAGATTTCATTATTCATTAACTGATACTGCCTTTGAGGAATCCCCCACAGGAGGGTGGCAACTCATGGGACATTTTCCAAAGGCTGACGCTGTCACAGTACCAGGGGTTGTGTCCACAAATTCGCCTGCCATGTGATGCTGGCTGTGCCAACCTCTCTCTGGATAATTCCCATCACGTGATTAGGTCTGTGGACCTGGCTTCTCTGTCTCTCTTGATAAATGCTTATTTTCCAACGTGGTTCTCCAGCCATCCTAGTTATTCAATGAGCTGCTTTATATATTTTTCATTACTTCCTGTTCCTATTTAATCCAAGCAAAGTTGGGTCTAAACGGTGTGTTATTGCCCTTGGCTGCCACAGCAAATTATCACACACTGCATAGCTTAAAACTACGGAAATTTATTTTCTTACAGTTCTGGAGGTCAGAAGTCCAAACTCAAACTGTCAGCAGGGCTGTACTTTTCTTGAAGTCTCCACTGGAGGATCCTTCTTTGCCCCTTCTAGATCCTGGTGCCTCCTCCTCTCCATGTGTCTGTGTCTTTCTTCTTGTTTTTCTGTGCTCTCTCTCTCTCTCTCTCTCTCTCTTTCTATTAAAAAAACAAAACAAAACAAAACAAACAAAAAGTTTAGGGGCACATGGGTGGCTCAGTTGGTTAAGCATCCCACTTCAGCTCAGGTCATGATCTCATGGTTTGTGAGTTTGAGCCCTGCATCAAGCTCTCCGCTCTCAGCACAGAGCTTGCTTTCCTCTCTCTCTCTGCCCTTCCTCTGCTCGTGTTCTCTCTCTCTCTCTCAAAAAAAATAAACATAAAAAAAGAAAAAAAGGGATTCAAAAAAATTTATTTGTGGTAAACACATAACACAAAATTTACTATCCTAACCATTGTTAGCGGTAGTGTTAAACATAATCATATGGTTATGGGACCAATCTCATTAGCTTTGTTTTAACATAGCCCCAAATTGGCCCTTTAAAATTCTTTTACTATATACATATTATTTAACAATGTTACTTAAGAAATAACCCAAACTGTGTCATACACTCACACAGAACTTAATATCAAATCAAAAGTGAATTCTGTTTTCAGAAATTTGTTTTTGAGTATTTGCAAAATTCACAATGCATTGTTTTGTAGATGATGTTTATTAACATCATTTTGGCCTATGAAAAGACATTTGTTGCATATACAATGAAATGTGGACATTGTACTCTATTAATATTACTTTACCTGGGATTCTGCAGGGTTTGAAAACGTACAAGTAGAGTTTGCATAATCTGAATTGTCGTCTTTATATCTGAGATAGAAAATTGAAAATAGTTGAATGTAATCTTAATATTTCCCCTTGATAGATAGATAGTTGTTTATATCTATATGAAGATGTCTTCAACATAGTTGCCTTCATCAGCCTACTTTCACATTACCTGGTAGAAGTGAGTGGGCTCATTTACATTGCAAACCTACAAAGACATCAACCACCTTGCACTAAACATGGGCTCATCGGCCATCTACTGCATGGCAGGTCAGACAAGCACAAGTATTTCCTTTGAATTATGATGTTGTAAAAATGAGACTTGATCATTGAAAAGCTGGTCACTGTGACATACAATTCTGGAAGACTGTTTAACATTTTGGGGACAGTATAATTTGTAAATAAGGGGCATTCATTATTGCAGACAGCCTTCGGGTACACACTCATTTTTCCCTGAAAAGTAGTATATAGATGCAAAGTCTTAATTCACTGGACTTGTTCACAAAATGTTACGCCATGTTTGAAAGTGGGATAAATGTAAGCACATCTTAAAGATAAAATGATTTAATTACTTCAATTACTTCCTAACTTACAAAGGGAGTTTAGACAGAAAAAGTCTGAGATTTGTAACTTTCTTTTTATAACCAAATATCTTAATTAGTTTGGATGACTTCAAAAGAAACGTATGTTGATCACTACTTATTTAGAATAAAGTATATATCTGCACTTGCAGTTTAATAAAAGCTCAGACTTTGTTAAAATGAATTACTACTAACATGAAAACAATCTTAATATTGTGGTAAGTCCAACTTTTGCTAGATGGTTAGTGCTGTTTTCTTCCTCACTGTTTACTATCACATTGCCTGACATTCCAAAAATTCCTGAATAACTTATGTGTCTTAAAGACCCATTAGTATCTTTACTTTTTATTTTTTAAAAAAAATTTTTTTAACGTTTATTTATTTTTGAGACAGAGAGAGACAGAGCATGAACGGGGAGGGGCAGAGAGAGAGGGAGACACAGGATCGGAAGCAGGCTCCAGGCTACGAGCCATCAGCCCAGAACCAGACGCGGGGCCGGGGCTCGAACTCACGGACCACGAGATCATGACCCCAGTTGAAGTCAGACGCTTAACCGACTGAGCCACCCAAGCGCCCCGTATCTTTACTTTTTAATTCAGTTTTCACGCATTCAATATTTACTTTTAACTGACTTAAAAAATAAAAATTGGGAATGAAAACATTCCTAAATATAGAAATATACTATATAGTTATAATTATAACTTTCTATATATGTTTATTCAATCAATAAATGAATCAAGTATTTTTTATGTAACTAAACTAGGGCTGGCCATTTTCCCAAGTTTTGTAGCAACTTCCCTGAACTGATAAAACAACATTCCCTACTTTCTAGCTTCTACTCAAGAGTGGAGAGACGAGTGATAAACTCAAAAGTGTAACATATATACTGTGTTAGATGACAATCAGTACTATGGGGAAATGAAATGGGCAAGAGGAAAGGCTCCAGGTAGGTGGTTTCAAATTTAAATATACTGGACTGTGTTGGTCTAATTGAGGCAAAACTGAGAAAATACTTGAAAAAGGTAAGGATACTCATGACACATGAACAGCTGAGGAAGGATGCTCCAAGCAAGGGGTGCAAAGACCCTGAAGAAAAAGCATTGCTTAGCATGTCAAGGGAAAGATATGAAGAGACTACAGTGTTTAGAATTTGAGAAGGGAGTGATAGGAGAGATCAAGTTAGAGTAGAAGGAAGGAAGGGCAAGGAGTCTTCCATGGTGGAGATTTGACTCAGTAAATTGGAAAGCCACTGCAGTATTTTGAGCTGACAGACTTGTGTCTTCTCTTTTATGGGATTCCTCTGCCTGCTGTGTAGGCAGTGGACTGGGAAACGGGGGTGAGGGGATTGACCCAGAAAGACCAGTGATGAGGTCATTTCAATTTGTCAAGTGAAGAATAATGTCAACATTGACTTGGGTAATAATGGCTGGGTGGTTAGAACAGGCTGAATTCTGAATATATTTGGAAAGTATTTTATTGCCAAGAAGTTTTGCTGGTAGACTGTGAGGTGTGTGGGGAGTAAGTGAGGCAAAAATGACTCATATATCTGGTAAAAGCAACTGAAGAGTTGTTACCATTTATTGAGAATAGAAAGGATGTAAGAAGAACAGGGCTGAGGGGTAAGTTCATGAATGAAGATTGGAAATAAAAGTATATGTAGAGATATACCTATACCTGTCTTTATACCTACCAGTACCTCCACTTTTGTATCTATGTGCACCTCTCTTTTTTTCTCTGCTGTTAGCATCTCTATGTCCAAATCTTATCACAATGTCTGGAACTAGTGGACAACCTATAATTGTTTGTTAAATGTTGACTGAACGGAATTTGGTTGGTATTACAATTAGAGTATGGCAACATGGAATCTGAATGCAAAATTACATATGAGATGTTTTCCTGTATTATTTCAGAAATATAATTTGAATAGCTACTAATTAGAAAAAAAAATCCCTAAAAAAACAATGCAAAATGGTGCAAACAAATCGTAAGCGATTTCAACTCAAGTCTCAAACTCCAATTACATAAAATGGAAACATACCTGAAGATTTTTCCTGTTTCCTGTAATTCCTGTATGAATTATAAATGAACCAAAGTTATATTGAAACAGGATCCCAATGTAGGATATGTCTAGTTTATTTAGGAATTTTTTTTAATTTAATTTGTCAGATTGGCTTCTGTATAACACCCGGTGCTCATCCCAACAAGTGTCTTCTTCAATGCCCGTCACCCATTTTCCACTCTCCGCTACCCGCTCCCCCCACCCCCCCACCCCCCATCGGCCCTCAGTTTGTTCTCTGTACTTAAGAGTCTCTTGTGGTTTGCCTTCCTCCCTCTCTGTAACTTTTTTTTCCCCTTCTCTCCCCCATGGTCTTCTGTTAAGTTTCTCAAGGTCCACATATGAGTGAAAACATATGGTATGTCTTTCTCTGATTGACTTTTTTCACTTTTAGCATAATACCCTCCAGTTCCATCCACGTGGCTGCAAATGGCTGGATTCATTCTTTCTCATTGCCAAGTAGTATCATTTAGGAATTTAAAGATGGAAATACCTTGTGGGCAAATTATTCTAGATATCACATCATTAAATCACTAACAGTACTTACCTGTGCTACTTGATCAAAGTTGTTCAATTTTTTACTACAGTGAATGTTGCAAAATAAAATCCAAATGCTGGCCTTGCAAATAATTTCTGCAGGTAGATTTTTAACTAAGTTATTTCTTATAGTAATTTTTTATTTAAAATTTTTTTAATGTTTTTATTTTTACTTTTGAGACAAAGAGAGAGCATGAGCAGGGGAGGGGCAGAGAGAGGGGGAGACACAGAATCTGAAGCAGGCTCCAGGCTCTGAGCTGTCAGCACAGAGCCTTACGTGAGGCTTGAACTCACGGAGTGTGAGATCATGACCTGAGCTGAAGTCAGACACTTAACCGGCTGAGCCACCCAGGCGCCCCTCTTATGATAATTTTTAACTAAATTATTATTATTTTAAGTTTCATGATAATCTACTTAGGCAGCTACATTTAATAAAAGAATATCAACATGAAAAGATCAATGTTTTTAGTACATTACATTATAAGCAACAGAAAGCCAACACAAAAAGGTCATCATATATATATTTTTTGGCTACTTAAAGTACCTGATCGTTTGTGAATGATATACCTTTATTAAAAATAATTCAGACACTTAAACTTATTTTTTAAAAAATATTTAAAAACTCCTACTTCACACTCATAAAACGTCATCCTAAAGGACAGTTTATCTCAGTTCCTAACAGGTCCAGTGTCAACAAAAACAAAACGCGGCAAGATGCAAGAAAAACATTCTGGAGACATGAAGCCATCCTTAAAACCCAAATCAGCTATGACAAAGATGTTGGAATTATCAGATATAGTATTTAAAATAACCGTGATTAATATGTTCAAGGTTCTAAATGAAAATGCACACAACATGTAAGCACAGATGGATAATGTACACAAAGAGATGGAAACTCAGGATCAAAAGAAATTCTAGAAATCAAAAAGAGTAAGAAAAATAAAGAATGGCTTCAGTGAGCTCATCAGTAGACTTAACATGGCTAAGAATCAGTGATCTTAAAGAGAGAAACTTTTAGCTGTTATTGTAAGTATTTCATCTTGATTGCTTATTTTCTTTTAATAACAAATATAAAATGAAGAGGCATTTAAGTAAGCCCCTTTGTAGTCAAGGGTGTTGTGATTTACAATGATTAACGTATAGTTGATGCTTTAGATAAACAGAGGTGGTTAGATTCTTCCGTATGTAACTCCTTCTCTGCACACAGTGCTCTGGATGGTTTTTGAATTCCTGCTTTATACCATGGCAAAGGTGGAGAAAAACTCGTCATTATTTTGAGATATAAGATTACTAAATTCTTCAAAAAATGTGTTGAGAACTACACAGTGATTAAGAAGCAAGGTTATAGCAAGACTGTTTTTGCCCACTAAATCTTATAACAGATGTTTTGTTAATCCTCACTGATCTTCCATGAAGAAGTCAAATTCTAAAAGAAGAACAAAACAAAAAGGAAAGCATTTACATATGCACACAGGTCTATGATATTGTTGATATTGTTGAAAACTAATATCCATTATGTGTTTTATGTTTACAATTTAATAGCAAAAGCAGCAACGCATGAGAAATAGCCAAACAGCCAGCACTATGACTGGCCTCAAGTATCATATTTGAGTGAGATTACAAAGTAAGAATATTTAAAGATAATGAGGGTTGTATCAGCAATACTCACAGGGATTTATAAACACATCAGTAATTGAATTGAGTAATTTTAATAATACTGCATTGCCTTTCAGTCTTTATAGGTAATAATTTAGCAAATTAGAAAGCTAAGAAGAAAAACTACAGAGAGTCATGCTCCAGAACGGCATAGAAAAAACAAAGGAGGGCTCTTAAAATGCAAATCTGCTTAGAGAATGGAAATTGTTGTTCCTTCAGGTTCAACATGTAACTAAAATTTTTGAAATTCTGGAAAATATGCATAAGGAAAAGAAGAAATAGACACAACAGAGACAAGTTATTGATTTCAGAGAATATATTGTGTGAATAACAAAGAAAAGAAAACAGGAAGCCAGGTCACATCAAAATTCCTTGACGGTTCATATGATACTGGAGGTGAACTTTATCTGCACAATCTGGTTACATGCTTTCCTTTTCCTGAGATTATCTTTAGGTTAGTAAAAATGAATTGTTTTAGGTCTCTGAGCTAAGATACTTACACTAGTGAATTTTATATGAAATGGGTTTTGTTTATTGTGTTTTCTTTGCTTCTGGAAATAATAAGCACAAACAGACCAAAAATGTTGCTAGGAGATGTCACAGTTTATTTGTCAGCTTGACTGGGCAAGAGAGTGTCCAGATATTTGGTCAAACATTATTCTTGTGGGTTTTTTTTCAGGGTATTTTTTGATGAGTTAACATTTATTTATTTATTTTTAATATATTTTTTTAAACGTTTATTTATTTTTGGGACAGAGAGAGACAGAGCATGAACGGGGGAGGGGCAGAGAGAGAGGGAGACACAGAATCGGAAACAGGCTCCAGGCTCGGAGCCATCAGCCCAGAGCCCGACGCGGGGCTCGAACTCCCGTACCGCGAGATCGTGACTTGGCTGAAGTCGGACGCTTAACCGACTGCGCCACCCAGGCGCCCCATGATGAGTTAACATTTAAATCAGTAGACCGAGTAAAGCCAACTGCCCTTCTGAATATGGATGGACCTCCACCAGTTAGTTACACTCCTGAATGAGATAAAAAGACTGACCCTCCCCTTGTGAGAAGTGAGATGATTCATTTTCAGAAATACCAAATGATAGCCGTGCTGTCTAGTTAACAATAGGTTTACAACCTATTGGAAATATGTACGAACTCTCCCCCACCAATAATGGAGTCCCAAACCCTTAGACACTTAACTTCCTGGTTTGTCTACCCCTCTCCGTTTCACAGGTTTACATTTCACCGGCTTTGCAATGAGCATGCACCAAAAAAATAAAGTCCGTGTTACCTCGAAGAATGGACATTTGTTCCAATCAGACTACTTTTGTCTTACATGGGCATAGGTGACTTCCGGGAAAGGCTGTAACCTCTGTGGTACTCAGCCAATGAGGAATCGGGGGAACAGCTTGTATGTTAGAAGACAAATTGCCTGCTGCAAGCGACCCAAGTGTGCCTGTCCATCAAACACCTGCCCTTGAGAGAACGTTGATTAAAGCCTCATTTCACTGTGCTCCAAGTCTTCACGTCCCTCCTTTTATTGGGTCAGTGGACTTATTTCTCACACTCTGAATAAAAAGGAATCTCTCTTCTGTAATACCCAAAGAAATCTACACATTTAATGCAATTAAATCAAAGTACATTTAAAATCTACACATTTAATGCAATCCTATCAAAGTACAACCTGCGTTTTTTGAAGATCTAGAACAAACAATCCTAAAATTTGTATGGAACCACAAAAGACCCCAAATAGCCAAAGTAATGTTGAAAAAGAAAAACAAAACTGAAGGCATCATGATTCCAGGTATCAAATTCTATTACAAAGCTGCAATCATCAAGACAGTATGATTGGCGCAAAACAGACACAGAGGCCAATGGAACCGAACAGAGAACTCAGAAATGGACCTACAAATATTTGGCCAACTAATCTTCAGCAAACCAGAAAAGAATATCCGACAGAAAAAAAAGACAATCTCTTCAACAAATGGTGCTGGGAGAACTGGACAGCAGCATGCAGAAGAATGAACCTGGACCACTTTCTTACACCATAGACAAACTCAAAGTGGATGAAAGACCTAAATGTGAGACAGGAAACCATCAAAACCTTCGAGGAGAAAACAGGTAACAACCTCTCTGGCCTCAGCCATAGCAATTTCTGACTAGACACACAGAGGCAAGGGAAACAAAAGCAAAAATGAACTATTGGGACTTCACCAAGATCAAAAGCTTCTGCACAGCAAAGGAAACAATAAAACTAAAATGCAGCCTATGGAATGAGAGAAGATATTTGCAAATGGCATATCTGATAAAAGGTTAGTATCCAAAATCTATAAAGAACTTAACCAAAGTCAGCATGCAAAAACCAAATAATCCAGTTAAGAAATGGACAGAAGACATGAACAGACATTTTTCAAAGAAGACATCCAGATGGCTAACAGACACATCAAAAAATGCTCACCATCACTCATCATCAGAGAAATACATATCAAAACCACAATTAGATACCACCTCATACCCATCAGAATGGCTAAAATTAACAACACAAGAAACAACTTGTGTTGGCGAGGATGTGGAGGAAAGGGAACCCTCCTGCACTGCGGATGGGAACGCAAACTGGTGCAACTACTCTGGAAAATAGTACAAACGTTCCTCACGAAACTAAAAATTGAACTACCCTACGATCCAGCAATTGAACTAGTAGATATTTACCAAAGGATACAAAAATACAGATTCAAAGGAGTACATGCACCCTAATGTTTATAGCAACATTATCATCAATAATTACACTATGGAGAAAGCCCAAACATTCACTGACTGATGAATGGATATAGAAGATGTAGTATGTATATACAATGGAATATTACTCAGCCATCCAAAAGAATGAAATCTTGCTATTTGCTATGACATTAATGGAGCTAGAATGCATTAGACTAAGTCAAATAATTCCATCAGAGAAAGACAAATACCATATGATTTCACCCATAATGTAGAATTTAAGAAACAAAACAGATGAACATATGGGAAGGAGGGAGAGTCAGGGAAGAGAAGAGAAACAAACCACAAGAGACTTTTAATGATAGAGAACAAACTATGGGCTAATGAAGAGCAGTGGGTGGGAAATGGGCTAGCTGAATGATGGGTACTAAGGAGAGCACTTGTGATGAGCACTGGGTGTTGCATGTAAGTGATGAATCACTGAATTCTACTCTTGAAACCAATATTGCACTGTATGTTAACTAAAATTTAAATAAAATTTTTAAGAAAAGGAATTTGTCCTGTCTAACAACCTTCCAGCTGGAGACCTGGATTTCCCTGCCTTCAGACTTGAGCTGACACATTGGCTCTTCCCGGATGTTGAGGCTGAAGGCCTTTGGACTGTAGCCATATAGCATCAGCTTTCCTATTCTCAGGCCCTTGGACCTTACTGGAACTACACCATTAGTTCTCCTGGGTCTCCAGCTAGCCCAGGACAGACCTTAAGACTTTTTAGTCTTCATAATCATGTAAGCCAATTTCTTATAATAGATTGTTAGAAGTATTGATTCTCTGTATTTGGCGAACTCTGACTAATGTAGGGACCCATAAATCAGCTTTGTTTAATATAGCATTTAATATATATTAGTCTCTACTCTTATGTTAATAGTTCAAGGTATATTTTTAATTTTAATTCACATGCTCTCAAACCAGTGTATATCATGCATAGATTTTAAAATTCATTAAGTAACTCTTATAGTGTTTCTTATAAGTTTATTTTTAATGCACCTATTAAAGAATTATTCTAAAAGTATTCATATATTTCGAAGCCTGTGACTTATCTGAAGTCTCCACTCCTTAGTAATGAGTTATTTATTGATCATTTATATTGAACATCTGTTATATTTAATTAGCCATAGTCATCTATTAGCAAACTGTATTTTTCCCTTTTGATGGTTATATTATGGATTTTAAACAGGTTTAAATGGCTTTTTTAGATACTTTAATTCTATTGTTCCACACTTTGGAACATATTGAAAACTTCAAATTATTATTCAGAATCCACTGTTGTCAAGTTTGCATTTGATTAATATTCTTTTCTAAAGAAATATTACCTGCTATTTATCATCATCTTCTCCTAATTCTTTTCTTAAAGAAAAGAATTTTTTTAATGTTTGTTTATTTTTGAGAGAGAGAGACAGAGACAGAGTGAGAGTGGGGTAGGAGCAGAGAGAGAGGGAGACACAGAATCTGAAGAAGTTTCCAGGCTCCAAGCTGTCAGCCCAGAGCCTAACACGGGGCTCGAACCCATGAACCGTGACATCATTAACTGAGCTGAAGTCGGACGCTTAACCGACTGAGCCACCCAGGCGCCCCTTTCCTAATTCTTAATAATTCCTCAAAAGTAGCAAAAGCAACATCATTATCATTACCAAAACCAACAGCAATGAGAAACTTTTAGTTTAGCATACATGCGTAAATGTTTATACATATAGGTATGTATATACATAACGTATCTTATATGCATATGCATCTATGTGTATAAGAAATGTGTGCGTACATAAATATATACATGTATGCAATGTGTACGTATATATTTTCTGAGCTATATAAATATTTGTATACATCAATATGTTTTCTAGTTATATCTCATATATTTATATCAGATCACTTTGTTTAGTCCCTAAAAGGCAATAGTCAACATTTGGATATATTTTTAAGTCGAGACCGATAGGATACACTTGTCATCTAGTAGGTAGAGGCTAGGACTGTTGCTAGGCCTCCCATAATGTACAGACAGTCCTTTGTCGACAAAAAGTCATGAGATCCAAGATGATCTTAAGCATCCCTAAACCCTGGTAACGCAATATTATAAATAGAATATACATTTAAAAAGATAATGGAAGGCAGAATATAGACAAAAACTGTTCATTTTTTATCTGAAATTACTGTTTTTTCAGCTTTAACTCTGCTTCTTGAATCTTTTTTTTTGTCATACACATATTTTATAAGACTGTAATCCTTTGTTTTTCTTATAAACCTTTTTAAGACTGGAATTTAATTTCTTATATGCCCTTAAGCATGCACATATTACTCTGTTTCACTAACCCAGTTCTCCTTTAAAAATTTAAAATTTCCAAACTAATGCCCAGAATTATGGTGGCATATACAATCACTTATTGTCATTCTCTGTGTTCTTCCTGCCTTGAAATTACATGCTTGCCCTTTTCCATGTGACTTTACAGTTCTTGATACCAGAGGTGGATTGTATAGTTTTGTTCCATTGGTGAAGGCATTGTCAGTGTGGTTTGTTTGGGCAATAGACTGTGGAAAGAGACACTGGGACATTCCTAGCCAAGCCCTCATGAGACATCGTGGGTTTCCACTTGCCTCGTTGTGCTCATGACATTGTCCATCAGAAGGGCATAAAATTATAATTAATTGCTGGACCAAAAGGAAGATGGATATATGTGCAGCAGACCTGAACTCAGAACCCAGAATCAGGAGCCCAGATCCTGAAATCCAGCCTACCCAAGCCAAGGAATCCACTGCCCACAATTGAAAACTAATACATATTGCTTTCAAATACTGAGCATTGAAGCGGTTTGTTTCACAGAAGGCATGGTTGCATAATAGAACGTTCTTAGGAGTGGAGTGGTTCTTTCTTATGCAAACTTAAAATATGTACTATTAACTTTGGAAACAAGTGGCGTGTGTCAAAGAAAACTCCTATAAGAGAGTATAAAATGGTACCTTGTGTTAGTTAGCAGCAAACCAGTTAGGAAAATGTCACTTCAGGAAACTTGGAAGACAAAAATACGTGCTTCAATATTGTTCCAACAAGCCAACCATATCTTTTTGTGGGAATCAGGGACTCCTCATCCTCTTGCTACTATAAAGCTGCCTTCCACAAACCTTGTCCTGATGCCCTTGGCTATGAGTATATGTGACTAATAAACTGCTATTAACCTCATCTGTCCAATATCAGGTGCCAGGAGTTAGGACATCTTATACTACTTACGGCAAGGAATCCCTCCCTCAACAATGGGAGGAATAGGAGGCAACAAGGACAGTGACCTGACATATAGCACAGAAGCTGTGCAAGATGACTAGATGGACAGTGGTGCCAATCATGTGTCACACTGGACTTGGACAGAGAGAACGATGTAGAGGACCCAAGCTTCCAGCTGACTCCACCAGGATGCCAGCGTGCGAGTACAGTCATCTTTGACCTTCCAGCACAGTTCAGCTGCCATCTAAACGCCTTGGGGTAATCCTAGTCAACACCACAGAGAGCTGAAGAATCATCCAGTCGATTTCTCATAAAAAGATGAGATATAATAAAATGGCTATATGTTCAGCTAGTTTGATTCAAAGCTACATATAACAAATAGACAAAGCAAGGCATGCAAATGAATTATGTAAAATTTGGAAATCAAAATGGTGCAATGAGTGATAGCTTATATACATTTAAGAAAAAGGGTATATTTATGGGATTAAAAAAGTAGATCCATAATTGGCATTTTTCTGATTAAGACCCCAAAATACCCCTACTATGCTAAAATACAGCATCTGATGTTCCAGGATACAGATGTGCTTTTATAGCGATTTGGTCATTGTGTAATAGAAGTAAGAATGGATCGGTCAATTCAATAATTAATCATATGCTTGCTCTGATCCAGAATGGGATAAGAGGTGGACTATGTAAATAAACTTACCATTTTCTTTCTCTATTTTGTTGTTTTAATTATTTTTGTTTATGCGAGTAATAGAAAAGGAGTGTCTGAGGTGAGTGAGATGACTTCAGCTCACACAGTGATGGATGATGCTATATCATCTCAGAGCTTCTGACTCAGAGGCGGCCGCTATGGATGAATTTGCTGCCTTCGTGAAAATTGCCTCAGGAATTGGTGCATCATTTAGCACAAAATTGGTGATGTAAGTGGCAGGGGCCTGTGTAAGATCAGAGGAGGGAGATTGGGAAAATGGAAGGAAAAAGCCTGCCAAAACATGTGAAAAGAATGAAACAGCTTGTCAATTCCCAGAACTACTAGCTGATGGTGAAGGGTCAGGAAGAGTCTAAATTAAACTATCAGATCATGAGGAAGAGGCGTCGACATGACCAATAGTCCAAGATAAGGCAAATGTTTGTTCTCTGGATCTCTCCAGAGAGATTCCCAGCCGTGGGAAATTCCTGTCTGAAGATTCACTAACATGATCCAAGATATCCAAGCCTCAGAAGTTGTGTGCTTACTTCATATGTCTTCCTATTTAAAGAGAGACTGTTGTTAGGCCCTCGGTGGTGACTAACAGTCACACAACACAAAGTCTGTAATGACCACAGAACATGAAATTGGAGAAAGAGGTAAAACCAGCACACTGGCCACACGACTGGAAAATCCAAATTATTCCAAACATATTGATTATTGCAGAGATTCCCATATTCATTTTGCCACATAGTTCATTCATTTTCAGCAAAACTCACAGTAAGAGAATGATTTTCAGAAACAAATGTAATAATCAGAGATATTGTTCTACAATTTTGTATTTACATGCAATTAGGCCATGTGAGAGCATACAGTAATGTTCATATGGTTATTTGCTCTTCTAAGCATTTTTAAACTGTTGTTTGTTTCCCTTGAAAAAATTATATCGAATAAGTAAAACAATACTTCCTGGGGCACCTGGGTGGCTCAGTCGGTTGAGCTACCAACTCTTGATTTTGGCTCAGGTCATGACCTCATGGTTTTATGGGTTCAAGCCCCACATCTGCTCTGCACACTGACATGTGCAGAGCTTGCTTGGGATTCTCTCCTTCTCTCTCTCTCTCTCTCTCTCTCTGTCTCTCTCTCTCTGTCTCTCTCTCTCTCTCTGCCTCTCCCCTGCTCACACTCTCTCTGTCTCAAAATAAGTAAAAGTAAAACTTAAAAAAAAATACTTCCTGATGAGTAGGCGTATTCATTTAGTCCAGAGTACGGAAATACTTGAGCAACATTTTGTCTTCTTTACTTAATATATTTCAACCACTTTTTTTGGTTGGTTTGTCCTTTGGGTCTTCCTCAATAAACAAATAGATTCATTTGCTAAGAATAGCATTATTAATGGCATTTTAAAATATGTTTTAGGAATCTGAAATCATATATTATCTCTACTTCTTGGGCTAATTGCAACCAAGAGATTTGAGAAAAGTCTTATTAACTCAAAATATGCCACACATTCGTAGTGTAACGATGCAGTTTTCAAGTTTCAACTTCTTAACCCCCCTCACTGGCATTGAAGTTAGCTTGATTTTTGCTTGCAATTCTTTCCCAGAGATATATCAGTTTAGCAAAACATGTTCTTGTAAAATGGGGCCAAATTTCTTAATTCTATATTATGCTTTTGGTTGTTATTCAGCAAGCATTTATTTTGCACCTTTTCCATGTAGGTACAAGGGGTACAAAAAAAATCATGAAGTCTCTGTACCTTACTGAGCTTGCAGTGGGGGAGTCAGACACTACACAGTGCAGTACAATGTTTTAGCTCACATACCAGATATCTGAAAAAAGCAAATGAGAAGCTGAAGGAAGACAGTGGTCAATTGTTGCCAAGAGACAGAGGAAGTATCAAAGGAGTCAGAGAAAGGATGGTTCAAGAAATGAGTTTAAATGATGAGGTATACATATCTCTCTAAAGGGAATGGGGTGGTTGGAGGAGAGTACAAATGCCTTCCTTTCCCATGGAGAAAGCGGGGTGATCTAAGACACAAAGATCTGATAAATCGGGGCCTTCACAAAGCTTTTCGCTACAATAGAGACACAAAGCTCAATTGTCCAAATTTTTTAGGTGGTGGGGAAACCCCAGATGGCACCTAACACACTTGGACATCCTACTGAAAACAATGAGGGGTTATTGAAGAGTTTTAAGGAGAGAAATTACATGAGAATGCACATTTTAGAAAGACTGGGTAGAAATGGGGCGAAGGCATTCTGGGAAATCAGGATATTATATATTATTAAGCAGATTTTTCTGGTGTATGATCTAAAATATTGTTTAGTGGCCTTCTCACTTATGTAACCAAAATAAAACCTCACAACACCTTTAACCAACAAACATAATTGTTCAAAATTTCGTCAGGAAATTTCAAAGTGAATTGATAATATTAAGAATAATGCAATTTTGAAAGGCATTTTCATTAGACTCTCTCCCCCACAGTACCTAGTAGATTTACAAATTCTTGATTAATTCATTTTTCTGTCTTTATTTAGCATTCAACATAATTTCTGCAATTAATTCAATTAAACATATTATTGGATGAGTGGCCTAGCTTTCCTGTTGCCCATGAAAAATCATAGCTACCACCAAGGAATCCAAATTGTGGGAGTTTAATTATATTAACCAGAATCGTGAAGGAAAATGCACATGGTACGGTAAGGTTTGCTATTAAATTTTTTTAAAATGCAGTTTTATTACACTACACTACTATCTGCTAATTCCCATCTTGGTAAAAGATTGTATCCAAGCTTAACTGTTTATTACTTAATATGAATTGTTAATATACCTATATTATTTATTATTTAATACAATGCATACTTCTGGATCTTGACAAATCATTTGAATTGTTATTATGTGATGTGATGTTTTTAAAAGATGTGTATATTTTGAAAAAGTTTGAATCTGCCATTGAAAACTGTACATATTGTCAAAGAAACAGAGCTTCAAAGAGAAGACTTGAATACCAAATTGAATTGGAATCTCTCTGACATTCATATGTGGAAAAACGATGTTCTCTGACATTAATGATCATTTCAGTAACCTAAGATTATATTGTTATACCATTAACTATCAAGTTTTATGTCTTTTTTAAATGAAATTTATTGTCAAATTGGTTTCCATACAACACCCAGTGCTCATCCCAACAGGTGCCCTCCTCAATGCCCATCACCCACCCTCCCCGCCCTCCCACTCCCCATCAACCCTCGGTTTTCCTCCTTCCCTCTCTATAACTTCTCCCCCCTTCCTCTCCCCCCTTCAAGTATTATGTCTATTAATAATTCTATATCTTTATGTTTTACAAATATTTCAATTACTTATAAATTAGAATCTGTAGTTTTTAAACACTTCTGATTGAAAAAAATTCTCATTTTCTTAATTAGAAGCACTGAAAGCTGCTTTTATTAACAATACATTTCCCTTTTGGGGCGCCTGGGTGACTCAGTTGCTTAAGCGTCTGACTCTTGATTTCGGCTCAGGTGTTGATCTCAGGGTTACTGGGATTCTCTCTATCCCTCTCTCTCACTCTCTCTTTCTCTCTCTCTCTCTCTCTCTCTGCACCTGGCTCTCTCTCCCTCTCTCTCTGAAAATAAATAAATAAATAAACAAACAAACAAACTTAGAACAATACATTTTCCTTTCATCTTATTCAGTTAAACAAAAAGAGCAGCAGTATAGATGCACTCGTTTTAAAGCATTAAATAATTTTAGAAAATTTTTTTCAAAGACTATCAGGCTTCTGTTCTCCCCTCCTCCCTCTTCATGATTTCTCTGTCCCCATATGCAATTAAATTCATCTCTTTAGCTTGTTACTTTACTATTTTGTCCCACTAGCCTCAATTACATCCTTGAATTGGTAACTTTTTTTTTTTTTTTTTTTAGTATTAGGTGTATTTTATTGACTTCCTACTAAGGAAATGATAACTTAGTGTTCTTTTTTTCTGTTTCCAGTGTAAGGTACTCTTCCCATAACACCACCCATCAAATATATTTGTATCACACATTTGGTTAAAAATGTTAAAGATACCAGTAAACTTGTAACATCTCCATTCATATTTTTAATATTGATGCTTTCAAATTTAAAATATTAAAATTCTAGGGGCGCCTGGGTGGCTCGGTTAAGTGTCTGATTTCAGCTCAAGTCATGATCTCACGGTTTATGAGTTCAAGCCCCACGTTGGGCTCTCTGCTGTCAGCACAGAGCCTGGAGCCTGCTTAGGATTCGGTGTCTCCCTCTTTCTCTCTGCCCCTGCCCTGCTCACACTCTGTCTCTCAAAAAGTTAATAAACATTAATTTTTTTAAATATTAAAATCCTAAATGGCATATAATTAAAATTGTCACCATATGTGACCACAATTTTTTTTAAATCATGAATAAAAGGGAAAATTATTTTTGACTAAGAATTGTTAATTTACTATAGGGATAATTTTTAATTAAAATAGAGAAAGACATTTTTGAACCAAATTGAATTCATTTTCTCTAAATGATGACATAAATGAAATACTTCTTTCAACGGACATAATGAAATGTCAGCTTTTGAATGTATGTCTTCAGGCCTGTCTATACTTAGGGGATGTGATTTTAGGGAGCAGACACAAACTGATATATTGAGGTTATTTTCACATAATTCAAATTATTCAAAATATTAACATAGAACATGCTCAGAGAGTATTAAGTTATGAAAAACATTGACTTCCTATCTTGTCATCACAGAACAATAAGAATGTCTACTTATGAAGATAAATTATTTATTAAAGACGAGTAGAAATATGTTGGCTTTATGTTCATGAAAATATTATTAAAAACACAAATTAAGAGAGTGTGCTGATACACTAAATTTCTTCTCCTATGCAAATGGAAGGGGCTATGAATCAGGCAAATTCTTTCCAGCAGTATCCCTTCTTTCCTCAAACATTGATCTATCTAGGAAAGAACTCTAACCCAACTTAACCCGAAAGCAAGCTTTGAAATGTTGTTATCAAATTGCTCTCATCCTGAAATAAAACACTGGCATTTAGTGATCTTGATGAATAATATATTATTCATCACTTTTTATGAACATTCCACTTTTTATTCCACTGCAGAAGGTTCTAAAATCGTTGGAGAAATACGTGTCTCTAAATACACTGAAATATGATTTCATGTTTCTTTATTTAGTTTATTAAGGTGAGTGGCTGCTGGAAGCAAAGCCAGTAACTACTGTTAATTTTGCCTCTTGGCACCATGCAATATATTTTTGCTAAAATGTCATATTTCCATCTCTGAACACATACAAACATCCTGTGGCAACCGTGCTCTGGCAGCCAATATACACACGGTGTTTTATTCTATCTTCTCAAATTTTTATTCCTCTTCTTTCTTTAGCAAGACCCTTTTGAATTTGCCCTCAGTAGATATCTGGTAAATGAAAGTGAGTTTCAATGCAAATAGTTTCGGCAATGGCCCAAACTCACCCTTTGGGATTTGTCTTGGTGACACTATGGTCTTGACCATTTTTAAAGACTTTAGATCAGGAAATTTGAGAACTGCCTAGTAGATGTCATACAACATTGAAGAGTAGACTCTCATCCATTTGTCTCTCCACAGTTGTCCGGTTAAAGCTGCCGTATGTTTGCAACTGAGGTTTGGAATCAAACACACACATATTTAAAAGGTCACTTCATTGCTTATTGATTGTGAAATTTTGAGAAGTAACTAAGCTGTAACATTTTCTGATTTTACAAGATAATGGCCTATCTTCTGTCTGACAGTTCAAGGTTAATTCAAGAGTATCTTAGAAAAAGCATTCCGTATTATTCCAAGGTTCCCAGCTACGAACCTTAGTCTCAAGAAATTTCAGACTGGAAGATAAAGTTTCTTACCCTCATATAATTGCAAAATAATATTTGTAAATATAGCAATAAACATCTGGCATATATTCAAATTTCTTCTTTATTGCCATAAAGGAAAAATGAATTGACTATTTTCTTCTTCGAATTTTATTAAAATGTATGTTGAATTATGTTTTAGTTCATTGGCCATCTTACTTAACTGTTAGCCTTCTCTTGTCTCCCTCTATTCCTATTAAACACAATTGGATATTCCATGTTTGCAATAACACTTTAGCTGGAACTAGAAAATAACTTGTCCTTTCTCTCTCTCTCTTTTTTTTTTAAAGATTATTTACTTATTTTGAGAGAAATAGAGACAGTGAAAATGGAGGAAGGGCAGAGAGAGAGGGAGAGAGAGAATCCCAAGCAGGTTCCACACTGCCAGTGCAGAGGCTGATGAGGGTGTCAAACTCATGAAGCTGTGAGATCATGCCCTGAGCCAAAAGCAAGAGTTGGACTCAACCAACTGAGCCACCCAGGCACCCTTGTCATCTCTCTCTCTTTTTAAAAAGTATACATTCTTATATACTTATATTTGAATACCCATGCACAAGTAAGAAGTGTAAGCTATTGACTGTCCCCTATGAACCATAGATATTTCCTTGTTCTTCCATAGTAAAGAGTGAATGAAGCCTGGGCAAGAAGCCAAGAACTTTGCTCTGATGGCAGGGTATCATCCAAGATACCATGCTATATTTAACACAGAAACATGAAGAATAGATAGGTGGGGAATGTTCAGTCCTAGAAGCCAAGCATGATGCAATCTTGATCTGCATCTTTAGCCTACCAAAGATGTCTACATCCTTTGTATTCCCACAAAACGCTCTGCAGATGTTGAATTCTACCACACTTATCCCCATCTTGTTGGTTTGCCCATGTGTTTACCTTTGCTTTAGACATTATTTAAATAATTTCCACTTAGTTTTCTTTTAGTAACAGATTGTTTAGATTTCAGTCTAAATATCATGTCCTCAGGAAAACCTTCCCTGAATTCCTAGACATGGTCTGTCTCTCACCACAAACTATAATTTAAGTTGCACCCTTTTTTAAAAAATTAACTGTAATTTAGAATAGTATTAGATGTATACAACTATTAAGAAGATAGCACAAAGTCTCCGTATAGACTGAAGCCAATTTCTCCTATAATTAACATTTCACGTTGTTATAATCAATGAACATTTGTTATAATCAATGAACCAGTATGGATACATCACTATTAACTAAAATTCATACATTATACAGATGTTCTTCTGTTTTATCTCCTTTTTTTTCTTTTTTAAAAATTTTTTTAAGTTGTTTATTTATTTTTGAGAGAGATAGAGACAGCGTGAGTGGCAGAGGGGTAGAGAGAGGGGGGAGAGAGAATCCCAACAGGATCCACACTGTCAGTACAGGGCCCAATGTGGGTCTCAAACTCACAAACCTTGAGATCATGACCTGAGCCAAAATCAAAAGTTGGGTGCTTAACTGACTGAGCCACCTGAGCACCCCACTCCTGTCTTTTTTCTGTTCCAGGATATCATCCAAGATACCATGCTATATTTATCTATAATGTTTTTGCAGGCTTGTCTTGATTATTACAGTTTTTCAGGCTCCCTTGTTTTGATACCTTGATAATTTTGAAAAATACTGGTTTGATATTTTGCAGTGTGTCTCTATATTGGGCTTTACAGTATCTCGTGAGCAGACAGGGGTTATATACTCTTGGAAGAAAGACAAGGTTAAGTGCCATGATAATGACAACTTAGCAAAGGCACATGGAATCAGCATATTATAATGACTTACATTGTTGATGTTGACCTTTATCAGCAGACTGAGGTGATATTTGTCAGGATTTTACACTATGCACTATAAAGTGACTCACTCCCCATCCACCTACCAAATATCTTTTCTCTTTACAGTACTTTTTGGAAGGAAGTCACTAGGTATAGCCCACACTAAAGAGGAGGGAGCTGTACCCACCTTATCGAGGGTGGAATATCCACATAAAGGAATTATCACTTAAAATTTTTTTTAATCTTTATTTATTTTTGAGAGAGAGACAGACAGAATGAGAGTGGGAGAGGAACAGTGAGAGGGAGACACAGAATCTGAAACGGGCTCCAGGCTCTGAGCTGTCAGAACCCATGAACCACGAGATCATGACCTGAACAGAAGTTGGACATTTACCTGACTGAGCCACCCAAGAGCCCCATCACTCACTTTTTTTAATTTAATAATTTATTTGTCTATACTGATGGACTCATTAAAGTTTATTTTATACTTTGGGCTACAATGCAATTACTTCCTTTACTTTGTTCCTCAAATTGTTTTAGCTTTGGCCATTAGGTTTTCTTTCAGGTGGCTCTTTGATATGTCCCTTTGATATATCCCCATTAATGTGAGTTTTTTGTTTCATTTGCTTATTTTTAATCACTTCCTTGAGATGCTCTAGGTTTATTTTGTATATTTCCTTCCCAGTACCACATCAACCATTTCTCTAAGGAGCCCTCTATCCATTTATTCGAGAATGTTAGAAAATAAGATCTGGTCACAAAGTATTATATACTTTCATCATAGTAGCTTTCATGGATTGTAGATATTTATACAATTAATTATTTAACTTAATTATTAAATGTCTCTTTAATTCACTAGAGATTATGCTTTATATTATCAAGGACCTTGAGGAGAATCCATAGCATAGAGTTTAATAAGTGTTCATCTTAAAAGTGTATATTAATTTAACTTACCATTATTCAGTCATGCATCAATGTTTAGTTTGAGACTAATTTAGTGCTATATGTAATCAGATATATATAGCAATCATATATTTAATTGAATAGAAAGTAAAACACTTCATTTATAATATTATAATATAGAAATCTCTAAATATCTAGAAATGTAGAAATCTTGCTATGCCATCTGTATTCCTATTTTTAACTATGTCTTTTATATTGTGACTGAAATTGGAGAGAAAAATCTGAAAATATATATCTATAAAATGTTATAATTTGGTTATTATAGATGATCTGCTCTCTTCAGATGACCATTAGTTACTAGAAAATATACACTGTTTTGAAAGATCTAAATACCCTCTCCATGAAACCATCTGAAATAATTCATAATTATGTTTATAGTTTCCATGGCTTAGACATTTATTTTACAATCTTGTACAATGGCAGTCTATCAAATAATGTATTTCAGCCTACAATTAATTCTGAAAACTGGATGAGGAGGCTAAAACTCCCTAATGAAATGACATACATTCAAAACACCATATCCATGAATAAAATGAACAGGATAAAATAATCTTATGGTCATATCAAGAAAAGTGCAATAGAATTGATTTAGGAAACTGTAACTTTTCTTTCTAATTCCTGTTTTGGGTTCTCTAGACTCCAACCACTTTTTCACTAGGTTTTGGGATTTTGAATCCATCGATTCTCCTCTAATGAAATACTGCATGCTCAGGTCACATGATACCAAAGGCAAGTTCTTCTTATTTATACTCTAGGACACATCCAGTTGTAAAGAGAGCTAAAAGGAATGGTAAAAAAGAAACATAGAAGGAGGAGCAAAAGAGGGGGCAGGAAAGGGAGATGTGAACTTAAGGAAACCAGATTACTATTTATATCTATTCACTATGCTCAGATTGAGCTCTACAACATATATAACTGTGAATTAAATGTCATAACATTGTTTAAAATATTGTGTCCTTTTAATACAATTTATTCTATGTTAGGGACCCACAGACTTTCAGGATTGAATATATGAATTTTTCCCCTTGGCTGAAATAAAATACATTTTAATTAAGATACAAATGTGATATTTACGGCATGTGGCCACTCATAAATGTAAATATATTCTAATATGTAATTTGTTTTCATAGATCTCCTATCAGGGAAGCTCATTTTGTGTGCATTTATGATACCTCAATTGTTGGGGTGCCTGGGTGGTTCAGTCGGTTAAGCATCCAACTCTTGATTTCAGCTCAGGTCATGATCTCATGGTCTTAAGATCAAGTCCAAATCAAGCTCTCCACTGGGCATGGATCCTGCTTAAGATTCTCTCTCTCTGTCTCTCTCTCTCTCCTCTTCCCTCTTCTTCTGCCCCTCCCCGACATGCACTCCCTCAAAAAAAAAAAAAAAAAAAAAAAAAGAGAGAGAGAGTATGATACCTCAATTGTTATGGACACCACTTTGAATTTTTAACTACTTTTACTTCATTTTAGTTAATTTAGGTCTTTTCAATCACAGATATAAGCAGAATAATCTTACATGCTGCATTAATCAGATTGATAATAAAATATTATTTTATTTTTAAAATAAATAAATATTAGTAATTAATAAAAATTGCATCTCACTGTTTTCTAAAGATTCCTATTATTTATTTGATTTCTTACTTTATTTAAAGACTTATGAGCAAGAACCATGCCACCCTATCACACTATGATGCTGATGTGGTTAATATAATTTTACCTGCTGTTTTTTGTTAGTCACTATTCTTGTATTAGAGTAAGAATATTTAATTAAAGGATATAAATTTGGGGCATTTAGTAACCTTATTGATTCTTGAAGTTTAAATTCATTTCAGTTTAAATTTATTTATTAGGAAATATAAAACAAGACTAAAATTATTTAGATATAAGGAAGCCAAGTTTTTCATTATTAGCTTGTGGTATCAGAATATCAGATGCTCATTTAGCCAATGAACAAATTAATTTAAAAATTCTAGCCAATGTAATTATAGAACAAATAGACAAGTTGCAAGTATGTCTAAAAATGCTTTTATACATAATTAA